>NC_134630.1:4941346-5558076 GCF_046129695.1 Lonchura striata | reverse complement strand
GCAGCCAGGAAATGTGCTGGAGGGGTGAAGTTTGGGATCCTGCATCCCTCCCTGCCGTGCGTGGGCAGCGAAGGGAGCGGCTCCTCGGCGGTGCTGGGAAAATGGGCTTGAGAAAAGGCAGTGCCAGGGTCAGATCCTGTCAGTGCCAGGGTCACCTCCAGGGATCAGCATGGTGGGGAAACCCTCACCTGTCAGTGCCAGGGTCACCTCCTCTCAGTGCCAGGATCCCTGATGCACAGGAAGAACAATGCTCTGACCCCAATGATTTCAGAAGGCTAATTAATTACATTACATTACATTACTATATTATATTATATTATATTATATTATATTATATTATATTATATTATATTATATTATATTATATTATATTATATTATATTATATTATATTATATTATATTATATTATATTATATTATATTATATATATTATATATTTATTATATATTATATATTATATTACATTACACTAACAAGAACTAACTAACTAGAAAACCCCTGACTCTCTCCCCAGAGTCCCACCACACACGTGGATCCAACTGCTCAATGAATCCAAACAGCATCACCAGAATCCAGTCAAGCAATCAACTCAGGTAAACAATGTCCATACCACATTCCACATGGGCACAAACAGGAGCAGCGAGTGAGATAATTCAGTAATTGTTTTGATTCACTTTTCTCTGCTTCTCTTGGGAGAAACCCTGAGAAAGCCAAGTCTCCCTCTGTTCAGAGAATACCCCAACCTCCTCGGAGTGTGTCAGCCAGGTGGGGAAGGAAAATGTGGGTTTTCCATGACTGCTGCGTTAATTGGTGTCGAAGTGCTGGGTCTGGCTGTGGAGCAGCACAGGGGAGGCAGCTGGCTCCAGCAGAAAGCCGTGGCCAAAGGGGATCTGGAAAGTGATGGCCGAGAACCTTCTGGAAAGGAGTGGCCAAAAACCTGGAAAAGGGTGGCCAAGAATCTTCTTGAAAGGGGTGGTCAAGAACCTTCTGGAAAGGGGTGGCCAAAAACCTGGAAAAGGGTGGCCAAAAACCTAGAAAGGAGTGGCCAAGAACCTTCTGGAAAAGGGTGGCCAAAAACCTGGAAAGGGGTGACCAAGAACCCAGAAAGGAGTGGCCAAGAATCTTCTGGAAAGGGGTGGCCAAAAATTTCCTGGAAAAGGGTGGCAAAAAACCTGGAAAGGGGTGATCAAGAATCTTCTGGGGTGGCCAAAAAGCCTTCTGGAAAGGGGTGACCAAGAATTTTCTGGAAAGGGGTGGCCCAAAAAACTGGAAAGGGATGACCAAGAACCTCCTGGAAAGGGGTGGCCAAGAACCTTCTGGAAAAGGGTGGCCAAAAACCTTCTGGAAAGGGGTGACCAAGAATTTTCTGTAAAGGGATGGCCAAGAACCTCCTGGAAAGGGGTGGCCAAGGACCTTTTGGAAAGGAGTGGCCAAGAACCTCCTGGAAAGGGGTGGCCAAGGACCTTTTGGAAAGGAGTGGCCAAGAACCTCCTGGAAAACGGTGAGCAGAGCTCTCCTCTCTGGAAGCAATGGCCAGGGAGCTCTGGGAAGCTGTGGCACAGAGCTCCGGGGTGGGGATGGTGTGTCCCCACTCACAGGCGGCTCCCAGCCGGCTCCAGGGCCCCGGGTTTGCTCCCTGCTCTGCTCAGAGTCTCTCGGCAGTTTTGGGGCTGCAGTTTTGGCAGCTGGCCGGGCCCTGGCTGGGCGTGCCAGTGCTGGCCTTGCTCAAGGCAGTGCCTGTGCTGCCATGGCAACCAGGGATGCAAAACTGCTGCTCAAATCCCCAAACAAACAAATCCTCCACACCTCCAAAGCCAAGGCATCCTTCCCGCCCTGCTCCCCACACGCTGTTTCTTCTCCTGGGTCCTGACACCCCTGCTCCCCTCGTGTCTGTCTTCCCAGGCCTCAAGCAGATCCTGTTTTGGGGACATTTATCAAAATATCTGTTTTCCCCCATCATGTTTTGCATTTTCCTTAGTGCAGAGGAGTAACCACCTTGACCACTGAGCTGCTGCAGTTTGGGGCGAGAGCTTGAGAGGGGGAAAATAACCCCCTCCAGAAAATGAAATGGCCACTGACACCCAGCTCAAGCCCTTCCTGTCCATGTCCCCCTTGCAGGGTACAATACAATAACCCCCTCCAAAAAATGAAATGGCCACTGACACCCAGCTCAAGTCCTTCCTGTCCCTGTCCCCCTTGCAGAGCTCCATCCCTGAGCTCTTCTGAGGGCTTCAGGCTGTCCATGGGGGTGATGTACCCTGGCAGTCCACACCCACAGGACCCTCTGACCCTGCACACAGGAGGAGCCCAGGACAGGAATGCACCTGGGGTTACCACAGAGCCTGTGACAATAATAGCCACAAGTTTTAGGTGCTTTGTCTGGCCCAAATCTGGTGTTTCTATACATGACTACTTCTCTTTTTTTGCCTGAAAATTGAAATTTGTTTTTCATAACAGGAAATATTCAGCTTTTCACCTTCTCAATGCTCACTGCTTGGATCAAAACACCCAGCTCAGGCAAAGCCAGGCTGCTGTCATCTCACCAGCCTGGATCAGAAAAACCCAGAGAAACCCCATGGAGGAGGCTCCAGGGCTGCTCTGGGAGCTGCAGTAAGAGAGTTTAAACTGAGTTACTCCTTTGGGAATCCTGCTAAGTCCTTATCAAAGAAATCCTAAGAGAGGCTTGTAATATTTAATGGGGATAAAAAACCAATGGGTGTCCATAGAAATGATCCTGTCAGGAAAACAGCCCATCTCCTGTAGGAAATGAATCTGTAGAAATGCTGGAGGATCATGAAGATTTAATCATATTTCTCAGAGTGTTTTAAAACCTGACGGGGTGGGGTGAACACAATGGTTTGCCTTTAATTGAATGAAGCTTTGGAAAATACGGTGGAGCAGTGACAAAGTGAGCCCTGGAGCCAGAGGATCCCTCAATCTGCAAGGGGGACAATTTGTGGCTGAAGAGCTCTGCAGATATTTTGGGCAGCTTTTAGGGCAAGGCCTCTGTGAGGCCTCCTAGCTCCACCCCATCTCCATTGTGGGTGATTTCTCCAAAGACCTCGGGGTGACACTCACTGCTCCAGAGCATCCTCTGATGGCAAAGGAGCCAAAACCTCACTTTTGGCAGAAAATGGGGCATTGCTGTCCTGGTTTGAAGTTCTCTGTGGCATTGGACAGGTCTCCTCGGGATGAGAGGACATCAGGGTTGCTGCAGAAGGGAAATGCGATAAATATTTTTAAAGGCAACTTAGTAGAAAAGTTCTGAGCAGATTACAGTTTAATCATTTGATCTCCTAGGTAAATATTAACGCTGGAAAGCCATTTGTTTTATATTCTCCAAATGCCTGAAGTGTTCCCAACCAGGCAGGAATTAAACCTGTTCTTATCAAGCTCTGGAATCTGCTAGGGGTCAGTTCCTGCTGGGATCAGCAGCAAAAGGACGAGGCATGGGCTGGTCCCCAGCCAGCCCTGGATCTCTGGGATCCAGGGGTCAGCCAGTTTGGGTCAGGGGACAGAAAACTGACCGAGGTCCAGCTCCATCCCCCTGTGTGCTGTGCATCCCAGGTTACAAAGCAAATCCAAAGCAAAGGGATCAGCAAAGTGATGATCACAGGAGAGAGAAATCCTCAAGAGAGGGACTGAAACTGCTGCTGGAGAGGAGTGATGCCTCCTCTGGCACCCATCTCCTCCTCATCCAACCTCCATCACTCCCAGTGATGGCATCAAATGGAAAATTAAGTTATCAAAACCCTTCTGCACTGATTTCTTCAGACTTGTCTCCTGAAGTCCCCATGTGCTTTGTGAACATGTGAAAATACAGAGGGAATAAACAGCAGAAACAGTCCAAACAAGCCCAAACAGATTGGAAACCTCAAATCTCACAAACCTCATGCAGCTTCACGCTTCAAATCACCTTAAGTATTTGCAGCACGCACCAGGATCTCCTTTCTATCATAATTAAATACGTCTGTCTCCGAGCAAAGGGAGGAGAGCTCGGGGGAGTTGTCACCTCCTTAATCTCAGCTGCCATTCCTCAGCAGCGCTGGCACGGCAGTTTCAAATCAGGGGCTTGGGGTAAAAAGTATCTTCCAGGACAGATTTGGAGTAATATCCCATTTTTGCAGCCTGCTTTGGTGTTTAAAGGCAGGGTGGATGCAGCTTGGGGAGAGCAATCAGAGCAGGAGGAGCATTTTGTAGAGCTGGGGTTGCACCGGTTGAGTTGGACTCCTGGGCATCTTTGGGAGCTCAGGAGGGTGGAAATGGGGTGGGGATGTGGGTGCTGAGCTGTCGCTGTTGAGGCAGGATGGGAATGGGAAGACTCTGATCAGAAGGCTGCTGAGAGTAAAACTCTGATTTATTCAAAATCCACTGCTTTTTATACAGAGCTTTGTGAGGACCAACTCCTGAGAGCAAAACTCTGATTAATTCAAAATACACTGCTCTTTTATACAGAGCTTCACAAGGACCAACTCCATTGGTCCTGAAGTGAAAACAACTCAAAGCGTTGGTGTACAGTGCTTGATGCACAGTGATATAGAACTTAACTATAAACAATGTGAATAACAAGAGAGATAAAGAATTATTTACATTCTTCTCCAGCTCTTTCCCAGGCTTCTGCTTGGCTAGAAACTCTCAGTTTCTTTCTTTGACTGAATCTGAGACCCACACTGAGCCCCTTCTATCCATGGCCTTGTCCACCCGGTGAGGAGCTCCAAGAGGAGCTGGAGGCTGTGCTGGTGCCTGCTCAGCCCTTGGCAAGAGAAGATCCCCAAATCCTGGCACCCACCAGCCTCCATCCCTCAGCAGGATGCCCCAGCCCTGGGCAAGCTCCGTTCCTAAATCCTCGTCTCCTCCTCAGCGGGGTAGAAGTTCCCGGGAGGGGAAGGCACCTCCACACTTCATTTTCCCATAAAAATGGGGCTGGCTTGGAGCGAAAATGCCACCGGTGATTCCTCCAAATGGCAAATCAATAGGAGTCCAAAATTAATTAACCGTGTCTGCAGTTGGGGCAAACCAGTTAAATAAAGCTGAATGAAGCTTTTCAGCCCGCAGCTGGGGCAGGATCCACCCGGCGGTGCCTCCTTTGACCATCCCCCTCATCCCCCTTCCCACCCGGAGTCTTTCCAGGGGGAATGGAGCAGAGGGCCCCACCACGAGCTGCTCAAGGTCAGAGCGACTGCTGCTCTCCGATGGGGCGGGCTCCAGAGAGTAAACAATAATTAACCTTAAATTAAAACCGGTTGTAATCTTTGATTACCCGCCTGGTTCTGCGATGTGCCAAAGCCCATTTTGTTTCTGGTTTCCTTGGAGATACCACCCGGTCTCCCCACCCCCTTCCAGCTCTGCTCCAGCTTTTTTTTTTTTTTTTTTTTTTTTTCCTCCTATTTTTTTAAAAGCAGGTTCAAAAACAGCTATTAGGAGAGCTTGTTAATCATCATCCCAGGCTGCTAATAGCACTCTGGCCACGGTTAATCACAACGAGCTGCAAGGATGCTGCAAATGCTTTCAGTGGAATAATTGCCTCCCTGTTCCTTCCCTCCGCTGCATCCCCTTTGCCTTTTATGTAGAATTCTCTCCTCTACCCAGGTTGGGAAATCGGGATGCAGGACACTTCTGGCTTTTTCTATTTAGGCTTGGCTGGTGGTGACACCCTGAGGGACTCGGGGAAGGGCTGTGCCCTGCTGGGACCTGTTCGAGTTGCAGCAGCAGCTCTTGGACGTGGGGTATGCAGCAAGAATGGGGGATTTGGGATTTGGGATTTGGGATTTGGGGCTGTGTCCTGGGAAAGGCAGGCCCGAGCTGGAAAGGCAGGAGATCAGAGCTCCCTGGGGATGTGGATGCTGTTAATAACAGGCTGCAGCCTCCGCCTTTTCAAACCTCCCAGGAACTTCTTTTCAGCGCCCCGTGCTTCAGATGCGCCCAGAGCAGCAAAGGAGCGGAGGGGATGAAGCTGGAGATAACGCCGTGACCCCGGGCTGCCTCCATCTCCAGGGCATCCTTCTCCTCCTGCTGCTGTAGCTGGAGGAAGGTTTGACCTCCCAGGTCTTCAATTCGTAAATCAGTTCAGCACGTTATTTATTTAATTTTTTTTTTTTTTCTGAGTTAAGCAGTTGCTTGAAGTCTTCCCTGTACAAGCCCAGGTGCTGCAAAAAATAAAGTTTGTGTCTACAGCATCCTCCCGAGGGGCGGCGGAGGGGCAGGAGCTGTGGGGAGGGACCCCAAAATCCCTGCCGGGGGCTGCTCCGCCCTGCCCGATCCCATTTAGCGGCGTTTGAACCTCGACCCACCCGCGCGGGGCTTAATTGTGGCTCTGGCTGCTCCTGCTGAAATGACAGATAGGGGACAATTCTGCCGCTTGACAATAATTGTTCTCCTAATTACAGCAATGACATTTACTGGAAAGCCACCGCAATCCCATTACCTTCTTATGCTAAATTCTGTGACTTTAAAATTGCGTTCCCTGTCTCCTCCTCCTGGTATTTATCCCTCTGGATACAGGCGTGTTTACCTGCAGTGTGGATGATGCCAGAGGGCCCTGAAGAGATGCTATTCATTTAGGTTTGGGTGAGGGTGTTTTTTTTTTTTTTTTTTTTCTTTTTTTTTTTTTTTCTTTTTTGAGAGGGATTGATCCTTTTTGCCTGCCTTATCCTGCATTTTTTAACCCATCACCTGGATGGGAGATGCTGGAATATTCAACTGGCTGGGGAGGTGACAACACCCAGACACTGACACCCCAAAATGAATATATTGCATTAATCCATCATCCCCCAGAACAACAGAGGACACCAAGCAGAAGGAGTTTGACAACAATATTTCTTTTTCTGTATTGCAGGTAGCAAACCTGAACATCCACATTCTCCCCCATCACCAAGAGAAAGGTGCCTGTAAAGTGTTCCTTTTTAAGACCCTTAATATTTTATAAATGGTTCTAATGAGCCAATCTTCTGTTTTGTTGGGCTGTTTATGTGTTGTTAAGTCTGTGATATTTTAATTTAAAGTGTTATCCTCAAAAATATCTTTTAATAAAGCACCATAGCTTTTCTCTGGAGAGCCAGTGTTTGGTTAAGCTGGATAAATTATGATGCAGATGATGTCTTTCAACAGCTTCTTCTTTCCTCTCCCCTCTTCTCTACTTGCTTCACACTGAACCAGCTCAAGTTAATTATATAAAAGGGAGGAAACTCTAAGGACTAGGAAAGCTGAAATAGGGTCATGCACAAGAGCTGTTCCCTAACGTGGACTGCCCTCCCAGACCACCAGCATGGTCGTGTCTGAGTGGGGTACAGAAGGGCTGAAATTCAGACACAGAACCACTGCAGAGAAACAGGTCCCTTCCTTTGTGGTTGGAGAAGCCAAAGGGGTTGGCCCACCTCCAAGGCAGAGAGCATCAGGAGCACCATCTCCTCTTTGAATTATAGTCATCTCTTTCTGAAATAAAAAATAAAAAGAGAGGAAAAAAGCTTTTTTCTGTCTCCAGGATGACTGCTGGGAGGTGATAATTTTTCTTTGAGAAACTGAGGCTCCCTTGCAAAACTTATGGAGAAATAAAGTCATTTGTCAATCCAAGTCATTGTCTTCCATACGTCAAAAACATGGCAAGTGCAGCTTTTGTAAAATCTAAATTGAAAGTAAATAGGGAACGGGCAGTCCTTGGTGATAAAACCTCCCATTCTGTAGATTTCTGGTACAATATTTATTTTATCCTCTTTATAACTACAAGAGCTGTCTCTGTGTGTTATTAAAGTAATGCATTTGCTTAACCTGCACTTAAATTCCCTCCCAACCTTCCCTGATTGTACATCTCACTGCTACATGTTCCCAGCCTGCTGGTCTCAGCTGGACAATTATATTAACTGCTCCTATTTGCAATTACTATGAATCATAAAGCAAGTCTGAATGGATTGTTTTTCTTTATTGAAAATGTTTAAACTTAATGCATTGCAAATGTCACAGCCATGGGGCTGCTCCTTGGTGCTTTGGGAAGTGCCTGGCTGCTGATGGAGCATTAGGGATGAAGTTTTGTGAAGTTTTGGCATTTGTCCCCCTCTGCCCATCCCTTCCCCTGCAATGCTGAGCGTTCCAGGTCTGCTTGGAATGACCTGCTCCAGTGCAAGGTGGCCCTGTCCATGGCAGGGTGTGGAACACAATGAAATTTAAGGTTCCTGCCAATCCAAACTATCTTGGGATTCTTTGAATACACTGCAGCAAAAAAAAAAAAAAAAAAAAAAATTTAAAAAAAAAATCCCCAAACCTACAAGCAGTTCCCTGGATATCTCTGTGAGAGAGGTGAAGGCCCCCTTTCCAAAATGGCCCCAGGTGCTGGCAGGGAGCTGAATTCAGAGGAGGCTTGAGCTCATCCTGCACCTCTTCCCTTGGGCTGTCCGCAAGGTGGAATATCGTGCTGCTGAGATGTTCTCCAGGGAAGTTTGGAAAACACCTGGGACAGGGAACACTCCCACCATTTCTTCCAGCTGTTCCTCAGCTCTACCAACTTCATTTGGGGTTTGCCTTCAATGTCCCCACAAGGTGCTCCACCCCAACTTGGTAGGACAAAATTTTGGAGGTCTTTGAGGCTTCTGGATACCTTTGGTGTCTCTGGGCACAGAGGTAGGTGAGTACCAAGGGGATGATGGATTTTGTCCAGCAGGAATTGGATGATATCCCACAAAGCACTCTCATTCCCACAACTCATCTTGCAGCCTTCAGCTCCACTTCTATTTTTTTCAGTCCAGCCAGGACGAATTCTCCTTGTGCCGTGGCTCTGCGGTGCTTGATGGCCCTGGATTTCCTGGTAAGGGAATGGAGGTGACCTAACCCTGTGGAAAATTGGGACACTTGTGGTGATGGCAGGGCAGGGAGGGCTGTGAAAGTGCAGGGTTGAGCTTGGACAAGCTGTGTCTGTGCCTCACAGGGACAATGGGCTAAAGGAGAGGACTTGATTTCTCAATTATTATGTTTTAAATGTCACTGCAGGGGGGTTGTGCCACTTAGCTGAGGGAGGCAATGAACTGGGTACAGATAGGCCTGACCCAGATCCTGCATCCCACAGCTCTGGAAGGTTTGGGTTCAGCTGGGATCTGTGTCCAACTTGCTCTGTCACTGCTGTTGTTGTGTCCCCTGGAGCCCAGGACACGAGGCTGATGATCCAGCAGTGAGGAAATCTCGGAGTCTGTATATTGGGATGACCCCAAGAGTGTAAAAGTCCTCGTTTCCCATCCTGTGCAGCCAAAGGAGGAGTCTGAAATGCAAAGGATCAGCTTCTCAAGGTTGTTTATTTTCCCTTATCTAGAACATTCTTTCTCTGACCTGCTGAGCTCTGTCCAGCAGCTCGGCCATGGTGTTCTGTCTGCCCTCAGGGCAGTGTTCACATTTTATCCCAAAACTACCTGTGCTATGTTTACAATAACGTGCCAATATTGATCATTTATGTTGGACAGTGTGTCTGTACCTTAAACCAACAGAAAAGTGTCACCATCACAGAAAGGCATGGAGGGCAAGAAGAAAGAGAAGAAGGTCAGGACATGCCCAAATCCCTCCATCTTTACCCCCTGAATTATAGTCTAAACAAGCCCCAAAATTCTACTTTTTCACCCTGTGTTAATTCACCTACCACACTACTCAAACTCTTGTGGCTTGTGATTCCTCACACAAAGTTGGCAGCTTTTTCCAGGGGCTAAAATCGATGCCACAGGTGTTTTTGACTTCATGCCAAGGTCTCTGAGCCCCCTGCCAGGGTCTGGAGCCAGCCAGGGCAGCCAGAGGGATGTGCTGGACTCCGACAAGGAAAAGCTCGGTCCTCTTGGGAATGCTGCTCTTGGGGTAGGGCTGGGATGTGTGTGGGACACAGCCCCTTCCTGCTGTGGCCTCATTTCACAGAGGAGCAGCAGGGAAGCTCTGGGCTGGGCTGGAGATGTGGGAAACCCCTTGGAGCACCAGAGGAGGCTTCAAGGTTTGCTGTTCTGCATTGGGGATCTGCATTTCTGACACCACAGGACTTGCACCGAGGTGGATCCGGGCCAGCCCTGAGCATCACGGTGGGTAGAGCTGCTCCTCTGAGCTCACTCTTGCTTATGCCACAAACTGGGAGTAACTCCAAGGACGTGGGAGAGGTTGGACAGTGGAGAGCTAGTTCAGGATGAAGCAAGGCTGGCTGAAAGCCAAAGCAAATCCAATTTTCCTTCCACCCTTGAGACAGAAATTTGCGGAGCTAAGTTCAGCTTCAACTTCGTGTTTTGGTTCAGCTCAAAGTGCTCCCTCATTTTTAGTCTCAACATCATCAAAGTCCCCTTAATTAGATTTGTATCTCAGACACATTCCTTTGCAGCGTGCTGCTAGTGCATCCAAAATGGCAACGTCCCACATCCCATAATACTTGCAATTTTTAAAGAATTATGTGCTTTTTTTTTTTTTTTCTTTGTTTTTAAATCACTTTTTAGGTCCAGACAGGGCAAGATAGCAGTAGAGATGGAATCAATAGTACACAGAACTGATAGAAATTACCCAGCCTTAATAAACTTCACGCACGGCTTCCTATTGCAGCTGTACATCAACCCCGGGCAAACAGAGATGCTGCGCTGGGAGGACGCCTTGCTGCTGGCTGAAAAAGAATGTTTATTAAAAGGGTTACAGATGACGCAGTTCTCATCTTTTTCAGGTGCTTTGGTTCCTTCCTATGCTTTCATTGTGTTCCTGATGCTTGTGTGTGGGAATCCGGAGCTTCCCTCTGGCTGCCCTGGGAGGTCTGGGACCCTGGCAGGGGTCAGGAACCCCCCTGGACAGAACCCCCAGAGACACTGGCTGTGATCTCTGGCCATGGAAAAGAGTTTTCAATCTTACAGGATGAATTACCAGCTCTGAGTGTTTGATATCAGTAATAATTAAGTGTGGCACAGGTGCTAAAGTAAAATTTTCGGATTCTAGATGAGGGGTCCAAAGGGGACAAGATGGAGGAAATTGGGTGTGCCTTGTCCTTTTTCTCCTTCATGCCCTCCATGTCTCACTGTGGTGTTGGCATTTTCCTGTTGGTTCAGGCTGGGGACACACTGTCCAACGTAGGTGACAGATATTGGCACGTTATTGTAAATGCAGCCCAGGGAGTTTCTGGTATTTAATGTTTGTCACATCCCACTGAGGGCAGAGCCCCACACGCTGCCCTGCAGGACAGAGCTGGGCAGGGCAGCAGAACATGTGAGAGATAAACAGAATAAACAACCTTGGAACCAGCACAGACCAATTATGACTTCTGCTTTGCTGAAAGACAGAGACTTTCTACAATTTCAAAATCATCAATACCACAGATTCCAACACTTGTGGTTTGTAGCAAGAAATCTTTCCCTGGAAAACCCTGCCAGAAATCTCTGTGCTCCTCAGCACTGCTTCCTCCTCTGCTTGGATGCAGAGTTCCCTGTGCCCAGCCCTGCTCTCGGGTCTTGGTGACAGTTTGGGAGGGATTAGTGTTAATATTCACCCCAAAATGTGAGCATCCATCTCCTCTCAGCAGCTGCAGCATCCTCCATGCAGAATTAGGTCCCTCTTTCCCTTCCCGGGGGAGACGTGGGAGAGATCAACACACCAAAGCAATTAAAAAATAATAATCACAGAAAAGGAAAAAGCATAAAAAGTGGGACTAATTTTATGACAAGAAATGAGGCTGTAAAACCAGGAGCAATTAGAGCACAAAGGCAATTAAACCATTTCAAAAGGCTCAGTGAAATTTATTTACTTCTTCCTGTTTCTTTTTTTTTCTGGGAGGCTTTTGGCGACTGGGGACTTTTTTTCCCCCCAGTGACGACAGGACCTGGCACCAGGAGTTTCCTTTTTGCCTCCAGACCTTAACTCTGCGTTTCTGCAGTTTAATTCTTTTTTGAGGAATAGGAAAAAATAAAAGGCAGGTGCTTCTGGCAGTGGAGCCATCCCTCAAGGTGCAGAGCTGCTTGGGGAGGTTTGGGTCCCCTGCTCCTCCCAACAACTCTCCAGGCAGAGATTTGAGGCAGTTCTGCTCCTCACAGGGATGGATTACCAGGGAAGAAATGCACCATGATGGGGGCAGGCCCTGGCATAGGTGCCCAGAGCAGCTGTGGCTGCCCCTGCATCCCTGGCAGTGCCCAAGGCCAGGCTGGATGAAGTTTGGAGCAGCCTGGGACAGTGGAAGGTGTCCCTGCCATGGCAGAGGTGGCACCGGATGGGTTTTAAGATCCCTCCCAACCCAAATTTTAAGGGAAATACAGGTTGGATATTAGGAAGAAGATTTCCCAGAAAGGGTGATAACGTTCTGGAATGGTCTGCCCAGGGAGGTGGTGGAGTCACCATCCCTGGATGTGGCACTGGGTGCCAGGGTTGGGTTGAGGTGTTGGTGCTGGGTTGGACTCAATGATCTTTTAAGGTCTCTTCCAACCTGGTGATTCTGTGGATTCTGTGAAACCATTCCATGATTTTACAAGTGGCAGTGGGGAGGGGGGGAAATCTTCTATGACTCCCCAAATCATGGGTTGTGTCTGGGTTTTGGCACTGTGTGTGTTGGGAGCCAAGGTGCTGGACTAAAACTGAGGATGTGGATTTAAATTGTGGATTAAAAACCTCAAAGTTTCAGAGGAACATCAGGAAAATCCAAGGAAAAGAGACTTCCCTAAGGGAGAGTCCTGGTCTCTGAATTCTGTGAAAGCATTCCATGATTTTACAAGTTACAGTGGGGGCAAAAAAAGCTTCTGTGACTCCCCAAATCATGGGCTGTGTTCGGGTTTTGGCACTGTGTGTGTTGGGAACCAAGGTGCTGGACTAGAAATGAGGATGTGGATTTAAACCATGGATTAAAAGCCCCAATATTTCAGAGGAAACATCAGGAAAATCCTCTGATGCAGCCAAGGAAAAGAGACTTCCCTCATGGAGAGCCCTGGTCTCTGCATCATTCCATCTCTACTGCTATCTTGCCCTGTCTGGACCTAAAAAGTGATTAAAAAAAAAAAAAAGCATATAATTCTTTAAAAATTGCAAGTATCAACCCCTGGAAATGTGTCCTTGAGCCTCCCAGCAGGTATTTGAGGCATCTCATTACCTAAGCTACAGCACCTAAAGTGCATCTCTGGATCTCACCCTAAATCCTGGGAAACTCAATAAGTGCTCACATGTTCTGATGATGAGTTGCCCATAACTCTCCAAACACGTCTCTCTCTATATCTCCATATTCACTCACAGGATGGAACCAGCTGCCTGCAATATTTATTGCTGTGCTCTTGATGCTCTGTGCTCCTGCAGGGGGACAGGACCCTGTGCCCAGCCCTGGGGATTTGTGAACCCTGGGGAAATGTGAAGTTCTCAGCTCCCTTCCACAGCCTGTGATTGGAAAGATTTGTGGAAAGTCTCCAAATGACAGCCTGGCCCCAAATTTCCCTCTTCAGCTGTGTTAAATGGGGACACTTAAATGCATTTTGTGGACAAGTGGATGGAGTGTCCTTACTCCCAGTGTATTCAGGAAGAGAAACCGGGGAAAACGTAATTTCCACATGTTTTAGGACCTCAGTGAGATTTCTTTTCTGGAATTGCAACTTTATTCAACTTGAAAACTACCTTGAAAAGCTTGGAGACACTCAGTACTTCACTGTCCTTCTCTGCAAAATGGGTCAAAGCACAGGGAGTGGGAAGTCCTGGCTGGGAACATCCCCAGGGCGCTGCTTTATCACCCTGATAACGACCCCTTCCACCTCGGCCAGCAAACTGCAGAGACTCTTAATGGCAAAGAGGCAACATAAAATCCCCAATTATTGCAGTTAAACCCCGTCCTCTGCAGCACAAACCTGATGTCCTGGCTTTTGCCTTCCAAAAAAATATTCCTGCCGCTCATGGAGATGCAGAGGTTGAAAATGAAGGCCCAGTTATGAGCCCTGGTGGTGCTGTAGGAGATTTTCTCTGGGGTGGACACAGGGTGGGTGGCCTTGTTCCAAATCCATTGATGGTAAGTGATGAGACGTTTGATAAAGGAAAAATTCCCCCAAATTTAGAGCTGGGAGAAAAGAACCTTCTTTCGTTCCTTGATGCCCAACCTAAATTGGTCTGCACCTCTCCTGATTTCTCTGGATGATTTCCTGGTTCAGAACTAGAAGGAAATTAGGTTTTGAAGAGCCCGTAGCCTGCAATTTATTCCGTTTCTGTTCCCTTTGAATCAGGAGCCATCAATAGTCATGGTGTGTCACAGGGTATCTAAATTACAACGCACCATTTCAGCTGCCTAATTGCATGAATGAATTTTAGAGAAAATTAATGAATGGTGAAGAGCACATTTTTTAGTCGTTTTTATTTTTTTCTTTTTTCTTTTTCCCATTTTTTTTTTCCCTCCCCACGCAAATTCCTGCCGATGTAAATCAATTGTCTGCGCTTGAAATTCATGAAGCATCCAGGGGATCCCCACAGCTTCCCCAGCTCCCTCGTGGCTGCCTTGGGAACTGATGGATAAATTCAGCCAGCCAAAAATGTTGCTTTGCTGGAATAGCTCCCCAGATGCTTCTTTGGGCTGCTTCTCCTGCTCTTTTTCGGGCCCAGGGAAGGAGAATCTGCCTCCTCCCCCTGGACCCTGCAGCAGCACAAGGATGGGAGCAAGGGGGGGCAACCAGCCCTGAGCTCAGTTCATTGCTTGGGGCTTTTGCCTGCTGTAAAATAACAGACAAGTATATCAAGGGCTATAGATAGGTGTGAGATATATATATTTAAATGCATAAAGTAATATAGTAAGTGTAAAAAGTAATAGAATATAAAGTAAAAATACCTATATAAGTGTATATATATATATACACTTGAATATATACATATGTGTGTGTGCAAATTTATTACATGTGTGTATATATTATATTATATTATATTATATTATATTATATTATATTATATTATATTATATTATATTATATTATATATAACATATATTTTAAATTTTTTATATATTATATATATTAAAATATATACATATGTATATATAGGAGGTTGGAACTAGATGTTCTTCAAGATCCTTCCAGCCCAAACCATTTTATGTTTCTCTCTATACAGAGCTGCAGGTTTTCACTCTGCCCACAAAGGACCCAGGTGCTTATTCAGGTGCCTTGGGGCAGCTGCCCTGAACTATTTCCCAGGGGGAGGGAGGCTTGGGTGATGCTCAGTGCTGCTGCAGAGGGGGCTTGGATTAATTTAGAGCTTTCTTCAAGGCTTGCTTTCTCCTTTATTTATTTATTGTTATTATTTTATCCTCCTGGAGAGAGTCTCTACAGGGTGGGAATGGGGAAAAGAGGGCAGGCATGGATGGCTCCAGGACAGGGGCCAGGATGCTGACCCATTTCCACACAGGGCCTGGTGTGCTTATTTCCTCTCAGATTTAAAGACTGAAAATGAAGCAGGACCCAGATAACTGACCTGGTTTGAACCACTTTGTAGGATTTTTAACCCAAAAAAAAAAAAAAAAAAAAAATAAAAGGAGAAAAAAGAGAGCAAAGTCCCTCCGGATTTAAGAAACTTCAGCTGAAGTTTCACCACTTGGAGCACATTTGAATCTCACCAGGTAACTTCATTTGGTTTCCTTAATGAAGGCTGCGCAGCGGGGTTAATTCTGCTTTCTATGTAAAAAGATTAAGTAGTAGTTGGGTAAAACACTTCATCACTGAAGTGATTTTCAGGATGTACTCACTCCGAAGGCACAGATGTAATACCTGCTTTTAAATTCAATTAGCTCTGACTCAGTTGTGTTGCCTGAATACATTACCACAGCTTGAGACAAGTCAGTGTTATTCTTTAAAGCTAAAAAAAAAAAAGGGGGAAACAGAAGGAAAAAAAGGCAAGAGAAGAAAAAAAGGGAAATACCTATGTGGAGATTTCCCTGAATGTGTTATAATTCCATTAATATATCCCATGTCTTACCAGCTCCTGACACTCCCACCCTGGGTTTTCCCTTCCCTGGCAGCAATTCCCACACTGGCACAGAACCACGGGGGGCTCTGGGGTGCCAAAGGGGCACTGGATGATCAGATCTCTAATTCACAGCATTTTCCCTCTTTTCTTTTGACACTCTCATTTCTTACAAGTTGCAGGATTTGGGGCTTTCCCTCTGTGCTGTCCCTCATGTCCCAGAGCAGGTCCCTACCTCTCCCAGTACCTGTTTGTTAAATTTTTATGTGGCATCAGAGGGAAGGGCTATTTGAAAGCTGAATTAATTAACGCTTGTAAAACACGTGGAGATCCAGGGATGAAAGGAGCAATAGAAATGCAATTTATATTATAATTATCACAACGACCCTGAAAGACAACGAGGCTCCTGTTGGCGTGGGATGTTTTGTTTTAATTAAATCTGGACAGGAACCTCCTGGGGATGATGTCAGTCCTGCAAAGCACTGCACTGGTGGTTGGCACTGGGGTTTGGGGATGGGAACTGGGAGAACTGGGAGAACTGGGAGAACTGGGCTCTGGCAGCCTCCAGGTGTGTCAGGGGAAGGGATTATTTGCAGGACAATAAGAGCTGGACCCTAACTTTCCACAGAAATATAATGGGGTAACCTCCTCCTCCATTTGGGGTGGAAATAGGCATAGCCCTCACATGCTGAAATAGAGGAAAAAAACCACCCAATTCATAGAAATATATGAATTAAAAGTGTATTTTAAGGTTATTGAAGCAATCCTGAATGTCTGGTTTGTGTTGGTTTTCCCCTGCACATGCACTCACTGTTTCTCTGGGCTATAAACCATCTGTTTTCTTTCTGAAGTGGATGCACTTGTGCTGGGGCTGTCGTGCACTCTGGGTCTCCACTCCCAAGTATTTCTCAAGGGATTTTAATGATTTTTAGGGACCCCTCACCCCCCTCCTGCCCAGGACCACCGTGGGTGGGTTGCTCTGAGCGTGGTGGGTTTGGCTCTTGTGGGCAGAAGGTTGAAACTTAACCCTAATAAAATCAGTATCTTAGGCTATGGAAAAAAGAACTACTCTCAGACAGAGTGTAGTTTAAAAAAAAACACCTTTAAAAATGTAATTTTTGATTGTGTGTGAAGCCGAGACACATTTTGGGTGAAACAGAGTTTTTGATGCGTCCCCACTGATGTTGGATCCAACTCTTGTGGCATTCACATTCTCTGGACAGAAAGACATAATTTTGTCTCTGGAAAAAAAAAACATACCACAGAGAGAAGAGAAAACAATCCTTAGCCTTACTCCTTTGTTTTCCCCATGTAAAATTTAGTATTTAAATTATTATTATCATATTTTATTACTATATAATAACATATATTCTATATTCTATATTCTATATTCTATATTCTATATTCTATATTCTATATTCTATATTCTATATTATATATTATAATAATAGTATAGACTAAATAATAATTATATATTAATATCATCTTATATAATTAAATAATAGATATTAAATATATAATAATATTATATATTTTTGTTATTTATTATTACTAATATTATGTAATTACTTAATTAAATCCTAGTAAAAATTGTTTAAATTCAATGACCAATCAAATCCAGCTGTCTCAAACTCTCAACAAAAGAACACAAATAAATAAATATCTAAAATAATAAAATAAAATACTATTGATTGAAATAATATATTAATGTAATATAATTTTAATATAACTATCCTTCAACCTTCTAATCTAAAACCAAACATCAACATTTCTTCCCCCATCTGGGGTCGGTTGATTTTTACTATAAACCCTGAGCTGAGTCTTGATCCTACAGAGTTCCCCAGGTGCCAAAGGGGAGCTGGAGCCCACAAACATCAGGATTGCTCCTCCAAATGTTGGGATAAATCTGGGGTTGATTTCTGCCAGCTCCCTGCCTGCCCTTCTCATTTCTCCACCTTGCTCTCACCGCAGCGCTGAAGATCAAAACGCAGCTCTGCAAACACCCTGAGACAGCCCCGGCTCTGAAAAGGGAGGCAGGGGAGGAGAAAAGAGAAGCAAAAGCTCCTTGGATTGCTGGGGAAGTCGAGGCATGGAGAAACTGATGGAGAAAAACTCCATCAGAGCAGGAGCTGCGGCTGGATCTTCACATCCTCATCTCAATTTGTTCCTACAATCAGCCTGGGCTTCTCCTCCTCATGAAAAGCTCCAGGTCCACCTCAACTGAGTTGAGACACAGTCAGGCTTTTTGAAATCGCTTAATTTCTCCGCGCTCCTTTCTGCCAAAGACAGCGGGGTTCTCTGGCTGCCGTGCCTTGGCTGGAGGAATTCTGATTAAAACCATTTTAATCGCGTTTTATTGCCGAAAGCCTCGTGGCTCGGCGCGCTGCGTCCCAGATCAGAGCAAGGGCAGGGCTGCCTGCAGAGGAGGAGGTTGCGGAGACACTCTGCAGAGTGCTGTTCCCTCTAATGAGTCTCCCTGGGTTTCCTGGCTCCGAGAATCCTCCAGCACTGAAGGCAGACAGAGACCCTGGTGGCTGGGCTGATCTGAGCACGCTGGCTGTGAAAAAATGCATATTTTTTTTGATTGGCTTTTCGCAGATGTTACAATGAATATTATATGTGTAACGTTAGAAAGTTGTGCTGTATTAATTCTCTTACGTAGTGTGTTAAATATAGTTTTAGGTTCCTGTGGGTCTCAGACTCAGTCAAAGAAAGAAACTGAGAGTTTCTAGCCAGGCAGAAGCCTGGGAAAGAGTTGGAAAAGAATGTAAATAATTATTTATCTTTCTTGTTGTTCACATTGTTTATAGTTAAGTTCTATCACTGTGCATCAAGCACTGTACACCAATGTGGTGCGTTATTTTCACTTCAGGACCAATGGAGTTGGTGCTCACAAAGCTCTGTATAAAGAGCAGTGTATTTTGAATAAATCAGAGTTTTACTCTCAGCAGCCTTCTGATCAGTTTTCTCATTCCTGTCCTGCCTTGACAGTGACAGGTTCCAACATAATGATAAAATAGAGACTCTGTATGTGGGGGAAGTTTTTTTTTTTAGGAATGAGATACTCACTTTGAGGAACACCTAAATCTTCCAAAGGAGAGGAATTTATGGCTTCTTATCAGAAGAAACTAATTTCTTCAGGACTTGCTCAGACTCGAAGTTGCCAGGGGATTAAAGGAAACAGTTGACATACAACAGACAGAGTTTCTTGGTTTAAATAAAATGTGTGCATAACCATGAAGGATATATGCATATGCAACAAGTGTATTGTTTTAAGGGTGATTCCTTTGTTCACAAGGGATGCTTTTCTTGACTTAGTGTCCAAGAGCATCCGGACGTCCGTAATTCTTTGCTTTTTATTGTCTTGTAATTGTCCTAACTCTAAACTTTATTACTCTAATTGTATTATTATTTTTATAACCATTTTATTATTATTAAACTTTTAAAATTTTAAAAGCCAAGTGACTGGCGTTTTTCACATTGGCTCATTGATTGAATGCAGCTTTGCTCCACACATCTGGTATTTGGAGCTGTCAAAGCTGCCCCATTGACCAACAAAGCCCTGCTGGTGGGGAGAGGGTGGTCAGGGATGGATGGAGGAGGCTGGCAATGCCCAGGAGCCCCAGGGATGAGGTTTGTGACAGTAAACCCCACCTGAAGGGACACCTGCACTCCACACATGGATTTTCATCTTAATTTGTCCTTACAGTCAGGCTGGGTTTGTCCTCCTCATGGAAAACTCCACCTGAGCAGAGTGAGATGCAGTGGGGACCCCACTGACCTGAGGGGTCCCATCTGTGCAGGAGCTTTGGGCCCTGGCTGCAGTTTGCAGCTGTGGGAGCCCACCACATCCCTCTGGCTGGCTCCAGACCCTGGCAGGGGGCTCAGGGACCTTGGCACAAAGTCAAAACCACCTGTGGCTTCAATTTTATCCCGTGGAAAAAGCTGCCAACTTTGTGTGAGGAATCACAAGCCACAGGGGTTTGAGTAGTGTGGTAGTTGGATTAACACAGGGTGGAAAAGTAGAATTTTGGGGGTTTTTTGGGAACAAGATGGAGAGATTTGGGCATGTCCTGACCTTCTTCTCCTTCTTCTTGTCCTCCATGTCTTGCTGTGATGGTGACACTTTTCTATTGGTTTAAGGCACAGACACACTGTCCAACATAAATGATAGATATTGGCACGTTATTGTAAACATGGCACAGGTAGTTTTTGGGATAAAATGGTAACACCAACCCAAGGGGGTGGGACTCTGTGCAGACTGACCTGCTGGACAGAGCACAGCTCCTTGAGAAAGCATGTTCTAGATAAGAGAAAATAAACAACCTTGAGAAGCCAACCCTGCACATCCAGACTTATTTTTTGGCTTCACGGGCTGGTAGAAAATGACTTTTTACAATCTCGGGGTCACCTCGACCACCAGATCCCCAAGAAGCAGCCACTGCCTGGGGCTGTGTGAAGTATTCAGGGACAAACTCATCCCCTTTTTGTCCCTGGGACCCAGGGGCAGCCACGCCCTGTGCCAGTTTTCCCCTCACTGGGGGCTGCTCCCACTGGAGCACCATCACCCCGTGGGTATTGGCAGGGCCAGGCTCGTGGGGCTGAAAGGAAAAGCCCAGATGCAAGGAGAAATTTGGGTTTCTGCAGCCCTACTGGAACTGGGGGAGCATGTGGCCTCATCAGCTGCTGCAGGGAACATTTGCTGGGAAGCAGCAGCTTTCTCCGCTGTGGAGAATCCAATTAAGAACTTATTAAATTAATTTGCTTTTTTTCCCCCTGTCCCTAACTTGCTTTTAGAGCCTTGGGCTGGAATTTTCTGACAGGAGCCTCTAATGGTGGTTCTTGGGTCCTGGTGGCTGCAGGGCTGAGGAGGGGAGGTGGGGGCTCAACTCTGGGGCATGGACGTGGTGGAGCACGAGGCTCTGGGTTCCACTCACCTGCAGACCCCAGCACTGCACATTCATAGAGTGGGCTGGGTTGGGAGGGACCTCAAAGCCCCAAAGAGTGAGATTTGGTCCATATTGCTTCCCCACAACCCAATACCAACTTCCCTTCCCTTCCCTTCCCTTCCCTTCCCTTCCCTTCCCTTCCCTTCCCTTCCCTTCCCTTCCCTTCCCTTCCCTTCCCTTCCCTTCCCTTCCCTTCCCTTCCCTTCCCTTCCCTTCCCTTCCCTTCCCTTCCCTTCCCTTCCCTTCCCTTCCCTTCCCTTCCCTTCCCTTCCCTTCCCTTCCCTTCCCTTCCCTCTTTTCTTCACTTTTCTCTCTTTTTTTCTTTTCTTTTCTTTCTTTTCTTTTCTTTTCTTTTCTTTTCTTTTCTTTTCTTTTCTTTTCTTTTCTTTTCTTTTCTTCTCTTCTCTTCTCTTCTCTTCTCTTCTCTTCTCTTCTCTTCTCTTCTCTTCTCTTCTCTTCTCTTCTCTTCTCTTCTCTTCTCTTCTCTTCTCTTCTCTTCTCTTCTCTTCTCTTCTCTTCTCTTCTCTTCTCTTCTCTTCTCTTCTCTTCTCTTCTCTTCTCTTCTCTTCCCTCTTTTCTTTTTCCCCTTCCCAGGCAACTCCCAGGCTGCAATTTATCCATGACTATCACAGGATCCCAGACTGGATTGGGTTGGAAGAGACATTAAAGCCCATCCAGTGCCACCTCTGCCATGGCAGGGACACCTTCCCCTGTCCCAGGCTGCTCCAAACTTCATCCAGCCTGGCCTTGGGCACTGCCAGGGATCCAGGGGCAGCCACAGCTGCTCTGGGAAATCCATTCCAGTGTCTCCTTGCCCTCCCAGGGAACAATTCCTACCCAAAATCCCATCCATCCCTGCCCTCTGGCAGTGGGAATCCATTCCCTGGGTCCTGTCCCTCCACCCCTTGTCCCAGTGCTGCAGAAATCACTTTGAAAGGGGACAGGGGGACAGCCCTGTCCCCAACTCCCCATCCTGGGCCTGGCTTCTGCCCCCACCACCTTCCCCTCTGCTTATGCAAGGGATAAGGATGGAAGGATGGAAGGATTTGGGTCCAAGCCTGTTGGCCAGGACAGGGTGTCCCCAAACCCTAATGAAAGCGTTCACAGCCTGCCTGCGGCTTCATGGGGAGAAATATTTGATTTATGCCATGAGTCAATGATGTTTCTCTGCCAAAATGCATAAAAGGTACAGGCTGATGAGTCAAAGGCAGCTCCATCTACATAATGGATTTGCTGCCTGGGAGGAGGAGGCAGGGATGTCTCCATAACCTCCCTGGGCCCCAAAAGGATGGCAAGGAGGGGCAGAGATTATATATCCATATTTCTATTTACAAACACACAAGATACATGCTTACCCCAGCGTTTGAAGTGCCAAAGCAAACCTGCAGCTTTCCAGAAAGAAGCACAAGCCTTGGATTTACCTTGCAATAATCCTCAGAGACCCTGTTGCTGCTCTGACACCACGTGGGACGTGTATCAAAGGGTGCAATTTAACCTTTGCTTTAAAAAATATAATGGTTTTGCATCAGTCTCATGATTCCTGGGTCCTGTCTAATGATATTTTATTTTTCCTACCCGGCAACACCGTGATGGACCTGCCAGCTTTTCTGTTGCATAAAGATTTCTCCTTTAAATGACAGGAAACATGATTTCCCCCAATATTTATATTAATTCTATGCCATTATTGCTTTATTTCTGCACTCTGAAAGCAGGAAGATTTGTGTTTCATAATCCATGCAGGAAGGCTGAGTTGATATATTGGTTGCAAATGAAGAAAAGCACGTGTGGCTCTTCCCCAGTAGGTTTAATTTTATCCATCTGGCTCAATCATGGCAGCAGATTAAGTAAAAATTTTCAGTGGAGTTGCGTTGGCATAACTTGGCTTTATTTTTTTTTTTTTTTTTACTTAAATATTGAGGTAGTTTTTGGTCTGGGGAGGAATCTAACTGTATTTCTTGCTTTATTTTTTTTCCATGGGTCCCAACCGGGCACCCTTGGCTGGTAGTTAAATTCATAAATTGCTTCAAACCAAAACAAGCTTTTTTTTTTTAAATAATCCAACCCCCTTGGATCTGCAATGCTGGGACTCGGTCCAGCATCAGGAATTCTCCATGGGATGTAGGAGGAATAATTCTGCTCTTTTCACCAGCACCTCTGGTGCCAACGAGCTGCTCAGGGGAGCACTGGAAACAGTGAAATGTGCCACGAAAAATCAGAGAATCATGGAATGGGTTGGGCTGGAGGGGTATTAAAGCCCAGCCAGTGCCAGCCCTGCCACAGCAGGGACACCTTCACTGCCCCAGGCTGCTCCAAGCTCATCCAGCCTGGCCTTGGGCACTGCCAGGGATCCAGGGGCAGCCACAGCTGCTCTGGGCACCCTGTGCCAGCCCTGGGCCTTTTCTGTGTGCCCCCAGTTTGTCCTGTTGTCCCCTGGGTTTCACAGAAGGGGTTAAAAATTGCAGCAGTCGAGTGGTTTTGTCAGTGGTCATCACTGGAGCACAAAAGCTGGAGATTTGGGATCCTCCTCCAGCCTCTGCACAATCATTTTCTCCAAGTGGTTAAAGCAGATTGTTTGGACAAGCTCTGCGGATTATAATATTTAGCCTGTTCTGCATATTAAATTAAAATATTGATTGGAATATCAGAAGCCAAACCTGAATCACTCGGTGTGCCGTGGAAATCAAACATCCCCACCTCACCACAGGAATGCAGGGGACACTCCAACCTTCTCCCTGCCCATTGCACCAAAACCCAGGGCTCTTCCACATCCCCTGGCACTGCTCCGTGCTGGGGGTGGCACCAGGGGGTCCCACACCCACCCCACCCCAGGGTCCCACACCCAGCCCACCCCAGGGTGCTCCCAGCATCCAGAACCCTCCACATCCCTCACCGAGCTGCAGCTGGAGCCACTCACAGCACTTTATTGCCTTGCTGGGGGGCAGGAGGACTTTTTTATTATTATTCCAGCTTCCTTTCCTTCCTCGTTTTTGCTGAAAGCACAAAAACTTGTTATGATTTAGCTCCTGACACAGCGAGCTGAGGGCCACCGGCAGCCACAAATCAGCCGTGGGACTGGAGTCTTGGAGCAGGGCCACGGCTGCAGGATGCTGTGCCTCCTCTGGATGTCTTGGGGGGTGACCAGGCACCCCCAACACCCCCGTTTTTTGGAACCTTTGACCACGTAGCTGCATCTGGTTTGGTTCTAATTGTGTTTAATTTAATTGTGGGGGCGACTGAGCTAGGGCAGGGGATGGGGACAGCTGGCTCCAAGGACACTGCTGTGCCAATGGGGCAGGATTATGCATCTGGGACCCAAAATAACCCCAAAACTACCCAAAAACGACCCTAAAAGGACAAAGGACTTGCTGAGCTCTGCTGGAGGACACCCTCATGCCTTGGGTAAGGTTGTGCCTGGGAGAGGGGAGAGCTCATCCCTCTGTTTGCCTCTGTCCTCCTGCATCCCTGTCCCAGCTGCATCCAAAACACCTTGGAAATGCCCACCCAAATGAGAAATAAAGCCAGGGCAAGCTCCAAAACGCCTTGGAAATGCATTTAATGGGCCCTTCCCGAGCCCATTTCCAATCCGGGCAGCCAGCAGGGAGATTTGGAGGCTCTCGCTCCAAAGGGAATTAACCTTCGTGCAGAGCCAAGAGCCACAGGTGGCACCGGATCCGGAGGCACCAGTCCTTAATTAACTCCTAATGAGCAGCGCTGGCGTCATTAGCGCCCGTCCATCCCCTCCAACCCAGCCCTGGCACCAGCAGGAAGGTCCAGCGGGGCAAAACTGAGCCCAGCATTAACTCCTTAAAGCCTGCAGTCTGTGCAAGGCATTTTGGAGCCTTCCCTGGTTTTATTTCTCACCTGGGTGGGCATTTCCAAGGGGTTTTGGAGCCTTCCCTGGTTTTATTTCTCACCTGGGTGGGCATTTCCAAGGTGTTTTGGAGCCTGCCCTGGTTTTATTTCTCACCTGGATGGGCATTTCCAAAGCGTTTTGGAGCTCACTCTGTTTTTATTTCTCACCTGGATGGGCATTTCCAAGGTGTTTTGGAGCTTACCCTGGTTTTATTTCTCATTTGGGTGGACATTTCCAAGGTGTTTTGGAGCTTACCCTGGTTTTATTTCTCATTTGGGTGGACATTTCCAAGCTGTTTTGGAGTTTGCCCTGGTTTTATTTCTCACCTGGATGGTGAGATGGCATTTCCAGGGGCCCGGCTGCTCCCCCAAGCTCATGGGGCAGCTTTGACTTCTTGACACAAACCCTGCCTAATATATTTTGAAGCTATAGAAGAGATTTTGCTGCACTTGTGGCTTTGTTTCAGTGCTCAGCAGGACCACACTGCTCCACCTTACACCAGCACCGAAGCCCTGCTGGAGAGGGGGAGGTGGGGTTGCCTTCAGGGGTTCAGCCCCTCATCCCAAACTGGAGTGTTAGGAACCAACCCGAGTCTTGGAGCTGGAGATTTAATGTGCAACATGAAATGTTTGTTATAATTAATTATGATAACTCTGAAAGCTCTTCACATAAATAGACAGGCCCTTTTCTTCCTAATTTCATTCAATTTAGCTGTCGTTCCATAAATTTCACACTCAGTTTTGCAAAAAGCTGCAGTTTCCACTAGAGGTGTTTTTTTTTCATTCTTATTTTTTTATTTAATTAGTAATCACTTTTTTTCTTTTTTTTTTTTTTAATCAGTGAGCTAACTTGATTCTTAGGGTAAAAAGCAAATCAGGTGATGAAAGCTGATCCAGAAACCACGGGAGAATACATAAATATGGGGGCACATGCAGGAGTTGTGCCTTTATTGGGCAGGGGTGGAAGGTGTTGTTTCACCCCAAAATCCACCCAGGAGTCTGCAGCCACAGCTGAGAGCAGGATCTGGCCCCTCTGCTCAAGGCTGAACCCCCCTGGCACGCTGCAGCTTCCAAGCTGCTCCATCTGCAACAGAGATATTTTTTCCTCTTTAAGAACCAAGGCATGAAATAAATAAAACCCCACGTCCTTCTACTTTTTCACCCAGCAAGTTCTGCCCCCCCTTCCCTTTCTAACGGGTTATTAACCAGCCCCGAGCTGGGATGGAGCCTCGGCGTTCCCCTCACTGTCCTCATGCCTCGTTGCTCCCAATAAATCACAGCAAAGTGGGGGTTAACAACGCGTGACTCCATCCTCCATCTCCCTGTCCCAAGGTCTGGGGAGTGAGGAATGGTCACTGCTGGCCTGGGAAAAGAAGGCTGAAATGGGAAATCAAGGGGAGAAAATGAGGTGGGTGACTGGGGTAGGGGGCATCCCACAAATCCCCCAAAATGCAAATGCTGGAGACGCTCGGATGCTGTTGTCTCTTTGCTGGCCCTTTTGGCAAGATGATCTAACAAGTTAAAAAAAAAGCAGAGATTAAACAAATATCTCAGTGACAGAGTTACCTGGAAAAAAAAGAGGCTAAAACAACAAAAGACAATGATAGAAGAAAAACAAGGGTATGATTTTCCTAATGTAATTTCAGTCGCTCAGAATGGTCCTGGCCTGATAAGTGAATCTTTTACTTCTATTTCAAGTAGCCTTTAGCCACAGAGATCAGATATCTGTTTCTGCTGCTCTTGTTATCAAAAGAAATCCGTATTAGTTCAGTTTTTGCTTGGAATTCAAGAAGGAAATGTTTCCTTCCTGACAATTTTATGTATTTATCCCTTTGGCTAAAGCCTTTGATTCTGCAAAGTGCAATTAGCAAGTGGCTGGTGTGCAGTTTGACTTCTAACCAGAGAAACTCCCAGTGCCAATGGAAAGCAGGGCTTTAATGAAACACAACGTTTCTTCTGTAATTTATTCCAACCCACAGACACCTGAGCCAGTGGCAGGTGTGCACGTGCAGGAGTAAATAATAATAATAATAATAATAATAATAATAATAATAATAATAACAACAACAACAATGGGGTCCTTGTCAGCCACAGCCCTGTGAGCACCACATAAAGCAAAGGCAAATCAGAGCACAGAGTCATGAAATTCAGTCCAGGTTAAGGAGATATTTTCTGAACGTTTCCAGCAATGGGATAATCACAGCTTCTCTGGGCAACCTGTGCCAGACCCTCACCACCCTCACAGGGAGGAATTCCCTCTCAATATCCCACCTAACTCTGCTCTCTGGCAGTGGGAGGCCATTCCCTGTGTCCTGTCCCTCTCCAAACCCTTGTCCCAAGTCCCTCTCCAGCTCTCCTGGAGCACCTTCAGACCCTGGAAGGGTTTTCCCAGAGCCTTCCCCTCTCCAGGCTGAACAATCCCCACTCTCTCAGTCATTTTTCAAAGGAGAGATGTTCCACCCTTCTAATCCTCTCTGTGGCCCTACCCCAGTTATCCACCTGAAAGACAAATCCCCTCCTGGGTGGGAATTTGGTGGGCTGAGACCTCCCTGTCCCTCCACAGCGCCCGACTCCTCACCGGGGCTGCCAGAGGAGAAAATCCCTGCAAGTGAGTGCTGAGAAGAGCTCCCTGCTGAGATGACAACACAGCTTTACCCTCCAGGAGGACGAGGGACCTTTGATTTAGTGAGAGATGTGTGAGACAGGAGCTGACTCAGGCAGGGAGATGCATTTCGGCTGGCGGAGCAGCACATCCCTGTCCAGTCACCTCCAGGTACCACTCTGAAACATCCCTAATAACCCCCATCTCCACAATTCCCACTGCAAGGGAGGAATTATGATGGATGAGGTCAGCCAGCATGATTGAACTCTCTCTCCTGGCCTTAAACCCGGGAATTTATTGAACAATTTCAGCACAGTTGATGGCTGTAACTCCGGTGGGGTCTCCCTGCGGGTGATGTCCTCGAGTTGTTCCCTGTCAATGCTGTCAACTTTATTTGTGGCACCTACAAATTGTCTGGGGCCCCTTGTGACAGCTGAGAACTTTTACCCTGGGCAGGGGAGGTCTGTGTGTGGGGTTTGTTTGGGTTTTTCTCCAGGAAAACCCCTTCAGTGCAGCCGAGTCCTCAAACCTCCGGCAGTGCAATGGGAGTGGGGATTGGGCACAGCTACAGGAGGAGATGCAAACCCACCCGAGCAGCACCCACTGTGTCCCCTGCCCACCCTCTCTTTGCCTTCCCAGGGCTGTGTTTCATCCCTCCCCAGCTCAGCATCTGCACCAGAGCGTGGAGAACACGGAGCAGCTCTGGGAGTGTGCTCAGCACCCCACGGAGCCCAGCCCTGACCAAACACCCACCTCTGCCCTGCTGCAAAACCACCCTCTGTACCCTCAGTTGATGTCTCGGGGTTCAGGAGGTCAGGGTGACCCCGAGGTTGTAAAAATCCTCGTTCCCTTAGTCCGAGCAACCAAAGAAGGTGGCTGGAACGCATCCAATTGTGTTTTCAAAGTTGTTTATTTCTTCTTATCTCTAAGCATTCTTTCTCTGACCTGCTGAGCTCTGCCTAGCAAGTCCACCATAGCATTCTGCCTTGAGCCTTGGACAGCTCCCACTTCTATACTCAAAACTACGTGTTTGTGTTTACAATTCATTACCAATTCCTATCACCTATGTTAGGCTGTGAATCTCTACCTTAAACCAATAGAAAAGTGTCACCATCACACCAAGACATGGAGGAAAAGAAGGAGAAGAAGGCCAAATTCCTCCATCTTGACCCCCTGAATTATATTCTAAAAATCCCAAAATTCTACTTTTAGACCTGGTGTTAATTCAAATATCACACTACTCAAACCCTTGTGGCTTGTGATTCCTCATACAAAATTGACAGCTTTTTCCACGGGGTAAAACCAAAGCCAGAGGTGTTTTTGACTTCATGCCAGGGTCTGGAGCCAGCCAGGGCAGCCAGAGGGATGTCCTGGACTCCAACAAACCTGCACTCCCTGCCAGCAGCTGGGGAGGGACCCCCCAGTGCCAGAGCTGCTGTAGGGGTGGGGATAATCACAGAATCCCTGGGTTGGAAAGGTCCTGGAAGATCATCTCATCCCAGCCCTGCACACTCGTGTGAACACAGGATCATGTGCACACCCGTGCACAGACCTGACCCCAGCACAGCAGCTCAGTGGGAACCTGGCTCCTCTTTCCAGGAGCTTGGAAATCCAGAAAGGACAAACATTTTGGTGCAGACTGGCATCAACAAAGCTTCAGCCTTTCCATGCCTGCTTTAGTAAAACAGAGCCCTCAGCAACGCACAGCTCAGTCCCCTGTGTCTGTGCTGGGCACTCCAGGTGCCACCACACCAGGGCTGGCTTGTGCTGCTGTTTTGGGGAAGAAAAAGCTTTCCCCAGGTGTACAATAACAGTGACTTTGATGCTTTGTGTGAGGCCACTGTAGCTTATCTGGGCATAAAGGAGCTGGATTGTTTGCTTCTGGGATGGGAGAGCAGAGCTTGCAGCAGCAGCAGTGAGTCAGAACAGGATTTAGGGGTCATGGGTGTATAACTCCCTCATCATGAGCTCCCAGCACAGAGCTGCAGGAGAAAGAGAAGTCGATGTGACCCTTGATTGAGCTTTAAATAATAAATTAAAAAAAAAAAAAAAAGAAAAAAGAAAAGCTGAGATGTGTTCTTGAGTCTGCAGAGTGTGCAGGGGAATATGACTGAGGGAATCTGCTGGGATGCTGGGCCAGCACTGCTCATCACACCCGAGGGTAAAGGGGCTTCCCTGGGCATGGGAGGCTTGGGGTTCCCTAGGAGAGGCTGGAGAGCGCTGGAGCAGAGGAATTGGATTCCTCTGTGTGTGTCAGGCTGGCAGCAGAGCCCAGAGCCTCTCAAGCCACATGCTGGAGAAGCCCTAATTGCTGGAAGCTGAAGGCAACCTTGGAGGAGGACACACTGCAGGGCAGTGAGGCTGGCGGAGGCCAGGGGAGCAGGGATTTACTGTTGCTCAGAGCCTATCAAATGAGATTTGAAATTGCTACAAACCAGAGGCTTTAATTCAGCTGCTGGAGCAGAGGAAGAGCTGCGGCGTTTGCATTTGGGAGGAGCAGGAGGGAGAGTCACCGTGGCCCTTCCTGACCTTCATCCATAAATCCCTGCAGGAAAGGCCGTCCCCGCTCTGCCCTCGAGGTGTTCACAGCACTTGGAGCTCTGCAGCAAGGCCGTGGCTATAATTTATCCTGAGCCTCCTCCAGCTGTCTGCAAGAGTCAGGAGAAATGGCTCCTGGGGTGCACATCTGGCCAGCTGTGCTCCCAGGTGCCCGAGCTGTGGAAGCTGGCTGAGAGCAGGGGTGGCCACGGGGTTGTGGGGACTCCTCCCCAAGCCTGCCAAATCTCCCTGAACGCTCGGTTTGATTAACAGACTTGAGATGGGGAAGGAATTTTCCACATGTCACTCTGGCAGGAACCACGGAGATTTTTTTGCCTTCCTCTGTATCCCGGAGTGGAAAACATCTGGGCATATCAATTACCCGGGACTGCAGGAGACGTGAGCATCAGCAGCGCCCCGGGCAGCCTGGGACAGATCCCTGGGGCCCTGCACAGCTCCTGGGCTGACTTTGGGGCCCATCACCCCACCCACACAGGGCTGGGGTGAGCACGCTCCACCCACAGCACCTGCAAGCTTTCAGGTGCCTCACAGGACTGCAAAGTGAGGAAATAATCCTGAGGACTCACTGGGGTTAAGCTTGAGTGTGTTCGTCCTTAAGGCTGTGGTTTGACTTAATAGATCCTGAGTGCACTAATTGGCTTAAATTGTGCTGAGCAGCCTCACCTTGAACCTCACCTGCTCAGGTGCTATTTGAGCCCAGTGCAGGCTGTGTTTTGAGTTTGTTCCTCTCCTGATCTCCTTTATTTGTGGATTGCCTTGTCTCCAATATCATCTCATCCCCCTCAGGACCCTGGAGCTTCTTCTAGATGTGGTTGTCACCATGCTTGTGTCTCCTGCATGTTTGTGTGCAAACAAGGCTCTGTTTGAAAACCTCTGCTGGTCACCATCGACGTATCTGATGTGAAGAGAGTTGTTGTCTGTTTCCTCAATTTATTTCCGCCAAAATCTGTGTTAATTTGGGATAAATTAACCTTGATATTCCCAGTTTCCACCAGCCCAAGCCAGCACTTGCCTGCTTGGTCATGGTGCTCTTGTGTTAGTCATCTCGCAGCTCAACGAGCACTGGCAAACACATAAAGCAAGGAATGAGCTAAAATTTCCAAATCATCACTCAGAATAAAATGTGACTTGTTGGAAAATGTCAACATGGCTGTTTTGACAGACTTTTTCCCATCTAAGCAGATTTGTCAAAGCCAGCCCTTTCCCTCTGAACATCTCTTGTTTTTTGCTTTCACAAAGGGAAGAAGGGCTTCATTGCAACAACTCCTGACCCAGCTTTTCCCTGATCCTGCTGAGGTCCTACCACATCTTCTTGAGCTCAAACATTTCTCCTTCCAGGAGTCGAAAATTCAGCTTCAGGCTACAACTCTGACTCACTGGGAGGAACCTCTCTCTTTGCTTGGAGGATAAAAGCCAAGTGGAGTCCCTGAGGTCCCCCAGACCAAAGGAGAGGAGCAGCTCGTGCAGGGTGGGGATCTCCAGCTGCTTCCCAGCCTGTGGCTTTCATCTCCTGGTTATTCCCTCCCATGCCACCCGCCCCCTTCCACGCCAGCCTCCTGCTTTTAATTACGTTGTAGAAAAGTCTCACAACTCAGCGATTCAAGGTGGCATTTGAGAGAAATGATTCCCTTTAGCATAGCTGACAGCTAATTTGTGTAAAGTTTAATTACAGCTAGCATTAATTAACTGGCAGTGTGTTGCGATACCAAAGCACGACCATCTGTTCTTTAAACTGCCTCCCCCAAATTTCAGCCCTAATAATTTTGGTGCCGAGGTGGTTGCTCCGGTGGGCCCGGTGTAACCACAGCTGCTGTGGGAAGGTGTCACCCACTGATGGTGATGGAGCAGGGAGTGAATCACAGCTTCCAGCACTGAGGGATCAGCTTTGGAGGATGTTCTCTGGGAGCTGCATCACGGATTTCAGCAGAGGATCAACTCTTAGCTCACAGCAGAGGGAAGCTGGTGGTTGGCTGCTCCAGCAGCACGTGCCAGTGCTCCTTGTGGGAGTGTTTGGTGTTTGCTCTGTGGAGGAGTTATGTGGGATCTGAGGGTTGGGAGAAAGGCTCCAAAGCTGGCTGCCCTGCTGTGGGGCAGGGTTGTGCCTTTCCGGAAAAGCAAAGCTGGTAATGCCTGAAAAGAGAACCTGAGTGTGTTCATACAAGTGCCCAGTCCCCAGCTGTGTCCCACGAGGTGGGTTTGCAGTTATTCCTGGTTTCAGTCTGTCCATCTCCTGAGCAGACACGCATGGCCTTAGTCTGTAGCCAGCAAAAAATAAGCCCTGGGAGCTGGTTTTGGCAGATTCTGCCAGAGGCTGCCCCGTGGAGGCAGATTTAGTGCTGGGAGGTGAGTGGTGCTGGCTGCACACAGCCTGCAGTGGGCTCCAGCAAATCGACCCAGCTCATCCTTCAAACACATCAGGACACCGTGGGTGAAACTGGGATGGGGCAAAACTCTGCAACCAAATGCCCCAGAGCTCTGCCCTCAGTAAATCCAGCCTAACCTCAGTGCAGCTGCTTTGATCTCATCATCTCATCATGTAAATCTAGCTGAAAACAAATCCATCTCCAGTAAGAGACGAGCTCGTCCGCCAGGCTCTCGGCCAAGCCTTTGGATCCACGGCTTTGAACAGGGCTCAGCAGCTGCTGGTGGGAGGAATTGCTTCGGTCAAACTGCAGCTCCCAGCTTGTGCCAGCTGCTGGTTTCAGGGTCAAACAGAGCCTTTCCTCCCAGTTCCCCAAGTGGGGAGGTAATTTAATCCCTCAGCTCAACAGCATGTCTGGGGTCCTGCTTCTTCTCTCCTGAACTCCTGAGTCTTGCCCTTGTGCTGGCTCATGGAGTGAATGGTTTTGTTGGTGCTGGGATGGAGCCTCTCTGGTGGCTTCTCACAAAGATGTCCAAAGCTGGAGAGCAGGTTTGGGTGGGGAGCTGGTGTAGCTGGGGGTAGGGGATGGCTTGGGATAGGACAAGAGTCTGGATTTTGAGTAATTCAGGGTTTTGTCCCTGCTCTGGTGTCGAAGACCACCCTGGGTTGCGGGGTGGCTTCGTGTGGTGAAAAAACTTCTCCTCCAATCTGTGCTTCCAAAGAAAACTCAGCAGTTTCTTGTTGTTTGGTCTCAAGGCAGTTTATTGTGAGTTATCTAAAAGATTTTCTTCTGGGGCTGCTGTGGTTTCCTCAGAGCTCAGGCAGAGGCACACACACACCCTGACATCCTCTCTGACTCCCGACTGCTTCTTCTCTCCCCGCCCAGGGCTGCTGTTCTCTCTTATATGGGACATTACATGTTACATGGTTACAGTTTGTCCCCAATGCCTATTACCTATATTAAATGGTGCCTTTCTACTCTAAACCAATCTGTGAGTGCCAACATCACCAAGAACATGGAGGTGAGGAAGAAGAAAGAGGGAGGACAGGACAGGCCCAGATCCCTCCATCTTAAAACTTCTGACCCCCATGTACAAAACAGAAACCCCCCTGTACTGGTGTTAAAACTCCCCTGTACAGCACTAAAAAATTCTTCCCTCTACTTTGTGACTACTTCTACTCTAATATCTAAACTTTTCTGACTTCTTGTTCTTCCTGCAAGGTTGGTAACTCATTCCATGGCTCAAACCCAAAATCACAGCTGTTTCCAGCTGCCTGCCAGGGTCCCAAATGCTTCTGACCCAGACCCGGAACCTCCAAAAATGTCTGAGGGACATTTGGAGCTCCGACACTCTGGCACGAGCTGCCTGTCTGAGCCTGCCCCAGTGGAGCCCACGGGGGACGCTGGGGCTGAGGCTCTGATGCCAAGCCCAGTGAAATCCCAGCTTCTTCAGCTCTGCTGCTTTCACCACGCTCCTGGGGTGCTGTGATGACAGGAGACATGTGCTGTGTGACTGTGTGACACGCTGCCAGACGTGGACACACGTGTTTGCCACCCACGCTGTCACCAAATGCAGAGAGGGGCCGAGTTTAACCCCAGAAGGGGGAAAGGTGAAGCCTTGACTCTGCTGATGTCATGAGAGCCCTCTGTGGACTCCCAGGTGTCAGAATCTGTGGTATTGATGATTCTGAGATTGTAGAAAGTCTCTGTCAGCCCCGCTGCCAAAAAATTCGTCTGTGCTGGTTCCAAGGTTGTTTATTCTGTTTATCTCTCACATGTTCTGCTGCCCTGCCCAGCTCTGTCCTGCAGGGCAGCGTGTGGGGCTCTGCCCTCAGTGGGATGTGACAAACATTAAATACCAGAAACTCCCTGGGCTGGATTTACAAGAACGTGCCAATATCTGTCACCTACGTTGGACAGTGTGTGCCCAGCCTGAACCAACAGGAAAATGTCAACACCACAGTGAGACATGGAGGGCATGAAGAAGGAGAAAAAGGACAAGGCACACCCAATTTCCTCCATCTTGTCCCCTTTGGACCCCTCATCTAGAATCCTAAAATTTTACTTTTGCACCTGTGCCACACTTAATTATTACTGATATCAAACATTCAGAGCTTGTAATTCATCCTGTAAGATTGAAAACTCTTTTCCATGGCCAGAGATCACAGCCAGTGTCTCTGGGGGCTCTGTACAGGGTCCCAGGCCCATCCCTCTGGCTGCCCTGGATTCCCACATCAGGTGGGAGTGAGGGTGAAATCCCACCTCCCAGATGTTGTTTACAGTTCTTCTTCCACTTTCTTGTCACAGCAGCTGAAGTGGTGGCTGCCCCCAGGCAGATCAGCCCAGGATGGGCAGTTCTGTGCCCACCTGCTGTGGATGCAGCACAAAATATCACTTACCACCCCACCACAGCATTACCCAAACCCATCTCACAATTCTAGAGCACTGGAGATTCCTGCAGCTCAGCTGATGGGAGACAACTCAGAGCTCTGCTTTTTGTACTGCCTTCCCCACCCCCCACCCCTCCCCACAAAAAATAAAAAAAATCAGTTTTTGCCAGACCCGCTGCAATCCAGAGCCCAGCAGTGTGCAGCTGTGTTAGCTGAGCTCTTCTGAGCTGCTGCCTGCTGCCAGGCATCCCGTGGGCATTCCTTGCTTGCCAGCCTGGAATGTGTTCCTGTGAGCAGCAGGATTACACAGACTTGTTGGGATGACGTGCCTGGCTGCAGAGCTGGGGAAGCTGCAGCCAGCAGGGTGATTCCCTGGGGTGGAGGGGATGCTGCTCCCCAGCTTTGCTCCTCTGCTTGGAGGGGTCACAAGGGGCTTCTAGTGGGGGAAATGTCCCTGCTGGTGCAGTGATGGGGTTGTGGGCAGACCTCTGGCAAGCAGGAGTGTTAATTAAAATGTTTGCTGGTGTTTAAGGTGTCTTTATGCAAAACAGCCTGGCAGAAGGTTGTGGTGCTACACGGAGAGCATCTTGTTATTGCTGCCATGAGCTGGAGGTGGGGAGAGGCAGGCAGAGCCTGGAAGGGTGAGGGACAAGCTCCAGTGGGACCCAGGAGAGGACAGTGGGGACCAGCAGATTTGCAGGGTCCCACATTCAGGGGAAAATCGACACAAGTGGCTGAAAGACATCCAAAACTCAAAGGTTTTGGGGTCGTTCTTCCTGACCACGCCATTCTGTCTGAGCTCTGCATCTCCCGGTGGAAAGGGGAGGGATGAATCTCGCCTGGAGGAAGGTGGGCAGCGGTTCTCACCTGGGCAGCTCGCAATTAGCCTAATGAAGCAGTTCGTGGGATATTGTTGCCCTCTATTGGGCCCAGCCTGAACGGCTGGGACGGTGCTGTGCGCCCACGCTGCGTGGGGAAGGGTCTGGGGCTTTTCCCAACTTTGGGATGGCAGCAAAGCTTCCCCAGCTGCTTGTGCTGGAGCTCCTCGGATCCTTCCCGGAGCTCTGGTGAGCAAAGAGCCCGAGCTAATGCCAGATGGAGGTAATGAGCCTTGCCGCGGACTTCAGAGGAATTTGGATCAGTCTCTGGGGATGAGTCAGTTCTGCGTCGCCCCAGCGATGGGCTGGGATCCTGCCCACGATGTTTTCAGAGGTTTTTAACTCCCAGGGAGCCTGGGCTCCCCTCTGCTGCCCTTGGCACAGCAGGAGAGGCGCTTTGGGCTGGCAGTGCCTGGGCTGTGCTGCTCCTCTGAGCATCCTCTGTGTCTGCAGGTGCCAGGAGCCCTGCCCAGGCTGCACAGAGCCACCAGCAGCTCAGGGAGATGTGAAGGCACCACTTCAACCCTTCCCTGACCTCTGTCCAGGCCTGGCTCTTCTGCCCGTACTGGGAGTGAGTGTGTGGAGGAATTCTGGCTTTAACCTGGGCATGGTGGATCTGTTTCCAAGGGCCCAGCTGGATGTGACACTGATGGAGGTGTCCACCAGAACAGCTTCCCCTCCGCTTTGCTGTGGCTCCCAGATGCTGCAGAGGCTCTGGGCTGGCTGAGGCTTGGACTTGGGGGGATCTCTCATCTCAGTGAGGCGTGCATGGGCTGGCCCCACAGGAACACTGGCACAATGGAGAGAAAACCTTTTAGTAGATTGATTCAATATTGGTTTTGGACTTGTTCCCAGTGCAGGGAAGCAGAGGCTCACTTGTCAATGACAGGCTCCACACGTGGAGCACAGCAGGGCTACAAAAGCCCTGGGTGGGATGTGCAAGGTGCAGGCAGGGCTAAGGGGTACCCAAAGAGGTTCTTCTCCTTCTCCCCTCTTTGCTGGCTGTTTGTGCTCTGTCCCTGTCACACTGCTGGGATGCTGAGGGGTTACAGCACAACTTGGCAGTGCTTTTTTGGAACAGGAATGCCTCTTGGAGCTGGGGAAACTGTGCAAACCCGAGAGCAAAGGCACCAAAACAAACAGCATCTCCATGAAAATTAAATATCCAGAACTAGAAACGGCTTGCTGCTCTTTCTTCCTTTCAAGTGAGACCAAGTAGGTAGAGTTGGAATAGCTGGGAGTGTTATAAATGATGACATGCCTTTGAACTAGCAGCTGGGTGAATGTCTCATCCCACGCTGTCTGTGTGCGTGCTCCCCTGTCATCTGCTGCGAGGACTAATAGAGATAAAACAATCCAAGGATGGATTTCCAGGCAGAACCCTTCTGCCAGGTGTCTCCTCATGCTGTAGGAAGGGGCTTTAAAAAGAAAAGAGAGGCAGCGGTGCCAAAACCTGTCTGGTGAAGTCGAGGGAGTTACAACAGGGTAAATGCGAGGCCTTGGGAAGGAGGAGGTGTAGAGCTTGACCTCAAAGCCTCACAAATCCTGCCCCAGAGAGGCCTGGAAAAAGTGCCTGGTGGATGAGCTCAGGGGCTGATGTGTCAAAGCAAGCAGAGCCTCCAGCCAGGTAATAATTGGCACAGATTCCCTGTATTACAGAAGGCTGATCAATAATCAATATCTCTATTAAGAAAGCCATTGCTTTTATAGACAGTTCTGATACCAGGTGGACCCAATTGCTCCTCCAATCCAAACACCATCACCACTGGCCAATTAAGAAACCACCCTTTGGTAAAATCTCCCTAGCACATTCCACATGTTCACAATACCAGGTGCAGCAAGTTAAGAATTGTTTCTCGTTCTTTTCTCTGCTCTTCTCACAGACTTTCCCCAGGACAATGCCTGGGAAGGTTGTGTTGTGTTTATCTCTGTGGCCAGAGAGCTGCTGCCACACTGAGGGATGGCTTTGTCCTCCTGGCTGGAAGGACTGACAGTGGCTGCAGAAATTATTTGCTTTGCACCTTGCAAAAGCCTCTTTGAAGACCTGAACAAATATTTGTACAACGTTGTTCCTTGAGCACCATGTCAGTGCTCTAATCCCGTGGGATTAGCACAGATTCCTGCAGTGGGATCCCAGCAGTGGGGCAGGCACTGGGCCCCACTGGGTCTGTCTGGTTCTGCCTTTGCACCTCTGCCTTGAGGCCAAGTGCTTCCAGGACTCAAGAATCCACACCAGGAAGGATTTGAGGAAGGTTCAGTAGAGCAGTTGAGCTGCAGACCTCTGCCCAGAGGCCTCATGGGTGTCAGCAGCACTGGGCAGTGCCAGTTAGACCAGAGCTTTCCTGGAAAGGTCAGGTCGAGATGAAGATTTAATATATGTATTTCATTGGCCAAAGCAAATGCCTCTCAAATGCTAATTAAATGTATGTCACTCGGCTAGGGCTGTTGCTGGGGTTACTTTTCTTGCTCCAGTGACAAATATGGCCAATTAAATCAACAATATCTCTTTTCTTGCATTCATTTTCTCTCTCCATCACATGCTTGAAGGAGAGCAAAATCAAACTGACAGCTGATAGGGTTTTCAAATCCAATGGGCAAAGTGCTTGGAGCTTCTTCCTTTGAACTGCAGGGCCCTGCTCAGACTCCCCCTTCCTTCTGTGAATCAAAATCTCCATATCAAGCCTTGTTTTGTCCTATCTCCACTCTCCCTCTTGGATTTCCACCTACTGACCTTGCGTGTGGCTCCCTGCTGTGTCCTGGCAGGAGCTGCACACCCAATCCTGCAATAGGAGACCTGAGAGACCTGGTCCCTGGAATCACTTCTTCTGGCCCTGGTTCTGGTGGGGCCAGGGCTTCCTGCAGCCCCAAACCTCAAATTTAACAAGGCTGAGCCCTTAGAGATTATTTTTGCTGTATGCCCAAAGGGAGTGAGTGATTTTCCTTAGGAAATCAAACATATTGAGGGGTTAGAATGGGAAAGATGCTGAGCTCTGTGCTGCTCAGGGTGGTCTGCACAGCTCCTCTCCTTATCTGGGGAAATGTGCTGATAAATGAGGACCGAGCTGCATATCAAAATCAATCAGGATTCCAGTTAATTAGAGCAGTCAGGGCCAGGTCAGGTTTTTCTCCTCTTTCCTCCAGCCTTGTGGCAGAAGGGCACAGAGGTCAGAAAAAAATCCACTCAGATCTCCAGCCTTGAACTACTACAGTAGTTTACACTTAGTCAATAAACAAGAGTAATAAGGAGATGCTTTGTGGAATGGGTAAAGAGGGAGTCTTGGATGTGCCCTGATGTGCACTTCAGTTCCCTGCCTATAAAGTGGTGATTGGATTTTTGTCCAGTTCCTGGATTTTCCTTCTGCCAGACTCTGGAGTTTCTCCACAGAAGCACTCACAGCCCCTGATTTCTGGGAGAGAAAAAGACACTTGAGTCAGTAAAAGACAAAATTTGATTTATTTTTTTCTTTCTTTAGGATCACTGTCACATGCTGGTCTCGGCTTTTCAGGCAGGAGATGCCTCTGTGGAGGAGATTTCCCAACACCTCTGTGCCACCTCTGTTCCCTCCTTCCCAGAGCTGCTGGGGCTTGTGGGATCAGGCACAGGGGAGACTTTTACCTTGCTGATAGATCATTTCTTAAATTTTTGGAGTAACATCTCTGCTGATTTCAAGAAAGCAGCGGAGACATTTGTGGAGAAAGAATGTTTTTGGGTCAGGGAAAGAGTCTTGTACCTGTTCACGCCTCATCTCTTTAAGGGAGGTGTGGAATCAATCTTTGTGATTAAGTGGGAGAGCAGGTAGCTTGAAGCCTCTGGGATGTCGCAGTCTGCTCAGGTCTGGGTGCAGAGGCGATGGGAAGAGCTGGGTCTTTATTTTCTGAGAACATTTGGAAGGGAAAATGACCAAAGAGCAGAATTGTTCTGGTGCAGAAACAGCCACGAGAGTGTGATCTCTGCTGATAACAAGGAACAGGAGCAACGCAGCAGAGCTGTATCTTCCTCCTGATTACCTCAGCATGGGAACGTCACCAATTTCCATTGGTGTTGGAACTCAAAATGTCTCTCAGACATTTTTAGAGGTTCCAGGCCTTGGTCAGAAGCATTTTAGACCCTGGCAGGCAGCTGCAAACAGCTGTGATTTTGGGTTTGAGCCATGGAATGAGTTACCAACTTTGGAGGTGGAACAAGCAGTCACAAAGGGTTAGATAGGATAGTAAAAGTAGTTACAAAACAGAGGGGAAATTTTTTTAGTATTGTACCAGGGGGGTTTTAGCACCTGTCCAGGGGGGTTTTTACTTTGTACATGGGGGTCAGAAGTTCTAAGATGGAGGAAAGTGGGCTGATCCTGTTCTTTCTCCTTCTTCTTCCTCACCTCCATGTTCTTGGTGATGTTGGCACTCACAAATTGGTTTAGAGTAGAAAAGCACTTTGTAATATAGGTAGTAGGTATTGGGGGAAAACTATAAACATGTAATATGTAATATATCATATAAAAGACAGCAGCAGCCCTGGGCAGGGGGAGAGAAGAAGAAGACAGCAGACAGGGAGGATGTCAGGGTGTGTGTGTGCCTCTGCCTGGGCCGCTGACCAAGCAGCTGCAGCCCCAGAAGAAAATCTTTTAGATAACTCACAATAAACTGCCTTGAGACTGAACAGCAGAGCCTGTGCAGTTTTTCTTTGGAAGCACGGCTTGGAGGAGGAATTTCACCACCACATGGGACCCCAGAATAAGGCCGGGGTTCTCACACATTGGGATGAGGTGCTGCTGCTCCCACTGTGGGCTTGACCACAGCCCCAGCATTGCATCAAAGGCTGTGTGTGAGCTCAGGGCTGCCGTGGAACAGAGGATTGGGTGAGTCAGGCTCCTTTTCTTTCAAAGCACTGATCCCATTTCCTTGTATTCTTAAGTAGCTTCAATCCATCTTACTGCATTACAGGAACTGTGTTGATTGTTCTGCTTGCAGGACTAATAACCAGCCGTGCTTTGCAAATAACCCTAGAGAGATGGGCTCCTGCTTGGCCTGACAGCAAAGGCACCACGGCTGCCTGGGGGTGCTAAGGGCCCCTCATTTTTCTCTCTGAGCAGGAGAGAAAAGGGTGTGGGAACCCAGCACATCCCTCTGGCTGCCCTGGCTGTCTCAAAACAAAGTCAAAACCATCTGTGGCTTCGATTTTAGTCCATGGAAAAAACTGCCAACTCTCTATGAGGAATTACAAGCTAGGGTTTGAATAGTGTGGTAGTTAACACAGGGTGAAAAAGTAGAATTTTGGAGTTTTTAGAATGGGGTTCAGGAGGCAAGATGGAGGGATTTGGGTGTGCCTTTTCCTTCTTCTCCTTCTTCTCGTCTTCCATCTTTCACTGTGATGGTGACACTTTGTATTGGTTTAGAGTAGAGACAGTGTCCAGCATAGGTGATAGGTATTGGGAATTAATAGTAAATAAAGTACACATAGTTTTTGGTATAAAATGTGAACACTGCCCTAGAGGGCAGACAGAATGCCATGGCTGACTTGCTAGACAGAACTCAGCAGGTCAGAGAAAGAATGTTATAGGTAAGAGAAAATAAACAACCTTGAGAAGCAAAACTGACACATTTGGATTTTTTCTTTGGCTGAGGGGCTTGGAGGAAAAGACTTTTTACGATCTCAGGGTCATCTTGACCACAGAACCCCAAGAAAAGGGGAGCACTGTGAGGTGTGGACAAGAAGTAAAAATGGCAATGGAAATGGGTTGGTGAGAGGGAAAACCAGGTGTCAGAACTTGAGGGGGGAAAACCTGACCCGGAAAAGGAAGAGGCTGAGAAACAGACTGGATGAAGGAAATCTAAGAGTTATAAAGGGCCAAGTCTACGTCCCCACAGGGGTTTGAGGAGGAACAGGGAGCTGGTGGTGAAGCTGCTGGTGCCCAAAGCTCCCTGAAGCCCATTGCATGAGCCCCAGGTGAGATGGAGCTGCCAGAGCCAGCCCCATCCTGCTGTGAGGGGAGCACTCACCACTGCTGGGCTTGGACAGCTCTGAGGAAGGTGAAATGGAGAAAAAGCCATCCTACAATGGGATTGTGTGAGGGGCAGACCCAAGGAAGAAAGGTTTCCATGCATGTTGCAGCCTTTGGGGAGCAGAGGTTTCTGGCCCCATGGGCAGGTGTATTCTGTCCTTCATCTCCATTCAAGATGGATTTTGGAGATCAAGGGTAAGGCTCTCTGCTGCTGTGATGCTATTGATGTCAATCAGGTTGTGGTGCAGGGAAATTGGCTCTCTTAATTACAGTCAATATTAAACCTGAGTGCTCAAGGCTCAAATTCCTACCTTTGGCCTGCCCAGGATCTATAGATCACTCAAATCTCACGCCAGCTCTCACAGCACTTTTTCTATGTTGCTGTCAAGGCTCAGTGCTGGTTCTCTGCAAGGAGCAAAATGTCTCCAGTGGACAGGCTGCATGCACACGGGGTAATCGGCCACCCTAATTGCTCCTGGTGATCTTTAAATTAAATAAGCTGACAATTAAATTCACCTTGGTGTTCTGGTGGCGGAGTCAATGGCTCCCAGTGCTGGATCACCAGCTGCTCCCCTCTGGGTCACAGTCTGCTGACTCTCCCAGCAATAAACTGAGCCATGTTTGTGCAGGAAAAGCCTGCAATAAAATGTGCAAGAAACTGCAAAGAACTGCCTGATAAATGAGGTCTGTAAGTCATCCTTTGAGACCATGCTGGAACCTGGTTATTGCTTAATAGAGTGGGTGCACTGGAGCTTGGTTTATGGGGTAGAACTTCCTAGAAGAGGGAAGGGCTCCTGGCTCTCAGTTCAGCACAATGTTGGGGTGTTCCCCTGAGGCAGAACGATCAGCGAGGTTCCACGTGGATTCTACTGGTGCTTCCACTGCTGCTCTGATCAAAACTGTCTGTGGAGCAGCCTTGGCTCTTTCCACACCAGGGATTTGGTGGGTTCATTAGAGCTTTGGCTGCTCTGAGCTGGCTGAACCCATTGCATTCGCTTTCCCCATCACTCCCAGTTAATTTTCTGCACAGGGCTTGTATTGAATATTTCAAGTAATCCTTTTTTTGGCATGAATTTGAAGCTCTGCATATACCATTTCCCTTCTGCTTGAGCTCTGGGACATAGAAAAACCAGGGCTCTTTTCCCAGTAACTGCTGCCTTCTCATCTCCTGCTTTTCTGTGTGATTTGGTGACAATTAACTCACTGCCATTGCATCATTTCTGCAGAAGCCACGAATCCTTCTGGAAAACTTGCCTTTTCCAGACCTCATCTATTCCTTAACCTGCCTTAACTCCCCTCAGTTCTCTCCTGGTTGCCAAGCAAACTTCAGCGCAGCTGAACTGGGACAGACACGTCCCTGAGGTGCTGTGGGATCCATGGGATGTAGGATATTCAGCTCCATCACTGTTCTCACATCAACAGCCCTGCCTCAGCAGGGCCCAGAGCCCTTGTTCCCCTTTCCCCCTCTCATCTATTGTCTGCTGGGGTTTATTTTAAACGCTGGATAGTGCTGCCTCCAGAGAAGTCAATAATCCCCATCCAGGCTGTGTCCCACCCTGGCAATGAGCTGTGCTGGGAGTGCCATTAGTGCTGTGGGTCTGACAGCTCCAGGGCTGGAGGTCAGGCTCACTGTGGCACACATTTCAGGTTTCAGCACAGAAGGCTTTGATAATATTAAATGCAGCAAAGGGTTTCTCTCTTACCCAGATCCTGCTCCCTTTTTTGTTGCTCCTTTTTAAATTAAGGCACTGCAGTGTTGCGTTGTAAGAAGGATCTATTTTTCTACTGACCCATTTCAGTAAAATTTCAGCCCATCTAGAGCATATGCTGCTTGTGAAGATGGAAAGAAATTCACAGATATTAAGGACACTGAGATCAACTCAGCTCACCTCATGTATAACAGCCTGGAGAATTTCCCCCAGGACTCTCCTCGAGCCTAGCACTCTGCAGCTGGATGCCACCGTGGCTTTTTTTGTGTCATGACCAAGAACCATCCCCAGCTCTGGCTCAGGGGTCGTGTCCAAACACTTCCCCCTCCTCAGTCAGATAGTAAAAAAAGCGACCCCAGCTCAGGGAAGAAATAATGATGTCTGGCTCCAGATCAGAAGGCTGAAGGATAGCTTTATTAGAACTATACTATACTACATTAATATACTAGTTAAAGAGATACTATCCTATTCTACATACTTATTTCTTACTTACCCATCTAACTCAAACTTGTGGCTCTGCTGAGAGCCTAAGCCACAACTGGATCCCTTTGGTCACTGACCCCAAACAACCTTCACCAGAATCCAACCCAGCCATCACTGCAGGTGAACAATCTCCACACCACATTCCACATGGGGAGAACAAAGGAGCAGAGGTAAAGATCCTCTCCTCTCCTCTCCTCTCCTCTCCTCTCCTCTCCTCTCCTCTCCTCTCCTCTCCTCTCCTCTCCTCTCCTCTCCTCTCCTCTCCTCTCCTCTCCGTGTGCCAGCAGCACACAGAACGGGCTCTCCAGGCTGCTCCCTGCGTGTCTGCAGCCCCTCTGCCTTCCCAGAGCCTGGGCAGGGCAGTAAGGCAGTGCTGGGGTGGCTGGGGGTGCCACCAGCATCCTCCCTCCCCTTCCAGGACCTGGGCTTGCCTGGCTCAGGGGGGCTGTGCACGCAGGGAAGATTTTGGGACAGCCCCAGATGAAGATGATGCTTGTGCAGCTTAGCTAAGCCAGTCCTGTCCCCTCCTAAGCTGCTGCTGACAGCAGTTACCTCCAGAAGCACTGAATGCACTAAAAAGGAGCACTAAATTAAAAGCACCAAATGAGTTTCCTGCCACTGATCACCATCCAAAGGACCTGCCTGCTTGCTCAGAAGGAGACAACAAGACAAGACAACAGCCTCGGCCTTCTCAGGTGCTCCCAGAGGCCTTGTGCTGCACTGGAAGAGATTCATGGCTCCCACCAGGCTGCACACCCTGCAGAAGAAGGCAGTTTTCTTGTGAACTGACTTAAAAGTAATTTTTCCCCATTTGTTCCACAAATGAAATGAAACAGCTCAGTCTGAGGACTTGCAGAAAGACTTGTTTCCATCAAGCCCTTGGAAATGCTGTCATGTTTCATTCCAGGAGAAACTGGTTTGAAACTTCTCCACTGCCAAAAAAAAAAAAAAAAAAAAAAAAAAAAAAAAAAAAAAAAAAAAAATTCTGAAACTACATTTTCTTCTCTTTCTCCCACCTGAAGCTCTCTGGATTGCCTTGGGCCAGAAGTGATAGATTCAGGTCCACTTTGTCAAGGGCCAGTGCATGTATTCATGTATCTTTTCCAAGCCCAAATAACTCAGGTGCTGCTCTTTTCAGAAGTCACAAAGGTTTCTGTGTTGCAGAAATCTTTCTTCTCAGTTTTGCAGGATGATATTTCCAGATGATATTTTTCTGAACTCCTGGCCTTTTGATTACTAATGTAGCCACTAAAAAAGAAAATAATCCAAGGCAAGAATCTTACTTGATGGCCATAATTGTGTCATCTTGTTGCACGGTCCAAAAGTGCTCTGAAGACAGCCCACTCCTTGGATAGTGCCCAGGAGAAAGAGCTGGTTTATGTTTTAGGAAAAACCTTTGATTTGGGAGCTCAGCCTTGGTACAGCTGTGCAGGTTTGATGTCTTGGTCAAAGTACGTTAGAGATGCTCATTTTCTTAATTTTTGGCATTTACTAAAGACGGTTTGTGCCTTTTATCTGAGATTAAATGCTAATGGCGGTTCTGTGAGTGTTTCCAGCTCTGTATCCCCATTTGCAGTTTGGGATTTGGCTGCCTGCCCCGTCCCCAGTGGTTGTTGGAGCCACACGAGGCAGCCCAGGGAGCCAGCACTTCCTGCAGCTCGTGCTTTCAGCAGGGCTGGAAAAGCATCCAGAGCCTGCCCCAACAGGACTCCTGTACCTGCTGTGCCTAGAGAAAAGATGAAGGCCTGTTTGCATCGTGTTAGTACATAAATCCAGCTCCCCTTAAGGTGCTTAGGCATATTTGGATAATGACCTGGAACGACCTGGGTAGCAGGAGGTTCCATGTACCTGTCAGGGCAGCCTCTGTGAGCGGGGAGATTGCCAGCCAGCAGGCAAAGGCGGCCAATTATGCCACGCTCAGAAGCATTTCATTCTTTTTATTTTTTTTTTTTCCATCTCCCCAGCTCCACAGAGCGAATCCTGCTGTAGAGACCTCTGCCTCCCGCTGGCATCACCTCCTGTCTGAGGAGATAGTGTGTAAAGTGCCCTCAGTGTTTGCAGCGTGCCTTTTTTGCTGCTGCTGCAGTTAAAATCTGTGTTCTCCTCTGCAGGGGACTGTTCTGAGCTCCCCTGATGCTCAGGGACAGCCTGTGGCAGTCCCTCTGTGTGCTGGGGGCTTGTGGGCTCTGCTCTTGCTGGGAATTGCTTTATGTTTTGCCCCATATCGGATGGCTAAAAAGACTTTCACTTCCGTCTATAAAAACTGACTTTAAAATTCTGGTAACGGTGAAGAAAGCTGGAAAAGGAGGGGAAAGCATGAGGCACAAGTGCTGTCCCCTCCCTCACAGAGTGTTTGACAGCTGAAGCTCCCATCTTTCAGGCAATTCCCAACTCAGATGGTGACTGCTCAGTGCCCAGAGGAATGCCAGTCTGATGGGAATGCAGTAACTCCACTGCTTGTCAGAACAAACCAGGATTGAATTTGCAATGAACCCAGATTGGTTCAGAACCACAAATCCCTTAAAAGCTGTACCTTTTAAAAAACAGCCCTTTTTGTTTAATGATCCACGTGAGACTAAACCTGTAGTTTCCAGTGCAGTTGTGTTGGACCTGTAGTTTAAAAAATCACTTGTGTACCAGGCAACTGATTTGTTACTGGCCCCCTTGGGCTCTGTTTGAGACAGATTTCACTGGGAAAAAGAGCTACAGAAAATGTCAGCAGACAGTGTGTGTGTGTGCCAGAGACTCCCAGCAGCTGGGATTTCAAATCGATTTTATTTTCCCCTCATCTAAAGAGTTTTACACTTGCAGGGAGACATTTTGATGTATTGTGAAACAAAACAAGGGAAAGTTTTGTGCTGTGGGGAGAAGGCAAAGGCTTTCCAGTAGAACGAGAGAGCAGGAAGACAGTGGGGGTACACCTTTTTGAAGGTGCATTTCTGCACTGCTCTTGTGCTTCTCATGATGGCATCCACCCCTCTGTAGTGTTGTCTAAAACCTTTGCCTCTTTACTTGCTCTCAGTGCTCTATTTCTGCCCAAAATGGAGTTTTCTCTGCTGTCAGTGACCTGCACGAGGGGCAGCTCTGTCTCTGGGGCTGTGTGTCTGTGGGAGCTGTGGCAGATGTGGAATCAGGAACCTGCTGTGTCCTGGCTGCTGCAGGACACCTCTTTCATCCTAGAACTGGCAAGGCAGCAGGGAGAAGCCATCCTGGATTGCTTCTGAAACCCCTCAGGTGGAAGGAGAAATCCAGTGTTGGCAGCCTGGACCTCAGGAACTCAGACTGATGTGGGCAAAAGGACAAGGAAGAAGGGAATGGGGTACAGGGAAGGCTCCAGGAGTGAAGAAAGAGGAAAAGCTGGAGTCTGGGTGGCCAGCTGGGCACACATCTGCTAGCCACAGGCAGTGTGAGGTGGGAACTCACACTCGGCCTCCTGTGAAATCCCTGAGTGCTCTTGCAGAAGGAAGGAGCGGAGAGCTGAAGACTTTGGCCAAGATGGTCTTCACTCAAAGAGCCCAAGTGGTGCCTGTTTGCTGCCATCCCCTCTGGGTTCTCCATTTGCTGCCTCCTCCATGCCAGGCTGGGGCTGAGCCAAGGGTCCCACCACGGTGTGGGGCCGTGCTGGGCTGTCTCCAATCCATTATTGTCAGCACCTACCCTCCTCCTCACCCTGCCCTGTTATAATATTGTGTTAAATACATTGCAGATGCTCCTGGACATATTTTTGACCCATTCTCTCTGGAGTCCCTGCAATTTACTTTGTCGGAATAATTGCAATTTATTTAAATGTCAACAAGCCACACGTGGGAGACAGCAGTTGTGTGCAAGAGCAGAGCAATTACAGGGAACGGGTCCCATCTCACCACTTGAAGAAAGATCCAAGCCAGGAGAAAGGAAAAGATCATTTGCCTCTATTAACTGATCACTTAGCCCACCACTCCCCAAGTCCCCGTGAACCTTCGTGCCTCTTCTTTGGGGCCATCACTTAGTGCACGAGCTGGGCTGTAAAAGCAGCTCTTCCTTTGGCATGCTCCCCACACAAGCATCTGCTCCATCCAGAGGAATTTCGTGGGGATTTAGACCCACGTAACTGCTCACAGAATCAAATTCTGGTCCTGCCCAAACAGCTTCAGCTGGAACAGAGAGGCAGAGGAGCCTGACCTGTGGACATCATTGCAGCTCCAGCAGCACAGGCGCTGCAGGGATCCAGCAGGGATTTCACCTGAGGAACAAGTGTAGATGGCTTTTTCCCCTCTGAGGGTTTGGCAGCAGCCTGGCGGTGGGATGATGGGAGTTTGTACATAATCACACTTCTTGTCCTTCATCGGGGTGAGGTCAGTGTCCCTCTGGCCCTGGCACTGCCCAGACACACACCAGGCTCTCCTGCCCTCCACAGCCAAAGGCCAGGAGCAGAAAAAGCCATCAGGGGGGTAAGTGCTTGGCTCAAGACATCTTGGCAACTACCCCTGGTTCTCACTTGTTGCCATTGAGGCAGGGTGGTATGAAAGAGCTCCTCCAGTTCAGAAGGCGAGAGAGTAAAACTCTGATTTATTTCAAATACATCATTCTTTTATAGAGAGCATTGTCCAGACCAGATCCCTTGGTCCCAGAGTAAAAACATCTCATTCCATTGGTGTGCAGTGAATGACGCTCAGTGGCAGAACTATAAACAATGTGAACAACAAGAGAGATAAAGAATTATTTACATTCCTTCCCAACTGTTTCCCAGGCTTCTGCCTGGTTAGAAACCTTCGTTTTCTCTCTGACTGAACTGAGAATATCCATACTCACTTGGTACACGCTGTTCCTTTGGAGTCAGGCTGTAGGATGAGTGAAGCCCAGGCTCCCAGAGCTGCAATCCTGGTGGCTGCAGCAGAGGAAGATCCGGGGCCATCGAGTGACCTTCCACTGCCAACTTTGTGCTTCCAGTGCTCCCAGTTGTTCCTAAAAGATATGTGGGCCACGTTTCCCCCCTGCTGCTGACTGAGCAAGTCCCCAGCTCCGCAGCAAGCCGCCTGGAAGGCAGACCTGCACCCTCTTAATGATTTTTTTAAATTTTTTTTTTTTTTTGCCAGGAGCTGATTTAGAAACTGGTGCATGTAACCACCTCCTTTCATCTAGGATGAAAGAGAAGGATAACCCACGTCTTTACAGAACAGGAAGCTGAAACAGGCAGAGCCCCCACCCAAAACGTGAGGTGGGAAGAAGAGAATGGAGATGTTTGTGCCTCAGTGTTTGCCACCACGGGCGAGGGTGGGCAGCAGGAGCTCTGCCATGTGCACCATCCCCTGCACGTGGCTCGGCACCGTGTGCTCCACCAGGTGCCTGGCCTGGATTTCCCAGGGGTCCAGGCAATCTCTTCTCCGTTATTATCAACTACAAGCACGATAATCTGGACCCTAATGCCTACAGGAGATTACAAAGCAGTGTTTTATGGACCTGCTACAAAAGGACCCATAATCTGCTAATGCCCACAATTAAAAAAGGCAGTTGAGCAAATCTGGGCTGTTGCAAGTTAGTGCCCATGTCTGGAAACGGATTCCAGTTGCAGCTGTTGGCCTTGCAATAGAAGGCGACATCTTTATTAAATATTGGTTCTGGAAATAATATCCTTTCTAGTTTTGGCAAAATGCCTTGCAAAGCTTGGACATAAAGCAAAGCCAACTCTGTTTAGCAGGGGTTTTTTTCTCTTTTTAACTATCTCTTTGTGAAAAAATGTGTAGAGATTGGTACTTATTTCATAAACCCAGGTCTTGTGATAAAAACGAGCTAGTCACTCTGGTAATGGATTCCTTTGGAGAAAACCTGTCTGTGCAGCTTTTGTAGGGAAAAAAATCCTAATATCCTAATATAATTCCTAATATTCCTACTCTCTCTGTGTCCACCATGCTGTGATGCTCACACCTCACAGGAGTGGGCACCCCAATTTCCCCATGGCCATCAGCCACGCTCTGGTGCCCTTCACTCTTGACACCTTCCCACCCAAATTTCCCCCTGCGTTGTCCCTGCAGCCCCATCCCTCTCTGGGGCTGCCTGGGCAGATGTGTGCCTGCCCTGTGGTGCAGCAGAGCCAGGAACGTGGGTCCCTGGGGGAATCTGCAAAGTACAAGTTGTTATTACTCACTACAGCAGAACAATCAGCACGGGCTCTGTAATGCAGAAAGATGGATTGAAGCTGCTTAAGACCAGGGGAAAATGGAATCTCTGCTTTGCAACAAGGAGTTTAACTCCTGCAATCCCCTCCTGATGAGCGATGAAAGCCGAGCAAAAGCCCAGATTTGAAAATTGCTGGGTTCAGGGAGTGAGATGGGGCCGTGCAGCGGGAGCCAAAATCCGACCTGGATCTCAGCTTGGCACGGTGATGTGCCAGATCCACCTTGAGAAGGCAGCTCTGTGCACCTGCAGCTCTCTCCCAGGAGTTATGGGCAGGATCCTAACATCTCACACTGCTCAGGTGTGACCAGGGTACAGCCCTTAGTACCCTCTTTTTCTTCTTTCCCTGCAGTGATCCCACTGCTGCTGGTCCTGCAGAATCAGCTTTCTCCACGTTTCCATCCCAGATATGGGCCCTTCCAGCTGGAGAATCCCACAAAAAGGAGAAAACAGAGAACTTCCAACAGCTTTACACTCATGACGACACTGTTTTCTTCTCACGTGCTTCTGGTGGATCTGTGCAAAAAGAAGCTCTTGGTTATCACACATTCCTTATTTCTTCCCACAGACGTGTGAGTCCAGCTTTCCCCCTGCTTTGCCTAAGATGAATAGCAGATCCTCTGCTGTTACACTAAGGCAGCTTTAAATATATGATAAACTAGCTATACAAACCTTTGTCATCCAGGGCATAAAGCAACCTCTAACTGCTGAGGATTAAGGAGACACTTGTCTTAAATCAGCCAGTTATTTTAAATACTTCTCTGTTAGCTGTCAGATGCCCTGACTGCCTGTTATCACACCAGGGGATTTGTGTTAGGCTTCAGTGCCAGACTGCTCTGAGCCTGGGGTGAGGAGGAGCTGGGGCTCCCAGGTGTTTCTCCAGCAGCTTTCTGTGGCAAAGGGGGACGAGTTTGGCATGCTGAGTGAGGAGTCAGGCTGCAAGGACTGGCCTGAGAAACTCTGATATCTCAGAGGGCTTCCAGGGCTGCTAAAGGAGCGCATGCTGACTGCCTTGCTCCTTTGGGGTAAAAGGAAAACCAGGGAGATCCAGCTGCTCATAATAATGTGAAGCTAGAGAGGAACAAACAGCCCAGGTGCATGCACACAGAGTTTGCAAAAATGCAAAAATTCTGATTTTCTTCAATGCTAAATTATCACATTTTGCAATAAAATGTGTTTTGGTTTAATTCTGTGGGTCATGAGCTCCCAAGAGGAACTGTTGTAAGCAAGTGCACTCTGCTGGGATTGCAGGGTTGAGGAAGAGTTTTTAGCAGGGAAGGTTCCTCAGCTGCAGGGTGAAGCTGGGAAGGAAAAGGCTTCTGCTGTTTCCTTTTCCCACATCACTCCTTCCTGTAAGGACCCGAGATCTGGTGCCAGGAGGTTTGAACCGAGGCGGGAGCATTTGCACAGAGGTGAGCAGAGAGTTACCTGCCTTGGAATGCCACTGATTTCACTGCTGCAAGTTCACCCTCCTAATGAGCCCCTCGAGAGGGAGCCTGGGGCGGCTCAGCGAGGCCAAGGAACCATCCCTGGAACCATCCCTGGCCATCCCTGGAACCATCCCTGGAACCATCCCTGGAACCATCCCGGGCCATCCCTGGCCATCCCTGGAACCATCCCTGGCCATCCCTGGCCATCCCTGGAACCATCCCTGGAACCATCCCTGGAACCATCCCTGGCCATCCCTGGAACCATCCCTGGCCTGCCCAGCTGAGCCCCTGCTCAGCTCCTTGAGTTCCTGCCCACATCAGCTTCGTGCTGGGCAATCCGGAGCTCTGCTTCAAGCTGAGTAAACCCAAGCCCTGCTCCGTGCCAAGCAAACCAGAGCCCTGTTCTGTGCCAGGCAAACTTGAGCCTGGCTTGTGCCAGGCAAACTGGAGCTCCATGGAGCCCGTGGGGCTGTGGCTCCTGCTCCGTGCTGGGCAAACCAGAGCTCCTGCTCTGTTCTGAGCAAACCCAAGCTCCTGATTGTGCCAGGCAAACTGGAGTCCTGCTCCCTGCCCAGCACACCAGAGCTCCCAGGGCTGGCAGGGCTGTGGCTCTGGCTCTGTGCTGGGCACACTGGAGCTCCCAGGGCTGGCAGGGCTGTGCCTCCTGCTCTGTTCCAGGCACACTGGAGCTCCCAGGGCTGGCAGGGCTGTGGCTCCTGCTCTGTTCCAGGCACGCCAGAGCTCCCAGGGCTGGCAGGGCTGTGCCTCCTGCTCTGTTCCAGGCACACTGGAGCTCCCAGGGCTGGCAGGGCTGTGGCTCCTGCTCTGTTCCAGGCACGCCAGAGCTCCCAGGGCTGGCAGGGCTGTGCCTCCTGCTCTGTGCCAGGCACACTGGAGCTCTCAGGGCTGGCAGGGCTGTGCCTCCTGCTCTGTTCCAGGCACGCCAGAGCTCCCAGGGCTGGCAGGGCTGTGGCTCCTGCTCTGTTCCAGGCACACCGGAGCTCCCAGGGCTGGCAGGGCTGTGGCTCCATGCTCTCCACCCGCTGCCATCGCTGCCCCTCTGCCTCCTCGCGTGCTGCAGCCGCCAGCGGAGAGCATCACCGCCCTCAGCAGAGTCCATCTCCTCCCCTTCACCGTTTCACCCACTGCTGCTGATTGAGTTTCTCCTGCAGCTCTTCCAGGAAGCCAGGGGCCTGTTGTTTTGGAGATCGCCTTAATTTGTTTACTCGTGCATATGTTCTGTCTTGTAGGATGATGCTTCGCAGCTGGTCTCCAGCAGCCTGCGGCACAGGGGAAGCAGCAGGTTGAGTTAGAACCAAAGGAAGTCGCTGAAAGCTGGCCTGATGTGTGGATCCGAGGGCAGGCTCCCTGAGATTGATGTGGTAAAACACGCTGCAATATTGGCTTAGATAGCATCTTTATATTTATTGCCCGTTCCCATCGTAATTTGGGCACAATAACAGTTTGTTTGTGCAGAAGTTCTGTTAAGTTCGAAGAATTAAAGGTAGAAAACTCCCTGTCTCTGATTTTATTATGCAAATGTGAAATTTCCATGCACATGGCAGGGGGTTGGAACTAGATAATCTTTAAGATTCCTTCCAAACCAAACTATTCTGGGATTTTAAATTCCCTGAGGAAGGTGGAGAGACAGGAATTAAGGCTTAGACTTGCCTGCTGGACAGAACTTGTGCTCTCCAGAACCAGACACCTGCAAAAATTGGTTGCAGAGGTGTTGTCTGGCTAGCAGAGACAGTGCAAGGTACCCTCCTGAGGAGGATGCTCACACACTTGTGAGGTTTGGACTGATGCATCCCTGAGGCAGCTCCTCCGTGCTTTCCCCGTGTCAGGATCCCGCCCTGCATCCCTCCAGGAGCCAGCCCTGCTCTTGGCTCACCCAACCCTTGGTACAGCAAAGGGGTTCTGCCCCCATGTCAGAGTCCAGCACACCCCTCTGGCTGCCTCCAGACCCTGGCAGGGGGCTCGGAAACCTTGGCAAGAAGTCAAAAACACCCGTGGCTTTGATTTTAGAGGCTGCCAACTCTGTATGAGGAATTACAAGCCACAAGGTTTTGGACAGTGTAATAGGTGAATTGACACAGGGTGAAAAAGTAAAATTTTGGGATTTTTAGAATGTGATTCAGGGGGACAAGATGGAGGGATTTGGGCATGTCCTGACCTTCTTCTCCTTCTTCTTGACCTCCATGTCTTGGTGTGGTAGTGACATTTTTCTATTGTTTAAGGTAAAGACACACTGTTCAACATAAATGATAGATATTGACACATTATTGTAAATATAGCATAGGTAGTTTTTGGTATAAAATGTAAACACCACCTGAGGTGGCACGCAGAATACCACAGCCTCCTTGCTAGGCAGAGCTCAGCAGGTCAGAGAAAGAATGTTATAGATAAGAAAAATAAACAACCTTTAAAACTCCATCCTACTCATTCCAGACTCCTTCTGTGGCTGCACGGTCTGGGAAACAAAGACTTTTATGATCTTGGGGTCAGCCCAGCACTGAGACCTCAACACCCCCCCCCCCCAACATCCCTGAGGAGCTGGAGAACAGCAGAGCCTTCTGTGCTGCTTTCCTGCCCATACAACCTGAAAAGGCTGACTCTGTCAGAGGAAAAAAAATCATTTGGATGTTTTGCTGCTACTGTAAAGCTGTTACTTTTTCCCCACCCACCCTTTAGGGGAAAAAAAAAAAACACCAAACAAAGCCTTGTTTAATCTGCCAGCTTGCAAATGGCTCCTAAATAACACAGTTGTCTTTGGCTCAGTCGATCAAAGGGCCCTGCCCATGAGGACGGGGACACTTTGCAGGCTCAGATTAGTGTTGTTTCAGAGGAATTGGATGCTTCTTTGTGTTGTTTTTAAATGATTCTCTTTCCAGGTTGAGTCTGAGCCAGATAACTGAATGCATAGAATCGATATTTTACAGAACTGATAGAAAATTAGCCAGGTTTAATAAACTTCATGCATGGCTTCTTATTGTAGCTATATATCAAAAGGAAAATAAATATATTGACTGGATCTGCTCACAAGAGCGTCTATAGGTCACTCTGGGAAATAAGGCAATTGCACAAATGGTTATGGGAGGCCGTGCCTCACAGGGTGGGAAGGGATCATGAGCAGGACATCTGGGTCTTCCTGCTAATTTACCACATGACCTTGAAATTCAAGCTAAATTTTCATCTATGCCCACAAAATGTGTTTTTCTTTTTGACTCTGGAATGATATTTCAAATGTTGAGGTAGCTCCATGTTTGGCCCTCTTCACCCTGTACCAGGTGAAGTTGCTGGTGGTGCTCCATTCCTTGGAGAAAGATCCTAATAGCTTTTTTATTATTTTTTAATCATGATTTTTTTTTTTTTTTGGTGGGAATACCACTACTCTTTTCCCAGGTATATTTTTTTAACATGGATTATTTTTTTGGTGGGAATACTACTAGTCCTTTCCCAGGTTTATTATTTTTATCATGGATTATTTTTTTGGTGGGAATGCCCCTACTCCTTTCCCACGTGGTTGATAAATGTTCTGAGATCCACCCCAGCAAAGTGACAGAGAGATAGAACCAGGAAAGACTCAAACATCAGGTTTCTCAGGTTTTTTTAGATTTGTGGCTAAATGCAACATTTTCTGAGATTCAGGAAGAAATTGTAACTTTTTTTCGCCGTGATGTTTCCCGTATTCCAGACCTCAGTGCAGTACACAGACAGAGGCATGTGGAGCATCCAAACTCACCTTCATCCATCCTCATTTGCGGGGCTGCGGTGGCAGAAGTGTCCTTTGGAAATCAGGAGTGCGAGACCGCAGTGCACAGACGGAGCGGCCTCGGGGTGCTGTCCCCAGGGACAGACAGACAGCCTGGGAGGGACAAATGGACAGCTCTGGGGCTGCTCTGCCCCTGGACAGACGGACAGCCTGGGAGGGACAGACAGACCAGCCTCGGTGTGCTGTCCCCAGAGACAGACAGAGAGCCTGGGAGGGATAGACAGACTGACCTGGGAGGGACAAATGGACAGCCCTGGGGCTGCTCTACCCCGGGACAGACAGAGCAGCCTGGGAGGGACAGATGGACCAGTCTTGGTATGCTGTCCCCAAGGACAGACAGCCTGGGAGGGACAGATGGACCAGCCCTGGAGCTGTTCTGCCCAGGGACAGACAGACAGCCTGGGAGGGACAGACAGCCCAGCCTCGGGGTGCTCTCCCAGGGATCTCCATGCCCAGGAGGCAGCAGCAGCTGGATTGTGCCTTTGCACAGAACCAAGGTGCAGCTGGGTGATGGCGGATGTGAGGGATGAGCCTGGGTCAGCTCCTTGTCTCAGTGCTGGGAAGAAAGCATCCATTTCTGGGTATGAAAAGACTTCTCCAGGACTAAAATTGGCTGTTTATATCTGGACTCGCCAAGGAAAAGGGGTGATTGAGTCCTCTTGCTGTACAGTTAGAACTGGAGTGAGAATCAGACTCTCTGAGTTCCTTTTCATTTTCATCTTCAATTTGCAGCGCAGATGGGACATCACTCTTCCCTTTCAGCAGCTCTGCCACTGTCCCTTGTGGGTTTTATCTCATGTCTGAACCCAATGCAGACATTTTCACTGACGGTTTTGTGATAGCCTGGAGAACAGGAGGCTCAGGGCAGACCTCATTGCTCTCTACAACTGCCTGAAAGGAGCTTGTAGCCAGGTGGGGGTTGCTTTCTTCTCTCAAGTAACAAGTGACAGGACCAAAGAAAATAGCCTCAAGTTGTGCCAAGGGAGGTTTAGGTTGGATGTTAAGGAAAATCTCTGTACACAAGGGGTGGTCAGGCACTGGAACGGGCTGGCTGGGGAAGGGCTGGGGTCCCCCTTGGCACCAGGGTGTGGATGTGGCACCCGGGGATGTGGGTAGTGGTGAACCTGCTGCTGCTGCTGCTGCATTAACTCGATGACCTCAGAAGCCTTTTCCAACGTTAATGATTGTGTGCTGCAGAAAGTAGAACCCACGGCTGGTATAAATCAACAGAACACCTAAAACCTTGCTGGAGCACACAGAGGTGGTGCTGGTGGAGGGTCTGAGCCCTGTTATTTTCATTACTGAGTTGTAGCTGTTCCTGAAGCTCGCTGGATGGAGGTGGCCCCTCCTTCCCCGTAAGGAGGCGAAAGCTGGAGCAGTTTTCTGGCCACGCACCTGCAAGGGGAAAATAAATGGGGAGGCTGAGCAAGCCATGGGTGGGTGTTATTGTCTGCTAAATACATAACATCATTGTCACCTTGAAAGAGCACTCCTTGTGCTGGAGCCGCGGTGGGCAGGGGCAGAGCAGGACGTGGTGAACCACCCACCTCCTCCCACCATTCATCACCCACCTTCCCCAGGTTTATTTTTTAACCCCACAGCTCAACTTCCCTTCCAAACCACGTGTTTTCCTCTTTTTCACTCTCTCTGCACACCTGCCTGCCCAATCCAGCCAGCATCCATGGTTCCCTGGCTGCAGGAGAGCGCCTGGGGTTTGCTCCTGCTCATCCACCAGGGATGTGAGTGTGGAAGGTGGGATCAGGTGGAGGAGTGAGAGGAGCAGGAAGGCTTTGGTGCTGATGAACTCTCAGGGAATGTGGCACAGCAAAGCAGAAATGAGGCTGGGAACTGCAGATGTGTGAGGGATGGCAGGGAGTGCAAGAGGGAGCGGTGGCAGGGGTGTGGGCACTCTGGTGTGCATCAGGAATGTGTCAAGTGTGTGGGCACTGAGGCTCAGGCAGGTCTAAGGGGGAGATAAGAGCAAAGCCCTGGTGATTGGGGTCTGGGAAGTGCAGTTCCTGGAGTGGGGGTGCTGCTGTGTAAGTGGGAGGGGTGGGCTTGTCCCCCCACGTGTGTGCAGCAAGGGCAGGGGTCAGGCACCTGCCCTCTCACCACGTGCTGCAGCTGGAGCAAATCTGACTCAGAATCACAGAATATTCTAAGTTGCAAGGGAGCCACAAGGATCAGAGTCCAGCTCTTCAATAAATAGTCCACAGAAGAATCAAACCACCACCTCAGCACCGTGCTCTGACTCACATTGCCTTGCTCTGAAAGTCGCTGCTCACAGATCTGTGTTTGGGACAAAACCTTGTGTTCGTAACATGAAAATGAATGTGGGGTTTGATAATTACTTTCCTTCTTTTTCTTTTCTTTTGGGTTTTCTGACTCTGCAATTCCCAGCACAGGAATGCTGATGGCAGATGAAAGGTTGGCTGCTGGGAGTTCTCCAGCTCAGCTTCACAGACCTAATGCACATCAGCTGCTGTGCCCTGCCTCAAAACCCTTCCTCTGTCTTGTCTTGCTGGATGCTCTCTCTGGTTGCTGCCCTACCTCTCAAGATAATAACAAAGGCTCTGAAACAGTGGAATTTCCCTTCTCTCTTGAATGGAGATCAAGGGGAGCCTTATGTCCCTACATGCAGGATAACAGGCAAGTTTATCCTCTGTCTACACACAGTGTGTGGAAATTGGTTGTTATCTTGTGTTTTCTAGAGGAAATAAGCCAGTTTTGTAAGGGGAGGAGTGTTTGGGGTGATGCTTCTGCAAGAGCAGCTGGGGCAGGGTCACAGCTTTTGATTTGGGCTCCAGCAGAAAATGTTCAGTTTGGTACAGCTCATTCAAGAGACAAAAATTCATTGGCCCAAAGCTATTTCTTTCATTCTCCATATTTGAAATCCTTTTAAACTGGGAGAAAAAAATAGTTCTAAGTTTCAGTACTCACTCATTTCAAAATCTAAGGCATTGGGTTTGATCTAACATTTTGGCTAATTAAATAGGAAACCCTTTTGTCTTACATATTACGAAACATCAAGGTCTCTTTTAGATCCACTGGTGTTTTTATTAGTCTCTGAAATTCTTGAGGAACAGATAAAATATCTCCCACCCAGCTCTGCTGTGTCAGTTAATGTGTGAGCAATCACAGTGTGACATATCCACCGAGGAGCGTATACAAATTGAATCTCTACGTGTGGTTGTCAGGAAACAAAACATGCTCAATATCTGTTTCAAAGACAATTTTGATTTTTTTTTTTTTTTTTTTAAGCAAAGCTTTTGTGGAAAATGTAGCAGCAAAGAAACAAAAATGACGCCTGCAATTTGGAAACAGGTAAACAAGAGGTATTAAAAATCGATGGAAACACTCAGTGGTCATCCCTAGGGATGATTTCTCACATGTAAACACATCTTTGGTGAAGGGAGGAATGAGACCAGGTCCCAGTTCCTGGGGTCTTAAATCCCATTGAAGTAATTTGCAACTAAATCAGGCTGGGAGATCATCACAGGCTTCAAATTTGATGTAGGCACCAGCTGAGGCTGCCAGAGCTCAGCAGCAGTTCAAGCCTCTTTCATCTCCTGGGTGGTCTCTAAGTCAGAGCCCTCAGCTCCACTTTGCCCCTCCCTTTCTCAAACCAGGCATTTGCTGATGCCATTGTTTAATCCAGCCAAGGATCTGCTCCATTTTGCATGCTCCAAGGTGATTTTGGCAAGGCTGCTCTGTTCTTGCATGCCAGTTAGAAAACCCTCTCTCAGGCAGGTCTCCTTCCGCGGGGCAGTTGTAATCCTGCGAGATTTCTGTGTAATAAATCTCCTTGCCTATCTGGTTTTTATTCTGGGCAAACGGTGTAAAATCCCAAGCCTTCCTCTGCGTAGAAGCAGCTGACAAACAGCTCTTCTGCTAATTCCTTCCAGATGGGCCCAAGCCGGCGTTTCCGTGGCTCAGAGCTCTGCAGATGGAACAAGCCATTTCCCAGCTCTGCAGAACACACAGCGTGGAGGGGAGAGGTCCCACCACTGGCATTTCAGAGCACAGGGGAGCTCCTGGGCTCAGCAGAGCACACAACACCACTGCTGTGAAGCTGTGTCCACATGGGAAGCACCATCCTACAGTATTGTAAATGCAGGAGAACCCAATGGGAAGAAATGCTGATGTCTGACTCAATTCAGAAGGCTGAATGATTTCTTTATTATAACTATGTTAAAATGCATTAATATACTATATAAAAGGAGGATACTCAAACTACACACTACTTTCTCTGACCCTCCCACAACTCGTGACCCTCTCTGAGAGTCCAGCCCCAGGTGGGTTGGATTGGCCACCAGGCTCAAACAATTCTTACTAGAATCCAATCAAGCACTCACTCCAGGTAAACAATTCTCTAATCACATTCTACATGGGAAAAACAAGGAGTAGAAACAGAAATTGTTTTCTCTTTCTTTCTTCGAAGTTCTTCTATGAAAAAATCCTGAGAGAGAAAAGAATGGGCCTGCCACATCTCCTGGTCATGACATAGCACTCTATTGTAAATGCAGGCGAACCCAATGGGAAGAAATGATGATGTCTGACTCAATTCAGAAGGCTGAATGATTTCTTTATTATAACTATGGCTAAAATACATTAATATACTATATAAAAGGAGGATACTCAAACTACACTCTACTTTCTCTGACTCTAACTCTCCCACAACTCGTGACCCTCTCTGAGAGTCCAGCCCCAGGTGGGTTGGATTGGCCATCAGGCTCAAACAATCCTCACCAGAATCCAACCAAGCATCACCCCAGGTAAACAATTCTCCAAACACATTCCACATAGGAAAAACAAGGAGCAGAAATAGAAATTGTTTTCTCTTTCATTTCTCTCTGTGCACCTCTATGAAAAATCCTGAGAGGGAGAGAAATGTGCTTGCCACACTACGGCAAAGTGATCCTGGGCATGTTCAGAGGGACAAACCCTTGGGGCTTTGGGTGTTTTGGCCCATTTCTCTGCTCACTTGGTGGATCCCCATGAGCAGCATGGGTGGGGAGGGGCACCAGCCTGCAAGGAAAAACAAAAATGGGAGCAGAAAGGGAAGAGTTGGTTTCTTTGCTTTATTTGTTCCTCCCCTGGCACAGTGGGCTGTCTGTGCATCATCTCCCTGCAGCTGAGCTGTGCTGGGGCAGGGGCTGGTGCTGCCCAGGATGCTGCTGTGGGATTGTCACCGTGGGCTGGCTCTGCCAGCCGTGGGTCTTTTCAGGTCGTGAGAAAAGCAGGTCAAGCATGTGAGCGTGTGGCTGCCTTTCAGGCACACACTGGAGAACTGTTCTCCACAAAGAGATTTCCCTTTATCATAGGGAGTTGCTGGAGTGGCCAGAGCTGCAAAGCAAGGATTTAAAAGCATCTCTGAGGGTTGGAATTGAGGTGAAGTCCTCCTGCTTTAGGGCACAAGTTCAACTTTAAAGGAGGGGACAAGATGGAAATTTTCCTTTGAGAAGATTATGTTAAAACTTTCAAAAAGGTGTTTGATTTGGTAGGAGAGGATTTGCATCTTTGCCTGCAACACCTGATACCGTGGGGTGTTGGAGATGGACCAGTCAAGGGAGCTCTCAAATACAAAAACCGTGTGTCAGGAGCACAGGGGGTGCAAGCATTTCTTTTGTCAGGGGTGCAAATGAGGCAGGGTTCATTTTGAGGATGCTTTTTATGAGATGGGGGCACCTCCACTGCTGCACCTCTCTGTTCCCTACCCCAACACACACTCCCAAAGCAGCCAGGCTCCCTCCATTTGCCAGAGGGGCTCAGGGTGAGGAGAAGTGCTGGTGCTGCCTTGCAAGGGTGCAGCCAGCAGGGAGGACAGGACTGCAGCCTCATGGTCAGCATGGGAGACTGGCCCTGCTCCAAGGCTGGCTGTTCCTTCATCCCAGCGTTCTAGGAGGACGTAAGATGGCACAATCTCAAGGCACTTTTCAAAGGCACTTCAGTAATTCTCATTATCCCCCTGGAAGGACCACGGGCCAGCATTCAGCAGCGCTTGGCTGCTTTTCAGGCCAGAATTTCTGTCTTCTGTTGATGCTTTCTTTCAGCTGAAGTAAGAAGGAGGTTGAGTTTTGCTTGGATTGTCCCTGGCAGAGAAAGAAAGCACCCACGCTCTCCATGTGCTTTGCAGGCTGATCCAAAGCCTGGTGGATCCATCCCCTTTGACTTGGGCGCCGTTTGCAAAGGGGGATCACTGCTGCACGGGGTGGCTGGCGCTGCTGCCAGCAATGACCTCATGCTTCTCAGAGCTTCTCTGATTTATTTCATCTGTTTCCATCTGCAGAAGATGGTTGATGAGCTGTACCTGCTATCCGGAGATGGGAGGAGAGGCAAACACAAGCACAACCCCACCAGGGTTGCCCTGAGCTGCTGAAATTCCTCCTGCCCAAGGATGGAGAGCAACGCAGACTCACCTACACAAATTCCCAACCTTTAAAGTGTGCAGCTGTTCTCAGGCAACTTAAAAACTTATTCTTTTTCACCACCAGTTCAACAGTTGCAAACGCTTCCTCCCTTCTCCAAACCCGAGTTGTAACTTGGATGGTTTTGCTCCGGCAAGTAACAAAAGGAAGAAGCTGATTTGCAACCAGAATGTTGCTTCTTGCAATGCTGCCCCAAACAAGGTGATGATGTTTGATAAAGTAGGAAAGGCTTTTCTGAAGGGCAGGGGGAAGGATGGCAGCCATGTCGGTGTTCTTGGCTTTGCCAGCTCCGTTCTCTGCAGGTTTGTTGTTGTGGTTTCCCCCAGCGATTCTCCAGGCATGTTGAATTCCTCCAGGCTGGATCTTTCTGCTTGAAGCGATGGGATTTTGGCAGTTTTCTCTTGGAGATGGAGCCAGAGTTGGCAGATAGGGCCACATGTGCCACCCATGCTGCACTTTCCATGATGTGGGAGCAATATTCATCAGGGTAGGGCTGGGCCCTGAGATGTTTTTCTGCTCGTGGCAAGCAGGAGGTATCTCACCAGGCTGCCCTGTGTGTGGATTTGTTAGCTTTGAGCAAAGTTATTCTTGGTCGATGAAAAACAGCCCCTTCTGGGTATAAAAATGTTTTCATTTTAGAGTGTTTGGAAAGCAGCGCCAAGGATGACAAAAGCAAACACCCACCCCAAGCAAAGGAACGCTCCCAGGAGCATCTCCAGAGTGCTTTGAGACCTGGGTGGTGCTGAGAGGAGTGTGCTGGCATGAAACCACGGGGGAACGTGGGCTGGGGGAGCTCTCGGCACCAGCAGCCCTAAGCACAGCTGCTGGCTTGGGTACAGCCCTGTGCACTGAGCCTGTAGGAACCCAGCACATCCCTCTGGCTGCCCTGGCTGGCTCCAGACCCTGGCAGGGGGCTCAGGGACCTTGACATGAAGTCAAAAACACCTGTGGCTTCGATTTTAGCCTGTGGAAAAAGCTGCCAACTTTGTATGAGGAATTACAAGCCACAAGGGTTTGAATAGTGTGGTAGCTGGATTAACACGGGGTGAAAAAGTAGAATTTTGGGGTTTGTTTAGAGTAGGATTCAGGGGGTGAAGATGGAGGGATTTGGGCATGTCCTGCCCTTTTTCTTCTTGCCCTCCATGTCTTGCTGTGATGGTGACACTTTTCTATTGGTTTAAGGTAGAGACACACTGTTCAACATAAATAATAGATATTGGCATGTTATTGTTAAACATAGCACAGATAGTTTGTAATATGAAATGTTATAGTATATATAATATGTAATAATATAATGGAATATAATATATAATCTGTAATAATGTAATATGTAATATAAAAATATATATATATATAAATATATATAAAATATAATGTAATATGTAACAATATTATGTAATATATAATGTCGCCTGAGGTGTCACGCAGAATGCCACGGCCTCCTTGCTGGACAGAGCTCGGCAGGTCAGAGAAAGAAAGTTCTAGATAAGGGAAAATAAACAACCCTGAGAAGCTGATCCTTTGCATTTCAGACTCCTTCTTTGCCTGCATGGGCTGGGAAACGAGGACTTTTGCACTCCTGGGGTCATCCCAACGCTGCAGACCCTGAGACCTGCCCTGTTTGGTAACCCAGGATCACGGAATTGCAGAAAGCTTTGGCTTGGGAGGAACCTTAAAGATCGTTTTTTTCCATCCCCTGCCTTGGCAGGGACACCTTCCATGGGAGCAGGTCACCCCAAACCCCACCCCAGCCCCAGGGGTGTGCAGCTCTTGGACCAAGAGTTGTGGGGAGTGTGATTCTGTTTTTCTCTAGGGTTTACAAAGAAAAGTCTCTCTACACACTTTGTTGTGCTGTTCCATGCCTGTAAACACCTCTTCAGTCTCCCCCTGCCTCAGTTTACCCCTTTCTTCTACTAATTAGATAAACCCACCCCAATAAAGCCCTCCTATTGACTTCACCACGGTGTTTTGAGACTTAATTAACAGTCTGCAGAATGCACTGAGATCATGGGATGAAAGCAGCTATAGATATGCAAAGCAGCATCATTATGCGAAGATAAAATTTAGAACCTTTGTTAAATAAGTGTTGAAATGAATGTATGGCAGCATGTGCCTGGCTCTGCTCAGCTCTGGGCCCTCCTGCTCGTTCACCTGATAATCCCAGGGGAAACACGACAAAAATGAGATTTATGAGGGAAGTGTGAAAATGCACAGGCAAGGTCTTAAAATCAGATTAATGAAAAGAGAGAAGCTCTGAAAGAAAAGAAAGATCTTTTCCTCCTTATCTCTTGGAGGTCTCTAAACTCCTGTGTACACATTACAAGCTGCAAACTAAGGGAGAGCCAGAATCAGGTTTCAGATTACTCATGCTTTATTTATTTCCTTTATTATTTTGCATTGGGGAAAAAAAAAGAGTGGAGGGGATACGGAAAGAATTTCAGCTATAATTTTAAAAGAAAAATGTCTGAGAAGGGACACACTCCATCAACTAATTAAACATGTATCAGAGGTGCAATATTCCCAATTAACTACAAAGTTGTGCTTCCACTTCTAATTGCTGACAGTTTCTTCTGGTGACTGTGTGCAGATTAATTGTCTTCAATGGGGAGCTGGTTGTCTTGATAATGTAATGTTTGAAGTGGAGGTTGTAATTGCTTTGATTACATTTGTGGTTTATTTCCTAAATGGCAGGTTGAGGTTGAGACTGAGGTTTAAAGTAGCAGCTAAAAAAGTGAGAGATGAGAGGAAAAAAGTAAAGTTTCTTTAAGGAGTCTAAATGTGGTGGAGCAAACTTTGGGGGCTTGGACTGGATGACCCTGGAAGGTCCCTTCTAAACCAAACTATTCCGTGTTTTTGCTACCAATGAGCTGCTTTGTTCAGAGAGGGAATGGATGGGCCAAAGGAGGGCAGTGGAGCTGGGGAAGGGGCTGGAGAACCAGGAGGGGCTGAGGGAGCTGGGAAGGGGCTCAGCCTGGAGAAAAGGGGGCTCAGGGGGATCTTCTGGCTCTGCACAGCTCCTGACAGGAGGGGACAGCCGGGGGGTCGGGCTCTGCCCCAGGGAACAGGGACAGGAGGAGAGGGAACGGCCTCATGCTGGGCCAGGGGAGGTTTAAATGGATACTGGGAACATTTTTTCACCCAAAGAATTATCCAGGTTTCCCAGGGCAGGGTTAGAATCCCCATTCCTGGAGGGATTTAAAAGCCATGAGGATGTGACACTTGGAGAGACAAGTAAGCAGTGGCCTTGGCAGGGCAGGGGATCTTGGGCTTGATCTGAGAGAGACTTGGACTTGGACTTGGACTTGGACTTGGATTTGGACTTGATCTGAGCCCCCTGAGAGGGCTTTTCCAGCCTCAAAATATTGTGTGATGAGCTGGGGAGGGCAGCCAGGGAGCAGGCAGAGGTGCAGGCTCAGGTGCAGGCAGAGGTGCAGGCAGAGGTGCAGGCTCAGGTGCAGGCAGAGGTGCAGGCAGGGAGCAGGCAGGGAGCAGGCAGAGGTGCAGGCTCAGGTGCAGGCAGAGGTGCAGGCTCAGGTGCAGGCTCAGGTGCAGGCAGAGGTGCAGGCAGAGGTGCAGGCAGAGGTGCAGGCTCAGGTGTGAAGGCTCTGCACCCTCCCAGGCTCAGAGCTGTCTCCAGATGTTCTCTCCAATCTCCTCCCCAGTGCCTGCAGCCTCCTGGCAGCCAGCAGGGACGGAGGCAGCCAGCTCCTTCCCCAGCACCCTGCCTGTCACTTGGGTCACTCTTTTTGATTTTTCTTCTCCCTGGCGTGGGAAAGACCACGGGCAGGAGCTGAGCTTGGAATTCAAACCCCGGCTCCTGCCTGGCTTTTGGCAGCTGAGAGGTCTCCTCGCTGGAGCCGAGGGATTCCCAGGCTTTTATCCTCTGCTGGCTGTCAGCTCTCTGGTATGAGATGAAGTCACCTCCTTCCTTCCTCCTCCCAGCCCTACCACTCACAGCAGCCACCGCAGCCCCTCTGCCAGACTCTGTCTGGCTCTGAGCACTCCCTGCCACGCTCTGGCACTTCATCTTTGCCTTCTCTCCTCTTTTCCAGCTCTGGAGCCTCTGGGAATCCAGAGCTTCCCTCTGGCTGCCCTGGCAGGTCTGGGACCCTGGCAGGGGTCAGGAACCCCCCTGGACAGAGCCCCCAGAGACACTGGCTGTGATCTCTGGCCATGAAAAAGAGTTTTCAATCTTACAGCATGAATTACCAGCTCTGAGTGTTTGATATAAGTAATAATTAAGTGTGGCACGGGTGCAAAAGTAAAATTTTAGGATTCTAGATGAGGCGTCCAAAGGGGACAAGATGGAGGAAATTGGGTGTGCCTTGTTCTTTTTCTCCTTCTTCATGCCCTCCATGTCTCACTGTGGTGTTGGCATTTTTCTGTTGGTTCAGGCTGGGGACACACTGTCCAACGTAGGTGACAGATATTGGCACGTTCTTGTAAATGCAGCCCAGGGAGTTTCTGGTATTTAATGTTTGTCACATCCCACTGAGGGCAGAGCCCCACACGCTGCCCTGCAGGACAGAGCTGGGCAGGGCAGCAGAACATGTTAGAGATAAACAGAATAAACAACCTGGAAACCAGCACAGACCAATTATGGCTTCTGCTTTGGAAATGGGGCAAAAAGACAGAGACTTTCTACAATCTCAGAATCATCAACACCACAGATTCTGACAGGAGCCATCAGCAGAGCTGAGCCAGGCCCAGGAGGAGCATCTGTAGGAATTGGATGAGGAAGAGCATCCAGTGGCCTGTGAGAAATTTGGCCAGTGCCTGTGCCAAGTGTGTCTCCACGAGAGCGACGTGCCAGGCGGGATGGGCAGCAGGACAGCACCTGGGCCCCATCCCTCCGGCCACACAGCCTCACCCTCCCTCCCTGCACGCTCTTCCTCTCTCCTGCCTCCTCTTTGCCCTGGGCTGCCTCAATTTCCTTTGTCCAGCCCAGATCTGGGCTGAAGGGCAGCGTGTGCTGGGGGACCCAACCAAGCCAGGGTGCTTTTTCCTGAAGAAAGAGTGAGATTATCCTCTCCTCACAATTAAAGGGAGGAAGGAATGGATTTCCCATGGGCAGAGGTTTGACAGAACTTCTCTCTGAGCCCTGCACACTCCAGCGAGCTGCAGGGACCGAGGCAGCAGCTCTGCCCTGCCAGACCATGGGGATGGGCTGAGGGAGCTGGGGAAGGGTTTGGGGCACCAGGAGCAGCTGAGGGAGCTGGGAAGGGGCTCAGCCTGGAGGAATGGAGGCTCAGGGGGGACCTTGTGGCTCTGCACAGCTCCTGACAGGAGGGGACAGGCAGGGGGGTCAGGCTCTGCTCCAAAAAGAGGGACAGGAGGAGAGGGAACAGCCTCAGGCTGGGCCAGGGGAAGTTTAGATGGATATTGGGAACATTTTTTCACCCAAAGGGTTGTCCAGGTTTCAGGTTTCCCAGGGCAGGGCTGGAGTCCCCATTCCTGGAGGGATTTAAAAGCCATGGGGACGTGGTACTTGGGGACACGAGTTAGCAGTGGCCTTGGCAGGGCAGGGGATCTTGGGCTTGATCTGAGTGGGACTTGGACTTGATCTGAGCCCCCTGAGAGGGCTTTTCCAGCCTCAATGATTCTGTGACGAGCTGGGGAGGGCAGCCAGGGAGCAGGCAGAGGTGCAGACAGAGGTGCAGACAGAGGTGCAGGCAGAGGTGCAGGCAGAGGTGCAGGCTCAGGTGCAGGCAGAGGTGCAGACAGAGGTGCAGGCAGAGGTGCAGGCTCAGGTGCAGGCCGAGGTGCAGGCAGAGGTGCAGGCAGAGGTGCAGGCTCAGGTGCAGGCCGAGGTGCAGGATGACCTTCCCTTGCTGGAGCAAACCAGGGGTTAACAGCAGAGGGAGGAGGTTTATCCTGAGCTCTTGGGAGCCAGGGAGCAATGGGCAACTGTGCCAGCAGCCAGCCAGGCCAGCTGCTGCCCGTGGTCCTTCCCCAGCTGCCAGCAGCCCGCAGCAGCCTGGGGTCGGTGTTGGGGCAGCTCTGGAACGTGTTTGTGACAGCTTGTACCTCCCAGCGAGAGAGAGCTGCTGTCTGCTGCCTTTGAAATAATTAACCCAAGTGGGGAAACCGAGGCATGAGCTTTGCATTCGGTGTTTGCCAAATAGAACCTTCTCTGGTGGATTTTTTCCCCCTGACTTTTCCTTTTTTCCTACGTTGCTTTCCTGTCATGAGCCATAGGAGCATGTCAGGACATTTTATCCCGTGTGCCTTGACAGGTTTGCCCTGTCTTGATGGACTCATCAACCCCCTCAGGTGGGAACTGTAACCTGCATGGGGCACCCCAACCACGGCACACCCTGTGTTTTATGGAGTGAACACTAACCAAATCCTCTCTCAGCCATGCATCATGGTGCATGTTTTCATGGCACAGTTAGGGAAGATGATTAGATTCTGTTCTTGGTGGTAGTGCTCCTGTTTCCCTCTTCCTGAGTTTCCGTGGTTACCAGGTCCAGGGCTCTGAGCAGTAGAAAAATTAGAATCATTAAAAAGAGGGAATGAAAAAAAAAAAAAAAGCCTGATCGTAATGATCTGAAATATCTCATTTTGGAAATCAGGCACTCCCAGTTTTAAGGTCTTCACAGAAATCTGTCAGTGACAGTGAGGTGTTATCCCAGAGCCCCTTGGAGCAAGGCTGAGGTTACAGGGAATTTCCTCCAGCACTGACACTGGGATGGTGTTACCACCTCAGGGCAGGGTTTCTGATCGAGTGGGAGGCTCAATACCTTTTTTTTTTTTATATTGTACTTTTTAATTGTCCTATTTATTTTATCTCTTTTCTATTTTATCAAAGGTTGGACTGGATGATCTTGGAGGTGTTTTTCCGCCTTAATGATCCTATGATCTACTTCTCAACGGGAAACTCTTCATGGCATATGGGAACAAGGGAGAGCTCCCACTCCCAGGGAGTTGGGAGGGTTTTGTGGGGGATTTTGGAGAGAGGCAAGTGAAATCTGAAGTGGGACTTTATACAAGGACATGGAGTGATGAGATAAAGGGGAATGGCTTCCCACTGCCAGAGGGCAGGGCTAGATGGGGTGTTGGGACGAATTCTTCCTGTGAGGGTGGGGAGTATAGTAAAAATGCAGCAAAGCCCAGCTCAGGGAAGAAATGATGATGTCTGACTCCAGATCAGAAGGCTGAAGGACAGATTTATTAAAAATATACTATATTGCATTAATGTACTATTTAAAGAGATACTATCCTATTCTACATATTTACTTCTTACTTACACATCTAACTCAAACTCTTGACTCTGCTGAGAGTCCAACACAGCTGGATTCATTGGTCACTGACCCAAACATCCTTCACCAGAATCCAACCCAGCCATCACTGCAGGTGAACAATCTCCACACCATAGTCCACATGGGGAGAACAAAGGAGCAGAGGTAAAGGTTGTTTTCTTATTCTCTCTGTGCTTCTCCTGAGAGACAGAATTCTGTCTGTCTGTCCAGAGAATCTGAATGTCACAGGGCACAGGAACAGGGTGCCCAGAGCAGCTGTGGCTGCCCCTGGATCCCTGGCAGTGCCCAAGGCCAGGCTGGGCAGGGCTTGGAGCAGCCTGGGACAGTGGAAGGTGTCCCTGTCCCTGTCAGGGGTTTGGAACTGGATGGGTTTGAGCTCCCTCCAACCCAAACCATTTTGTGACTCCACGTGAGCCAGGTTTGGACCCTGCAGCTGTGCTAAAGCCCAGGAGGAGGAGGAGGAGGAGCTGCCTGGTGTGGGGAGCACCCGAAGCCCCTTCGCTCGCAGAGATCAGCCCTCGAAGGAGCTGCTGCTGCTCCTGCTCAGGGCTGGGAGAAGGGCAAAGCTGCTCCCCAGGGGGAGAGAGAAGAGCTTTAGTCCAGCAGGCAGGAGGCAGGACCTGGCTGTCCCGTGCCCTGGGCCAGCCAAGGGCTGGGATGTGGGGTGCCAGTGCCAGCCCCGTGCCCTCTCTGACTCGGGGTGACATCCCCAAGCAAGAACTCAGCAGCTCCTCAGGCACTGCCGGGGTTTCCTGGAGCATCCTCCCCCCCACTGCTCCACGAGCTGGAGAAAAGGGATCTTCTCACTACAGGAGCCTTGCTCGGTGTTTTTCTTCTGTTAAGAAGCAAAAAAAGAGGCTTTTTTATTATTATTTTCTGTGACATCTGCAGTCATGAATTGGGCCTATAAAACACTGTGTAGGAGACTGTTCCTCCTTCACTTGATCTCCTTTCATTCCCAAGAACATTTTTCTCATCAAAGCTTGCAGATTTCAGACACGCCATAAGATATTTTTAATCATCTTCTGTCACGAAGTTTCCAAGTTAAAGGAGCCTGTGCCATGCAGAGAAAAGTCTATTTATTCTCCCTTGTTTAAAATACCCTGGCAGTCATTTTAATTACAATGCCTTTTCCCTACCCCTCCTGGGATGTGCAAACGTATTTACACAATTTACAGTAGAGGTGGTTTCCTTCCCCCATCCCCTCACGCCTTCCCCGTCACCTCCCTCTTTTCCCCCGTGTGTGTAACGTGCACAGCTCCAAATACCACAACTTGGCAAATAAATATTACAAGATTCAATAAGAGGGAGCTGCATTTGCAAGTCTGAGGCTAATTTAATAAATGATGGCAGCAGCTTTAAAACATGTCTCCTATTTAAAGAGCACAACACCGATCTTTGGAAGGAGCTGTGAAGTGGGCTAAATTTTTTAAAGGCTTTAAATGAATCCTTTTCATCTAAAGCTTGGAAAATTAAAGCCTCCCGAGCAGGTTTTTGTGCGGCTTCGTCAGAGCGGGCATAAAGCAAAGCCGCGCCTGGCAGCGAGCGCTCCGCAGGCTCCGGGCTCAGCGTGGGACACCGAGTGACGCCTTCAGACTGAGCCTTTTCAGGGGAAAAGGAAGTCAAATTTGGGTGGAAGAAGATGTAAACAGCCCTGGTATTTATAGGAGAAAGGAGGTTGAAGGACGCCTTGGTGCTGGCGCGCAGCCCCGCGTGCGGGCGTGGGCTGGGCTGGAGGTGCAGCGGTGCTCCTTGCTTGGTCCCAGTTTGTACTGGGACAAAGTACTCGGACAAGGTACAGACAGCTGGGAGCAGCGGCTGAGGAAAATGGGGTGCTGTGTGGTAGAACCCAGTGCAGAGGTCAGGGCTCAGCCATCTCTTTATCCATTTCTAAATCCCACGTGTCACTGCCCATGCTGCCGTTATCTCCTGTGCCCGCCTGCTCTCACACGGTTCTTCCAGCATGGGGGACCCTCAGCCACCTTTAATCCTTCCCTTTCTCCATGCAGAAACACAGTTTTAGAAGATTATAATGGAGCCTTCTGGCCTTGAACTCTGTTAAAAGCCTCAAAGAACGACATGGCTTTGGCAGGCTGGATTGGGTTGGATTACCTGTCTTCAGATCTTCTGCTTGTGAGATATTTCAAAAGCCCCCTTTAACCAGAGTTAAAGCCCAAGTTTGTCCAGTTAGGATCTTGGCAGGATTTGATCAGAGGTAACTAGATCTCAGCAGCAGAAAAGAAACAAAAACATGTAACTAATTTGGTATATTTACATTATTTACATGTCATACGTGGTCCTCCGAGCTGGGGGCCAAAGTTTTCCTGGTGTGATGTCCTTGCTCAGGAGCCCAATGCCCATGAAGATGCTGAAACCCACACTGGACCCCTGGGCTGGGTCTGTCCAAGCAGGAGAGAGCAAAGCAACTCCCAGTGTCAGGGAGGACACTGAGGCCTTTTCCAGCACCTATTGGGATGATTCTCTGAAAAGCCTCTTTGGCTCTGACAGCTCTCCATCACTCCAGTGTGCCCAAAGGAGCACTGACTGCCACCATGTCACCGTCTTGTTCTCCTGGGAAGTCAGGTTATCCCCCTTTCCTCTCCTAATGCCAGCAGAGTCCTTAAACAATTCCCTTCAGTCCTGGTTTTCAAACTCGTCCCTTTGCTTAGCAGGGTGCAATGAACTTCCAGCTCTGGTTTGAGCAGTTGGAGCTTGGAGGGGGTAGTGGGGTAAGAGAGGACAAAAAATGTATATAAATCCTTCTTCTGCGGGCTCTTATCCACAGTGACAGCTACAAAAAAAGCACTTTATTGCTCCAGTCACATCTCATGTCAGTGTGATGTGCACCACGGAGAAACCCACCACATGATGGCTTGGAAACAGCAGTTCTCTTAAAATTTTTAGGGTGATAAGCAAAAAGAAAATGGGAGAAAGACTCAGAAAATACCCAAAAGACTAATGTAATTCCCTTGAAGAGAGAGGGCATCAGAGAAACAAGAATCGCCTGTTCTGGACGTGGTCAGGACACCGAGAAGCTCATGCAGCTCCATCCTGAGGCTGCTGTGCTCCCCCTCGGCCATTGCCCCAAACCAAACTTCACTTCTGGAGGGAAATACCCACAATTACTTATTTCCCCCCTCCAGCAAGTTCACAATTGAGGAAACTCTTCAGCACAGCAGGTGAGAGGTGGGGGGAAGGTCTCCAACAAAGCCAAGTTGCTTTGTTCTTGTGCACCTGAGCTGTTGGTGCTGGTTAACAGCAATCGCTCCGTGGCTGCAGCTTCACAGGACTGGGAGATGTTTGCAGGCTCTGGCTGAGCTGGTGTTTGCTGAGAAGCTGAAGAAACCCCCCTGAGGTGGCTGCTGACCAGAGGTAAGGAATGAGCACTTTCCTTGCCGGAGTTTGAAAATTAGAATGACACCACTGGGAAAGAAAATAATAGTTGAGAGAGAGAGCTTGTAAGGAAAAGCAAATCAAAGTACACCAAGGATCTGTCAGTAAAAACGTCCTTTCATGCCATGTTTTAAAATGTATTTCTTCTTTTGAATTATGCTTTGTATTTTTCATTATATAAAATGAGGAATAGGAGCCCCTGCAGCACATGGTCTGGTTGGATGTCTAAGATATTAACTGAATATTTTCCTGCCCTAAGGGTCCAGCAGGAACTTCAGCTGTTACCTCCCATGTTTCCCAGGTATTTGAATAAAATTAATGTTACTCAGAAGAATTGTAACAGCTTGCACAAAAATCAGGTTCCTGGAAGGGCTGTGCTGATTTTGGGAGTATTATTGGTGTGATAAGCCTTGCAGTGAGAGCAGGGAAAGTGCAATCTATTTGTTAATCACAAGGTTTGCAGCCTGGTTTAGGTAAGGGCTGCTCTGGGAGGGAGCTCGTGGAAGAACATTGGGATATATGCTCCTGCACTCTACAAATGGGAAAGGATGTGGTGTTTACCTTGTGAATGTGTCACAGATGGTTGCTCCCCTTTGTGGCTGGTCAGGACCTTTCCACCAAGGTGGAAACTTAGTCAGATGTGGGGTTTTGCTGCAGCTTTAATTTATGTTTGCATAAATGCTAGGAGCGTTTGGGTTGGAAGGGACATCCAGAAACCATGCCTGCAATGAGCAGGGACAATGCCTGCTGGTTAATGGGAATCCCCAGTGAGGAAAGGGGTTTTGTTCAGTGTTTTTGTTTTGAGGATGTTCATTTTTGTGTTTTGCTGACTCTTTTTTTTTTTTTTTTTTTACTCTTCATTACCAGGAGGCAGGAGGAGCTCCCAGGGAAAAGCTGAGCCTGAAATGGACATTTTCACACAACTCTGTGTTGCACAAGTTTTAAAAGGCTTTGGCCTGTGGAAGAAAACAAATGCAATGGTGAGAAGCTCTGGGAAGCAGCTTTGCTCCCTTGAGCTGTTAAGGGCCAGAGGCAGATGCCACATTTGTGCTGTTCTTGGATCAAATTTCCAAGAAGGCTCTTTCCCACGGTGTCACTTTCTGCACCATCCCCAGGAAGCAGGATTCCACTTTCTGCCCAGCAAAGCCCAGTAATAAAACAATGCTGGTTTTCCTGCTGAGGTTTGGTGCAGCAGCACCAAATGTGCCTGGGGAGCTCAGCTCAGCTCCCCCTCTGCTCCTGCTGGGTCTCCCCTGCACCACCGGTGCAGAAATCGGATTTTCACTTGATCCTGTATCGTGGACCCCCTCTGCAGGAAACCTGCTGCTCAGAGAAGCATTTCCCTTCTAAGCCAAAGAGATGAGACTGGAACAGTTCCCAGTTGCTCCCAGTTTGTGCCATGCCCTCAGGGAGCCCTGGGTGAGAGGTGGGGGGTGGCTTTTGCCAGCCTCCCATAGGAGATGGCTGTGGAGCAGGGAACGCTGTAGTGGTGGATCCCACAGGTAAGTTTGGAATCTGCTCCTGCTCTCCAAGAGAGCTCAGTGGAGCTGACAGAGAAGAGAGTCCCTTGGGAAACAACACCCAGCTGCAGCTGGAGGAGGATTCTTTACAGAAAGATTGGAAGAAACATTCCACACGGAGCACCCGCTGTTATCACATCCCGCTCCAGTCTGGCAGCTCCTGTTTGCTGTACCTGCTGCTCTGCTTTTTGCATCTCTAATCTGATTTAGATAATAACCCCAGTGGGTGCAAAGAGCCAGCCAGGCCTCGTGGTGAGATTCTCCTACTCCAGATCCTCCAGATCCACTCCCTGAGAGCAGGCAGCACCTGGAGCTTGGCTGCCAGTGGAAAGGGTCAAATCCTCCTCTCCTACATGCACCAAGGTCAGCCCCAAGCCTCTTCAAGGTGTTTTTTCACTGCTCTGTGTAGCGAGAGAGATCAGGGCTGGCCAGAGGCTGTGATAACAACAGACTGTTAATAATCCCTGGGTGTATTCAATAAATACATTTATTTTGTGTGGGCAAAGGCACCCATTGTCCCCTGCTGCTCCAAAGGCTGGTGACATCACCCTAATCCTGCTTGCCCCAGGGTATATCTGGGTTTTAACTGCTTTGTCCCTCCAGTCAAAAGTTTTTTCAGGGAGGATTTGGGGATCTTGCCCGCCTGTGGGATTTCTCCCCAGGGTGTCAGACTTGCTGTACAACTACAGTGGGACTCACCTCCACAGACCATCTGCTTTCCAGGCTAGCTGTGTTGCATTTGGTGCTACATGCTTCCCCCATGGGAAAGCCTTGGCCAGGAATAGAACAGCCTTTCCCCAGGCTCCCTGCCTCAGGGCTGCCTCATCGATACCGAGAGATCCCTGGGTGTTGGGAGAGTCCCTGCGGAAATTCAGGGGGTTTTCCCTCAGTTCTCTCGGTCTTTGTTGCTATCTTGGTTTGTAAAGCCAGGTGTCTGCTTAAGGGAGGCAGGAGCCTCCCCTGAAATGGAAAATGTAAAGCCCCTCCCTCTGAATTAATATAATTTTGAAATTTAAAGGCTCTCAGGCAAAGATATGGGAATAGGAATAACAGTTCTGCACTAGGAAAATTAAAAATACAAATGCAATAGTACAAAAATGCAATAGTACAAAAAACCAAAAACCACTGTCCCCCTATGTGTCAGGGAGGTGGCTCAGCCCCATCCCAGGGGGGCTCAGCCCTCCTGCAGTACCAGCTGTGCTTCTGCTGGAGCAGGATCCTGCACAAGGGTGGAGTTTTCCTCTGGAGCTCCAGGGCTGGGGGAGATGGGCCTGGGCTCCTCTGGGAATGCAGGGGGAAGGAAGCTGCTCCTCTGGGAATGCAGTGGGAAGAAAGCTGCTCCTCTGGGAATGCAGGGGGAAGAAAGCTGCTCCTCTGGGAATGCAGGGGGAAGGAAGCTGCTCCTCTGGGAATGCAGGGGGAAGAAAGCTGCTCCTCTGGGATTGCAGTGGCCAAAGGCTGCTGTGCTGTTCCCAGGTCAGATTGTATCCAGGTAGGAATGCTTGGCTCCTCCCCCGGGCAGAGCATCTCCCCATGGATGATGGAATTTTCTCAGCCATGCAGGGACACTCAGTGGCCCATGAACAGAAGATAATTAATAATTAATGGCCCATTAACAGCAGATATCTCCTGGAGGGAGGATTGGTTTGTGGAACAGATAAAGAAAACTGCCCCATGAACAGCAGAGAACTGCCCCACCTCTGACAGATGGGAATTGAACACCCCCCATTTCCAACCTAAGACAGTTGTGCAGCCCATCATGCTGGTCTGTGGGATGCCAGCACTAGCAAGACCAGCCAAACCTGTGGCACGTGTGAGCAGTAGAGCTCTGATCCCAGACTCTGATCCTGAGCTCTGGGAGGAGAGCTGGGTGGGATGAGGCTGCACTTGCTGCCGAAGCTGTTGTGGCACAGCTGGGTCCCCCAGCCATGCCGTGGCACAGAGATGGAGCTGGAGAAGCCCAGCAGGAGCCCCTGCCCATCAGCAGCAAAACCAAGTGCGAGTTTGGCCCAGGGGACCTGTGTGTTGAGCAGAGATTAAAAGCCCAATCAGTACCTTTTTATCTGCTCCTCAATAACTGCTCTGACCCGACCAGTCACACTGTGTTTCTTCCCAGACCTCTCCTCCACCTCTTCCCAAAGCCCTACGTGGGCTGTTGATATATTTTTATTGATCTCTTTTATGTAAAGCTCATCCCTGCGTTCTCTCCTGAGTAATAGCCAGGGCTCTTTGTTCCCCAGCACAATAGAGTGTCCCTGGACAGCCCCGGGGACACCGCGAGATGCTTTAAAAGGTTAATGTCTCTGTTAAGATTGCAAATCACTCCAGACCATCTGCTGTCACTCACAGGAGGTGGGAAATAATCACCTGCATCCTTTGACTAATGGCTGAGCCTGAACAAGATGCGTTTCCAGCTCTGGGAGGAGGTTGTGTCAGGGCTGCCTCTGGCTGCAGAGGGAGTGATGGTTTGATTGCCTGACATCTGAGCAGAGCAGGTTCTGCTGTGCTGCAGCTCCCAGTGCTGCTCCCCTCAGGGGCACTGGGGACCCTGGCAGGGAAGTGGGGTGATTACACCGAGGTTTGCAGAGGTGCTCAAGGGCTCTCCGGGGGCTGGGATGGCACTTTGGGGTACTAAAGGATTTGTCTGTGTGCTCCAGCAGCCCATCACCTGTCCCCATGTGTCAGGAACTGGAGTGAGCTGACACATTAACTCTCTTCAGCAGGCTAATACTGAGTTCATGGCTCTCAAGCTGCCCCAAGGGAAATACAGGTTGGATATTAGGAAGTTTTTTTATAGAAAGGGTGATAAAATTCTGGAATGTTCTGCCTGGGGAGGTGGTGGAGTCACCATCCCTGGATGTGTTTAACAAAGCCTGGATGTGGCACTGGGTGCCAGGGTTGAGTTGAGGTGTTGGTGCTGGGTTGGACTCTGTGATCTTTAATGTCTCTTCCAACCCAGTGATTCTGTGAATTCTGTGAAACCCACTCTTTTATTCACCCTCCTGTTACAGGTGGACCCAACTGGTCATTTAATCAACACCCCATCACCATTGGTTAATTAAGGACACACCCTTTGGTAAACATCTTATGAGAAAACAACTGTCCAAAGCACCAGCTGCAAGACTTTAAATTCTTTCTCTCAGCCTTCTCAAAACCCCCCAGAACAATTCCTGGGGGTTTATCTGCCTTTCTCTCTCTGACCAGCCTGTCACATCCACAATCATGCTGTGGGGATGGTGCTGCATGTTGGATGCACGGGGTGTGTGCCATGGGCATCTCTGGCACTGCCACGTCGTGGCTGTGGCTGCTGGGTCAGCTGCTGCACCCTGAGTATGGATCTTGTCTCCTCTCTGCGCATCCCAACCAGGGAGGGAAGGGCAGGTCAGAGAAATAACTCACAGAAGGGCACACAGAGAGTTGTGATCCCACAAGTGAATCTGAGATATCATTGTTGCAAGAATTAAAAAAAAAATAATTATCAAACTAGACACAGCTCATGACTTTGGCTCGTTTGGGGAAACAGCTGGGCTGGGCTCTAATTTGACAATGAAAACAAATCTGCTGCACTGCCTCCTTCCCTCTTTCCCTAAGCCCCTGTCTGAGCTGCAGGCCCAGTGTGGTGGGAGCAGCCTTGTTAGCATTTCATGCAGTCACATATTTTTTGTGTTCGTTGTGCTCTTGGTTGAGTTGACTCCTAATCTGTCTGTCTTTGGGGGACAGCAGACAGCTGCTTTAATGAGGTAACAGTAGGGTTTGAAATAACAGACGTCTGCTCTTTGTGTGAGCAGGGGATCTCTCTGCCTCCCAAAAACTCCCCTGCAGGGGAGGTGTGTGCCCAGGGTCTGCTCCCTGGCGATGTCTGCCTGCCCTGATGGGATGAGTTTCCTCTGGCAGCTCAGGAGGCCCCAGGCACCCCCAGATCTGTTCAAACCCTGCAGCCACACTGAATCCCATGGGCTTTCTTGTGAGCCCAGCCTGGCACTGCCAAGGTGCTCGGTGCTCAACCCTCCCTGCCCACCAGCTGATCTTTGAAGCTCTTTCCTGGCCAACACTGGCATGCTATGCCCTGGGAACGGGCACAGGGAGCAAACTGGAGGTGACCTCTGAGTGTGACTTGGCTCTGTTCACTTGTAGGTGAAAGAAAATTGGTGTCAGAGCTAACAGAGAGGTGCCTGAACCCTGACAAGAGGCTTCCATCCCGCTGAGACTGGCACCCCATGTCCCCATCGAGCTCAGAGCCAGCTGCCAGCCTGGGTCCTTCCCCCTCTGCTATCTATTGGGTGTGGGAGCTGGTGAGTTGTTTAGTTTTTTGTTTTGTTTTGTTTTGTTTTTTTTTTCTTTTTTTTTTTTTCCCGGATGCACCCAGCGCAGCGGTCTCTGCACGACACCAAATTAATTAATGCTGGGCAGGCAGAATGCAATTAACTACCCTGGAGCCTGGCCAAGGCAGGGGCAGCATTCCCTGTTCCTCGGAGAAACAGCCCAGGAGCTTTCCTGGGCAGGACCTTGCTCTTTGCTGCAGGGATCCAGGGCAAGAGGCTTTGACAGCAGCAGATCCTTCTGGAAATGCCTCCTCCAGGCCCCTGGGCTGCCCTGCACTCAGATCCCATTCCATGTCTTCTCAGTGGTCTGGAGGCCGAGGTGACCCCAAGAGTGTAAAATTCTTTGATTCCCAGCCCATGCAGCCAAAGAAGAAGTGGGAATGTGCAGGGTTGGCTTCTCAAGGTTGTTTATTTTCTCTTATCTAGAACATGCTTTCTCAAGGAGCTGGGTCTGCCCAGCAGGTCAGTCTGCAGCAGACTCCCACCTCCTTGGGCTGGTGTTACCATTTTATACTAAAAACTACCTGTGCCATGTTTACAATAACGTGCCAATATCTATCATTTATGTTGGACAGTGTGTCTGTGCCTTAAACCAATAGAAAAGTGTCACCATCACAGCAAGGCATGGAGGGCAAGGAGAAAGAGAAGAAAGTCAGGACATGCCCAAATCTTTCCATCTTGTCCCCTTGAACCCCTTACTTTAAAACCCTAAAATTCTACTTTTTCACCCTGTGTTAACTCAACTACCACACTACTCAAACCCTTGTGGCTTGTGATTCCTCACACAAAGTTGGCAGCTTTTTCCACGGGCTAAAATCTATGCCACAGCTGTTTTTGACTTCATGCCAGGATCTTGAGACATCCAGGGCATCCAGAGGGATGTCCTGGGTTCCCACAATGTCTGATCCCACCACTGCCTCTTCCCTCCTCCAGCTCAGGGAGGTGGCAGGCAGAGGGAGGCAGCATCTGCAGGAGGCTGCAGCACAGTTGGCAAAGTCCTGGGCAAAAGTAATCAAGCCATGGTAGCGTTTCAAGGACCAACTGGCTGGATTTTATTTATTGCTGCCACTCACTGAGAAAATGGACTCAGGAGGAGATTCCTGGGCAGCTTCTGTTAAATAGAGCATCGCCTGACAGAGCTGTGATTGAGCTGGGGCTGTTTAAAGGGGTTTAGAGGCCGCCAATGCAGAGCATCTGCAGGCAAAATGGGCAGCTTTGGCAGGTCAGCTATTTTGAAAGTCAACTAAAAAAAAAAAAACTTGTACAGAAACACACAGAAGTTGAGGGGGTGGCTGCAGCAGGGCGCTGATGGATTTGGGGTTCAGCTGAACCCCACTGCCTGTCCATCCCCCTGCACTTCCAGCCCTGCTGTGTCTGGGCCATCATCTCCTCTTCCTTTAGCCTTTCCACTTTCCCTATGCCTCTGGGTGTGTGTAACAGCTCTGCATCCAGGACATGGCTGCTGCTCCCCAAACCCTTCCTGCTCCGTGCAGGGGATGGTTAAAAACCAGGTGGCTTTGAGTAACAAAATCCACATGGTGAATGGTGTATGTACCACCCCCTGGAGCAGGGCTTGGCAGGACATCTCACCATCCCACAGTAATGGGATGGTTGTCGAAGTCCAGGACATCCCTCTGGCTGCCCTGGCTGTCTCAAGACCCTGGCAGGGGGCTCAGAAACCTTGACATGAAGTCAAAAACACCTGTGGCATCGATTTTAGCCTGTAGAAAAAGCTGCCAACTTTGTATGAGGAATTACAAGTCACAAGGGTTTGAGTAATGTGATAGTTGACTTAACACAGGGTGAAAATGTAGAATTTTGGGGTTTTTAGAATGGGGTTCAGTGGGCACAAGATGGAGAGATTTGGGTGTGCCCTGACCTTCTTCTCCTTCTTCTTGCCCTCCATGTCTTGGTGTGATGGTGATACTTTTCTATTGTTTAAGGTAGAGACACTGTCCAACATAAATGATAGATATTGGCACATTATTGTAAATATAGCACAGGTAGTTTTGAGTATAAAATGCAAACACTGCCCTGAGGGCAGACAGAATGCCATGGCCTCCTTGCTGGACAGAGCTCAGCCGGTCAGAGAAAGAATGTTCTAGATAAGGAAAAACAACCTTGAGAAACTGATCCTGTACATTCCAGACTCCTTCTCTGGCTGCACAGGCTGGGAAATGAGGACTTTTACACTCCTGGGGTCATCCCAACACCCAGACCCCAGACATGGTCTCCTTCCCCAATGGCCCAGGGGTTTGGGAGCATGTGTTGCTAGGGGTGGATCTTGTTGGATCTGAATTCCCAGCCTGGATGAACAGCAGGTTCCCTCCAAGGATGAAAACCAAGATGGCCAGTCACCAATGCTCAGTTCAACCCCTGGGCCAGTTCTTGTCACCACAGGTAAAAATTAGCATTGACTCCATGATTGCAGAAGGCTGATCAATTACTTTATTATCTCATCCTGTACTATATTATACTATACTCATTAAGAAACTCAGTAACCCTTACAGCAAATCCAATACAGCTTTTGCCTAATTGGTCAATCAATCCAAACACCATCCAGTGTCCAATTAAGAAATCACCCTTTGGTAAACAATCTCCACGACACATTCCACATGTGCACAACAGCAGGTGCAAGCAGAGATAAGAATTGTTCCTCATTCTTTTCTCTGATTTTCTCACAGCCTTCCCTGGGAAAATGCCTGGGAAAGTCTGTGCCTGCTCTCTGTGGCCAGAAAGCTGCTGCCACAAGTTCTTCCATCAGAAGATGGAACAGAGAAAGCCGGATAAACTTCCATTGTCTCCTTTGGGTCATCCAAATCCCAGAGCTGCACAGGATCTGTGGCACTTGGTTCCATCAGGATGTCAGAATTTCCCTGTACTTCCCACATTGTCTTCCTCCTCCAAGGGGCATCTTAGAAGTGTAAGGATCAAGATTCAAATGTCAAATCCACCTTCCTTTGTTGCTGTGGTTAAATGCTTTAGTCCACTGAGGCCAGCCTATCTCTGGTCTCAGGTGTTGATTGCTCCTTTCCCCCCTGGTGCAGCGACACAGCTTCTCCCACGCTCTTATGATGAAACAATTTCAGCAACCAAAAATGCTGGATCTGCACCTATTTCAGGCAGGGCTGAGCTGTCCTCCCACAGCATCAGTGCCTCAGCCAGCAGCCACCTGGTTGTTCCCCCATGGATGGTTATTCTCCATCCATGGCACAGGGAGCTGCTGGAAGCTGTTCTCTCTTGCATTTTAGCCAAAATTTTGTCATTGAGAAGCTATAGATAGCAAGGGCTGGATCAGATTTTTAAAGCATCATATTTCTGGGAATATTCCCATCAAAGAGTTTGTTGGCAAGGCAAGCTGGGCCAGGAGTCTCTGACTGGTGACAGTTTATATGTATTCAGGCTCCTGTGCTAGCCAGAGTCCTCCAGACGGTTGCAGTGAACGTGCAGAGAGGTTTTTCTTAAAATCCTCAGGTTTTTAGACAATAAAAGGAGCACTTGTGGGATCAGCCTTGCCCAGAGGAAGGCATACAGGGAGCCCCAGTCCTGGCCAAGCTGCACTGCCAGCACGGGGAACAGAGCTGGGGTAAATCACAGTGTCACCCCTTCCTCCACACTGCTACGAAGCTGCCAGAGCTGCTGGGAGCATCTGTGTCACAAAGGCAGCACATATAAAGTGGCACATGGCTCAACCCTCCTCCATCCTAGCAGGCTCTCCTGGCAGAGCAGGGATCCCCCAAACCCCACACACCAGTCCCCACAATCCTTGGAAATGTGGACACCCAGGTTTGCCTTGGGAAGCCCAGGCTTCTCCTAAATGCCAAGGAAATTTTTTATGTGCTGTTCTTCCCCAACATGACACAAGATTAATTACAGCCATAAAAACATTAGGAGCTTTCTAAATATTTTATGTGAATAAGCACACACAATATGAAGGTTTTACTTGTTGCATTTTCGTAAAGGACGTTTTGTTTGTCATAACTAGGGAACCTGACAGGTGATTTTATTTTTAGTGCTTCTGTCTGCTCTGAAGGACTCCAAACACACAGAGGAGACAAGGGCAATGCAAACCACGCTCAGAGTCCCAGGGAGGGGATACGGAGCTAAATGAGAAGAGGATTAAAAGAAGAGAACCACAAATTTCAACCATAAACTTAATTGCAGTTGCCCTTGGGAAACTGCCTCCTTTCCCTTATTCCAGAGGAGATCTCACCTTTGTTTATCTCTGACTGGGAGCACTGGTGGTGTGGGAAGCAGCTCACAGGCAGGGGATGCTTGACAACTGATGCTTCAAATGCAGAGATTTCAACCACAGTTGGAGCAGTGGCTGCATGTGCCAGCAGGGATGGTTTGCACTGGGACAATTTGTGCTGAGGTTGTTTTGTTTCACCCGCTCTCTTCTCCCGGCTGTTTTGTGATCTGTAAATGCCAGAAGCCACAGCAGTGCTGGAGGGCAGATGTTTGGTCTCTGTTTGGGTCGTTGGAATTCAACAGGAGCCCTGTGTGTCACTGATTTTTCTGTCTGTTTTAGCATCCATCTGCTACTAGAAATCAGAAGGCATTAGTCTGGTTTTTTCCTAGGGTGAGTTAGCAGCTAAATCAGCTTCTCTCTGATGGAACATTGTTGGGACTCAAAATGTCCCTCAGACATTTTTGGAGATTCCAGGCTCTGGTCAGAAGCATTTGAGACCCTGGCAGGCAGCTGAAAACAGCTGTAATTTTAAGTTTGAGCCATGGAATGATTTACCAACTTTGCAAAAAACCCCAAAAAATTAAATATTATAGTAAAAATAATTACAAAATTTAAAAAAATTAATATTATACAAGAAAGTTTTGGCACCTATACAAAAATTTTTTACTTTATACATAGAAGTCAAAAATTTTTAAAATAAATAAAATTTTAACTAATCCTGTCCTTCCTCTTTCTTCTTCCTTACCTCCATATTTTTAGTAAAGTTAATATTCACAAATTAGTTTAAAATAAAAAAACACCATTTAATATAAATAATAAATATTATAAAACCTATAAACATTTATCACATAATATACCATATAAAAATAACAACCAAAAGCAAAAAAAAATTTAAAAAAACCAAAAAAAGTTAAAAGTCTGTATACCTCTACCTAAACTACTAACCAAACCACAATAACCCAAAAAACCAATCTTTTAAATAACTTACAATAAACTGCCTTAAAACCAAACAACAAAAAACTACTAAGTCTTTCTTTAAAAACACAAATTAATAAAAAAAAATTTCCACCACACAAAACCCCCAAAACCAAGCCTAAGTTCCGTCGGAACATGTTGGGGGATTCTTGATGTTTCATCCACCAGTGCCACCCTCCAAGGGAGCCCGTGTCCTGCAGAGCCGAGTGGGGACATCCCGAGATGTTGCAAAGCTGCCCGCGATGGCTTTGGGCCAGGAGCAGATCCCCGCTGAGGCACCCAGGGAAGCCTCAAAGCTTTCTTAAGCAGCCAGGGAAGGTTTGAGGATTTGACTTGGCATCTCTGCGTTCAGAGACTAGAACTTGCTCACGGTTATCTGGAGAGACAATGACAAAGCCCACCCTGGGTTGGGGTGGCTCCGTGTGGTTAAAAAACTTCTCCTCCAGCCCGAGCTTCCAAAGAAAACTCAGCAGTCTCTGTTGTTCGGTCTCAAGGCAGTTTATTGCAAGTTATCTAAAAGATTTTCTTCTGGAGCTGCTGTGTTTGCTCACAGCTCAGGCAGAGGCACACACACACCCTGACATCCTCTCTGACCCCAACTGCTTCTTCTCTCCCCGCCCAGGGCTGCTGCTCTCTTTTATATGGTACATTACATGTTACATGGTTACAGTTTTTCCCAATGCCTATTACCTATATTAAGTGGTGCTTTTCTATCTTTTATATGGTACATTACCTGTTACATGCTTACAGTTTTTCCCCAATGCCTATTACCTATATTAAATGGTGCTTTTCTACTCTAAACCAATCTGTGAGTGCCAACATCACCAAGAACATGGAGGTAAGGGAGGAGAAAGAGGGAGGACAGGGCAGGCCCAAATCCCTCCATCTTAAAACTTCTGACCCCCATGTACAAAACCGAAACCCCCCTGTACAGCACTCAAAAATTCTTCCCTCTACTTTGTGACTACTTCTACTATAATATCTAAACTTTTCTGACTTCTTGTTCTTCCTGCAAGGTTGGTAACTCATTCCATGGCTCAAACCCAAAATCACAGCTGTTTCCAGCTGCCTGCCAGGGTCTCAAATGCTTCTGACCAGGGCCCGGAACCTCCAAAAATGTCTGAGGGACATTTTGAGTTCTGACAGACAGGACCTCACAAGCAGCTCCTGGAGCAGGGTCAGCTCCAGCCAGGTAGGGCTCATTTGCTGCCTGGGTTGCTCAGAACCTGCTACATCTTCCTCCTTGTTCATGCCTGGCTGCAATCCCAGGTAGAGCAGACTTGGACATCCAGCAATTACAACACTGAGAGCTTCTCTCCTCACCTTCCTGGCTCTCTGCAGGATCCCAGCAAGGCTTCCAATTTCCTGGTGTCACCGTGGCAGCACAAGGCAAGAACCCATTAGCAACTGGGTCTCGACGTGTCTCATTCTCGGTTTAAATATTGAAGAGGCTTCCAAACACCTCTTCATCCTGGCAGCTGACCTGGAATGGTGTCTGTTGTGTGGTGCAGCTGCTACTTTTCCTGCGAGCTGCCACGGTGTGTGACGGCGGAGCACACAGCAGGGCCTGGGGTTCCTGCTGAATATTTCATGCAGACACATGCAGGCTGAGGCACCAGTCTGTGCTCAATCCTGATTTTCTCTGCTCCTTGAGGTGCATAAATGATGCATATTGTTTAAGCTGCCTGGTTTTGGGCGGGGGGGGGGAAGAGTGACAAAATGCCTTTGCTGCTGGTTGCCTGTGTTTGGGGTGAAGCAGACCTCGTGGCTTCAGCTGCCTGTACAGTTTTATAAGCAAAGCAGTTTGCTGGCTGAGCCCTGGGAAGCAGTAACACCCTCTGGCATCACTGGTGACACCAGGACTGTGGCTCTGCAAGCCAAAACAGTGACCAAAATCTGTCACATAGTGACCAAATGCCTCTCGCTACCTTTCCAAGCATCCCAACATCATTCCTCAAAGCTCTGCACTCTCCCACATGTATTTATCCACATTTTTCCTCTTTTTCTCACATTTGGTACCAGTTTGCTGAGGCAGGAGGCTCCACATCAACCACACATGGTTGGGCCAGAAGAATTTAGGGGTCTTGTCCAAAATTTATGATTGCATGACATTCAACCCTCTCCTCCCCTCCCCAGGATCCATCTCAGCTGTGGTCTGGAGGACTTGGTCACTGAGAACGTGTCAGGGATCACCACACCAAAGCCCCAGCTCACCCTGGGCTTTCCCCTGCCTTCCTCTGGGATATTGCCTGTGGATCCAGAGAGGTTTCCTCTCAGTGAAAACCCTTGGTGGCATTTTCAGCAGCTGGAAAGAGCAATCAGAGGAATTCCTGGTGCCATTACAGGATTTCCTTTGTCACAGCTCCTTCTCCTTCGGACCTTACCTGCGACTGACAGGCCAAAACAAGCTGTCACAAAATGAGACAGAAATGGGTTGTCAATTAGAGCTTTCCTTTAAAGGTCAAACAAAAATGATCACAAACAAAAATGATCAGGAACAAAACCCAGAGGTGTGTTTTACAAGGGATCACTAAAGGCAAAATCCATTGTCTGCAGAGGGGTGAGCAAGGGGTGGCTCAGCCAGGCCCTCATCCTGCCACAGGGATGATGGACCACCTCGATTTTTGGGGATGCACTGAGCCTCTGGTGCATTTGGATGATGGGAGCTGCCACATTTCAGTCAACAAGAGAATACTTTTATTTATTTTCTTGATTCTGTAAATAATCATTCACATCTTTAACTTCTATTTGACATAAATCAACAGAAAGCCCCCTCTCCCCCCCACCATTACTCCTCCTCCTCTCTGGAAAGGGTTGGGATTCAGTGACTTTAATTATGAAGAAAAGTCTTAGTTAAATAGTTATATTAATTAGGAAGAAAAATGTTAGTATTAATTACTAAGAATTAATTATTATCCTTTGTAAATTACTAAGAAATTCTGAGTTAATTAATGCTAGCAAAGGCCCTTTAGAGCTGGGGAGACCAACTCATGTAAGCCTGTCCCTGCACAGAGCTAAATGGCTTCTTGGTGTCTTTTAGCAGATCAATTTTTGCTTTAAATGATTGTGCAAGTTAATAAAAAAACCTGTCAGAGTAAAAATGAAACATCTTGGCCAATATTTCTCCCAATTGTTTTGAGGGCTTTGACCTTTCTTTCTTTGTCCCAATTCCAGGCTTGAAAAGCTTTGCAATACCTTGACATTTTAGGCAGGAAAGGGAAAAAAAAAAAAACAAATTTGCACCTAAATTAGGGAATGAAACAGTAAAAATGTAGATTTAGTCCCTTGGACAAGCTCTGTGGTTCAGCCTTACCTCCTTTTTTCCTTAGGTCATATCTACTGCTACGTTCTCCATAAATAATCTTCAGACTTCCTGGGGCTTTTAATACTAATTAAGTCTTCAAGTAGGCAGAAAGGAGCTAAGGGACATTTATATCACAGGTTTCTCAGTCAGCCTTGTGAGCACTTTCCTTCCTGGCTTCAAAGGATTTTCAGGGGAAGGTTTTGCAGCATTTTGTAAGGGCCAGGTTTGGAGTTTGCAGTTGTTCCTCCCAACAGCCTGTGTAATCCATAATTACTGGTTTGGGGAAACTTCATTGCTGTTTCTCCCCATTTTAAATCATGGGATTCGATTTGGGGGATTGGGGTTTTTCTGAAATCCTGGAGGAGGGTTGGAGGACAAAACCTTGTGAGTTCTGTCTCTCCAATGCCTCTGGCTGCACAAACTGATCCCAGAGGCAGAGGGCAAAATGCCCTGTAAGGAGAAATCTGCCCCATGGCAGCACTGCAGTATGTTCAGGGACTCATGGCTGGAAAACAACTTTTCCAGCTTGTAATTATTCTTCTCAAAATAATTATTCTTATTCTTCTCAAGAGCTGAGGGGTGCAAACACCCGATGAGAGACTCTGTGTGTGTGTGAGTGCAGGACAGCACCCAGAGACCTTTTTCTGTTCTTGCTCCTTCTGTTTTCAATCCCTTCAATGCTAAAAGCCCTCATTAAAGTTTAATCCTCTACACCAACTCTTTACATCCATGATGCTGTTGACAATCTCCCATTTGGAGTTACAGAGCTGCCACCCTGCCTGGTTTATTGGAATTGCTTTGAGCCCGGTGCTGCAGTGGCCACCTTCACAGCAGCACTTCCCCTTCTTTCTCCAAAGAAAGTCTGCTTTGATCTGTCACAGTGAGTTTAGCTTCAGTGTCTGCAGTTGTTTTCTGGAGAAGATAGTTTCTCTCTGTTGATTGAAGGGAAAAGTAGTGAAAATAAGTAGTTAATTTAGAAACACCAAAGAGTCAGTGCTGGGAGAGCTTCAGAGAAATGCTTGGGGAGAGGGAGGTGGTGCTTGAGTGGTGGCAGGTCTGGAGGGACAGGCTGAGCCTTCAGATTGAGAAATAAATGCTGACATTGCCTAACCAATGTGTAGGCTGCATCAATGTGCAGGAAAACATCATTTAAAACAGACCTGAGATGTATCTTTTTGGAGAAAACCAAAATAATTTCTTCTCCGTGCTCTTTTGAAGCCAGTTCACAAATGGATGTAGTCAATTTCTAGATTAAACTTTTCATGGAAACTTCTCATGGGAAATGTTGGGTTTTGAAATGCTGAGGAAGAATTTTGACTTCTGAAAGAACTTTGGTACGCTCCCATTCTTGTTTAACCAAACTGTAATGTGCTTTTTCTGGTCAATTGGATGCAGAAAATAACCTTGCCCAGGCCTGGTTAAAGGATAAACAACAGGTAACAGAGGTGAAGAGGGGAAGGGAAAATAACTGGCTGGCTTCATCCAAAATCCCAAGCAATCAATGCAAAGTCTCCAGTGGGCTCAAGGCCATGGCCCGGTGAGGTGGAGGAGATAAATAGGACAGGCAGATCAATCGTGGGCAAGAGGAAGGAGAGCAAACGTCACAAATCCAATATTTAAAAAAAAGAACAATCCGGAGTTAAAAGCTTTGGCTTGATGGGTCTGGCATTACAATATCAAAGCTTTTGTCAGCACTGGAAGATATTTCACCTCAAGTTGATGCTCTTTGGCAAAAATAAAAAAGTGGGGGAAGGAGATGGGGAAAAGGGAAAAAAAGCAGCTTTTTCTTTTTTTTTAATCCTGTGCAAAGGAAAAAGCACCTCAAGGGAGAGACTCCTTCGATCAAAAAGCTGTGTAGCATGGTGTGCCCTCCCCAAGAGACCATGGCAAGCACAGCCCAGCCAGTAATTTGAACAGAGCAGCAGATAAATACACAGATCTTTTAAATTCCAGGCAGGAAACAGGGAATGTGGCGAGTCACAGAGCTGGAACAGCTCTGGGTGAGGAGGACAAGGCAGAGGCACAGGCAGGGGTGCAGCACCCACCTCCCACCCTGCTTTTCCCCAGGGTTCATCCCCAGTGTCCTGGATTGCAAGGTAAGATGTATTCAATTCCCATCTGTCAGAGGTGAGGCAGTTCTCTGCTGTTCATTGGGCAGTTTTTTCTTCATCTCTTACACAACCAATCCTCCCTCCAGGAGATCTCTTCTGTTCATGTGCCATTAATAATTAATTATCTTCTGTTCATGGGCCAGTGAGTGTCCCTGCATGGCTGAGAAAATTCCATCATCCCACAGGAGATGCTTTGCCCAGGGGAGGAGCCAAGCATTCCTACCTGGATATAATCTGAGGTTTTGGGACAGCAGAACAGCTTTTCCACTGGGTTCCCAGAGGAACAGCTGCCTCTTCCACTGGATCTTCAGAGGAAAATCCCACCCTTCTCCAGGATCCCTGCCCTAACAGAACCACACCTGACACTGAGGAGGACTGCAGCCACAATTCCCAATTGGACTGCTACCAACACCCTGACCCACAGGGTGTCAGCTCCTATTCTGACTCTGTCAGTGTTGTTTTGATTTACTGCATTATTTCATTTTTTATTCTTTTATATTTTTCCCTAATAAAGAACTGTTACTCCTGCTCCCATATTTTTGCCTGAGAGCCCCCCTTAATTTAAAATGTACAACAGTTCAGAGGGAGGTGCTTTATATTTTCCATTTCAGGGGAGGCTCCTGCCTTCCTTAGCAGACACCTGGCTTTCCAAACCTAGACACCCAGGATGAGCAGAACTGGTTCTCATGGTGGAAATGGGACAAAAGGCTTTTCAAGGATCCGTTTCGCTCACGTCTCTCCTGTCTCTCTGCCTCCCCCAAAAGGAAGGCTAAGAGGTTTTCTTCATCCTCCTTTCCCCCTAAGAGGTTTTCTCCATCTTCCACAGCTCTCCGGCAGATCTGAGCCAGCACATTTTGGGTATGAGCTCGCAGGAGGAGGCACAACAGGCATGATCACAGAACCAGAGAATGTTTTGGGTTGGAAGGGACTTTAAAGATAATTTTTCTCCACTCCACTGCCATGGGCAGGGACACCTTCCCCTAGACCAGGTTACTCCAAGCCTCATTGGGATGACCAGCCCAGTGTTCTGTTGCTGCTCTGAGCGTTCCAAAGGGAACTTCCAAGGTGGCTCAATTAAGTTGTTACAGATATTAATGAAGGGAAAAAGTTGACCTCTGAAGGCCCAGCTAATTCTGTGCTGGATGCTTGTGTTGTTTGAATATTTTAAGATCTTTACTAAATTCTTTAAAAAACAAATAAAGACATCAAGGTTGCTTTAGCTCTCAGTCAAAAGATGCATGTAGTGGCCAGGATGAGGGGTAAGGGATCCCTTCTTGGCTATTCCTACCAGGAAAACAAACCAGCCACTCAGATATAGCAGAGGATCTACTTTAAAACATGAGTAATTTTAATTTTGGAGATGGCCAAGGAAGCCCTTGACAACATGCCCTGTTAAGGCTGCTGGATCCTGAGCAGGGCTGGGTAAAACACTTATGAAGTTCATCTCCTCCAAGTATCAGCTCTGGCTTCAAACCAAACTGAACAAAGCCCTTGACCCAAATTTATGAAGGGATGGGATGGACACGAGCCTGACAATTCTGCTAAAAGCCTGGTCTGCTCAGCCATGCAGTGAGATGCTAAACGAGGGCACAACTTCAGCTCAGTTTGGGACACAGGAATTAGGGAGGACAGGGAAGGAGACTAATGATGGCATATTTTATTTATTTAACAGCAAAGGGATGTGTTTTCTCTGCTGCTGCTGCTCGGGGATGGTGGAGGCTCTCCCAATTAGCTCCCAGCACGCTCACACCTCTCCCGCGAGGCTCTTGCTTAGGTTGTCTGGCAGGGATTTTCTCTTTTCCAGCTTGTCAGAGGTGAAAGGTGCTGGTTTTTCTCCCATATAATGAGCTGTTTTGTGCATGTCAGCACTGGCTCTGCATTGTGTCTTCGTTCACGCCTTCACGGCGCATTTCGGGATGCGACGTCTCGTTCCTGCTTTGGCTTTCAGGAGATTTTAATCCCTGCACGCACACAATGCACAGCAACAGGAACTGCTTTTTAAATGGGCGGGGGGAAAAGCAGATTTTCTTCTGAGAACATATTTGCAAATGGCTTCTGTCCCCTCTCACTGTGCTGGTTCTGAAGAGCAGCATGAAAGGAGCAGCGTGTGCAGCACAGGAGGGAGAGGCACACAAAGCCAAAGGATGAGGCAGCCTTGTTGCACTCACTTTCCAAAGCCAGGGCCTCCAAGTCTCACTGGATTTTTTTTTTTTTTCTCTTGTTCAAATAAAGAAGAAAAAGGTGTTCTAAGCAGCTTCCTTTATTTCAGGGCAGTATATTTGGAGTTTGAAAGGACTCGGAAGGGGAGATTTGGGAAGCTGGTGGGAAAGCTGGGCATGTTCTCCTGCCTCTTGGCTGCTCAAGTCTTCCTCTGAACTGAGGAGATCATATCGGGTGGGATCTTGGGGTGAGTGAACAGTTCCTTCTACAGGAGTCAACACCACTTCCCTCTGAATTCAGGGTAGGACTTGACAGGGCAAGGTTTCAAAGCATGAATTCAGCAAAAGCTCTCTTTGTTCTTGCTGAGTTCTCCCTTCCAGACAAGCTCCCACCAGCTGAAAGCTGCTGGGCTCCCCTCTCTGAAAAGCAGCTCCATGGTGATGTGTGCCCTGGCAGAATCCTCAAGCTGGGGAGGACGTGCTGGCCATGATTCTGCATCTTCTTTGCCTCATGGGTCTGGGGCCATCCCCACTGTTGGATTTTCCTGCAGAGCAGGTCAAGCCTAAACAGAGTGCGGGATTTCTCCAGAGAGTCCAGGAGACCTCAGCTGAGCTCCCCAAGAGCAGCAAGGCCAGGCTGGCCAGGACTTTGGGTGGAAACCTTGGAAATCCTTCCCAGTCCATCCCAGTCTGATCCCATGTCACCCAGGCACTGGTGAGCTCCCCTGGGCACAGCCAGCTCAGGGGCATCCACCAGGGCTGGCCAGGACTACCTCCACTTTTTGCAGCCACGCTCCTTCAAATGAACCCTCTGAAACCTTCCACATTTACACGAAGAAATACTTCAGCAGGATGCACCGGGGGGACAAAAAGGGACAGCTTCCTCCTCCCCTTTTCTTCCTGATCTGCACCAATTTTGCATGGTACAAACACTCTCTAGAATCTCACCTGAGGAGATATTGAGAAGTCCCTCACTGAGCCAGCAAGGACCTGGCTGCGTAGTCTTGGCTCTAGTCACAAAGCCTCAGCCACTTTTCTTCTAAAGAGGTAGGATTTGTGCTTGGAATGAAGCCTGAAATTAGCCTTTTCACTGGAACGGTGGTGGATGGTCGATGCAGATCTTTCTCTGAGCCTGTGGGAAATGCTCCAATCTCCCAGCTCACGGCACCATCCCAGAATGCCTTTAAAAGCACAAAAAGTCAAATTTCATCTTAGCAGCTCAGCTGCTTCAAATAACACAGAAGGAGATAGGGGAAAAAAAAATAAACAAACCCAGATTTTAACAAACATCTTCTGCTTCGAGCCCATTCTGGATTTGTTGGCAAGGTGAGTGCACTTTCCCGAAGATTTTTGAATAGTGAATTCAGATCTTGTGTTCACTTGAGGGGGAAATGACAGAAAACAAGAGTGGGGCAACAACACAACCCCCCAACCCCCCCATTTTATATAAATTGAATCATCAGCCTGAAAGTAGACATCAAAATTACAATATGGCTCTTGACTTTCGGCAATTAAAAGCATTTTGTGATGACTCACTTGATTAAAACGAGATCATCCATTTAAAATGAAAATTCAGAATGAAAATTGCTTTTGTTGCACCGATTATTCTATTTTAAAACTCCTTGCTGTTATCACCCTAATAAAAAGCTGTCACTTCTTCTGTCAAGCAATTCACAACATGAGGCATTTGCATTTCTCTCCGACTTGTGTTTATTTCAGTAATTACAAATGGATTCTTCTTCTAACTCCTCTCTCCCTCCATCCTTCCCCCCTGCCCTCTCCTCCCTCAGCATCACAGGGTGAGCTGCTGCCCTTCCTCTGGGCTGTGCACAGAGAAATCCCACGCAGGGAAATGAGGAAAGCAGGAAAAAGAAAAATTATTAGCAGGGTCAGTGTTTTCTACCTATAAAAAGCAGCAGTGGGTTTGACCTGTGGGGCCAGGGAGGCCAGGAACCCCCTGCATCTCTGTGTGGCTGACAGCAAAGTGCTGCAGGAGGCTGTCCAGAGCTTGAATCAGCAACACAACAGCCACTTGGTAATAGATTAAAAAAAAAAATCCCACAACAAAACCCTCTTTGTGCTGAATGGAATGATGATTCCCTGCCATTAACTGAAATTCTGATTGACTAGATCGAGCAATAACGATAAAAGCCAGTTTCACTTCAAGATCACAGGGTGGATTGTGGGTGGGTGTGAGCAAGCCAGCCAGGCTTGGGGAAGATGGGGAGTAATTTCTCTTCTGCTGTCAGCCCTTCCCTGTGATTCAATCCCAAAGCACAAACAGAGCCAGAAGTCATCCTCCTTCTTGTCCTGCCAGATGAGAAGCTGGTCCTGCTGTCCCCATTCCCTCCAAGGAATGCTAAAGAGGCCTTGGGGACTGTGGCTGGAAAAATGTGAAAGGGCTGTGATGCCTCAGGTCTGAGCTTTTGTATTTTTCACATTTTGTGCTCCTTTAGTGTGTGGGTCTGGGCTACACATTAGGGGATGGTCAGCTCTGCACAGAGCAGGGAGACAAAACAATTCCTGCTCCAGCTGGGGACCAAGGACAAATGATCCAAATCTCAGCCCAAGAGCACAAACAACGTGGGCTGGAGAGAGAAAATAAGGATGGGACTTCATGGGCTAAAGCTGGAATTAGACAATTAACTCCAACATGCAGATGGAGCAGAATTTATAAAAGTGAGAGACCCCATGAGCAGTTGTGCATTTTGTGCCCATTTTGGGTTGTGCTGTCCAAGCTGGATCTATTTGAGGCCTCCTAATAAAATCCCTACTTTATTCTTTAGCTTTGTCCAGTCTCTGTTCTAGGTCAGCCTTCACAAGGCATCAACGGAAGTAAAGGAGTTAATTGGGAAGGATAATTAGTGAAATGGGCCCCAGTGAAGGGGGAGTGAGTTCCCCCCATCATCCTGTTCACCCCCAGCTTGCCCTGGCCTCCAACTCCTCCTTGGCTTTTTCTGCTGCCACCGAATTGGAAGGAGCAGCTGCAGCCAAGTTCACACCATGGCTGTACCCACATGGTGCCATCCTTGGGCACACATAGTAGGGAGCCAGGAGCATCTGAGGAGTAGAACACTCCTAGCACGTGTGTCTGTGTGTGCATTTGTGTGCACGCCCGGATAATTGTGTTTGGGATACACACCGCTGCGTGTGTGGGTGTGCAATATAGAAATAAATAGCCGTGCTTCAAAGTTCTGCATTTTTCCTGTCTCAAAGCCATCTCTCAGTTCAAGACATAAAGGCACACCAGTCTCTCTCTCAGCTTTTAATCTCTCTTTCCATAGGCAGCTGCTCTCTCTCTCTGTCTCCCTCTCGAACCTGACAGAGCTGTTCCACGAGTCGCTGTTCCAGGGCCGAGGGTTTTCAATTTATCTGCACAAAGCACTTGTGCTTAATCTGGAGACCACAGGGACATCCTCAGCCCCTCACCAGGCTGCGCCAACCAGCCCCAGCAGGGCAGCACTGCCACCTTTTTTTTTCCTCCTTCCTCCTTTTGGGTAAACTGGAGCCAAGAGCTTAAAGAAAAAAAAAAAAAAGAAAAAAAAAGATAAGAAAAAAAAAGAAAACCAGCCAGGTTTTCAAGGACAGTGGTCACTCATTTTTCCTCTTCTCTTTCAGTGCATTTTGCCCTAATATTCTGAATTCCCAAGCATGGCATAACCCTTCTCTCTCACCCATTGTTTCTTGTGTTCAGCAAATGTGGGGATGTGGCCCCTGGGGATTTGGTTTTGTGGTGGGTTGGCAGAGCTGGCCCCAGGAAAAGCTTAGAGGGCTTTTCCAGCCTCAATGATTCCATGATTCTCTGTGTGTGTCCTGGGTGCAGGTCCATGCCCAGGGCTGTGCCCTCAGCCCGGGGTTCACCTGAGCTGGAGAAATCCTCACCCTTTGTCCTTCCCAGGTGTCCAAAAAACTCCTGTCCCTTCTGAGCTTCTCCCTGCAGGAGCATCCCAAACCACCTCATTTCCTCGCTCAGGTTCTGAGGTTTCCTCCCAGGCACCACCAACCAATGCAAGTTTGGGATGAACCAGACCTGAACACTGAAACACTGGAGAAAAATTCCCTGGGGCTCTTTGATGATTTCCAGCAACATTTCCAATTCAACAGGAAAAATAAAAATGTGCTGAATTTGAAGAAAAGGGTCTCTTTGGGGCCTTTTTTTTTTTTTTCCTGTGTTCCTGGGTGCACATGTCTGAGTGATGGAAATAATAATAAATAGCAATAAAAATACCATCTGAGTCTCAGCTGTCCAGGTTAATAACCAGGCTGAAAATGGCAGATACAGCAGAGGCACTGCTCTGACTTGTGTTTTGGCAAACAGGAGCACGCAGTGGCTGGTGTGTTTTTCCTACAGAGAACAAAATCAAGATGTAAGGACCCAGTGAGGAGGATGAAGGGGCCACTGAGCAGGGAATGATTAATCTGAAACCTGCTTAATCGGCCTCGGGGTAACTGAGAGTTGTCCCTGGATAATTGAGATCAATGGAGTATCATTAGCCACTGCTTTAAAGAGCAGCCAGCTTCAAAGGAAGCCAGAGCACTCAGGGGAGTGGACAGAGCCTGGCAGCAGGGGGAGGATGCTCATCAGCCACGGGGAAATGGTCCTTGTGCTGCACAGGGGATGCTCAGGCCCGTGGGGATTTTGTTCAAGATCAGGACCTGTGACTTTCCAAGCACCTGATCTCTGCCAGGGGGATATTTGGCAAAGTTGATTCTCTGGCTGAACAAGGCTGCGGTTCATGCCCATGCTGAGAGGACAGCACAGCTCAGATTTGCTGATGAGTGTGAGCTCTGTGCCCCCCGCTCAAGGAGTGCACAAATCTTTTCATGCTTGCAGCTACTGAGATGTGCTGGGGCTGCCCCTGCATCCCTGAAGTGTCCAAGGCCAGGCTGTACAGGGCTTGGAGCAGCCTGGGATGGTGGGAGGTGTCCCTGCCCATGGCTACCCAAAACCATGATTCTATGAAAGCTGCCCCTGATGGGAACACCAAACATTCACCTCGGTTTTGCAGTTTTCTCCAGGTTGTGCCTCCCCTCTGAAAGAGGATCAGGAATTCCTGTGAAGGGTTTGCTTCCCTTCTGCCTAAACTGTCTGAAAAGAGAAAATGTGTCTAGGTTGGTTTGGTTTTTTTTTACCCCACTGTGCTGATGAGGTCAGGGAAAGAAGGTTGTTAATTCCACAGTTTATAAGAGGAAGCTTTTAGCCATTGGTTTCTGGCCAAGTCCTGGCACAAGAATCAAATACCCAGAAAACAAGACCCCAGTGAGGGAGAGAAGTGTCATTTCAGATCAGGGCAGATCCAAGTGCTGGTGGGCACAAACAAAAGGCGATTTGGCAGCCGTTGACCACGCAGACTTTTCCTTTCTTCTCTTCCCCAGTGGCTATGGAAACTGCCTTGTTTGTCCTCCTTCCTGAGGAAGGTGGGAATGCAGAGCTCCCCAGGGGAAAAAAAAACAGAGCTGATGTTGCTATTGGACATGAAATGACACAGAAGCTTGGTGAGTTCAAAAGAGAAAAAAAGCCAATTTTATTTCTGACCTTGCAATATATAGAATTCCAAAAGTGACCGTGGATTGGAGAGTGAAATTGCCACCTCTCCAACCACACTGGTCAAACCAACAGTCCATCAATTCTCTCCTCCCACAAAGAAGAATGTAAAACAACCATTATTTACATGAACATGTGTGAGAACTCCAGTAGAAATATGTAAACATCAGAAGGCATGGAAGACTTTAAAAATAACTTTAATACTTTCAAAAGAACTATAAAAGAAAACTTCACACTTGTAAAAATCAGGGCAACAAGCCAACACCAGACCTTCAAGGCACGAAGGCTGGGGGCTGTGGGGTGGGGCAGGGGAGCAGGACAGGGTGTCCCCATGGGGACTGCTCTGGCTCCCTGCTGAATTCTCTGGGTGCCCAAAAAACAGTGATCCAGCTCGTGGGAGGTGTCCCTGTGCATGGCTGGGGGTGGGAATGAAATTATCTGTAAGGTCTCTCCCAAGCCAAACCATTCTGGGATTTTCTTTGACCTCAGCCTGAGTGGCCACTGGTGCTGAGTGCTGCTGGTGCTCACCAGGCAGATCATCTCCCTTCCCCATTTGATTAATTTTAGTGACTAAACTGGAGATTTTGATATCTGAGTTTTAGCATCTGTTGTCAGCTTCCTTTGGCTCCGGGTGGTTGGGTTTTTCAAACCCAAAAGCCCTTTACAAACTGCTTTTCACAATCTCTCATTTATCCGGGACTTTTTTTTTTTTTTTCAATGCAAATCCCTGGACTCCAGAAGCTCTGGTTTGAAAAAGGAAAAAATAACTGTCATGAGATTGGAGCTGCTGGGCTCAGGGATGGGCGTGAGAAGTTGGAAGTTTGCAGATTAAATATCAGGGAAGCTGTCATGGCTTCAGGGCGCTTCCAGAAGAGCTGGTCAGGACCAGCAGTGTTTGCAGTAGAGACTCCTGTGAGGAATTTCTCTCTGATTTGCAAAGCAAGGAGTAGTTTGGGACCAGCCCTTGTCTTGCCCTCTGCAGTGCAGGTGATGAGAGGCTCCTTGCAGCCCTTGCTGCAAAGGAAGTCGTTTCCAGCTCTTTGGAGTGGTTTGCAAAGGTTAATGAACAAAGAATCAATTAATGGTTTCCTAGCCTTGCACTTTTGCTTTTCATTTAAAGGGCTCCTTTTTTGAAGATTAGTTGAATGTTGAGAATAATCCGGGTTTGCTGGGAGCTAATTAAATGTGGCACCATCTCTCCTTGCCCTGTTCTTGATGCTCCCAGCTCTCTGGGACTCCAGGAGCTGCCCTGCCTGGACAACAGCAAGGAACCTTCCCATCCCCTGCCCGGGGCAGCAGAGGGGCTTTGGGACCCCACAGCTTGTGTAGGGCAGCACCCCAAATCATTTTGGGCTTTTTCTGAGCTTTTTGCTGAGCTTGTTCCTGCCAAAGGTCATTGCCAAGCTGGGGAGATTCCAGCTGAATGCCACTGAGATGTTCAGGAGTCCAGGGATGGATTTGACCTACAGAGATAAACTGAGGGAGTGGGGTTTATTCAGATTATTATAAAGAAAACTACGTGGCAGGTGTCACAGGAGACTTCCATAGCCTAATTTGGGTTCAGAAATTTAGATAAAGCCTGAGAAGTAACATGAGAGGAGAGTGACCCAGGGCAAATGCCCCATGGTCAGAGAGGACACTCAGTGCCCGAGGAGGGGTTGGGGCACCTGGGATTGGACAGGATTAAACCCACACGAGTTTGGAGGAGCCAGGAGCAGATTTCCTTCCTGTCTCAACAGGGATCCAGCCTGAGGCACCCAAAGGAGTGGCTGGCCATTTTCTCAGAAAGACAGACACAGGGCAGGAGCATCCAAGGGGTGTGGAGAAGTTTTTGGCTGCTCCCTGCAGCTGCGTCCAGCAGTGCTGGTGCTGCCAGGCCACAGCTGGGGTCAGTCCCATCCCAGTCACTGCTCACCTGGGACTTCTTTGCACCAGCAGGCTGAATTCCCAGTTTCCCTTAACGTAGGCACTGCTTTACCAGAATATCTCCCCATCTAGCAGAGTCTGAAGTCATCCCAATCTCCTGTGAACCCAAAGCCATCAAATGCACAGGCAGGACCCACTGAGCTCAGCACACTTGGCTGAGTTTCTCCATTAATCTGGCCCATTTTACAGGACCAACCTTGAAATAAAACACTCAGCACACATTAGCAGTGGCATCAGTAGCTGCACCAGAAAACTCAGGGGTTCAACCTGGTGGCAGTATTTAATCAAGAAAGTGCTTTTATCTCCCCTTGTGCACTGGGAACCCATCACACCTGGGCAGAGCCTTTTGGTCTGCACTGCTTGGCCGAGATTTTTGTCTGATTTATTAAAGTAGCTCCCCTATTACCAAAGAGCTGGAGCAGAACCACCCATCAAAGGTTTAAGAGCCTAAAATGGGTGTTAATTAGCCCAGCAGGGGAGGCAGAGTTTCAATGAGGTTTGCCTTTAAACTACTGTTTAGTTTGACAATGTAAAGAGATAAATTTGCTTCTTAATCCGAGCCTCACCTAATCAAAGAGATTATGGTTGTTACCCATACCCAAAATGTAAATAATCTTTAACTTCATGGGGTTTTTTATGGAAAGGGGATCCTATTGATACCTGGGGCCAAACCCTGCTGGCCTCTCTCTTATCCCCCACAGAGCATCCACCATCAAATCCCCCTGAAACCCTTCTGCTGGGATGGGATGGAGGGATGGAGGGCACAGCAAGGACCAGGGCAGAGTTTGGTGCTGAGGGATTTTGGCTCCTGTGTCCCCAAGCTGGTTTGCACCAACCTCCACTGGAGGCATGCACTGGTTTGGCTACAGTGGAGTAGATCTCAGGGTATTTTCAAGGAAAAAAAAAAGTCTATTTTAGTGATTTTTTAAAAAAAATGAGAGAGGAGGAAAGAAACCCCAGATGCCTAAACCCAGGGGAGCGTCACCAAATATTCCCTTCCTAACTCAAAACTCTGCATAAGGACCAGATCTCTATCCAGCCTGCAAGGAAATTCTCAGCTTGAGCATTGTGTCAGAAGGAAAAGCCACTTTTCTAAATCTCTATTCCTTTTTCTTCTCTTTCCCTCCCATATTAATCCAATTGCCTTGCACAGGAAAATCAGAGGGAAAAGGCAATGGGAATTAACATGCAGTAGGATTTTCACTGGGACTTTCAGATATTTACAATACCTCAAGGAATAAAGAAAACCATTCTGGATTATGGACTTGGAAACCAGGCTGTGCACTGTGTGTGTGTGTGCATGTGTATAGGCACTGAGATATTAGCCACAGACCCAGAGAAAGAGCCCACAACAAATTTATCTTTACAACTCTTAAATTATCTTTCAGTTGACACTTATTAACCTCCTGCCAAACTCATTATCTACGTGAATAAAGCCCAAGTTATCAAACAGAAATGGCTCATAAGGCTGCTGCCCATGCTTGGGAAAATTTGATTGTGAACAGGCAAGCTGAAACAAGGTTTTATGTATTATTTTTATTTCTCTAAAAATCTAAATCCTAGACCTTGCTGAAAGAGGCTCCCAGAACGATGCAAGCAGAGAGTGCAACTGGCCAAATTAGCATAGAGAGAGCTGTGAAATCCAGGCAGAGGAAGCACATTCTGATCTGATTTACACTTTTATGTCTCGGAGCAAGGAGTTCTTCTATCCCCTTCCAGGCTGGGCTCGTTGCTGCGAGTTTCCTTGGGCTGGCACATGACATTCAGAGATGAGGGGTGGAGGGGATTTTGGTTGCTAACCAGGACAGTTTGGGGCTGGGATTTGCAGCCTTTGTGAAGGGGGATATGTGTTACTTCATAACGATTCATTAATCAATGGAAATAGGCTTTTTCTTTGGGCAAATAGCACAGCCTCAAGGATTTGGCTCCTGGGTCTGGACCAGCATTTTCCATCCTGCTCTGACACACCTTCAGGGGAAAAATTACAGACATGTTTCACTTCACTTCACTTCCCACTGAGGGCACAATGAGTGTAAATGCCTGTAAAGACCGAGAAATGCAGGTTTTTAGGAAGGGGTTTTATTGTTGCTTAAAGAAAAAATGGGATTTGCATAACCCAACCTTCTGGAGAGGCAAAAATCCCCCCACTCAGCAGCTGCTTGTTGAGCTTTGGTATTTGATGGCTCCAAATTAATCGAATAAACAAGGCATCTCTCTGCAAAGAGCAATTAGAGGCAGGCAAGTCCTGCTCCCTTCCCCAGCTGCCTCTGTGACAGGTTAAAACCCCTTCCCCGAGCAGCTCCTGGAGCCTGCTAAGCACAGCTCGGGGCTGACAGCCAGGCTGAGCTCTCCCTGCTAAGGCAGCGGCCAATTAACCCGATGAAAAGGAGGGAGATGGATCAGACAGGGCTTCTGCAGGGGCAGGCAAGGCCTTTTCAGCAAGGGAGAGGAGCAGAGAGAGAGACAGAGAGAATTCAGGGCTCCACAAACCCCCACTCTGTGCAAACTGGTGGTTTATAGGACTCTTTATCAGTTATCCTTACAGAGAACTTCACGTGACTCCTGTCCTGAGACTTCCTATTTCTGTTTTTTTTCTATTTCCTATTCCTCAAAACACTGTCCCCTCCTCAAGATGCACGTGCACACCCGAGCTGTGATTCCCAGGCCACATAATTGTCTAATTACAGCTCCAGCCCATGCAGTCCCATCCTTCTTGTTTTCCATTTCATTCTGCCGTTGTTTGTGCTCTTGGGCCTGAATTTGGGTCATTTGTCCTTGGTCCCCAGCTGGAGAAGGAATTGTTTTGTCTCCCTGCTCTGTGCAGAGAGCTCATCATCCCAGACCCACACAGTAAAGCAGCACAGAATGTGAAAAATAGAAAAGCTCAAACCTGAGGCACCAGCAGGAGCTCAGTGCTGCTGTGCCCCCAGGGACTGGGGGATTTGTGGGCAGGGTGAGCCCCAGCCTGTGTACCCAGCATTGTCCCAACAGCCCAGCGTGCCCCCAGAGTGAGGGTGGCTCTCGGGGTCTGGGTGCTGAGGTGACCCCAGGAGTGTAAAAGTCCTCAGTTCCCAGCCCAAGCAGCCAGAGAAGGAGTCTGGATGTGCAGGATCAGCTTCTCAAGGTTGTTTATTTTCCCTTATCCAGAATATTCTTTCTCTGACCTGCTGAGCTCTGTCCAGCAGCTCGGCCATGGCATTCTGTCTGCCCTCCAAGGTAATGTTCACATTTTATACCAAAAACTACGTGTGCTATATTTAAAATAACGTGCCAATATCTATCATTTATGTTGGACAGTGTGTCTCTACCTTAAACAATAGAAAAGTGTCACCATCACAGCAAGACATGGAGGGCAAGGAGAAGGAGAAGAAGGCCAGGACATGCCCAAATCCCTCCATCCCCCCTGAACCACATTCTAAAAAGCCCCAAAATTCTACTTTTTCATCCTGTGTTAATCCAACTACCACACTACTCAAACCCCTGTGGCTTGTCATTCCTCATACAGAGTTGGGAGTTTTTTGAGTCCTCTTACAAAGTTGGCATCTTTTTCCACGGGCTAAAATTGAAGCCACAGTTTTTTGTGACTTTGTTCCAAGGTCTCCGAGCCCCTTGCCAGGGTCTGGAGCCAGCCAGGGCAGCCAGAGGGATGTGCTGGGTTCCCACAGGTGGCGAGGCAAGAGGGAACTCCCAGAACTCCTGTCCAAAGCAGCCGAGCAGGACACAGCCTGCCTCACCAGGTGAGCACCCCTGTGTACATCCAGCAGAGGAGAGCTCTGCCCTGAGCTGAACTCGCTGCTGGAGACAGATGAGGGATTGCAGCGTGTTTAATTCATGGCCCCGTGTTTCTATTCCTGGCCGGGCTGGGTGAGGGAGGCACCTCTCAGCCTCTGCTCCCACGTCCTTTGCGTGCTGCCCTCAGAGCTGGGCATGCTAAGGGCAGGCTCCTGGCCAGATTTGGGGTGATTTGGGGCCACAGAGGCACGGACAAGAGCAGAGTCCTGGTGGAAATCCTGCTGGAAATCCGTCTGGAAAGGCCACCTTGCTCAGAGGGGCGGCAGCTCCAGGCTGGGCTGTGTGGCCCCACCACAGACTGAGCACTCTGCACCTCTCCACGTCTTCATCCAGCTGTGTGGGGCACTGATTCCTTGTTGGAATCTGTGGTATTGATGATTTTGAGATTGTAGAAAGTCTCTGTCTTTCTGCCCCGCTGCCAAAGCAGAAGCCATAATTGGTCTGTGCTGGTTTCCAGATTGTTTATTCTGTTTATCTCTCACATGTTCTGCTGCCCTGCCCAGCTCTGTCCTGCAGGGCAGCGTGTGGGGCTCTGCCCTCAGTGGGATGTGACAAACATTAAATACCAGAAACTCCCTGGGCTGGATTTACAAGAACGTGCCAATATCTGTCACCTACGTTGGACAGTGTGTCCCCAGCCTGAACCAACAGAAAAATGCCAACACCACAGTGAAACATGGAGGGCATGAAGAAGGAGAAAAAGGACAAGGCACACCCAATTTCCTCCATCTTGTCCCCTTTGGACGCCTCATCTAGAATCCTAAAATTTTACTTTTGCACCCGTGCCACACTTAATTATTACTTATATCAAACACTCAGAGCTGGTAATTCATCCTGTAGGATTGAAAACTCTTTTCCATGGCCAGAGATCACAGCCAGTGTCTCTGGGGCTCTGTCCAGGGGGGTTCCTGACCCCTGCCAGGGTCCCAGGGCAGCCAGGGCAGCCAGAGGGAAGCTCTGGACTCCCACAGCTCAGGTCTCAAGATCATGTGCAAGCGTAAAATTGAGTTCAGGCTCCCCTGAGTGTGAGATAAGGCTGAAGATGAGCCTTGATGGATCAAATCCTGTCTCCAGCCTGGTTGCAGCTCATATGGGGTTTGCACCTCTGTAAGGAAACACAGCCACTGCTGCATCTCCCCCTCCTCCCCAGGCAATAATCCATAAGATTATTCTCCAGACAGAGCAACACAAGGACAGGTAATTCATGGCTGCAGATGGGCTGTTGAATCCCTCTAACCTCCAGCACTGCAGTCCCCCCTGCCATCTTCTTCTGAATTTCCTGGGCCAGGGCAAGCAGCAAGATCAAGATATACAGAGATACAGAAATATATGGATACATGTATTTTTCTCTCCTTTTCTCCTTCTGCGAGCTGCTTGAGAACAAAGTCATTGGCATAGCGAAAATAGGGAGCACACTGGGCTGAGCTGAATCCCCTGCACCCCCTGCTGTTTCCAATTTGTAGCCCACATTTTAATTCCCTGCCCCACTGTTCCCTTCCTGCTCTCTCAAAGGCTCCGTCCCGCCCGAGCCGCGGCTGCCGGAGCAGCTGCGTTTCCAGGCAGATAATGATGAAGATACTTCGGTTCTCATTGGGGTTCCCCCCGCAGGAGCCTGCTGCCACCAAAGGACAAAGTTGCCTCTCCTCTTTTATCCTTTTTCTCCCCTCCCTCCTGTTTTTTTAACTGCAGGATTGTCTTTATTTATTTATTTTTTTAATTTTTATATATAAACTCCGCATCCTGTTCTGTTAGAGGTGGAGGAATGGGAACGTTTGCAAAGCACAAACAGCTCGTAAAGCATCCTTGTGCCTCCTGGGGTGGTGGAAAGCAAGCGCAGATCCCACGCCTGATTTAAGAGCAGAATAATGCTCTTGCATCCTTCCTCCCCAGCACATGACACAGGATTTGTGCCGAGAGGCAAACCTCATCTCGCTGGCAGTCCTGAAGTGCTCAGTGGATTGGTTTTGCAGGAGAAGTCTGGGAGGGGAGCGAGGGGAAAACGCAAACGTCACACGAGCAGGAGCAGCAGTCGTGAGGAAGGAGCATCCTCTGCCCTGCAGCTCCCTCAGCTTCATTTCTGCTGCATGACAGGAGCCAGACCCTCCCCTGGCACAGCTGGGAACCCTTCCCTTCCCTTCCCTTCCCTTCCCTTCCCTTCCCTTCCCTTCCCTTCCCTTCCCTTCCCTTCCCTTCCCTTCCCTTCCCTTCCCTTCCCTTCCCTTCCCTTCCCTTCCCTTCCCTTCCCTTCCCTTCCCTTCCCTTCCCTTCCCTTCCCTTCCCGATTAAGGTCAAATAAAAAGTGAAAAGGCAATTGGATTTATTTTATGATTGATTATAGAAGGTGCAGATATTTATTAGCAGCCAACAGGATAACTGTCAAAATGATTCTTTATCAACAGAAAGAACCCCCAGCAGATGAGTCAAATGTTTTCAGCGTTGTGGGAACAAGAATCAATCAAATACAATTGATGCAGCAAATAAAGATGCCAATGTTAACAGCTACTATATAATTTCAGCTGGTCAATCTCTATTTATTTATATATATAAATGTATTATGCTCCTTTTATTTTTTTTTTTTTTACTTTTTAAGAAGTCTCTGCCAATTGCAAATGCTGTCAGTGCCTTTGGTTAGAGGTTGAGTCATCTTTTCTGTTCAGCATCTGATTCATGCCAAAGGGAGCAACAAAGAGACCCCAAAGTCATGGGGAAGGGCCACAGGGCCTGGGAGACCTGCAGCCCTGCTTACTGCCAGGTGAGCAAGGACTTACCTGTTTCTTGACTCAATTTCCCCAGTTTTCTAGGGTTTTTTTGTTTTGTTTTTGAAGGAGTGCTTTGAACTTGCTGGCTGGAACAGATCTTGGGGGAACCCTGGAAGCTTTGGGTCGTGCCAGCTCCTGTGCCCACAACAGCCCATCCCCAGCCACCCCAGAGTGATTTGCCCTCTGCCAGCTCCCAAAAAGCCCATTCATGGTGCCAAGGGGTGGCCACAGAGGGTGCTGAGCCTGCTGTGCCTTGCAGCCCTCCCAAAACCCCAGCCCTGCCTCCCCCAGGCTGTTCTGGTCCTCCTCCTTCTATCTGTGAGTGGCTCCTATTAGTACAGAGCCATTAAAATTCAAGGTCGGATTTGATTCTATATTGATCATTACCAGGCAAATTAAAGACATCTTTCTTCTGTTCCTCTTGTGTTACAGTGCCAAGAGGCTCCCACTGTTGGCTTTCACAGGAGGCTGCTGCTGCTCAGTGTCTCTGCTCCAGCCACCAAGGTCTCATGTGTCCTGTTAAAGAGAGATTCTCCAGGTTTTAACAAAAGCAAATTTAAGTTTGAAAGGTTGGGAATGCTGTTGGTTAAGGTCTCTGTTCTGTAGCTGAATGCAGGAATCCCTGTCAGAAAGGAAAAGTGCAGCATCAGGCCTGTGACAGCTCTCTCCTCTGCAGGGTTTTGGCTCTTCACAAGCAGTGTGGGACAGCTTGAGACTGAGATTTTGCCTCCTCTCCTCCCTATTCCACCTAAAATAAGCAGCTTCCCCCTTCCTTCGCAGTGCTTCAGCCCCTGCAGCTCTCTGGTGCCTGCAGGGGATCCCATCCCTGCCCATTTGCAGGGCTGGAGCACATCAAAGCCAGACCTGCAGCTGGGAGCTGCTGCCCAGGGCTGTGCAGACACAGCAAAACAAAATTCCCTGGCCTGAACCAACAAAATTCCCCGGCCTGAATGGAGCCCACAGCAGTGCCTGGTGCTCTGGCTGTGCAGCTGGTGCCTCCCAGCTCTGTTCCCCCAGGCTGTGCCCCTCTGCAAGCCCCCCTGACTGATGCTGCTGCTGGAGCTGCCCTCTCCCTTGGCCCAGCTCTGGGTGAGAAATGCCAGCTTTGACCTTCCAGGGAGCACTTGGAGGGGAGTCAAAAGAGAAACTCTCTGACAAGTCCCTTTGTAAAGCATCAGGAGAGCATCTTCCAAATTATTTCTGTTTATACGTTGCCAGTGACTCATGCGTTGATGTTCTGTCCTGTAGGTTACTCTAAAAACAGGAATAATTACACTGCTAATTATCATTTGAATTATTCATTTTGTTCCCTTCTTCCTTTCTCCTGGAAGAGGGAGATGTATTGTCAAGTTGTGGCTGTCTTTGTACAGCGTGATTAGATCCTCTCTTGTGCAGTGACAGGAGAGATCTCATCAAAATCTGCTTCCAAAAATGGAATTTCACAGCTTTCAGCAAGTAAAACACCTCTCCCCTCCAGCAATGTAAATATGAACCTACATCTCCTCATGGTCCACGCTTATGCACACACACCTTAACCAAGCACAAAACCACATTTATCCCCTTCATCAAAACAACCCCCTTTCCTCAGCTGGAGGAGAAAGCAGGCTCTAATGAGACTGGGAGCATGTGGCACATGTGTTTGTGTGTGTTTTCCTAATTATCACCTTTCAAGTAAGATTAAACATCTCTCCAAGCTGGACATCTTTCCAATAGGTGAATGAACTCCAGGGCTGATGGTAACATGAAAAATTTTCCCTGTCACAGGCAGACAAACAAATTGTGGGGTGTTGTTTTTTTTTTTTTCCCTCAGGAGAAGCATTGCAGTGAAATTGTTATTCTCTGGCTCTTGCCAGAAGTCCAGTTGAAGGGAGCCCAGTGCTGCTCTCACTCAGGCTGGGGCAAATCAGGACAAAAAGATGGCTGTGACAGGAAGGAGGTGTGAAGCTGGTTTGAAAGGTAATTTTGGCATCTTTGAGATGGAAGATCTCAAGGTCAGAGCCCTGCTTTGTGGATGGAGCTGTTCAGTGGCACAGTGGGAGTAGGTACTCCTGAAAGATGCTCACCTGGAGGATGTGTGTCGCTACAGGACATGTGAAAGCACAACACGAGCCACCTGCTATTTGCAAGGTAAAGAAGAAAGTTTATTCTCCGACTTTTATACTTTCCCAAAGGTGACATTGGATTGGAGAGTGAATGGGCCACCTCTCCAAAGACATTGGACAAACCACCAGTACATCAAGTCTCTCCACCCCCATAAAAGAATGCAAAACAATGTGTTGTTTATAGAAATTGTGCGGGAAAGTTCTCCAACAGAATGTAAATTCAGAAGGCTTTAGAAAATCTTAAGAATCAGGGTGACAGATGTGTACTGGGGACAAACCCTGTATCATCCCTCCTTTCCCTTCTCCAAGGAATCTGCTCACCTGAGGTGAGATCTGGGGCAAAGCAGCCAGACCTCACCTTGGGGTGAGATGTGCAAGGGAACAACAGAGCTGCTGGTTTCTGTTTAATTCCAATTAAGCCTGTGTGTGTTAATGGGTGATGATAATTCCCTGGACAGGTATTCCTTTCTTCCCCAGTGGATCCCTATTTCATTCCACGCACAAAGAGGAGGACAACGACCCAAAAGGTTGCTCTGTGATTTCTGACTGCTGTAATTCATTCTCTTGGCCTCAACACCCCTGTGCACTGTCCCTGTGACTCAGGAAAGCAGCTGAGGTCTGCTGAGGTCTAACAACCCAAGAGCTCTCTGCTGCCGTGCCGAGCAGGGCTGGGGCTGCTCCCAGTGCTCCTTCCCAGCACCTCCTGCCCCGAACATCCTCCTGCCCCAGCGAAAGCATCTCCCTTCTGTGTTTGGGGAGGGATGAGCAGCAGCAGCGGCCACTAAGAGGATCCCCATTCCATCCACGCTTCCTCTCCGAGCATCACCCGAGGATTTCCATTAACCTGAGCAGCCTCGTTCCTTTATCGAGGATTCCTTCAGAAGATCTGGCTGCCGGGGAAGGCAGGCGTGTGCTTCAGACAATGTCTGCACTTCACAGCTTTATTTGTTTAACAGGTCCGATAAGAGCGCTGCCTGTTGCAATGAGACACTGCCCCGTCCAGGCAACGGGCTCGTTCCTTTATCAGGCATCAATCTAAACTGATTTCACCCTGGAGACTAGAAAAAAGGTGCACAGTCAGGTTATTCCCTTAACAGCTTTATGTTGATATCAGATCATTGTTTCACTGTATTTAAATTAGCAGAAATAAAAGACACGGTGTCTGTGTCTCTCTCCTATTACCCTTTGCTGAAACAAAGACACAGGAATGTGTCAGGGAAAGGATTTATCAAAGCCAACAGTCCAATGGTTTTATTTCCTCCTTGTCAGACACAGGGCCCTTATTCAGCTCTTTTATAGGAACCCTGGATTTGCCAGTCTGCATCAAACCCAGTCTCTGTGGATGACAGCAGGCAGTTTTGTTGGCTTCCATGGCAGCACACAAACCTCCTGGGGCTGGAGCACTGGTGGCACCCCAGGCAGGCAGCAGGAATCCTTCCCACCTTGGGAAGGTGTAGGAAACGCACTGGAGAAATGAGGTTTGTGTCCTTTCTGGAGGTTTTAATACCCATCGATGCAGTGCCTTTGCCTTGTGCTTTTGTTTACTCCAAAGGAAAGCAAATAAATCCCATCAAGGTGGCTAAAAGGCCATTACTGTGATTGCAAAGCAGCTTGTGCAAACACTGCTCTGCTGTCAATGGTGTTGCAAGACAGGCAACAGGCTCGTGGGAGGGTTTGGTCTTTCCCATCGTGACCACTGGATATTTTAACTGCATTTAAAATAAATTAATATAATTAATATAACATTTGAATATAAATTTTAATATTTGAATATAATATATTTGAATTGAATATAATATATTTTAATATAATACATGAATATAAATGTTGTATATTCATATGAACGGCCAAACACCAGTTCAGTTTTATTTTGGCTTTGGCCCAAACAGAATTCTGAGAGCAGGCATCCCACAGTTAACAGAGAAATGATATCAAACCCTCTGCTGACTCCTCTCCTTGCACAAGCAGGACAACTGGTGTTGCTAACCTGGTTTAAAAACCACCTCCCACTTCCCTCTCCACCTGCAGCTCCTTCCAGAGGCATGCCAGGGAGCCATTCCCAAGGGTGGATTAGATGTGACAAATAATAATGATTACTCTTATTATTCCTCCTAGAACTGGGCTGAGGCATCATCAGCCAGAGATGTGTCAAAGTGCCAAGACATCATGGCTTGTGTGGGACTCTGAAAAAGCTGGAATTTCTCTCTAAGCATCTGTCCTGTCCTGGATAGAAAACCACACATTTGCTGCTGAGGTGTTGCTCCCTTTAGCCTCATTCCCTGAACAGCAGGAGCAGCGATCCCAGCTCCTGGGATCCCTTCTCTGTGACACCCTTGTGTCACCAGGGACACCTTGCAGGGACCACACCATGCCTCACTTTACTGCTTCCTCCCCGTGCTGAGGGTGAAGCTGCTCAGGGAGACTCTCAGAAGTGCATCCAGGGCTTGGCAAGGCTGGAGGAGGTGACCATCCCAACATCTTCATCCCCAACATCTCCCCATCCCAACATCTCCCCATCCCCAACATCTCCCCAACATCTCCCATCCCAGCACAGCCTATAGCAGCAATGGGGCCACTCCATGCCTTCCACACCTGCTGGTTGCCCAGACATCCCTGTTCCTTGCCCTGTTCCAGCAGTGGGAGGCCCCTGGCTCTGGGGCACAGCTGATGGGGGCAGGACCAGCTCCCTGAGCACTGGCACAGCTCCAGGGCCTGGCCCCTGGCAGAGATTAGGTGCTCCTCTAAAGCAAATAATGCCAAAATGCAAAGAGCGGCAGCAGCAAATTCTTGATTAAATATGAACAAGCACAGAGAATTGCTTATGTCACTCACCCCACTCCTCTCTGTCCTCCATCTGTCTGCTTCTCTCCTCTTCCACCATCTCTCCCCCAGCCATCTGCTCAGTGCTCTCCCTCCCTGTCCCTTCCCTCCGTGCCTGTTTTACTCTGAGGGGTTCCCACTTTGCTGCTCCTCTCCCTGCTTCCAGCTGGGCCCACCTTGCTCCTTCCAGCTCTGTGGTGTGAGCTGGGGGGTCAGGGCGATGTTGTGTCAGCACTGAGAAGCTGAGGACAGATGGTTCCTGTTCCTCAGCTTCCGTGCTCAGGTGTGGAAGGCAAGGAGAGGGAATTTCAGTGGCCCCATCCCGGCTGTAGGCTGTGCTGGGATGGGAGATGTTGGGGATGGAGATGCTGGGGAGATGTGGGGATAGGGAGATGTTGGGGTGGGGTGATGTTGGGGATTGGGAGATGTTGAGGATGGGGAGATGCTGGGGAGATGTTGGAGATGGGGAGATGTTTGGGATGGGGAGATGTTTGGGATGGGGAGATGTTGGGATGGGAGATGTTGGGATGGGAGATGTTGGGGTGGGGAGATGTTGGGGATGGGGAGATGTTTGGGATGGGGAGATGTTGGGATGGGAGATGTTGGGGTGGGGAAATGTTGAGGATGGGGAGATGCTGGGGTGATGTTGGAGATGTTGGGGAGATGTTGGGGATGGGGAGATGTTGGGATGGGGAGATGTTGGGATGGTCACCTCCTCCAGCCTTGCCAAGCCCTGGATGCACTTCTGAGAGTCTCCCTGAGCAGCTTCACCCTCAGCACGGGGAGGAAGCAGGAAACTGAGGCATGGTGTGGTCCCTGCAAGGTGTCCCTGGTGACACAAGGGTGTCACAGAGAAGGGATCCCAGGAGCTGGGATCGCTGCTCCTGCTGTTCAGGGAATGAGGCTAAAGGGAGCAACACCTCAGCAGCAAATGTGTGGTTTTCTATCCAGGACAGAACAGATGCTTAGAGAGAAATTCCAGCTTTTTCAGAGTCCCACACAAGCCATGATGTCTTGGCACTTTGACACATCTCTGGCTGATGATGCCTCAGCCCAGTTCTAGGAGGAATAATAAGAGTAATCATTATTATTTGTCACATCTAATCCAACCTTATATCCTGTGGGATCTCAGAGCTTGTTAGCAGAGCACAGGGCTAATTCTGCTCATCTCTGCCACCTGCGCCCTGCTCCTCAAGGCAGGTTTAAAATACTTGGTGTAAGCCTGTAGCATTCTGGATAAAAATACAAAAATAGCCTTAGCTCCTGGAGCATCTTCCATTGCAAGTGGGAAACTGAGGCACAGTAACTTGCCTGTAGGGGAAACAGTGGTAGAATTAATTACCGGTCTAGTTTTGCATCTTCCTGGAGTTAATGTTGCCTGGTAATTTATCAAAAGGAAAAAAAATAAAATAGAGGGAGGAAGTGATCCAATGAAATAAAAAGGGAGGATGGACTTTTCAAAATGAAGCTTTGGCACAATGGTTTCTGCATCACAGTAAGATGAAACCGCCCTCTCCTCTTGTTTTTAAAATATGTTTTAAAGCAATCCTTTAATTTCTGGCTGACAAAGACGAAACCATCTGAAAACCTCTCCAGTTTTCTCTGGCGCCAGTATTTTTTTAAAATTGTAATTATGAAACTGCCCCATTATCATATTGTGATGTGGAGCCTTTCAAGTAATGAGAAATTCAAGTGCAAAAAATCCTTATATCGAAGGATGGACCCCACACCGAAGTTGTCCCCACCGCAAACTTGTGCTGCCCTGAAAGACCCAAGGGAGCCCTACAAACTGACATCAGGAACCTGGACTGCTGAGTTTTCTTTCCCAGGGAAAATGGAAAAAGGATGTGCCCAGGGGCCCCTGGCCCTGGGCCCCTGGCCCTGACTGCAAAGAATCCTTATATCAAAGGATGGACCCCACACCAAAGTTGTCCCCACCTCAAACTTGTGCTGCCCTGAAAGACCCAAGGGAGCCCTACAAACTGACATCAGGAACCTGGACTGCTGACTTTTCTTTCCCAGGGAAAATGGAAAAAGGATGTGCCCAGGGGCCCCTGGCCCTGACTGCAAAAAATCCTTATATCGAAGGATGGACCCCACACAGAAGTTGTCCCCATCTCAAACTTGTGCTGCCCTGATAGACCCAAGGGAGCCCTACAAACTGACATCAGGAACCAGGACTGCTGAGTTTTCTTTCCCAGGGAAAATGGAAAAAGGATGTCTCCAGGGGCCCCTGGACCTCGGCTGGGACCTCACTGCAAAGAATCCTTATTTCGAAGGATGGACCCCACACCGAAGTTGTCCCCACCTCAAACTTGTGCTGCCCTGATAGACCCAAGGCAGCCCTACAAACTGACATCAGGAACCTGGACTGCTGAGTTTTCTTTCCCAGTGAAAATGGAAAAAGGATGTGCCCAGGGGCCCCAGGCCCTGACTGCAAAGGATCTTTATATCGAAGGATGGACCCCACACCGAAGTTGTCCCCACCTCAAACTTGTGCTGCCCTGATAGACCCAAGGGAGCCCTACAAACTGACATCAGGAACCTGGACTGCTGAGTTTTCTTTCCCAGGGAAAATGGAAAAAGGATGTGCCCAGGGGCCCCTGGCCCTGACTGCAAAGAATCCTTATATCGAAGGATGGACCGCACACCGAAGATGTCCCCACCTCAAACTTGTGGTGCCCTGATACACCCAAGGGAGCCCTACAAACTGACATCAGGAACCTGGACTGCTGAGTTTTCTTTCCCAGGGAAAATAAAAAAAGGTTGTGCCTAGGGGCCCCTGGCCCTGGGACCCTGGCCCTGACTGCAAAAAATCCTTATATCGAAGGATGGACCCCACACAGAAGTTGTCCCCACCTCAAACTTGTGCTGCCCTGATAGACCCAAGGGAGCCCTACAAACTGACATCAGGAACTTGGACTGCTGAGTTTTCTTTCCCAGGGAAAATGGACAAAGGATATGCCCACGGGCCCCTGGCCCTGACTGCAAAGAATCCTTATATCGAAGGATGGACCCCACACCAAAGTTGTCCCCACCTCAAACTTGTGCTGCCCTGATACACCCAAGGGAGCCCTACAAACTGACATCAGGAACCTGGACTGCTGAGTTTTCTTTCCCAGGGAAAATGGCCAAAGGATGTGCCCGGGGGCCCCTGGCCCTGACTGCAAAAAATCCTTATATCGAAGGATGGATTCCACACCGAAGTTGTCCCCACCTCAAACTTGTGCTGCCCTGATAGACCCAAGGGAGCCCTACAAACTGACATCAGGAACCTGGACTGCTGAGTTTTCTTTCCCAGGGAAAATGGAAAAAGGATGTGCCCAGGGGCCCCCTGCCCTGGGCAGGCACCTTAGTACAAGAAATCCTTATATCGAAGGATGGACCCCACACCAAAGTTGTCCCCACCTCAAACTTGTGCTGCCCTGATAGACCCAAGGGAGCCCTACAAACTGACATCAGGAACCTGGACTGCTGAGTTTTCTTTCCCAGTGAAAATGGAAAAAGGATGTGCCCAGGGGCCCCTGGCCCTGACTGCAAAGAATCCTTATATCGAAGGATGGACCCCACACCGAAGTTGTCCCCACCTCAAACTTGTGCTGCCCTGATAGACCCAAGGGAGCCCTACAAACTGACATCAGGAACCTGGACTGCTGAGTTTTCTTTCCCAGGGAAAATGGAAAATGTATGTGCCCAGGGACCCCTGGCCCTGACTGCAAAGAATCCTTATATCGAAGGATGCAACCAACACCGAAGATGTCCCCACCTCAAACTTGTGGTGCCCTGATACACCCAAGGGAGCCCTACAAACTGACATCAGGAACCTGGACTGCTGAGTTTTCTTTCCCAGGGAAAATGGAAAAAGGATGTGCCCAGGGGCCCCTGGCCCTGACTGCAAAGAATCCTTATATCGAAGGATGGACCCCACACCGAAGATGTCCCCACCTCAAACTTGTGGTGCCCTGATACACCCAAGGGAGCCCTACAAACTGACATCAGGAACCTGGACTGCTGAGTTTTCTTTCTCAGGGAAAATGGCCAAAGGATGTGCCCAGGGGCCCCTGGCCCTGGGCCCCTGGCCCTGACTGCAAAAAATCCTTATATCGAAGGATGGACCCCACACCGAAATTGTCCCCACCTCAAACTTGTGGTGCCCTGATACACCCAAGGGAGCCCTACAAACTGACATCAGGAACCTGGACTGCTGACTTTTCTTTCCCAGGGAAAATGGAAAAAGGATGTACCCAGGGGCCCCTGGCCCTGACTGCAAAGAATCCTTATATCGAAGGATGGACCCCACACCGAAGTTGTCCCCACCTCAAACTTGTGCTGCCCTGATAGACCCAAGGGAGCCCTACAAACTGACATCAGGAACCTGGACTGCTGAGTTTTCTTTTCCAGGGAAAATGGAAAAAGGATGTGTCCAGGGGCCCCTGGACCTCGGCTGGGACCTCACTGCAAAGAATCCTTATTTAGAAGGATGGACCCCACACCGAAGTTGTCCCCACCTCAAACTTGTGCTGCCCTGATAGACCCAAGGCAGCCCTACAAACTGACATCAGGAACCTGGACTGCTGAGTTTTCTTTCCCAGGGAAATTGGCCAAAGGATGTGCCCAGGGGCCCCTAGCCCTGACTGCAAAGAATCCTTATATTGAAGGATGGACCCCACACCGAAGTTGTCCCCACCTCAAACTTGTGCTGCCCTGATAGACCCAAGGGAGCCCTACAAACTGACATCAGGAACCTGGACTGCTGAGTTTTCTTTCCCAGGGAAAATGGAAAAAGGATGTGCCCAGGGGCCCCTAGCCCTGACTGCAAAAAATACTTATATCGAAGGATGGACCCCACACCGAAGCTGTCCCCACATCAAACTTGTGCTGCCCTGATAGACCCAAGGGAGCCCTACAAACTGACATCAGGAACCTGGACTGCTGAGTTTTCTTTCCCAGGGAAAATGGAAAAAGGATGTGCCCAGGGGCCCCTGGCCCTTGGCTGGGACCTCGCTGCAAAGAATCCTTATATCGAAGGATGGACCCCACACCGAAGTTGTCCCCACCTCAAACTTGTGCTGCCCTGATAGACCCACGGGAGCCCTACAAACTGACATCAGGAACCTGGACTGCTGAGTTTTCTTTCCCAGGGAAAATGGAAAAAGGATGTGCCCAGGGGCCTCTGGCCCTGACTGCAAAGAATCCTTATATCGAAGGATGGACCCCACACCGAAGTTGTCCCCACCTCAAACTTGTGCTGCCCTGAAAGACCCAAGGGAGCCCTACAAACTGACATCAGGAACCTGGACTGCTGAGTTTTCTTTCCCAGGGAAAATGGAAAAAGGATGTACCCAGGGGCCCCTGGCCCTGACTGCAAAAAATCCTTATATCGAAGGATGGACCCCACACCGAAGTTGTCCCCATCTCAAACTTGTGCTGCCCTGATAGACCCAAGGGAGCCCTACAAACTGACATCAGGAACCTGGACTGCTGAGTTTTCTTTCCCAGGGAAAATGGAAAAAGGTTGTGCCCAGGGGCCCCTGGCCCTGGGCCCCTGGCCCTGACTGCAAAAAATCCTTATATCGAAGGATGGACCCTACACCGAAGTTCTCCCCACATCAAACTTGTGCTGCCCTGATAGACCCAAGGGAGCCCTACAAACTGACATCAGGAACCTGGACTGCTGAGTTTTCTTTCCCAGGGAAAATGGAAAAAGGATGTGCCCAGGGGCCCCTGGCCCTGGGCCCCCGGCCCTGACTGCAAAAAATCCTTATATCGAAGGATGGACCCCACACCGAAGTTGTCCCCACCTCAAACTTGTGCTGCCCTGATAGACCCAAGGGAGCCCTACAAACTGACATCAGGAACCTGGACTGCTGAGTTTTCTTTCCCAGGGAAAATGGAAAAAGGATGTGCCCAGGGGCCCCTGGCCCTGACTGCAAAAAATCCTTATATCGAAGGATGGACCCCACACCGAAGCTGTCCCCACCTCAAACTTGTGGTGCCCTGATAGACCCAAGGGAGCCCTACAAACTGACATCAGGAACCTGGACTGCTGAGTTTTCTTTCCCAGGGAAAATGGAAAAAGGTTGTGCCTAGGGGCCCCTGGCCCTGGGCCCCTGGCCCTGACTGCAAAAAATCCTTATATCGAAGGATGGACCCCACACAGAAGTTGTCCCCACCTCAAACTTGTGCTGCCCTGATAGATCCAAGGCAGCCCTACAAACTGACATCAGGAACCTGGACTGCTGAGTTTTCTTTCCCAGGGAAAATGGACAAAGGATATGCCCACGGGCCCCTGGCCCTGACTGCAAAGAATCCTTATATCGAGGGATGGACCCCACACCAAAGTTGTCCCCACCTCAAACTTGTGCTGCCCTGATAGACCCAAGGGAGCCCTACAAACTGACATCAGAAACCTGGACTGCTGAGTTTTCTTTCCCAGGGAAAATGGCCAAAGGATGTGTCCGGGGGCCCCTGGCCCTGACTGCAAAAAATCCTTATATCGAAGGACGGATTCCACACCGAAGTTGTCCCCACCTCAAACTTGTGCTGCCCTGATAGACCCAAGGGAGCCCTACAAACTGACATCAGGAACCTGGACTGCTGAGTTTTCTTTCCCAGGGAAAATGGAAAAAGGTTGTGTCCAGGGGCCCCTGGCCTTAGGCCCCTGGCCCTGACTGCAAAGAATCCTTATATCGAAGGATGGACCCCCACCGAAATTGTCCCCACCTCAAACTTGTGCTGCCCTGATAGACCCAAGGGAGCCCTAAAAACTGACATCAGGAACCTGGACTGCTGAGTTTTCTTTCCCAGGGAAAATGGCCAAAGGATGTGTCCGGGGGCCCCTGGCCCTGACTGCAAAAATCCTTATATCGAAGGATGGATTCCACACCGAAGTTGTCCCCACCTCAAACTTGTGCTGCCCTGATAGACCCAAGGGAGCCCTACAAACTGACATCAGGAACCTGGACTGCTGAGTTTTCTTTCCCAGGGAAAATGGAAAAAGGTTGTGTCCAGGGGCCCCTGGCCTTAGGCCCCTGGCCCTGACTTCAAAGAATCCTTATATCGAAGGATGGACCCCACACCGAAGTTGTCCCCACCTCAAACTTGTGCTGCCCTGATAGACCCAAGGGAGCCCTACAAACTGACATCAGGAACCTGGACTGCTGAGTTTTCTTTCCCAGGGAAAATGGAAAAAGGATGTGCCCAGGGGCCCCCTGCCCTGAGCAGGCACCTTAGTACAAGAAATCCTTATATCGAAGGATGTACCCCACACAGAAGTTGTCCCCACCTCAAACTTGTGCTGCCCTGATACACCCAAGGGAGCCCTACAAACTGACATCAGGAATCTGGACCGCACAATTTTCTTTCCCAGGGAAAACGGAAAAAGGATGTGCCCAGGGGCCCGCTGCCCTGGGCAGGCACCTTAGTACAAGAAATCCTTATATCGAAGGATGCACCCCACACCGAAGTTGTCCCCACCTCAAACTTGTGCTGCCCTGATAGACCCAAGGGAGCCCTACAAACTGACATCAGGAACCTGGACTGCTGAGTTTTCTTTCCCAGGGAAAATGGAAAAAGGATGTGCCCAGGGGCCCCTAGCCCTGACTGTAAAAATCCTTATATCGAAGGATGGACCCCACACCGAAGTTGTCCCCACCTCAAACTTGTGCTGCCCTGATAGACCCAAGGGAGCCCTACAAACTGACATCAGGAACCTGGACTGCTGAGTTTTCTTTCCCAGGGAAAATGGAAAAAGGATGTGCCCAGGGGCCCCTGGCCCTGACTGCAAAAAATCCTTATATCGAAGGATGGACCCCACACCGAAGCTGTCCCCACCTCAAACTTGTGCTGCCCTGATAGACCCAAGGGAGCCCTACAAACTGACATCAGGAACCTGGACTGCTGAGTTTTCTTTCCCAGGGAAAATGGAAAAAGGATGTGCCCAGGGGCCCCTGGCCCTGGGCCCCTGGCCCTGACTGCAAAGAATCCTTATATCGAAGGATGGACCCCACACAGAAGTTGTCCCCACCTCAAACTTGTGCTGCCCTGATAGATCCAAGGCAGCCCTACAAACTGACATCAGGAACCTGGACTGCTGAGTTTTCTTTCCCAGGGAAAATGGACAAAGGATATGCCCACGGGCCCCTGGCCCTGACTGCAAAGAATCCTTATATCGAGGGATGGACCCCACACCAAAGTTGTCCCCACCTCAAACTTGTGCTGCCCTGATAGACCCAAGGGAGCCCTACAAACTGACATCAGAAACCTGGACTGCTGAGTTTTCTTTCCCAGGGAAAATGGCCAAAGGATGTGTCCGGGGGCCCCTGGCCCTGACTGCAAAAAATCCTTATATCGAAGGACGGATTCCACACCGAAGTTGTCCCCACCTCAAACTTGTGCTGCCCTGATAGACCCAAGGGAGCCCTACAAACTGACATCAGGAACCTGGACTGCTGAGTTTTCTTTCCCAGGGAAAATGGAAAAAGGTTGTGTCCAGGGGCCCATGGCCTTAGGCCCCTGGCCCTGACTGCAAAGAATCCTTATATCGAAGGATGGACCCCACACCGAAATTGTCCCCACCTCAAACTTGTGCTGCCCTGATAGACCCAAGGGAGCCCTAAAAACTGACATCAGGAACCTGGACTGCTGAGTTTTCTTTCCCAGGGAAAATGGAAAAAGGATGTGCCCAGGGGCCCCCTGCCCTGAGCAGGCACCTTAGTACAAGAAATCCTTATATCGAAGGATGTACCCCACACAGAAGTTGTCCCCACCTCAAACTTGTGCTGCCCTGATACACCCAAGGGAGCCCTACAAACTGACATCAGGAATCTGGACCGCACAGTTTTCTTTCCCAGGGAAAACGGAAAAAGGATGTGCCCAGGGGCCCGCTGCCCTGGGCAGGCACCTTAGTACAAGAAATCCTTATATCGAAGGATGCACCCCACACCGAAGTTGTCCCCACCTCAAACTTGTGCTGCCCTGATAGACCCAAGGGAGCCCTACAAACTGACATCAGGAACTTGGACTGCTGAGTTTTCTTTCCCAGGGAAAATGGACAAAGTTTATGCCCACGGGCCCCTGGCCCTGACTGCAAAAAATCCTTATATCGAAGGATGGACCCCACACCAAAGCTGTCCCCACCTCAAACTTGTGCTGCCCTGAAAGACCCAAGGGAGCCCTACAAACTGACATCAGGAACCTGGACTGCTGAGTTTTCTTTCCCAGGGAAAATGGAAAAAGGATGTGCCCAGGGGCCCCTAGCCCTGAATGCAAAAATTCCTTATATCGAAGGATGGACCCCACACCGAAGCTGTCCCCACATCAAACTTGTGCTGCCCTGATAGACCCAAGGGAGCCCTACAAACTGACATCAGTAACCTGGACTGCTGAGTTTTCTTTCCCAGGGAAAATGGAAAAAGGATGTGCCCAGGGGCCCCTGGCCCTTGGCTGGGACCTCGCTGCAAAGAATCCTTATATCGAAGGATGGACCCCACACCGAAGTTGTCCCCACCTCAAACTTGTGCTGCCCTGATAGACCCAAGGGAGCCCTACAAACTGACATCAGGAACCTGGACTGCTGAGTTTTCTTTCCCAGGGAAAATGGAAAATGTATGTGCCCAGGGACCCCTGGCCCTGACTGCAAAGAATCCTTATATCGAAGGATGCACCCCACACCGAAGATGTCCCCACCTCAAACTTGTGGTGCCCTGATACACCCAAGGGAGCCCTACAAACTGACATCAGGAACCTGGACTGCTGAGTTTTCTTTCCCAGGGAAAATGGAAAAAGGATGTGCCCAGGGGCCCCCTGCCCTGGGCAGGCACCTTAGTACAAGAAATCCTTATATCGAAGGATGGACCCCACACCAAAGTTGTCCCCACCTCAAACTTGTGCTGCCCTGATAGACCCAAGGGAGCCCTACAAACTGACATCAGGAACCTGGACTGCTGAGTTTTCTTTCCCAGTGAAAATGGAAAAAGGATGTGCCCAGGGGCCCCTGGCCCTGACTGCAAAGAATCCTTATATCGAAGGATGGACCCCACACCGAAGTTGTCCCCACCTCAAACTTGTGCTGCCCTGATAGACCCAAGGGAGCCCTACAAACTGACATCAGGAACCTGGACTGCTGAGTTTTCTTTCCCAGGGAAAATGGAAAAAGGATGTGCCCAGGGGCCCCTAGCCCTGACTGCAAAAAATACTTATATCAAAGGATGGACCCCACACCGAAGCTGTCCCCACATCAAACTTGTGCTGCCCTGATAGACCCAAGGGAGCCCTACAAACTGACATCAGGAACCTGGACTGCTGAGTTTTCTTTCCCAGGGAAAATGGAAAAAGGATGTGCCCAGGGGCCCCTGGCCCTGACTGCAAAAAATCCTTATATCGAAGGATGGACCCTACACCGAAGTTATCCCCACCTCAAACTTGTGCTGCCCTGATAGACCCAAGGGAGCCCTACAAACTGACATCAGGAACCTGGACTGCTGAGTTTTCTTTCCCAGGGAAAATGGAAAAAGGTTGTGCCCAGGGGCCCCTGGCCCTGGGCCCCTGGCCCTGACTGTAAAAAATCCTTATATCGAAGGATGGACCCTACACCGAAGTTCTCCCCACATCAAACTTGTGCTGCCCTGATAGACCCAAGGGAGCCCTACAAACTGACATCAGGAACCTGGACTGCTGAGTTTTCTTTCCCAGGGAAAATGGAAAAAGGATGTGCCCAGGGGACCCTGGCCCTGGGCCCCCGGCCCTGACTGCAAAAAATCCTTATATCGAAGGATGGACCCCACACCGAAGTTGTCCCCACCTCAAACTTGTGCTGCCCTGATAGACCCAAGGGAGCCCTACAAACTGACATCAGGAACCTGGACTGCTGAGTTTTCTTTCCCAGGGAAAATGGAAAAAGGATGTGCCCAGGGGCCCCTGGCCCTGACTGCAAAAAATCCTTATATCGAAGGATGGACCCCACACCGAAGCTGTCCCCACCTCAAACTTGTGCTGCCCTGATAGACCCAAGGGAGCCCTACAAACTGACATCAGGAACCTGGACTGCTGAGTTTTCTTTCCCAGGGAAAATGGAAAAAGGTTGTGCCTAGGGGCCCCTGGCCCTGGGCCCCTGGCCCTGACTGCAAAAAATCCTTATATCGAAGGATGGACCCCACACAGAAGTTGTCCCCACCTCAAACTTGTGCTGCCCTGATAGACCCAAGGGAGCCCTACAAACTGACATCAGAAACCTGGACTGCTGAGTTTTCTTTCCCAGGGAAAATGGCCAAAGGATGTGTCCGGGGGCCCCTGGCCCTGACTGCAAAAAATCCTTATATCGAAGGATGGATTCCACACCGAAGTTGTCCCCACCTCAAACTTGTGCTGCCCTGATAGACCCAAGGGAGCCCTACAAACTGACATCAGGAACCTGGACTGCTGAGTTTTCTTTCTCAGGGAAAATGGAAAAAGGATGTGCCCAGGGCCCCTAGCCCTGGGCAGGGACCTCACTGCAAGAAATCCTTATATCGAAGGATGGACCCCACACCGAAGTTGTCCCCACCTCAAACTTGTGCAGCCCTGATAGACCCAAGGGAGCCCTACAAACTGACATCAGGAACCTGGACTGCTGAGTTTTCTTTCCCAGGGAAAATGGAAAAAGGATGTGCCCAGGGGCCCCCTGCCCTGAGCAGGCACCTTAGTACAAGAAATCCTTATATCGAAGGATGTACCCCACACAGAAGTTGTCCCCACCTCAAACTTGTGCTGCCCTGATACACCCAAGGGAGCCCTACAAACTGACATCAGGAATCTGGACCGCAGAGTTTTCTTTCCCAGGGAAAACGGAAAAAGGATGTGCCCAGGGGCCCGCTGCCCTGGGCAGGCACCTTAGTACAAGAAATCCTTATATCGAAGGATGCACCCCACACCGAAGTTGTCCCCACCTCAAACTTGTGCTGCCCTGATAGACCCAAGGGAGCCCTACAAACTGACATCAGGAACCTGGACTGCTGAGTTTTCTTTCCCAGGGAAAATGGAAAAAGGATGTGCCCAGGGGCCCCTAGCCCTGAATGTAAAAATCCTTATATCGAAGGATGGACCCCACACCGAAGTTGTCCCCACCTCAAACTTGTGCTGCCCTGATAGACCCAAGGGAGCCCTACAAACTGACATCAGGAACCTGGACTGCTGAGTTTTCTTTCCCAGGGAAAATGGAAAAAGGATGTGCCCAGGGGCCCCTGGCCCTGACTGCAAAAAATCCTTATATCGAAGGATGGACCCCACACCGAAGCTGTCCCCACCTCAAACTTGTGCTGCCCTGATAGACCCAAGGGAGCCCTACAAACTGACATCAGGAACCTGGACTGCTGAGTTTTCTTTCCCAGGGAAAATGGAAAAAGGTTGTGCCTAAGGGCCCCTGGCCCTGGGCCCCTGGCCCTGACTGCAAAAAATCCTTATATCGAAGGATGGACCCCACACAGAAGTTGTCCCCACCTCAAACTTGTGCTGCCCTGATAGATCCAAGGCAGCCCTACAAACTGACATCAGGAACCTGGACTGCTGAGTTTTCTTTCCCAGGGAAAATGGACAAAGGATATGCCCAGGGGCCCCTGGCCCTGACTGCAAAGAATCCTTATATCGAGGGATGGACCCCACACCAAAGTTGTCCCCACCTCAAACTTGTGCTGCCCTGATAGACCCAAGGGAGCCCTACAAACTGACATCAGAAACCTGGACTGCTGAGTTTTCTTTCCCAGGGAAAATGGCCAAAGGATGTGTCCGGGGGCCCCTGGCCCTGACTGCAAAAAATCCTTATATCGAAGGATGGATTCCACACCGAAGTTGTCCCCACCTCAAACTTGTGCTGCCCTGATAGACCCAAGGGAGCCCTACAAACTGACATCAGGAACCTGGACTGCTGAGTTTTCTTTCCCAGGGAAAATGGAAAAAGGTTGTGTCCAGGGGCCCCTGGCCTTAGGCCCCTGGCCCTGACTGCAAAGAATCCTTATATCGAAGGATGGACCCCACACCGAAATTGTCCCCACCTCAAACTTGTGCTGCCCTGATAGATCCAAGGGAGCCCTAAAAACTGACATCAGGAACCTGGACTGCTGAGTTTTCTTTCCCAGGGAAAATGGAAAAAGGATGTGCCCAGGGGCCCCCTGCCCTGAGCAGGCACCTTAGTACAAGAAATCCTTATATCGAAGGATGTACCCCACACAGAAGTTGTCCCCACCTCAAACTTGTGCTGCCCTGATACACCCAAGGGAGCCCTACAAACTGACATCAGGAATCTGGACCGCACAGTTTTCTTTCCCAGGGAAAACGGAAAAAGGATGTGCCCAGGGGCCCGCTGCCCTGGGCAGGCACCTTAGTACAAGAAATCCTTATATCGAAGGATGCACCCCACACCGAAGTTGTCCCCACCTCAAACTTGTGCTGCCCTGATAGACCCAAGGGAGCCCTACAAACTGACATCAGGAACTTGGACTGCTGAGTTTTCTTTCCCAGGGAAAATGGACAAAGTTTATGCCCACGGGCCCCTGGCCCTGACTGCAAAAAATCCTTATATCGAAGGATGGACCCCACACCAAAGCTGTCCCCACCTCAAACTTGTGCTGCCCTGAAAGACCCAAGGGAGCCCTACAAACTGACATCAGGAACCTGGACTGCTGAGTTTTCTTTCCCAGGGAAAATGGAAAAAGGATGTGCCCAGGGGCCCCTAGCCCTGAATGCAAAAATTCCTTATATCGAAGGATGGACCCCACACCGAAGCTGTCCCCACATCAAACTTGTGCTGCCCTGATAGACCCAAGGGAGCCCTACAAACTGACATCAGTAACCTGGACTGCTGAGTTTTCTTTCCCAGGGAAAATGGAAAAAGGATGTGCCCAGGGGCCCCTGGCCCTTGGCTGGGACCTCGCTGCAAAGAATCCTTATATCGAAGGATGGACCCCACACCGAAGTTGTCCCCACCTCAAACTTGTGCTGCCCTGATAGACCCAAGGGAGCCCTACAAACTGACATCAGGAACCTGGACTGCTGAGTTTTCTTTCCCAGGGAAAATGGAAAATGTATGTGCCCAGGGACCCCTGGCCCTGACTGCAAAGAATCCTTATATCGAAGGATGCACCCCACACCGAAGATGTCCCCACCTCAAACTTGTGGTGCCCTGATACACCCAAGGGAGCCCTACAAACTGACATCAGGAACCTGGACTGCTGAGTTTTCTTTCCCAGGGAAAATGGAAAAAGGATGTGCCCAGGGGCCCCCTGCCCTGGGCAGGCACCTTAGTACAAGAAATCCTTATATCGAAGGATGGACCCCACACCAAAGTTGTCCCCACCTCAAACTTGTGCTGCCCTGATAGACCCAAGGGAGCCCTACAAACTGACATCAGGAACCTGGACTGCTGAGTTTTCTTTCCCAGTGAAAATGGAAAAAGGATGTGCCCAGGGGCCCCTGGCCCTGGGCCCCTGGCCCTGACTGTAAAAAATCCTTATATCGAAGGATGGACCCCACACAGAAGTTGTCCCCACCTCAAACTTGTGCTGCCCTGATAGACCCAAGGGAGCCCTACAAACTGACATCAGAAACCTGGACTGCTGAGTTTTCTTTCCCAGGGAAAATGGCCAAAGGATGTGTCCGGGGGCCCCTGGCCCTGACTGCAAAAAATCCTTATATCGAAGGATGGATTCCACACCGAAGTTGTCCCCACCTCAAACTTGTGCTGCCCTGATAGACCCAAGGGAGCCCTACAAACTGACATCAGGAACCTGGACTGCTGAGTTTTCTTTCTCAGGGAAAATGGAAAAAGGATGTGCCCAGGGCCCCTAGCCCTGGGCAGGGACCTCACTGCAAGAAATCCTTATATCGAAGGATGGACCCCACACCGAAGTTGTCCCCACCTCAAACTTGTGCTGCCCTGATAGACCCAAGGGAGCCCTACAAACTGACATCAGGAACCTGGACTGCTGAGTTTTCTTTCCCAGGGAAAATGGAAAAAGGATGTGCCCAGGGGCCCCCTGCCCTGGGCAGGCACCTTAGTACAAGAAATCCTTATATCGAAGGATGGACCCCACACCAAAGTTGTCCCCACCTCAAACTTGTGCTGCCCTGATAGACCCAAGGGAGCCCTACAAACTGACATCAGGAACCTGGACTGCTGAGTTTTCTTTCCCAGTGAAAATGGAAAAAGGATGTGCCCAGGGGCCCCTGGCCCTGACTGCAAAGAATCCTTATATCGAAGGATGGACCCCACACCGAAGTTGTCCCCACCTCAAACTTGTGCTGCCCTGATAGACCCAAGGGAGCCCTACAAACTGACATCAGGAACCTGGACTGCTGAGTTTTCTTTCCCAGGGAAAATGGAAAAAGGATGTGCCCAGGGGCCCCTAGCCCTGACTGCAAAAAATACTTATATCGAAGGATGGACCCCACACCGAAGCTGTCCCCACATCAAACTTGTGCTGCCCTGATAGACCCAAGGGAGCCCTACAAACTGACATCAGGAACCTGGACTGCTGAGTTTTCTTTCCCAGGGAAAATGGAAAAAGGATGTGCCCAGGGGCCCCTGGCCCTGACTGCAAAAAATCCTTATATCGAAGGATGGACCCTACACCGAAGTTGTCCCCACCTCAAACTTGTGCTGCCCTGATAGACCCAAGGGAGCCCTACAAACTGACATCAGGAACCTGGACTGCTGAGTTTTCTTTCCCAGGGAAAATGGAAAAAGGTTGTGCCCAGGGGCCCCTGGCCCTGGGCCCCTGGCCCTGACTGTAAAAAATCCTTATATCGAAGGATGGACCCTACACCGAAGTTCTCCCCACATCAAACTTGTGCTGCCCTGATAGACCCAAGGGAGCCCTACAAACTGACATCAGGAACCTGGACTGCTGAGTTTTCTTTCCCAGGGAAAATGGAAAAAGGATGTGCCCAGGGGCCCCTGGCCCTGGGCCCCCGGCCCTGACTGCAAAAAATCCTTATATCGAAGGATGGACCCCACACCGAAGTTGTCCCCACCTCAAACTTGTGCTGCCCTGATAGACCCAAGGGAGCCCTACAAACTGACATCAGGAACCTGGACTGCTGAGTTTTCTTTCCCAGGGAAAATGGAAAAAGGTTGTGCCCAGGGGCCTCTGGCCCTGACTGCAAAGAATCCTTATATCGAAGGATGGACCCCACACCGAAGTTGTCCCCACCTCAAACTTGTGCTGCCCTGAAAGACCCAAGGGAGCCCTACAAACTGACATCAGGAACCTGGACTGCTGAGTTTTCTTTCCCAGGGAAAATGGAAAAAGGATGTACCCAGGGGCCCCTGGCCCTGACTGCAAAAAATCCTTATATCGAAGGATGGACCCCACACCGAAGTTGTCCCCATCTCAAACTTGTGCTGCCCTGATAGACCCAAGGGAGCCCTACAAACTGACATCAGGAACCTGGACTGCTGAGTTTTCTTTCCCAGGGAAAATGGAAAAAGGTTGTGCCCAGGGGCCCCTGGCCCTGGGCCCCTGGCCCTGACTGCAAAAAATCCTTATATCGAAGGATGGACCCTACACCGAAGTTCTCCCCACATCAAACTTGTGCTGCCCTGATAGACCCAAGGGAGCCCTACAAACTGACATCAGGAACCTGGACTGCTGAGTTTTCTTTCCCAGGGAAAATGGAAAAAGGATGTGCCCAGGGGCCCCTGGCCCTGGGCCCCCGGCCCTGACTGCAAAAAATCCTTATATCGAAGGATGGACCCTACACCGAAGTTCTCCCCACCTCAAACTTGTGCTGCCCTGATAGACCCAAGGGAGCCCTACAAACTGACATCAGGAACCTGGACTGCTGAGTTTTCTTTCCCAGGGAAAATGGAAAAAGGATGTGCCCAGGGGCCCCTGGCCCTGACTGCAAAAAATCCTTATATCGAAGGATGGACCCCACACCGAAGCTGTCCCCACCTCAAACTTGTGGTGCCCTGATAGACCCAAGGGAGCCCTACAAACTGACATCAGGAACCTGGACTGCTGAGTTTTCTTTCCCAGGGAAAATGGAAAAAGGTTGTGCCTAGGGGCCCCTGGCCCTGGGCCCCTGGCCCTGACTGCAAAAAATCCTTATATCGAAGGATGGACCCCACACAGAAGTTGTCCCCACCTCAAACTTGTGCTGCCCTGATAGATCCAAGGCAGCCCTACAAACTGACATCAGGAACCTGGACTGCTGAGTTTTCTTTCCCAGGGAAAATGGACAAAGGATATGCCCACGGGCCCCTGGCCCTGACTGCAAAGAATCCTTATATCGAGGGATGGACCCCACACCAAAGTTGTCCCCACCTCAAACTTGTGCTGCCCTGATAGACCCAAGGGAGCCCTACAAACTGACATCAGAAACCTGGACTGCTGAGTTTTCTTTCCCAGGGAAAATGGCCAAAGGATGTGTCCGGGGGCCCCTGGCCCTGACTGCAAAAAATCCTTATATCGAAGGACGGATTCCACACCGAAGTTGTCCCCACCTCAAACTTGTGCTGCCCTGATAGACCCAAGGGAGCCCTACAAACTGACATCAGGAACCTGGACTGCTGAGTTTTCTTTCCCAGGGAAAATGGAAAAAGGTTGTGTCCAGGGGCCCCTGGCCTTAGGCCCCTGGCCCTGACTGCAAAGAATCCTTATATCGAAGGATGGACCCCCACCGAAATTGTCCCCACCTCAAACTTGTGCTGCCCTGATAGACCCAAGGGAGCCCTAAAAACTGACATCAGGAACCTGGACTGCTGAGTTTTCTTTCCCAGGGAAAATGGCCAAAGGATGTGTCCGGGGGCCCCTGGCCCTGACTGCAAAAATCCTTATATCGAAGGATGGATTCCACACCGAAGTTGTCCCCACCTCAAACTTGTGCTGCCCTGATAGACCCAAGGGAGCCCTACAAACTGACATCAGGAACCTGGACTGCTGAGTTTTCTTTCCCAGGGAAAATGGAAAAAGGTTGTGTCCAGGGGCCCCTGGCCTTAGGCCCCTGGCCCTGACTTCAAAGAATCCTTATATCGAAGGATGGACCCCACACCGAAATTGTCCCCACCTCAAACTTGTGCTGCCCTGATAGACCCAAGGGAGCCCTACAAACTGACATCAGGAACCTGGACTGCTGAGTTTTCTTTCCCAGGGAAAATGGAAAAAGGATGTGCCCAGGGGCCCCTGGCCCTGACTGCAAAGAATCCTTATATCGAAGGATGGACCCCACACCGAAGTTGTCCCCACCTCAAACTTGTGCTGCCCTGATAGACCCAAGGGAGCCCTACAAACTGACATCAGGAACCTGGACTGCTGAGTTTTCTTTCCCAGGGAAAATGGAAAAAGGATGTGCCCAGGGGCCCCCTGCCCTGAGCAGGCACCTTAGTACAAGAAATCCTTATATCGAAGGATGTACCCCACACAGAAGTTGTCCCCACCTCAAACTTGTGCTGCCCTGATACACCCAAGGGAGCCCTACAAACTGACATCAGGAATCTGGACCGCACAATTTTCTTTCCCAGGGAAAACGGAAAAAGGATGTGCCCAGGGGCCCGCTGCCCTGGGCAGGCACCTTAGTACAAGAAATCCTTATATCGAAGGATGCACCCCACACCGAAGTTGTCCCCACCTCAAACTTGTGCTGCCCTGATAGACCCAAGGGAGCCCTACAAACTGACATCAGGAACCTGGACTGCTGAGTTTTCTTTCCCAGGGAAAATGGAAAAAGGATGTGCCCAGGGGCCCCTAGCCCTGACTGTAAAAATCCTTATATCGAAGGATGGACCCCACACCGAAGTTGTCCCCACCTCAAACTTGTGCTGCCCTGATAGACCCAAGGGAGCCCTACAAACTGACATCAGGAACCTGGACTGCTGAGTTTTCTTTCCCAGGGAAAATGGAAAAAGGATGTGCCCAGGGGCCCCTGGCCCTGACTGCAAAAAATCCTTATATCGAAGGATGGACCCCACACCGAAGCTGTCCCCACCTCAAACTTGTGCTGCCCTGATAGACCCAAGGGAGCCCTACAAACTGACATCAGGAACCTGGACTGCTGAGTTTTCTTTCCCAGGGAAAATGGAAAAAGGATGTGCCCAGGGGCCCCTGGCCCTGGGCCCCTGGCCCTGACTGCAAAGAATCCTTATATCGAAGGATGGACCCCACACAGAAGTTGTCCCCACCTCAAACTTGTGCTGCCCTGATAGATCCAAGGCAGCCCTACAAACTGACATCAGGAACCTGGACTGCTGAGTTTTCTTTCCCAGGGAAAATGGACAAAGGATATGCCCACGGGCCCCTGGCCCTGACTGCAAAGAATCCTTATATCGAGGGATGGACCCCACACCAAAGTTGTCCCCACCTCAAACTTGTGCTGCCCTGATAGACCCAAGGGAGCCCTACAAACTGACATCAGAAACCTGGACTGCTGAGTTTTCTTTCCCAGGGAAAATGGCCAAAGGATGTGTCCGGGGGCCCCTGGCCCTGACTGCAAAAAATCCTTATATTGAAGGACGGATTCCACACCGAAGTTGTCCCCACCTCAAACTTGTGCTGCCCTGATAGACCCAAGGGAGCCCTACAAACTGACATCAGGAACCTGGACTGCTGAGTTTTCTTTCCCAGGGAAAATGGAAAAAGGTTGTGTCCAGGGGCCCATGGCCTTAGGCCCCTGGCCCTGACTGCAAAGAATCCTTATATCGAAGGATGGACCCCACACCGAAATTGTCCCCACCTCAAACTTGTGCTGCCCTGATAGACCCAAGGGAGCCCTAAAAACTGACATCAGGAACCTGGACTGCTGAGTTTTCTTTCCCAGGGAAAATGGAAAAAGGATGTGCCCAGGGGCCCCCTGCCCTGAGCAGGCACCTTAGTACAAGAAATCCTTATATCGAAGGATGTACCCCACACAGAAGTTGTCCCCACCTCAAACTTGTGCTGCCCTGATACACCCAAGGGAGCCCTACAAACTGACATCAGGAATCTGGACCGCACAGTTTTCTTTCCCAGGGAAAACGGAAAAAGGATGTGCCCAGGGGCCCGCTGCCCTGGGCAGGCACCTTAGTACAAGAAATCCTTATATCGAAGGATGCACCCCACACCGAAGTTGTCCCCACCTCAAACTTGTGCTGCCCTGATAGACCCAAGGGAGCCCTACAAACTGACATCAGGAACTTGGACTGCTGAGTTTTCTTTCCCAGGGAAAATGGACAAAGTTTATGCCCACGGGCCCCTGGCCCTGACTGCAAAAAATCCTTATATCGAAGGATGGACCCCACACAAAAGCTGTCCCCACCTCAAACTTGTGCTGCCCTGAAAGACCCAAGGGAGCCCTACAAACTGACATCAGGAACCTGGACTGCTGAGTTTTCTTTCCCAGGGAAAATGGAAAAAGGATGTGCCCAGGGGCCCCTAGCCCTGAATGCAAAAATTCCTTATATCGAAGGATGGACCCCACACCGAAGCTGTCCCCACATCAAACTTGTGCTGCCCTGATAGACCCAAGGGAGCCCTACAAACTGACATCAGTAACCTGGACTGCTGAGTTTTCTTTCCCAGGGAAAATGGAAAAAGGATGTGCCCAGGGGCCCCTGGCCCTTGGCTGGGACCTCGCTGCAAAGAATCCTTATATCGAAGGATGGACCCCACACCGAAGTTGTCCCCACCTCAAACTTGTGCTGCCCTGATAGACCCAAGGGAGCCCTACAAACTGACATCAGGAACCTGGACTGCTGAGTTTTCTTTCCCAGGGAAAATGGAAAATGTATGTGCCCAGGGACCCCTGGCCCTGACTGCAAAGAATCCTTATATCGAAGGATGCACCCCACACCGAAGATGTCCCCACCTCAAACTTGTGGTGCCCTGATACACCCAAGGGAGCCCTACAAACTGACATCAGGAACCTGGACTGCTGAGTTTTCTTTCCCAGGGAAAATGGAAAAAGGATGTGCCCAGGGGCCCCCTGCCCTGGGCAGGCACCTTAGTACAAGAAATCCTTATATCGAAGGATGGACCCCACACCAAAGTTGTCCCCACCTCAAACTTGTGCTGCCCTGATAGACCCAAGGGAGCCCTACAAACTGACATCAGGAACCTGGACTGCTGAGTTTTCTTTCCCAGTGAAAATGGAAAAAGGATGTGCCCAGGGGCCCCTGGCCCTGACTGCAAAGAATCCTTATATCGAAGGATGGACCCCACACCGAAGTTGTCCCCACCTCAAACTTGTGCTGCCCTGATAGACCCAAGGGAGCCCTACAAACTGACATCAGGAACCTGGACTGCTGAGTTTTCTTTCCCAGGGAAAATGGAAAAAGGATGTGCCCAGGGGCCCCTAGCCCTGACTGCAAAAAATACTTATATCAAAGGATGGACCCCACACCGAAGCTGTCCCCACATCAAACTTGTGCTGCCCTGATAGACCCAAGGGAGCCCTACAAACTGACATCAGGAACCTGGACTGCTGAGTTTTCTTTCCCAGGGAAAATGGAAAAAGGATGTGCCCAGGGGCCCCTGGCCCTGACTGCAAAAAATCCTTATATCGAAGGATGGACCCTACACCGAAGTTGTCCCCACCTCAAACTTGTGCTGCCCTGATAGACCCAAGGGAGCCCTACAAACTGACATCAGGAACCTGGACTGCTGAGTTTTCTTTCCCAGGGAAAATGGAAAAAGGTTGTGCCCAGGGGCCCCTGGCCCTGGGCCCCTGGCCCTGACTGTAAAAAATCCTTATATCGAAGGATGGACCCTACACCGAAGTTCTCCCCACATCAAACTTGTGCTGCCCTGATAGACCCAAGGGAGCCCTACAAACTGACATCAGGAACCTGGACTGCTGAGTTTTCTTTCCCAGGGAAAATGGAAAAAGGATGTGCCCAGGGGCCCCTGGCCCTGGGCCCCCGGCCCTGACTGCAAAAAATCCTTATATCGAAGGATGGACCCCACACCGAAGTTGTCCCCACCTCAAACTTGTGCTGCCCTGATAGACCCAAGGGAGCCCTACAAACTGACATCAGGAACCTGGACTGCTGAGTTTTCTTTCCCAGGGAAAATGGAAAAAGGATGTGCCCAGGGGCCCCTGGCCCTGACTGCAAAAAATCCTTATATCGAAGGATGGACCCCACACCGAAGCTGTCCCCACCTCAAACTTGTGCTGCCCTGATAGACCCAAGGGAGCCCTACAAACTGACATCAGGAACCTGGACTGCTGAGTTTTCTTTCCCAGGGAAAATGGAAAAAGGTTGTGCCTAGGGGCCCCTGGCCCTGGGCCCCTGGCCCTGACTGCAAAAAATCCTTATATCGAAGGATGGACCCCACACAGAAGTTGTCCCCACCTCAAACTTGTGCTGCCCTGATAGACCCAAGGGAGCCCTACAAACTGACATCAGAAACCTGGACTGCTGAGTTTTCTTTCCCAGGGAAAATGGCCAAAGGATGTGTCCGGGGGCCCCTGGCCCTGACTGCAAAAAATCCTTATATCGAAGCATGGATTCCACACCGAAGTTGTCCCCACCTCAAACTTGTGCTGCCCTGATAGACCCAAGGGAGCCCTACAAACTGACATCAGGAACCTGGACTGCTGAGTTTTCTTTCTCAGGGAAAATGGAAAAAGGATGTGCCCAGGGCCCCTAGCCCTGGGCAGGGACCTCACTGCAAGAAATCCTTATATCGAAGGATGGACCCCACACCGAAGTTGTCCCCACCTCAAACTTGTGCTGCCCTGATAGACCCAAGGGAGCCCTACAAACTGACATCAGGAACCTGGACTGCTGAGTTTTCTTTCCCAGGGAAAATGGAAAAAGGATGTGCCCAGGGGCCCCCTGCCCTGAGCAGGCACCTTAGTACAAGAAATCCTTATATCGAAGGATGTACCCCACACAGAAGTTGTCCCCACCTCAAACTTGTGCTGCCCTGATACACCCAAGGGAGCCCTACAAACTGACATCAGGAATCTGGACCGCAGAGTTTTCTTTCCCAGGGAAAACGGAAAAAGGATGTGCCCAGGGGCCCGCTGCCCTGGGCAGGCACCTTAGTACAAGAAATCCTTATATCGAAGGATGCACCCCACACCGAAGTTGTCCCCACCTCAAACTTGTGCTGCCCTGATAGACCCAAGGGAGCCCTACAAACTGACATCAGGAACCTGGACTGCTGAGTTTTCTTTCCCAGGGAAAATGGAAAAAGGATGTGCCCAGGGGCCCCTAGCCCTGAATGTAAAAATCCTTATATCGAAGGATGGACCCCACACCGAAGTTGTCCCCACCTCAAACTTGTGCTGCCCTGATAGACCCAAGGGAGCCCTACAAACTGACATCAGGAACCTGGACTGCTGAGTTTTCTTTCCCAGGGAAAATGGAAAAAGGATGTGCCCAGGGGCCCCTGGCCCTGACTGCAAAAAATCCTTATATCGAAGGATGGACCCCACACCGAAGCTGTCCCCACCTCAAACTTGTGCTGCCCTGATAGACCCAAGGGAGCCCTACAAACTGACATCAGGAACCTGGACTGCTGAGTTTTCTTTCCCAGGGAAAATGGAAAAAGGTTGTGCCTAAGGGCCCCTGGCCCTGGGCCCCTGGCCCTGACTGCAAAAAATCCTTATATCGAAGGATGGACCCCACACCGAAATTGTCCCCACCTCAAACTTGTGCTGCCCTGATAGACCCAAGGGAGCCCTAAAAACTGACATCAGGAACCTGGACTGCTGAGTTTTCTTTCCCAGGGAAAATGGAAAAAGGATGTGCCCAGGGGCCCCTGGCCCTGACTGCAAAGAATCCTTATATCGAAGGATGGACCCCACACCGAAGTTGTCCCCACCTCAAACTTGTGCTGCCCTGATAGACCCAAGGGAGCCCTACGAACTGACATCAGGAACCTGGACTGCTGAGTTTTCTTTCTCAGGGAAAATGGAAAAAGGATGTGACCAGGGCCCCTAGCCCTGGGCAGGGACCTCACTGCAAGAAATCCTTATATCGAAGGATGGACCCCACACCGAAGTTGTCCCCACCTCAAACTTGTGCTGCCCTGATAGACCCAAGGGAGCCCTACAAACTGACATCAGGAACCTGGACTGCTGAGTTTTCTTTCCCAGGGAAAATGGAAAAAGGATGTGCCCAGGGGCCCCCTGCCCTGAGCAGGCACCTTAGTACAAGAAATCCTTATATCGAAGGATGGACCCCACACAGAAGTTGTCCCCACCTCAAACTTGTGCTGCCCTGATACACCCAAGGGAGCCCTACAAACTGACATCAGGAATCTGGACCGCAGAGTTTTCTTTCCCAGGGAAAACGGAAAAAGGATGTGCCCAGGGGCCCGCTGCCCTGGGCAGGCACCTTAGTACAAGAAATCCTTATATCGAAGGATGCACCCCACACCGAAGTTGTCCCCACCTCAAACTTGTGCTGCCCTGATAGACCCAAGGGAGCCCTACAAACTGACATCAGGAACCTGGACTGCTGAGTTTTCTTTCCCAGGGAAAATGGAAAAAGGATGTGCCCAGGGGCCCCTAGCCCTGACTGCAAAAAATACTTATATCAAAGGATGGACCCCACACCGAAGCTGTCCCCACATCAAACTTGTGCTGCCCTGATAGACCCAAGGGAGCCCTACAAACTGACATCAGGAACCTGGACTGCTGAGTTTTCTTTCCCAGGGAAAATGGAAAAAGGATGTGCCCAGGGGCCCCTGGCCCTGACTGCAAAAAATCCTTATATCGAAGGATGGACCCCACACCGAAGCTGTCCCCACCTCAAACTTGTGCTGCCCTGATAGACCCAAGGGAGCCCTACAAACTGACATCAGGAACCTGGACTGCTGAGTTTTCTTTCCCAGGGAAAATGGAAAAAGGTTGTGCCTAGGGGCCCCTGGCCCTGGGCCCCTGGCCCTGACTGCAAAAAATCCTTATATCGAAGGATGGACCCCACACAGAAGTTGTCCCCACCTCAAACTTGTGCTGCCCTGATAGACCCAAGGGAGCCCTACAAACTGACATCAGAAACCTGGACTGCTGAGTTTTCTTTCCCAGGGAAAATGGCCAAAGGATGTGTCCGGGGGCCCCTGGCCCTGACTGCAAAAAATCCTTATATCGAAGGATGGATTCCACACCGAAGTTGTCCCCACCTCAAACTTGTGCTGCCCTGATAGACCCAAGGGAGCCCTACAAACTGACATCAGGAACCTGGACTGCTGAGTTTTCTTTCTCAGGGAAAATGGAAAAAGGATGTGCCCAGGGCCCCTAGCCCTGGGCAGGGACCTCACTGCAAGAAATCCTTATATCGAAGGATGGACCCCACACCGAAGTTGTCCCCACCTCAAACTTGTGCTGCCCTGATAGACCCAAGGGAGCCCTACAAACTGACATCAGGAACCTGGACTGCTGAGTTTTCTTTCCCAGGGAAAATGGAAAAAGGATGTGTCCAGGGGCCCCCTGCCCTGAGCAGGCACCTTAGTACAAGAAATCCTTATATCGAAGGATGTACCCCACACAGAAGTTGTCCCCACCTCAAACTTGTGCTGCCCTGATACACCCAAGGGAGCCCTACAAACTGACATCAGGAATCTGGACCGCAGAGTTTTCTTTCCCAGGGAAAACGGAAAAAGGATGTGCCCAGGGGCCCGCTGCCCTGGGCAGGCACCTTAGTACAAGAAATCCTTATATCGAAGGATGCACCCCACACCGAAGTTGTCCCCACCTCAAACTTGTGCTGCCCTGATAGACCCAAGGGAGCCCTACAAACTGACATCAGGAACCTGGACTGCTGAGTTTTCTTTCCCAGGGAAAATGGAAAAAGGATGTGCCCAGGGGCCCCTAGCCCTGAATGTAAAAATCCTTATATCGAAGGATGGACCCCACACCGAAGTTGTCCCCACCTCAAACTTGTGCTGCCCTGATAGACCCAAGGGAGCCCTACAAACTGACATCAGGAACCTGGACTGCTGAGTTTTCTTTCCCAGGGAAAATGGAAAAAGGATGTGCCCAGGGGCCCCTGGCCCTGACTGCAAAAAATCCTTATATCGAAGGATGGACCCCACACCGAAGCTGTCCCCACCTCAAACTTGTGCTGCCCTGATAGACCCAAGGGAGCCCTACAAACTGACATCAGGAACCTGGACTGCTGAGTTTTCTTTCCCAGGGAAAATGGAAAAAGGTTGTGCCTAAGGGCCCCTGGCCCTGGGCCCCTGGCCCTGACTGCAAAAAATCCTTATATCGAAGGATGGACCCCACACCGAAATTGTCCCCACCTCAAACTTGTGCTGCCCTGATAGACCCAAGGGAGCCCTAAAAACTGACATCAGGAACCTGGACTGCTGAGTTTTCTTTCCCAGGGAAAATGGAAAAAGGATGTGCCCAGGGGCCCCTGGCCCTGACTGCAAAGAATCCTTATATCGAAGGATGGACCCCACACCGAAGTTGTCCCCACCTCAAACTTGTGCTGCCCTGATAGACCCAAGGGAGCCCTACGAACTGACATCAGGAACCTGGACTGCTGAGTTTTCTTTCTCAGGGAAAATGGAAAAAGGATGTGACCAGGGCCCCTAGCCCTGGGCAGGGACCTCACTGCAAGAAATCCTTATATCGAAGGATGGACCCCACACCGAAGTTGTCCCCACCTCAAACTTGTGCTGCCCTGATAGACCCAAGGGAGCCCTACAAACTGACATCAGGAACCTGGACTGCTGAGTTTTCTTTCCCAGGGAAAATGGAAAAAGGATGTGCCCAGGGGCCCCCTGCCCTGAGCAGGCACCTTAGTACAAGAAATCCTTATATCGAAGGATGGACCCCACACAGAAGTTGTCCCCACCTCAAACTTGTGCTGCCCTGATACACCCAAGGGAGCCCTACAAACTGACATCAGGAATCTGGACCGCAGAGTTTTCTTTCCCAGGGAAAACGGAAAAAGGATGTGCCCAGGGGCCCGCTGCCCTGGGCAGGCACCTTAGTACAAGAAATCCTTATATCGAAGGATGCACCCCACACCGAAGTTGTCCCCACCTCAAACTTGTGCTGCCCTGATAGACCCAAGGGAGCCCTACAAACTGACATCAGGAACCTGGACTGCTGAGTTTTCTTTCCCAGGGAAAATGGAAAAAGGATGTGCCCAGGGGCCCCTAGCCCTGAATGTAAAAATCCTTATATCGAAGGATGGACCCCACACCGAAGTTGTCCCCACCTCAAACTTGTGCTGCCCTGATAGACCCAAGGGAGCCCTACAAACTGACATCAGAAACCTGGACTGCTGAGTTTTCTTTCCCAGGGAAAATGGCCAAAGGATGTGTCCGGGGGCCCCTGGCCCTGACTGCAAAAAATCCTTATATCGAAGGATGGATTCCACACCGAAGTTGTCCCCACCTCAAACTTGTGCTGCCCTGATAGACCCAAGGGAGCCCTACAAACTGACATCAGGAACCTGGACTGCTGAGTTTTCTTTCCCAGGGAAAATGGAAAAAGGTTGTGTCCAGGGGCCCCTGGCCTTAGGCCCCTGGCCCTGACTGCAAAGAATCCTTATATCGAAGGATGGACCCCACACCGAAATTGTCCCCACCTCAAACTTGTGCTGCCCTGATAGACCCAAGGGAGCCCTACAAACTGACATCAGGAACCTGGACTGCTGAGTTTTCTTTCCCAGGGAAAATGGAAAAAGGATGTGCCCAGGGGCCCCTGGCCCTTGGCTGGGACCTCGCTGCAAAGAATCCTTATATCGAAGGATGGACCCCACACCGAAGTTGTCCCCACCTCAAACTTGTGCTGCCCTGATAGACCCAAGGGAGCCCTACAAACTGACATCAGGAACCTGGACTGCTGAGTTTTCTTCCCCAGGGAAAATGGAAAAAGGATGTGCCCAGGGGCCTCTGGCCCTGACTGCAAAGAATCCTTATATCGAAGGATGGACCACACACCAAAGTTGTCCCCACCTCAAACTTGTGCTGCCCTGATAAACCCAAGGGAGCCCTACAAACTGACATCAGGAACCTGGACTGCTGAGTTTTCTTTCCCAGGGAAAATGGAAAATGTATGTGCCCAGGGACCCCTGGCCCTGACTGCAAAGAATCCTTATATCGAAGGATGCACCCCACACCGAAGATGTCCCCACCTCAAACTTGTGGTGCCCTGATACACCCAAGGGAGCCCTACAAACTGACATCAGGAACTTGGACTGCTGAGTTTTCTTTCCCAGGGAAAATGGAAAAAGGATGTGCCCAGGGGCCCCTAGCCCTGACTGCAAAAAATACTTATATCGAAGGATGGACCCCACACCGAAGCTGTCCCCACATCAAACTTGTGCTGCCCTGATAGACCCAAGGGAGCCCTACAAACTGACATCAGGAACCTGGACTGCTGAGTTTTCTTTCCCAGGGAAAATGGAAAAAGGATGTGCCCAGGGGCCCCTGGCCCTGACTGCAAAAAATCCTTATATCGAAGGATGGACCCTACACCGAAGTTGTCCCCACCTCAAACTTGTGCTGCCCTGATAGACCCAAGGGAGCCCTACAAACTGACATCAGGAACCTGGACTGCTGAGTTTTCTTTCCCAGGGAAAATGGAAAAAGGTTGTGTCCAGGGGCCCCTGGCCTTAGGCCCCTGGCCCTGACTGCAAAGAATCCTTATATCGAAGGATGGACCCCCACCGAAATTGTCCCCACCTCAAACTTGTGCTGCCCTGATAGACCCAAGGGAGCCCTAAAAACTGACATCAGGAACCTGGACTGCTGAGTTTTCTTTCCCAGGGAAAATGGCCAAAGGATGTGTCCGGGGGCCCCTGGCCCTGACTGCAAAAATCCTTATATCGAAGGATGGATTCCACACCGAAGTTGTCCCCACCTCAAACTTGTGCTGCCCTGATAGACCCAAGGGAGCCCTACAAACTGACATCAGGAACCTGGACTGCTGAGTTTTCTTTCCCAGGGAAAATGGAAAAAGGTTGTGTCCAGGGGCCCCTGGCCTTAGGCCCCTGGCCCTGACTTCAAAGAATCCTTATATCGAAGGATGGACCCCACACCGAAATTGTCCCCACCTCAAACTTGTGCTGCCCTGATAGACCCAAGGGAGCCCTACAAACTGACATCAGGAACCTGGACTGCTGAGTTTTCTTTCCCAGGGAAAATGGAAAAAGGATGTGCCCAGGGGCCCCTGGCCCTGACTGCAAAGAATCCTTATATCGAAGGATGGACCCCACACCGAAGTTGTCCCCACCTCAAACTTGTGCTGCCCTGATAGACCCAAGGGAGCCCTACAAACTGACATCAGGAACCTGGACTGCTGAGTTTTCTTTCCCAGGGAAAATGGAAAAAGGATGTGCCCAGGGGCCCCCTGCCCTGAGCAGGCACCTTAGTACAAGAAATCCTTATATCGAAGGATGTACCCCACACAGAAGTTGTCCCCACCTCAAACTTGTGCTGCCCTGATACACCCAAGGGAGCCCTACAAACTGACATCAGGAATCTGGACCGCACAATTTTCTTTCCCAGGGAAAACGGAAAAAGGATGTGCCCAGGGGCCCGCTGCCCTGGGCAGGCACCTTAGTACAAGAAATCCTTATATCGAAGGATGCACCCCACACCGAAGTTGTCCCCACCTCAAACTTGTGCTGCCCTGATAGACCCAAGGGAGCCCTACAAACTGACATCAGGAACCTGGACTGCTGAGTTTTCTTTCCCAGGGAAAATGGAAAAAGGATGTGCCCAGGGGCCCCTAGCCCTGACTGTAAAAATCCTTATATCGAAGGATGGACCCCACACCGAAGTTGTCCCCACCTCAAACTTGTGCTGCCCTGATAGACCCAAGGGAGCCCTACAAACTGACATCAGGAACCTGGACTGCTGAGTTTTCTTTCCCAGGGAAAATGGAAAAAGGATGTGCCCAGGGGCCCCTGGCCCTGACTGCAAAAAATCCTTATATCGAAGGATGGACCCCACACCGAAGCTGTCCCCACCTCAAACTTGTGCTGCCCTGATAGACCCAAGGGAGCCCTACAAACTGACATCAGGAACCTGGACTGCTGAGTTTTCTTTCCCAGGGAAAATGGAAAAAGGATGTGCCCAGGGGCCCCTGGCCCTGGGCCCCTGGCCCTGACTGCAAAGAATCCTTATATCGAAGGATGGACCCCACACAGAAGTTGTCCCCACCTCAAACTTGTGCTGCCCTGATAGATCCAAGGCAGCCCTACAAACTGACATCAGGAACCTGGACTGCTGAGTTTTCTTTCCCAGGGAAAATGGACAAAGGATATGCCCACGGGCCCCTGGCCCTGACTGCAAAGAATCCTTATATCGAGGGATGGACCCCACACCAAAGTTGTCCCCACCTCAAACTTGTGCTGCCCTGATAGACCCAAGGGAGCCCTACAAACTGACATCAGAAACCTGGACTGCTGAGTTTTCTTTCCCAGGGAAAATGGCCAAAGGATGTGTCCGGGGGCCCCTGGCCCTGACTGCAAAAAATCCTTATATCGAAGGACGGATTCCACACCGAAGTTGTCCCCACCTCAAACTTGTGCTGCCCTGATAGACCCAAGGGAGCCCTACAAACTGACATCAGGAACCTGGACTGCTGAGTTTTCTTTCCCAGGGAAAATGGAAAAAGGTTGTGTCCAGGGGCCCATGGCCTTAGGCCCCTGGCCCTGACTGCAAAGAATCCTTATATCGAAGGATGGACCCCACACCGAAATTGTCCCCACCTCAAACTTGTGCTGCCCTGATAGACCCAAGGGAGCCCTAAAAACTGACATCAGGAACCTGGACTGCTGAGTTTTCTTTCCCAGGGAAAATGGAAAAAGGATGTGCCCAGGGGCCCCCTGCCCTGAGCAGGCACCTTAGTACAAGAAATCCTTATATCGAAGGATGTACCCCACACAGAAGTTGTCCCCACCTCAAACTTGTGCTGCCCTGATACACCCAAGGGAGCCCTACAAACTGACATCAGGAATCTGGACCGCACAGTTTTCTTTCCCAGGGAAAACGGAAAAAGGATGTGCCCAGGGGCCCGCTGCCCTGGGCAGGCACCTTAGTACAAGAAATCCTTATATCGAAGGATGCACCCCACACCGAAGTTGTCCCCACCTCAAACTTGTGCTGCCCTGATAGACCCAAGGGAGCCCTACAAACTGACATCAGGAACTTGGACTGCTGAGTTTTCTTTCCCAGGGAAAATGGACAAAGTTTATGCCCACGGGCCCCTGGCCCTGACTGCAAAAAATCCTTATATCGAAGGATGGACCCCACACCAAAGCTGTCCCCACCTCAAACTTGTGCTGCCCTGAAAGACCCAAGGGAGCCCTACAAACTGACATCAGGAACCTGGACTGCTGAGTTTTCTTTCCCAGGGAAAATGGAAAAAGGATGTGCCCAGGGGCCCCTAGCCCTGAATGCAAAAATTCCTTATATCGAAGGATGGACCCCACACCGAAGCTGTCCCCACATCAAACTTGTGCTGCCCTGATAGACCCAAGGGAGCCCTACAAACTGACATCAGTAACCTGGACTGCTGAGTTTTCTTTCCCAGGGAAAATGGAAAAAGGATGTGCCCAGGGGCCCCTGGCCCTTGGCTGGGACCTCGCTGCAAAGAATCCTTATATCGAAGGATGGACCCCACACCGAAGTTGTCCCCACCTCAAACTTGTGCTGCCCTGATAGACCCAAGGGAGCCCTACAAACTGACATCAGGAACCTGGACTGCTGAGTTTTCTTTCCCAGGGAAAATGGAAAATGTATGTGCCCAGGGACCCCTGGCCCTGACTGCAAAGAATCCTTATATCGAAGGATGCACCCCACACCGAAGATGTCCCCACCTCAAACTTGTGGTGCCCTGATACACCCAAGGGAGCCCTACAAACTGACATCAGGAACCTGGACTGCTGAGTTTTCTTTCCCAGGGAAAATGGAAAAAGGATGTGCCCAGGGGCCCCCTGCCCTGGGCAGGCACCTTAGTACAAGAAATCCTTATATCGAAGGATGGACCCCACACCAAAGTTGTCCCCACCTCAAACTTGTGCTGCCCTGATAGACCCAAGGGAGCCCTACAAACTGACATCAGGAACCTGGACTGCTGAGTTTTCTTTCCCAGTGAAAATGGAAAAAGGATGTGCCCAGGGGCCCCTGGCCCTGACTGCAAAGAATCCTTATATCGAAGGATGGACCCCACACCGAAGTTGTCCCCACCTCAAACTTGTGCTGCCCTGATAGACCCAAGGGAGCCCTACAAACTGACATCAGGAACCTGGACTGCTGAGTTTTCTTTCCCAGGGAAAATGGAAAAAGGATGTGCCCAGGGGCCCCTAGCCCTGACTGCAAAAAATACTTATATCAAAGGATGGACCCCACACCGAAGCTGTCCCCACATCAAACTTGTGCTGCCCTGATAGACCCAAGGGAGCCCTACAAACTGACATCAGGAACCTGGACTGCTGAGTTTTCTTTCCCAGGGAAAATGGAAAAAGGATGTGCCCAGGGGCCCCTGGCCCTGACTGCAAAAAATCCTTATATCGAAGGATGGACCCTACACCGAAGTTGTCCCCACCTCAAACTTGTGCTGCCCTGATAGACCCAAGGGAGCCCTACAAACTGACATCAGGAACCTGGACTGCTGAGTTTTCTTTCCCAGGGAAAATGGAAAAAGGTTGTGCCCAGGGGCCCCTGGCCCTGGGCCCCTGGCCCTGACTGTAAAAAATCCTTATATCGAAGGATGGACCCTACACCGAAGTTCTCCCCACATCAAACTTGTGCTGCCCTGATAGACCCAAGGGAGCCCTACAAACTGACATCAGGAACCTGGACTGCTGAGTTTTCTTTCCCAGGGAAAATGGAAAAAGGATGTGCCCAGGGGCCCCTGGCCCTGGGCCCCCGGCCCTGACTGCAAAAAATCCTTATATCGAAGGATGGACCCCACACCGAAGTTGTCCCCACCTCAAACTTGTGCTGCCCTGATAGACCCAAGGGAGCCCTACAAACTGACATCAGGAACCTGGACTGCTGAGTTTTCTTTCCCAGGGAAAATGGAAAAAGGATGTGCCCAGGGGCCCCTGGCCCTGACTGCAAAAAATCCTTATATCGAAGGATGGACTCCACACCGAAGCTGTCCCCACCTCAAACTTGTGCTGCCCTGATAGACCCAAGGGAGCCCTACAAACTGACATCAGGAACCTGGACTGCTGAGTTTTCTTTCCCAGGGAAAATGGAAAAAGGTTGTGCCTAGGGGCCCCTGGCCCTGGGCCCCTGGCCCTGACTGCAAAAAATCCTTATATCGAAGGATGGACCCCACACAGAAGTTGTCCCCACCTCAAACTTGTGCTGCCCTGATAGACCCAAGGGAGCCCTACAAACTGACATCAGAAACCTGGACTGCTGAGTTTTCTTTCCCAGGGAAAATGGCCAAAGGATGTGTCCGGGGGCCCCTGGCCCTGACTGCAAAAAATCCTTATATCGAAGGATGGATTCCACACCGAAGTTGTCCCCACCTCAAACTTGTGCTGCCCTGATAGACCCAAGGGAGCCCTACAAACTGACATCAGGAACCTGGACTGCTGAGTTTTCTTTCTCAGGGAAAATGGAAAAAGGATGTGCCCAGGGCCCCTAGCCCTGGGCAGGGACCTCACTGCAAGAAATCCTTATATCGAAGGATGGACCCCACACCGAAGTTGTCCCCACCTCAAACTTGTGCTGCCCTGATAGACCCAAGGGAGCCCTACAAACTGACATCAGGAACCTGGACTGCTGAGTTTTCTTTCCCAGGGAAAATGGAAAAAGGATGTGCCCAGGGGCCCCCTGCCCTGAGCAGGCACCTTAGTACAAGAAATCCTTATATCGAAGGATGTACCCCACACAGAAGTTGTCCCCACCTCAAACTTGTGCTGCCCTGATACACCCAAGGGAGCCCTACAAACTGACATCAGGAATCTGGACCGCAGAGTTTTCTTTCCCAGGGAAAACGGAAAAAGGATGTGCCCAGGGGCCCGCTGCCCTGGGCAGGCACCTTAGTACAAGAAATCCTTATATCGAAGGATGCACCCCACACCGAAGTTGTCCCCACCTCAAACTTGTGCTGCCCTGATAGACCCAAGGGAGCCCTACAAACTGACATCAGGAACCTGGACTGCTGAGTTTTCTTTCCCAGGGAAAATGGAAAAAGGATGTGCCCAGGGGCCCCTAGCCCTGAATGTAAAAATCCTTATATCGAAGGATGGACCCCACACCGAAGTTGTCCCCACCTCAAACTTGTGCTGCCCTGATAGACCCAAGGGAGCCCTACAAACTGACATCAGGAACCTGGACTGCTGAGTTTTCTTTCCCAGGGAAAATGGAAAAAGGATGTGCCCAGGGGCCCCTGGCCCTGACTGCAAAAAATCCTTATATCGAAGGATGGACCCCACACCGAAGCTGTCCCCACCTCAAACTTGTGCTGCCCTGATAGACCCAAGGGAGCCCTACAAACTGACATCAGGAACCTGGACTGCTGAGTTTTCTTTCCCAGGGAAAATGGAAAAAGGTTGTGCCTAAGGGCCCCTGGCCCTGGGCCCCTGGCCCTGACTGCAAAAAATCCTTATATCGAAGGATGGACCCCACACAGAAGTTGTCCCCACCTCAAACTTGTGCTGCCCTGATAGATCCAAGGCAGCCCTACAAACTGACATCAGGAACCTGGACTGCTGAGTTTTCTTTCCCAGGGAAAATGGACAAAGGATATGCCCACGGGCCCCTGGCCCTGACTGCAAAGAATCCTTATATCGAGGGATGGACCCCACACCAAAGTTGTCCCCACCTCAAACTTGTGCTGCCCTGATAGACCCAAGGGAGCCCTACAAACTGACATCAGAAACCTGGACTGCTGAGTTTTCTTTCCCAGGGAAAATGGCCAAAGGATGTGTCCGGGGGCCCCTGGCCCTGACTGCAAAAAATCCTTATATCGAAGGATGGATTCCACACCGAAGTTGTCCCCACCTCAAACTTGTGCTGCCCTGATAGACCCAAGGGAGCCCTACAAACTGACATCAGGAACCTGGACTGCTGAGTTTTCTTTCCCAGGGAAAATGGAAAAAGGTTGTGTCCAGGGGCCCCTGGCCTTAGGCCCCTGGCCCTGACTGCAAAGAATCCTTATATCGAAGGATGGACCCCACACCGAAATTGTCCCCACCTCAAACTTGTGCTGCCCTGATAGACCCAAGGGAGCCCTAAAAACTGACATCAGGAACCTGGACTGCTGAGTTTTCTTTCCCAGGGAAAATGGAAAAAGGATGTGCCCAGGGGCCCCTGGCCCTGACTGCAAAGAATCCTTATATCGAAGGATGGACCCCACACCGAAGTTGTCCCCACCTCAAACTTGTGCTGCCCTGATAGACCCAAGGGAGCCCTACGAACTGACATCAGGAACCTGGACTGCTGAGTTTTCTTTCTCAGGGAAAATGGAAAAAGGATGTGACCAGGGCCCCTAGCCCTGGGCAGGGACCTCACTGCAAGAAATCCTTATATCGAAGGATGGACCCCACACCGAAGTTGTCCCCACCTCAAACTTGTGCTGCCCTGATAGACCCAAGGGAGCCCTACAAACTGACATCAGGAATCTGGACCGCAGAGTTTTCTTTCCCAGGGAAAACGGAAAAAGGATGTGCCCAGGGGCCCGCTGCCCTGGGCAGGCACCTTAGTACAAGAAATCCTTATATCGAAGGATGCACCCCACACCGAAGTTGTCCCCACCTCAAACTTGTGCTGCCCTGATAGACCCAAGGGAGCCCTACAAACTGACATCAGGAACCTGGACTGCTGAGTTTTCTTTCCCAGGGAAAATGGAAAAAGGATGTGCCCAGGGGCCCCTAGCCCTGAATGTAAAAATCCTTATATCGAAGGATGGACCCCACACCGAAGTTGTCCCCACCTCAAACTTGTGCTGCCCTGATAGACCCAAGGGAGCCCTACAAACTGACATCAGAAACCTGGACTGCTGAGTTTTCTTTCCCAGGGAAAATGGCCAAAGGATGTGTCCGGGGGCCCCTGGCCCTGACTGCAAAAAATCCTTATATCGAAGGATGGATTCCACACCGAAGTTGTCCCCACCTCAAACTTGTGCTGCCCTGATAGACCCAAGGGAGCCCTACAAACTGACATCAGGAACCTGGACTGCTGAGTTTTCTTTCCCAGGGAAAATGGAAAAAGGTTGTGTCCAGGGGCCCCTGGCCTTAGGCCCCTGGCCCTGACTGCAAAGAATCCTTATATCGAAGGATGGACCCCACACCGAAATTGTCCCCACCTCAAACTTGTGCTGCCCTGATAGACCCAAGGGAGCCCTACAAACTGACATCAGGAACCTGGACTGCTGAGTTTTCTTTCCCAGGGAAAATGGAAAAAGGATGTGCCCAGGGGCCCCTGGCCCTGACTGCAAAAAATCCTTATATCTAAGGATGGACCCCACACCGAAGTTGTCCCCACCTCAAACTTGTGCTGCCCTGATAGACCCAAGGCAGCCCTACAAACTGACATCAGGTACGTGGACTGCTGAGTTTTCTTTCCCAGGGAAAATGGAAAAAGGATGTGCCCAGGGGCCCCTGGCCCTGACTGCAAAGAATCCTTATATCGAAGGATGGACCCCACACCGAAGTTGTCCCCACCTCAAACTTGTGCTGCCCTGATAGACCCAAGGGAGCCCTACAAACTGACATCAGGAACCTGGACTGCTGAGTTTTCTTTCTCAGGGAAAATGGAAAAAGGATGTGCCCAGGGCCCCTAGCCCTGGGCAGGGACCTCACTGCAAGAAATCCTTATATCGAAGGATGGACCCCACACCGAAGTTGTCCCCACCTCAAACTTGTGCTGCCCTGATAGACCCAAGGGAGCCCTACAAACTGACATCAGGAACCTGGACTGCTGAGTTTTCTTTCCCAGGGAAAATGGAAAAAGGATGTGCCCAGGGGCCCCCTGCCCTGAGCAGGCACCTTAGTACAAGAAATCCTTATATCGAAGGATGTACCCCACACAGAAGTTGTCCCCACATCAAACTTGTGCTGCCCTGATACACCCAAGGGAGCCCTACAAACTGACATCAGGAATCTGGACCGCAGAGTTTTCTTTCCCAGGGAAAACGGAAAAAGGATGTGCCCAGGGGCCCGCTGCCCTGGGCAGGCAACTTAGTACAAGAAATCCTTATATCGAAGGATGCACCCCACACCGAAGTTGTCCCCACCTCAAACTTGTGCTGCCCTGATAGACCCAAGGGAGCCCTACAAACTGACATCAGGAACCTGGACTGCTGAGTTTTCTTTCCCAGGGAAAATGGAAAAAGGATGTGCCCAGGGGCCCCTAGCCCTGAATGTAAAAATCCTTATATCGAAGGATGGACCCCACACCGAAGTTGTCCCCACCTCAAACTTGTGCTGCCCTGATAGACCCAAGGGAGCCCTACAAACTGACATCAGGAACCTGGACTGCTGAGTTTTCTTTCCCAGGGAAAATGGAAAAAGGATGTGCCCAGGGGCCCCTGGCCCTGACTGCAAGAAATCCTTATATCGAAGGATGGACCCCACACCGAAGCTGTCCCCACCACAAACTTGTGCTGCCCTGATAGACCCAAGGGAGCCCTACAAACTGACATCAGGAACCTGGACTGCTGAGTTTTCTTTCCCAGGGAAAATGGAAAAAGGATGTGCCCAGGGGCCCCTGGCCCTGGGCCCCTGGCCCTGACTGCAAAAAATCCTTATATCGAAGGATGGACCCCACACAGAAGTTGTCCCCACCTCAAACTTGTGCTGCCCTGATAGATCCAAGGCAGCCCTACAAACTGACATCAGGAACCTGGACTGCTGAGTTTTCTTTCCCAGGGAAAATGGACAAAGGATATGCCCACGGGCCCCTGGCCCTGACTGCAAAGAATCCTTATATCGAGGGATGGACCCCACACCAAAGTTGTCCCCACCTCAAACTTGTGCTGCCCTGATAGACCCAAGGGAGCCCTACAAACTGACATCAGAAACCTGGACTGCTGAGTTTTCTTTCCCAGGGAAAATGGCCAAAGGATGTGTCCGGGGGCCCCTGGCCCTGACTGCAAAAAATCCTTATATCGAAGGATGGATTCCACACCGAAGTTGTCCCCACCTCAAACTTGTGCTGCCCTGATAGACCCAAGGGAGCCCTACAAACTGACATCAGGAACCTGGACTGCTGAGTTTTCTTTCCCAGGGAAAATGGAAAAAGGTTGTGTCCAGGGGCCCCTGGCCTTAGGCCCCTGGCCCTGACTGCAAAGAATCCTTATATCGAAGGATGGACCCCACACCGAAATTGTCCCCACCTCAAACTTGTGCTGCCCTGATAGACCCAAGGGAGCCCTACAAACTGACATCAGGAATCTGGACCGCACAGTTTTCTTTCCCAGGGAAAACGGAAAAAGGATGTGCCCAGGGGCCCGCTGCCCTGGGCAGGCACCTTAGTACAAGAAATCCTTATATCGAAGGATGCACCCCACACCGAAGTTGTCCCCACCTCAAACTTGTGCTGCCCTGATAGACCCAAGGGAGCCCTACAAACTGACATCAGGAACCTGGACTGCTGAGTTTTCTTTCCCAGGGAAAATGGAAAAAGGATGTGCCCAGGGGCCCCTGGCCCTGGGCCCCCGGCCCTGACTGCAAAAAATCCTTATATCGAAGGATGGACCCCACACCGAAGTTGTCCCCACCTCAAACTTGTGCTGCCCTGATAGACCCAAGGGAGCCCTACAAACTGACATCAGGAACCTGGACTGCTGAGTTTTCTTTCCCAGGGAAAATGGAAAAAGGATGTGCCCAGGGGCCCCTGGCCCTGACTGCAAAAAATCCTTATATCGAAGGATGGACCCCACACCGAAGCTGTCCCCACCTCAAACTTGTGCTGCCCTGATAGACCCAAGGGAGCCCTACAAACTGACATCAGGAACCTGGACTGCTGAGTTTTCTTTCCCAGGGAAAATGGAAAAAGGATGTGCCCAGGGGCCCCTGGCCCTGGGCCCCTGGCCCTGACTGCAAAAAATCCTTATATCGAAGGATGGACCCCACACAGAAGTTGTCCCCACCTCAAACTTGTGCTGCCCTGATAGATCCAAGGCAGCCCTACAAACTGACATCAGGAACCTGGACTGCTGAGTTTTCTTTCCCAGGGAAAATGGACAAAGGATATGTCCACGGGCCCCTGGCCCTGACTGCAAAGAATCCTTATATCGAAGGATGGACCCCACACCAAAGTTGTCCCCACCTCAAACTTGTGCTGCCCTGATAGACCCAAGGGAGCCTTACAAACTGACATCAGAAACCTGGACTGCTGAGTTTTTTTTCCCAGGGAAAATGGCCAAAGGATGTGCCCGGGGGCCCCTGGCCCTGACTGCAAAAAATCCTTATATCGAAGGATGGATTCCACACCGAAGTTGTCCCCACCTCAAACTTGTGCTGCCCTGATAGACCCAAGGGAGCCCTACAAACTGACATCAGGAACCTGGACTGCTGAGTTTTCTTTCCCAGGGAAAATGGAAAAAGGTTGTGTCCAGGGGCCCCTGGCCTTAGGCCCCTGGCCCTGACTGCAAAGAATCCTTATATCGAAGGATGGACCCCACACCGAAATTGTCCCCACCTCAAACTTGTGCTGCCCTGATAGACCCAAGGGAGCCCTAAAAACTGACATCAGGAACCTGGACTGCTGAGTTTTCTTTCCCAGGGAAAATGGAAAAAGGATGTGCCCAGGGGCCCCTGGCCCTGACTGCAAAGAATCCTTATATCGAAGGATGGACCCCACACCGAAGTTGTCCCCACCTCAAACTTGTGCTGCCCTGATAGACCCAAGGGAGCCCTACGAACTGACATCAGGAACCTGGACTGCTGAGTTTTCTTTCTCAGGGAAAATGGAAAAAGGATGTGCCCAGGGCCCCTAGCCCTGGGCAGGGACCTCACTGCAAGAAATCCTTATATCGAAGGATGGACCCCACACCGAAGTTGTCCCCACCTCAAACTTGTGCTGTCCTGATAGACCCAAGGCAGCCCTACAAACTGACATCAGGAACTTGGACTGCTGAGTTTTCTTTCCCAGGGAAAATGGACAAAGTTTATGCCCACGGGCCCCTGGCCCTGACTGCAAAAAATCCTTATATCGAAGGATGGACCCCACACCAAAGCTGTCCCCACCTCAAACTTGTGCTGCCCTGAAAGACCCAAGGGAGCCCTACAAACTGACATCAGGAACCTGGACTGCTGAGTTTTCTTTCCCAGGGAAAATGGAAAAAGGCTGTGCCCAGGGGCCCCTAGCCCTGACTGCAAAAAATCCTTATATCGAAGGATGGACCCCACACCGAAGCTGTCCCCACATCAAACTTGTGCTGCCCTGATAGACCCAAGGGAGCCCTACAAACTGACATCAGGAACCTGGACTGCTGAGTTTTCTTTCCCAGGGAAAATGGAAAAAGGATGTGCCCAGGGGCCCCTGGCCCTTGGCTGGGACCTCGCTGCAAAGAATCCTTATATCGAAGGATGGACCCCACACCGAAGTTGTCCCCACCTCAAACTTGTGGTGCCCTGATACACCCAAGGGAGCCCTACAAACTGACATCAGGAACCTGGACTGCTGAGTTTTCTTTCCCAGGGAAAATGGAAAAAGGTTGTGCCTAGGGGCCCCTGGCCCTGGGCCCCTGGCCCTGACTGCAAAAAATCCTTATATCGAAGGATGGACCCCACACAGAAGTTGTCCCCACCTCAAACTTGTGCTGCCCTGATAGATCCAAGGCAGCCCTACAAACTGACATCAGGAACCTGGACTGCTGAGTTTTCTTTCCCAGGGAAAATGGACAAAGGATATGCCCACGGGCCCCTGGCCCTGACTGCAAAGAATCCTTATATCGAGGGATGGACCCCACACCAAAGTTGTCCCCACCTCAAACTTGTGCTGCCCTGATAGACCCAAGGGAGCCCTACAAACTGACATCAGAAACCTGGACTGCTGAGTTTTCTTTCCCAGGGAAAATGGCCAAAGGATGTGTCCGGGGGCCCCTGGCCCTGACTGCAAAAAATCCTTATATCGAAGGATGGATTCCACACCGAAGTTGTCCCCACCTCAAACTTGTGCTGCCCTGATAGACCCAAGGGAGCCCTACAAACTGACATCAGGAACCTGGACTGCTGAGTTTTCTTTCCCAGGGAAAATGGAAAAAGGATGTGCCCAGGGGCCCCCTGCCCTGAGCAGGCACCTTAGTACAAGAAATCCTTATATCGAAGGATGTACCCCACACAGAAGTTGTCCCCACCTCAAACTTGTGCTGCCCTGATACACCCAAGGGAGCCCTGCAAACTGACATCAGGAATCTGGACCGCACAGTTTTCTTTCCCAGGGAAAACGGAAAAAGGATGTGCCCAGGGGCCCCTAGCCCTGACTGTAAAAATCCTTATATCGAAGGATGGACCCCACACCGAAGTTGTCCCCACCTCCAACTTGTGCTGCCCTGATAGACCCAAGGGAGCCCTACAAACTGACATCAGGAACCTGGACTGCTGAGTTTTCTTTCCCAGGGAAAATGGAAAAAGGATGTGCCCAGGGGCCCCTGGCCCTGACTGCAAAAAATCCTTATATCGAAGGATGGACCCTACACCGAAGTTGTCCCCACCTCAAACTTGTGCTGCCCTGATAGACCCAAGGGAGCCCTACAAACTGACATCAGGAACCTGGACTGCTGAGTTTTCTTTCCCAGGGAAAATGGAAAAAGGTTGTGCCCATTGGCCCCTGGCCCTGGGCCCCTGGCCCTGACTGCAAAAAATCTGTATATCGAAGGATGGACCCTACACCGAAGTTGTCCCCACCTCAAACTTGTGCTGCCCTGATAGACCCAAGAAAGCCCTACAAACTGACATCAGGAACCTGGACTGCTGAGTTTTCTTTCCCAGGGAAAATGGAAAAAGGATGTGCCCAGGGGCCCCTGGCCCTGGGCCCCCGGCCCTGACTGCAAAAAATCCTTATATCGAAGGATGGACCCCACACCGAAGTTGTCCCCACCTCAAACTTGTGCTGCCCTGATAGACCCAAGGGAGCCCTACAAACTGACATCAGGAACCTGGACTGCTGAGTTTTCTTTCCCAGGGAAAATGGAAAAAGGATGTGCCCAGGGGCCCCTGGCCCTGACTGCAAAAAATCCTTATATCGAAGGATGGACCCCACACCGAAGCTGTCCCCACCTCAAACTTGTGCTGCCCTGATAGACCCAAGGGAGCCCTACGAACTGACATCAGGAACCTGGACTGCTGAGTTTTCTTTCTCAGGGAAAATGGAAAAAGGATGTGCCCAGGGCCCCTAGCCCTGGGCAGGGACCTCACTGCAAGAAATCCTTATATCGAAGGATGGACCCCACACCGAAGTTGTCCCCACCTCAAACTTGTGCTGCCCTGATAGACCCAAGGGAGCCCTACAAACTGACATCAGGAACCTGGACTGCTGAGTTTTCTTTCCCAGGGAAAATGGAAAAAGGATGTGCCCAGGGGACCCCGGCCCTGAGCAGGCACCTTAGTACAAGAAATCCTTATATCGAAGGATGTACCCCACACAGAAGTTGTCCCCACCTCAAACTTGTGCTGCCCTGATACACCCAAGGGAGCCCTACAAACTGACATCAGGAATCTGGACCGCACAGTTTTCTTTCCCAGGGAAAACGGAAAAAGGATGTGCCCAGGGGCCCGCTGCCCTGGGCAGGCACCTTAGTACAAGAAATCCTTATATCGAAGGATGCACCCCACACCGAAGTTGTCCCCACCTCAAACTTGTGCTGCCCTGATAGACCCAAGGGAGCCCTACAAACTGACATCAGGAACCTGGACTGCTGAGTTTTCTTTCCCAGGGAAAATGGAAAAAGGATGTGCCCAGGGGCCCCTAGCCCTGACTGTAAAAATCCTTATATCGAAGGATGGACCCCACACCGAAGTTGTCCCCACCTCAAACTTGTGCTGCCCTGATAGACCCAAGGGAGCCCTACAAACTGACATCAGGAACTTGGACTGCTGAGTTTTCTTTCCCAGGGAAAATGGACAAAGTTTATGCCCACGGGCCCCTGGACCTGACTGCAAAAAATCCTTATATCGAAGGATGGACCCCACACCAAAGCTGTCCCCACCTCAAACTTGTGCTGCCCTGAAAGACCCAAGGGAGCCCTACAAACTGACATCAGGAACCTGGACTGCTGAGTTTTCTTTCCCAGGGAAAATGGAAAAAGGATGTGCCCAGGGGCCCCTAGCCCTGAATGCAAAAATTCCTTATATCGAAGGATGGACCCCACACCGAAGCTGTCCCCACCTCAAACTTGTGCTGCCCTGATAGACCCAAGGGAGCCCTACAAACTGACATCAGGAACCTGGACTGCTGAGTTTTCTTTCCCAGGGAAAATGGAAAAAGGATGTGCCCAGGAGCCCCTGGCCCTTGGCTGGGACCTCGCTGCAAAGAATCCTTATATCGAAGGATGGACCCCACACCGAAGTTGTCCCCACCTCAAACTTGTGCTGCCCTGATAGACCCAAGGGAGCCCTACAAACTGACATCAGGAACCTGGACTGCTGAGTTTTCTTCCCCAGGGAAAATGGAAAAAGGATGTGCCCAGGGGCCTCTGGCCCTGACTGCAAAGAATCCTTATATCGAAGGATGGACCCCACACCAAAGTTGTCCCCACCTCAAACTTGTGCTGCCCTGATAGACCCAAGGGAGCCCTAAAAACTGACATCAGGAACCTGGACTGCTGAGTTTTCTTTCCCAGGGAAAATGGAAAATGTATGTGCCCAGGGACCCCTGGCCCTGACTGCAAAGAATCCTTATATCGAAGGATGCACCCCACACCGAAGATGTCCCCACCTCAAACTTGTGGTGCCCTGATACACCCAAGGGAGCCCTACAAACTGACATCAGGAACCTGGACTGCTGAGTTTTCTTTCCCAGGGAAAATGGAAAAAGGATGTGCCCAGGGGCCCCCTGCCCTGGGCAGGCACCTTAGTACAAGAAATCCTTATATCGAAGGATGGACCCCACACAGAAGTTGTCCCCACCTCAAACTTGTGCTGCCCTGATAGACCCAAGGGAGCCCTACAAACTGACATCAGGAACCTGGACTGCTGAGTTTTCTTTCCCAGTGAAAATGGAAAAAGGATGTGCCCAGGGGCCCCTGGCCCTGACTGCAAAGAATCCTTATATCGAAGGATGGACCCCACACCGAAGTTGTCCCCACCTCAAACTTGTGCTGCCCTGATAGACCCAAGGGAGCCCTACAAACTGACATCAGGAACCTGGACTGCTGAGTTTTCTTTCCCAGGGAAAATGGAAAAAGGATGTGCCCAGGGGCCCCTAGCCCTGACTGCAAAAAATACTTATATCGAAGGATGGACCCCACACCGAAGCTGTCCCCACATCAAACTTGTGCTGCCCTGATAGACCCAAGGGAGCCCTACAAACTGACATCAGGAACCTGGACTGCTGAGTTTTCTTTCCCAGGGAAAATGGAAAAAGGATGTGCCCAGGGGCCCCTGGCCCTGGGCCCCTGGCCCTGACTGCAAAGAATCCTTATATCGAAGGATGGACCCCACACCGAAGATGTCCCCACCTCAAACTTGTGGTGCCCTGATACACCCAAGGGAGCCCTACAAACTGACATCAGGAACCTGGACTGCTGAGTTTTCTTTCCCAGGGAAAATGGACAAAGGTTGTGCCTAGGGGCCCCTGGCCCTGGGCCCCTGGCCCTGACTGCAAAAAATCCTTATATCGAAGGATGGACCCCACACAGAAGTTGTCCCCACCTCAAACTTGTGCTGCCCTGATAGATCCAAGGCAGCCCTACAAACTGACATCAGGAACCTGGACTGCTGAGTTTTCTTTCCCAGGGAAAATGGACAAAGGATATGCCCACGGGCCCCTGGCCCTGACTGCAAAAAATCCTTATATCGAAGGATGGACCCCACACCGAAATTGTCCCCACCTCAAACTTGTGCTGCCCTGATAGACCCAAGGGAGCCCTAAAAACTGACATCAGGAACCTGGACTGCTGAGTTTTCTTTCCCAGGGAAAATGGAAAAAGGATGTGCCCAGGGCCCCTAGCCCTGGGCAGGGACCTCACTGCAAGAAATCCTTATATCGAAGGATGGACCCCACACCGAAGTTGTCCCCACCTCAAACTTGTGCTGCCCTGATAGACCCAAGGGAGCCCTACAAACTGACATCAGGAACCTGGACTGCTGAGTTTTCTTTCCCAGGGAAAATGGAAAAAGGATGTGCCCAGGGGCCCCCTGCCCTGAGCAGGCACCTTAGTACAAGAAATCCTTATATCGAAGGATGTACCCCACACAGAAGTTGTCCCCACCTCAAACTTGTGCTGCCCTGATACACCCAAGGGAGCCCTACAAACTGACATCAGGAATCTGGACCGCACAGTTTTCTTTCCCAGGGAAAACGGAAAAAGGATGTGCCCAGGGGCCCGCTGCCCTGGGCAGGCACCTTAGTACAAGAAATCCTTATATCGAAGGATGCACCCCACACCGAAGTTGTCCCCACCTCAAACTTGTGCTGTCCTGATAGACCCAAGGGAGCCCTACAAACTGACATCAGGAACCTGGACTGCTGAGTTTTCTTTCCCAGGGAAAATGGAAAAAGGATGTGCCCAGGGGCCCCTGGCCCTGACTGCAAAAAATCCTTATATCGAAGGATGGACCCCACACCGAAGCTGTCCCCACCTCAAACTTGTGCTGCCCTGATAGACCCAAGGGAGCCCTACAAACTGACATCAGGAACCTGGACTGCTGAGTTTTCTTTCCCAGGGAAAATATAAAAAGGTTGTGCCTAAGGGCCCCTGGCCCTGGGCCCCTGGCCCTGACTGCAAAAAATCCTTATATCGAAGGATGGACCCCACACAGAAGTTGTCCCCACCTCAAACTTGTGCTGCCCTGATAGATCCAAGGCAGCCCTACAAACTGACATCAGGAACCTGGACTGCTGAGTTTTCTTTCCCAGGGAAAATGGACAAAGGATATGCCCACGGGCCCCTGGCCCTGACTGCAAAGAATCCTTATATCGAGGGATGGACCCCACACCAAAGTTGTCCCCACCTCAAACTTGTGCTGCCCTGATAGACCCAAGGGAGCCCTACAAACTGACATCAGAAACCTGGACTGCTGAGTTTTCTTTCCCAGGGAAAATGGCCAAAGGATGTGTCCGGGGGCCCCTGGCCCTGACTGCAAAAAATCCTTATATCGAAGGACGGATTCCACACCGAAGTTGTCCCCACCTCAAACTTGTGCTGCCCTGATAGACCCAAGGGAGCCCTACAAACTGACATCAGGAACCTGGACTGCTGAGTTTTCTTTCCCAGGGAAAATGGAAAAAGGTTGTGTCCAGGGGCCCCTGGCCTTAGGCCCCTGGCCCTGACTGCAAAGAATCCTTATATCGAAGGATGGACCCCACACCGAAATTGTCCCCACCTCAAACTTGTGCTGCCCTGATAGACCCAAGGGAGCCCTAAAAACTGACATCAGGAACCTGGACTGCTGAGTTTTCTTTCCCAGGGAAAATGGAAAAAGGATGTGCCCAGGGGCCCCTGGCCCTGACTGCAAAGAATCCTTATATCGAAGGATGGACCCCACACCGAAGTTGTCCCCACCTCAAACTTGTGCTGCCCTGATAGACCCAAGGGAGCCCTACGAACTGACATCAGGAACCTGGACTGCTGAGTTTTCTTTCTCAGGGAAAATGGAAAAAGGATGTGCCCAGGGCCCCTAGCCCTGGGCAGGGACCTCACTGCAAGAAATCCTTATATCGAAGGATGGACCCCACACCGAAGTTGTCCCCACCTCAAACTTGTGCTGCCCTGATAGACCCAAGGGAGCCCTACAAACTGACATCAGGAACCTGGACTGCTGAGTTTTCTTTCCCAGGGAAAATGGAAAAAGGATGTGCCCAGGGGCCCCCTGCCCTGAGCAGGCACCTTAGTACAAGAAATCCTTATATCGAAGGATGGACCCCACACCGAAGTTGTCCCCACCTCAAACTTGTGCTGCCCTGATACACCCAAGGGAGCCCTACAAACTGACATCAGGAATCTGGACCGCAGAGTTTTCTTTCCCAGGGAAAACGGAAAAAGGATGTGCCCAGGGGCCCGCTTCCCTGGGCAGGCACCTTAGTACAAGAAATCCTTATATCGAAGGATGCACCCCACACCGAAGTTGTCCCCACCTCAAACTTGTGCTGCCCTGATAGACCCAAGGGAGCCCTACAAACTGACATCAGGAACCTGGACTGCTGAGTTTTCTTTCCCAGGGAAAATGGAAAAAGGATGTGCCCAGGGGCCCCTAGCCCTGAATGTAAAAATCCTTATATCGAAGGATGGACCCCACACCGAAGTTGTCCCCACCTCAAACTTGTGCTGCCCTGATAGACCCAAGGGAGCCCTACAAACTGACATCAGAAACCTGGACTGCTGAGTTTTCTTTCCCAGGGAAAATGGCCAAAGGATGTGTCCGGGGGCCCCTGGCCCTGACTGCAAAAAATCCTTATATCGAAGGATGGATTCCACACCGAAGTTGTCCCCACCTCAAACTTGTGCTGCCCTGATAGACCCAAGGGAGCCCTACAAACTGACATCAGGAACCTGGACTGCTGAGTTTTCTTTCCCAGGGAAAATGGAAAAAGGTTGTGTCCAGGGGCCCCTGGCCTTAGGCCCCTGGCCCTGACTGCAAAGAATCCTTATATCGAAGGATGGACCCCACACCGAAATTGTCCCCACCTCAAACTTGTGCTGCCCTGATAGACCCAAGGGAGCCCTACAAACTGACATCAGGAACCTGGACTGCTGAGTTTTCTTTCCCAGGGAAAATGGAAAAAGGATGTGCCCAGGGGCCCCTGGCCCTGACTGCAAAGAATCCTTATATCGAAGGATGGACCCCACACCGAAGTTGTCCCCACCTCAAACTTGTGCTGCCCTGATAGACCCAAGGGAGCCCTACGAACTGACATCAGGAACCTGGACTGCTGAGTTTTCTTTCTCAGGGAAAATGGAAAAAGGATGTGCCCAGGGCCCCTAGCCCTGGGCAGGGACCTCACTGCAAGAAATCCTTATATCGAAGGATGGACCCCACACCGAAGTTGTCCCCACCTCAAACTTGTGCTGCCCTGATAGACCCAAGGGAGCCCTACAAACTGACATCAGGAACCTGGACTGCTGAGTTTTCTTTCCCAGGGAAAATGGAAAAAGGATGTGCCCAGGGGCCCCCTGCCCTGAGCAGGCACCTTAGTACAAGAAATCCTTATATCGAAGGATGTACCCCACACAGAAGTTGTCCCCACCTCAAACTTGTGCTGCCCTGATACACCCAAGGGAGCCCTACAAACTGACATCAGGAATCTGGACCGCACAGTTTTCTTTCCCAGGGAAAACGGAAAAAGGATGTGCCCAGGGGCCCGCTGCCCTGGGCAGGCACCTTAGTACAAGAAATCCTTATATCGAAGGATGCACCCCACACCGAAGTTGTCCCCACCTCAAACTTGTGTTGCCCTGATAGACCCAAGGGAGCCCTACAAACTGACATCAGGAACCTGGACTGCTGAGTTTTCTTTCCCAGGGAAAATGGAAAAAGGATGTGCCCAGGGGCCCCTAGCCCTGACTGTAAAAATCCTTATATCGAAGGATGGACCCCACACCGAAGTTGTCCCCACCTCAAACTTGTGCTGCCCTGATAGACCCAAGGGAGCCCTACAAACTGACATCAGGAACCTGGACTGCTGAGTTTTCTTTCCCAGGGAAAATGGAAAAAGGATGTGCCCAGGGGCCCCTGGCCCTGACTGCAAAAAATCCTTATATCGAAGGATGGACCCCACACCGAAGCTGTCCCCACCTCAAACTTGTGCTGCCCTGATAGACCCAAGGGAGCCCTACAAACTGACATCAGGAACCTGGACTGCTGAGTTTTCTTTCCCAGGGAAAATGGAAAAAGGATGTGCCCAGGGGCCCCTGGCCCTGGGCCCCTGGCCCTGACTGCAAAGAATCCTTATATCGAAGGATGGACCCCACACCGAAGATGTCCCCACCTCAAACTTGTGGTGCCCTGATACACCCAAGGGAGCCCTACAAACTGACATCAGGAACCTGGACTGCTGAGTTTTCTTTCCCAGGGAAAATGGAAAAAGGTTGTGCCTAGGGGCCCCTGGCCCTGGGCCCCTGGCCCTGACTGCAAAAAATCCTTATATCGAAGGATGGACCCCACACAGAAGTTGTCCCCACCTCAAACTTGTGCTGCCCTGATAGATCCAAGGCAGCCCTACAAACTGACATCAGGAACCTGGACTGCTGAGTTTTCTTTCCCAGGGGAAATGGACAAAGGATATGCCCACGGGCCCCTGGCCCTGACTGCAAAGAATCCTTATATCGAGGGATGGACCCCACACCAAAGTTGTCCCCACCTCAAACTTGTGCTGCCCTGATAGACCCAAGGGAGCCCTACAAACTGACATCAGAAACCTGGACTGCTGAGTTTTCTTTCCCAGGGAAAATGGCCAAAGGATGTGTCCGGGGGCCCCTGGCCCTGACTGCAAAAAATCCTTATATCGAAGGATGGATTCCACACCGAAGTTGTCCCCACCTCAAACTTGTGCTGCCCTGATAGACCCAAGGGAGCCCTACAAACTGACATCAGGAACCTGGACTGCTGAGTTTTCTTTCCCAGGGAAAATGGAAAAAGGTTGTGTCCAGGGGCCCCTGGCCTTAGGCCCCTGGCCCTGACTGCAAAGAATCCTTATATCGAAGGATGGACCCCACACCGAAATTGTCCCCACCTCAAACTTGTGCTGCCCTGATAGACCCAAGGGAGCCCTAAAAACTGACATCAGGAACCTGGACTGCTGAGTTTTCTTTCCCAGGGAAAATGGAAAAAGGATGTGCCCAGGGGCCCCTGGCCCTGACTGCAAAGAATCCTTATATCGAAGGATGGACCCCACACCGAAGTTGTCCCCACCTCAAACTTGTGCTGCCCTGATAGACCCAAGGGAGCCCTACGAACTGACATCAGGAACCTGGACTGCTGAGTTTTCTTTCTCAGGGAAAATGGAAAAAGGATGTGACCAGGGCCCGCTGCCCTGGGCAGGGACCTCACTGCAAGAAATCCTTATATCGAAGGATGGACCCCACACCGAAGTTGTCCCCACCTCAAACTTGTGCTGCCCTGATAGACCCAAGGGAGCCCTACAAACTGACATCAGGAACCTGGACTGCTGAGTTTTCTTTCCCAGGGAAAATGGAAAAAGGATGTGCCCAGGGGCCCCCTGCCCTGAGCAGGCACCTTAGTACAAGAAATCCTTATATCGAAGGATGGACCCCACACAGAAGTTGTCCCCACCTCAAACTTGTGCTGCCCTGATACACCCAAGGGAGCCCTACAAACTGACATCAGGAATCTGGACCGCAGAGTTTTCTTTCCCAGGGAAAACGGAAAAAGGATGTGCCCAGGGGCCCGCTGCCCTGGGCAGGCACCTTAGTACAAGAAATCCTTATATCGAAGGATGCACCCCACACCGAAGTTGTCCCCACCTCAAACTTGTGCTGCCCTGATAGACCCAAGGGAGCCCTACAAACTGACATCAGGAACCTGGACTGCTGAGTTTTCTTTCCCAGGGAAAATGGAAAAAGGATGTGCCCAGGGGCCCCTAGCCCTGAATGTAAAAATCCTTATATCGAAGGATGGACCCCACACCGAAGTTGTCCCCACCTCAAACTTGTGCTGCCCTGATAGACCCAAGGGAGCCCTACAAACTGACATCAGAAACCTGGACTGCTGAGTTTTCTTTCCCAGGGAAAATGGCCAAAGGATGTGTCCGGGGGCCCCTGGCCCTGACTGCAAAAAATCCTTATATCGAAGGATGGATTCCACACCGAAGTTGTCCCCACCTCAAACTTGTGCTGCCCTGATAGACCCAAGGGAGCCCTACAAACTGACATCAGGAACCTGGACTGCTGAGTTTTCTTTCCCAGGGAAAATGGAAAAAGGTTGTGTCCAGGGGCCCCTGGCCTTAGGCCCCTGGCCCTGACTGCAAAGAATCCTTATATCGAAGGATGGACCCCACACCGAAATTGTCCCCACCTCAAACTTGTGCTGCCCTGATAGACCCAAGGGAGCCCTACAAACTGACATCAGGAACCTGGACTGCTGAGTTTTCTTTCCCAGGGAAAATGGAAAAAGGATGTGCCCAGGGGCCCCTGGCCCTGACTGCAAAAAATCCTTATATCTAAGGATGGACCCCACACCGAAGTTGTCCCCACCTCAAACTTGTGCTGCCCTGATAGACCCAAGGCAGCCCTACAAACTGACATCAGGTACGTGGACTGCTGAGTTTTCTTTCCCAGGGAAAATGGAAAAAGGATGTGCCCAGGGGCCCCTGGCCCTGACTGCAAAGAATCCTTATATCGAAGGATGGACCCCACACCGAAGTTGTCCCCACCTCAAACTTGTGCTGCCCTGATAGACCCAAGGGAGCCCTACAAACTGACATCAGGAACCTGGACTGCTGAGTTTTCTTTCTCAGGGAAAATGGAAAAAGGATGTGCCCAGGGCCCCTAGCCCTGGGCAGGGACCTCACTGCAAGAAATCCTTATATCGAAGGATGGACCCCACACCGAAGTTGTCCCCACCTCAAACTTGTGCTGCCCTGATAGACCCAAGGGAGCCCTACAAACTGACATCAGGAACCTGGACTGCTGAGTTTTCTTTCCCAGGGAAAATGGAAAAAGGATGTGCCCAGGGGCCCCCTGCCCTGAGCAGGCACCTTAGTACAAGAAATCCTTATATCGAAGGATGTACCCCACACAGAAGTTGTCCCCACATCAAACTTGTGCTGCCCTGATACACCCAAGGGAGCCCTACAAACTGACATCAGGAATCTGGACCGCAGAGTTTTCTTTCCCAGGGAAAACGGAAAAAGGATGTGCCCAGGGGCCCGCTGCCCTGGGCAGGCAACTTAGTACAAGAAATCCTTATATCGAAGGATGCACCCCACACCGAAGTTGTCCCCACCTCAAACTTGTGCTGCCCTGATAGACCCAAGGGAGCCCTACAAACTGACATCAGGAACCTGGACTGCTGAGTTTTCTTTCCCAGGGAAAATGGAAAAAGGATGTGCCCAGGGGCCCCTAGCCCTGAATGTAAAAATCCTTATATCGAAGGATGGACCCCACACCGAAGTTGTCCCCACCTCAAACTTGTGCTGCCCTGATAGACCCAAGGGAGCCCTACAAACTGACATCAGGAACCTGGACTGCTGAGTTTTCTTTCCCAGGGAAAATGGAAAAAGGATGTGCCCAGGGGCCCCTGGCCCTGACTGCAAGAAATCCTTATATCGAAGGATGGACCCCACACCGAAGCTGTCCCCACCACAAACTTGTGCTGCCCTGATAGACCCAAGGGAGCCCTACAAACTGACATCAGGAACCTGGACTGCTGAGTTTTCTTTCCCAGGGAAAATGGAAAAAGGATGTGCCCAGGGGCCCCTGGCCCTGGGCCCCTGGCCCTGACTGCAAAAAATCCTTATATCGAAGGATGGACCCCACACAGAAGTTGTCCCCACCTCAAACTTGTGCTGCCCTGATAGATCCAAGGCAGCCCTACAAACTGACATCAGGAACCTGGACTGCTGAGTTTTCTTTCCCAGGGAAAATGGACAAAGGATATGCCCACGGGCCCCTGGCCCTGACTGCAAAGAATCCTTATATCGAGGGATGGACCCCACACCAAAGTTGTCCCCACCTCAAACTTGTGCTGCCCTGATAGACCCAAGGGAGCCCTACAAACTGACATCAGAAACCTGGACTGCTGAGTTTTCTTTCCCAGGGAAAATGGCCAAAGGATGTGTCCGGGGGCCCCTGGCCCTGACTGCAAAAAATCCTTATATCGAAGGATGGATTCCACACCGAAGTTGTCCCCACCTCAAACTTGTGCTGCCCTGATAGACCCAAGGGAGCCCTACAAACTGACATCAGGAACCTGGACTGCTGAGTTTTCTTTCCCAGGGAAAATGGAAAAAGGTTGTGTCCAGGGGCCCCTGGCCTTAGGCCCCTGGCCCTGACTGCAAAGAATCCTTATATCGAAGGATGGACCCCACACCGAAATTGTCCCCACCTCAAACTTGTGCTGCCCTGATAGACCCAAGGGAGCCCTACAAACTGACATCAGGAATCTGGACCGCACAGTTTTCTTTCCCAGGGAAAACGGAAAAAGGATGTGCCCAGGGGCCCGCTGCCCTGGGCAGGCACCTTAGTACAAGAAATCCTTATATCGAAGGATGCACCCCACACCGAAGTTGTCCCCACCTCAAACTTGTGCTGCCCTGATAGACCCAAGGGAGCCCTACAAACTGACATCAGGAACCTGGACTGCTGAGTTTTCTTTCCCAGGGAAAATGGAAAAAGGATGTGCCCAGGGGCCCCTGGCCCTGGGCCCCCGGCCCTGACTGCAAAAAATCCTTATATCGAAGGATGGACCCCACACCGAAGTTGTCCCCACCTCAAACTTGTGCTGCCCTGATAGACCCAAGGGAGCCCTACAAACTGACATCAGGAACCTGGACTGCTGAGTTTTCTTTCCCAGGGAAAATGGAAAAAGGATGTGCCCAGGGGCCCCTGGCCCTGACTGCAAAAAATCCTTATATCGAAGGATGGACCCCACACCGAAGCTGTCCCCACCTCAAACTTGTGCTGCCCTGATAGACCCAAGGGAGCCCTACAAACTGACATCAGGAACCTGGACTGCTGAGTTTTCTTTCCCAGGGAAAATGGAAAAAGGATGTGCCCAGGGGCCCCTGGCCCTGGGCCCCTGGCCCTGACTGCAAAAAATCCTTATATCGAAGGATGGACCCCACACAGAAGTTGTCCCCACCTCAAACTTGTGCTGCCCTGATAGATCCAAGGCAGCCCTACAAACTGACATCAGGAACCTGGACTGCTGAGTTTTCTTTCCCAGGGAAAATGGACAAAGGATATGTCCACGGGCCCCTGGCCCTGACTGCAAAGAATCCTTATATCGAAGGATGGACCCCACACCAAAGTTGTCCCCACCTCAAACTTGTGCTGCCCTGATAGACCCAAGGGAGCCTTACAAACTGACATCAGAAACCTGGACTGCTGAGTTTTTTTTCCCAGGGAAAATGGCCAAAGGATGTGCCCGGGGGCCCCTGGCCCTGACTGCAAAAAATCCTTATATCGAAGGATGGATTCCACACCGAAGTTGTCCCCACCTCAAACTTGTGCTGCCCTGATAGACCCAAGGGAGCCCTACAAACTGACATCAGGAACCTGGACTGCTGAGTTTTCTTTCCCAGGGAAAATGGAAAAAGGTTGTGTCCAGGGGCCCCTGGCCTTAGGCCCCTGGCCCTGACTGCAAAGAATCCTTATATCGAAGGATGGACCCCACACCGAAATTGTCCCCACCTCAAACTTGTGCTGCCCTGATAGACCCAAGGGAGCCCTAAAAACTGACATCAGGAACCTGGACTGCTGAGTTTTCTTTCCCAGGGAAAATGGAAAAAGGATGTGCCCAGGGGCCCCTGGCCCTGACTGCAAAGAATCCTTATATCGAAGGATGGACCCCACACCGAAGTTGTCCCCACCTCAAACTTGTGCTGCCCTGATAGACCCAAGGGAGCCCTACGAACTGACATCAGGAACCTGGACTGCTGAGTTTTCTTTCTCAGGGAAAATGGAAAAAGGATGTGCCCAGGGCCCCTAGCCCTGGGCAGGGACCTCACTGCAAGAAATCCTTATATCGAAGGATGGACCCCACACCGAAGTTGTCCCCACCTCAAACTTGTGCTGTCCTGATAGACCCAAGGCAGCCCTACAAACTGACATCAGGAACTTGGACTGCTGAGTTTTCTTTCCCAGGGAAAATGGACAAAGTTTATGCCCACGGGCCCCTGGCCCTGACTGCAAAAAATCCTTATATCGAAGGATGGACCCCACACCAAAGCTGTCCCCACCTCAAACTTGTGCTGCCCTGAAAGACCCAAGGGAGCCCTACAAACTGACATCAGGAACCTGGACTGCTGAGTTTTCTTTCCCAGGGAAAATGGAAAAAGGCTGTGCCCAGGGGCCCCTAGCCCTGACTGCAAAAAATCCTTATATCGAAGGATGGACCCCACACCGAAGCTGTCCCCACATCAAACTTGTGCTGCCCTGATAGACCCAAGGGAGCCCTACAAACTGACATCAGGAACCTGGACTGCTGAGTTTTCTTTCCCAGGGAAAATGGAAAAAGGATGTGCCCAGGGGCCCCTGGCCCTTGGCTGGGACCTCGCTGCAAAGAATCCTTATATCGAAGGATGGACCCCACACCGAAGTTGTCCCCACCTCAAACTTGTGGTGCCCTGATACACCCAAGGGAGCCCTACAAACTGACATCAGGAACCTGGACTGCTGAGTTTTCTTTCCCAGGGAAAATGGAAAAAGGTTGTGCCTAGGGGCCCCTGGCCCTGGGCCCCTGGCCCTGACTGCAAAAAATCCTTATATCGAAGGATGGACCCCACACAGAAGTTGTCCCCACCTCAAACTTGTGCTGCCCTGATAGATCCAAGGCAGCCCTACAAACTGACATCAGGAACCTGGACTGCTGAGTTTTCTTTCCCAGGGAAAATGGACAAAGGATATGCCCACGGGCCCCTGGCCCTGACTGCAAAGAATCCTTATATCGAGGGATGGACCCCACACCAAAGTTGTCCCCACCTCAAACTTGTGCTGCCCTGATAGACCCAAGGGAGCCCTACAAACTGACATCAGAAACCTGGACTGCTGAGTTTTCTTTCCCAGGGAAAATGGCCAAAGGATGTGTCCGGGGGCCCCTGGCCCTGACTGCAAAAAATCCTTATATCGAAGGATGGATTCCACACCGAAGTTGTCCCCACCTCAAACTTGTGCTGCCCTGATAGACCCAAGGGAGCCCTACAAACTGACATCAGGAACCTGGACTGCTGAGTTTTCTTTCCCAGGGAAAATGGAAAAAGGATGTGCCCAGGGGCCCCCTGCCCTGAGCAGGCACCTTAGTACAAGAAATCCTTATATCGAAGGATGTACCCCACACAGAAGTTGTCCCCACCTCAAACTTGTGCTGCCCTGATACACCCAAGGGAGCCCTGCAAACTGACATCAGGAATCTGGACCGCACAGTTTTCTTTCCCAGGGAAAACGGAAAAAGGATGTGCCCAGGGGCCCCTAGCCCTGACTGTAAAAATCCTTATATCGAAGGATGGACCCCACACCGAAGTTGTCCCCACCTCCAACTTGTGCTGCCCTGATAGACCCAAGGGAGCCCTACAAACTGACATCAGGAACCTGGACTGCTGAGTTTTCTTTCCCAGGGAAAATGGAAAAAGGATGTGCCCAGGGGCCCCTGGCCCTGACTGCAAAAAATCCTTATATCGAAGGATGGACCCTACACCGAAGTTGTCCCCACCTCAAACTTGTGCTGCCCTGATAGACCCAAGGGAGCCCTACAAACTGACATCAGGAACCTGGACTGCTGAGTTTTCTTTCCCAGGGAAAATGGAAAAAGGTTGTGCCCATTGGCCCCTGGCCCTGGGCCCCTGGCCCTGACTGCAAAAAATCTGTATATCGAAGGATGGACCCTACACCGAAGTTGTCCCCACCTCAAACTTGTGCTGCCCTGATAGACCCAAGAAAGCCCTACAAACTGACATCAGGAACCTGGACTGCTGAGTTTTCTTTCCCAGGGAAAATGGAAAAAGGATGTGCCCAGGGGCCCCTGGCCCTGGGCCCCCGGCCCTGACTGCAAAAAATCCTTATATCGAAGGATGGACCCCACACCGAAGTTGTCCCCACCTCAAACTTGTGCTGCCCTGATAGACCCAAGGGAGCCCTACAAACTGACATCAGGAACCTGGACTGCTGAGTTTTCTTTCCCAGGGAAAATGGAAAAAGGATGTGCCCAGGGGCCCCTGGCCCTGACTGCAAAAAATCCTTATATCGAAGGATGGACCCCACACCGAAGCTGTCCCCACCTCAAACTTGTGCTGCCCTGATAGACCCAAGGGAGCCCTACGAACTGACATCAGGAACCTGGACTGCTGAGTTTTCTTTCTCAGGGAAAATGGAAAAAGGATGTGCCCAGGGCCCCTAGCCCTGGGCAGGGACCTCACTGCAAGAAATCCTTATATCGAAGGATGGACCCCACACCGAAGTTGTCCCCACCTCAAACTTGTGCTGCCCTGATAGACCCAAGGGAGCCCTACAAACTGACATCAGGAACCTGGACTGCTGAGTTTTCTTTCCCAGGGAAAATGGAAAAAGGATGTGCCCAGGGGACCCCGGCCCTGAGCAGGCACCTTAGTACAAGAAATCCTTATATCGAAGGATGTACCCCACACAGAAGTTGTCCCCACCTCAAACTTGTGCTGCCCTGATACACCCAAGGGAGCCCTACAAACTGACATCAGGAATCTGGACCGCACAGTTTTCTTTCCCAGGGAAAACGGAAAAAGGATGTGCCCAGGGGCCCGCTGCCCTGGGCAGGCACCTTAGTACAAGCAATCCTTATATCGAAGGATGCACCCCACACCGAAGTTGTCCCCACCTCAAACTTGTGCTGCCCTGATAGACCCAAGGGAGCCCTACAAACTGACATCAGGAACCTGGACTGCTGAGTTTTCTTTCCCAGGGAAAATGGAAAAAGGATGTGCCCAGGGGCCCCTAGCCCTGACTGTAAAAATCCTTATATCGAAGGATGGACCCCACACCGAAGTTGTCCCCACCTCAAACTTGTGCTGCCCTGATAGACCCAAGGGAGCCCTACAAACTGACATCAGGAACTTGGACTGCTGAGTTTTCTTTCCCAGGGAAAATGGACAAAGTTTATGCCCACGGGCCCCTGGACCTGACTGCAAAAAATCCTTATATCGAAGGATGGACCCCACACCAAAGCTGTCCCCACCTCAAACTTGTGCTGCCCTGAAAGACCCAAGGGAGCCCTACAAACTGACATCAGGAACCTGGACTGCTGAGTTTTCTTTCCCAGGGAAAATGGAAAAAGGATGTGCCCAGGGGCCCCTAGCCCTGAATGCAAAAATTCCTTATATCGAAGGATGGACCCCACACCGAAGCTGTCCCCACCTCAAACTTGTGCTGCCCTGATAGACCCAAGGGAGCCCTACAAACTGACATCAGGAACCTGGACTGCTGAGTTTTCTTTCCCAGGGAAAATGGAAAAAGGATGTGCCCAGGAGCCCCTGGCCCTTGGCTGGGACCTCGCTGCAAAGAATCCTTATATCGAAGGATGGACCCCACACCGAAGTTGTCCCCACCTCAAACTTGTGCTGCCCTGATAGACCCAAGGGAGCCCTACAAACTGACATCAGGAACCTGGACTGCTGAGTTTTCTTCCCCAGGGAAAATGGAAAAAGGATGTGCCCAGGGGCCTCTGGCCCTGACTGCAAAGAATCCTTATATCGAAGGATGGACCCCACACCAAAGTTGTCCCCACCTCAAACTTGTGCTGCCCTGATAGACCCAAGGGAGCCCTAAAAACTGACATCAGGAACCTGGACTGCTGAGTTTTCTTTCCCAGGGAAAATGGAAAATGTATGTGCCCAGGGACCCCTGGCCCTGACTGCAAAGAATCCTTATATCGAAGGATGCACCCCACACCGAAGATGTCCCCACCTCAAACTTGTGGTGCCCTGATACACCCAAGGGAGCCCTACAAACTGACATCAGGAACCTGGACTGCTGAGTTTTCTTTCCCAGGGAAAATGGAAAAAGGATGTGCCCAGGGGCCCCCTGCCCTGGGCAGGCACCTTAGTACAAGAAATCCTTATATCGAAGGATGGACCCCACACAGAAGTTGTCCCCACCTCAAACTTGTGCTGCCCTGATAGACCCAAGGGAGCCCTACAAACTGACATCAGGAACCTGGACTGCTGAGTTTTCTTTCCCAGTGAAAATGGAAAAAGGATGTGCCCAGGGGCCCCTGGCCCTGACTGCAAAGAATCCTTATATCGAAGGATGGACCCCACACCGAAGTTGTCCCCACCTCAAACTTGTGCTGCCCTGATAGACCCAAGGGAGCCCTACAAACTGACATCAGGAACCTGGACTGCTGAGTTTTCTTTCCCAGGGAAAATGGAAAAAGGATGTGCCCAGGGGCCCCTAGCCCTGACTGCAAAAAATACTTATATCGAAGGATGGACCCCACACCGAAGCTGTCCCCACATCAAACTTGTGCTGCCCTGATAGACCCAAGGGAGCCCTACAAACTGACATCAGGAACCTGGACTGCTGAGTTTTCTTTCCCAGGGAAAATGGAAAAAGGATGTGCCCAGGGGCCCCTGGCCCTGGGCCCCTGGCCCTGACTGCAAAGAATCCTTATATCGAAGGATGGACCCCACACCGAAGATGTCCCCACCTCAAACTTGTGGTGCCCTGATACACCCAAGGGAGCCCTACAAACTGACATCAGGAACCTGGACTGCTGAGTTTTCTTTCCCAGGGAAAATGGACAAAGGTTGTGCCTAGGGGCCCCTGGCCCTGGGCCCCTGGCCCTGACTGCAAAAAATCCTTATATCGAAGGATGGACCCCACACAGAAGTTGTCCCCACCTCAAACTTGTGCTGCCCTGATAGATCCAAGGCAGCCCTACAAACTGACATCAGGAACCTGGACTGCTGAGTTTTCTTTCCCAGGGAAAATGGACAAAGGATATGCCCACGGGCCCCTGGCCCTGACTGCAAAAAATCCTTATATCGAAGGATGGACCCCACACCGAAATTGTCCCCACCTCAAACTTGTGCTGCCCTGATAGACCCAAGGGAGCCCTAAAAACTGACATCAGGAACCTGGACTGCTGAGTTTTCTTTCCCAGGGAAAATGGAAAAAGGATGTGCCCAGGGCCCCTAGCCCTGGGCAGGGACCTCACTGCAAGAAATCCTTATATCGAAGGATGGACCCCACACCGAAGTTGTCCCCACCTCAAACTTGTGCTGCCCTGATAGACCCAAGGGAGCCCTACAAACTGACATCAGGAACCTGGACTGCTGAGTTTTCTTTCCCAGGGAAAATGGAAAAAGGATGTGCCCAGGGGCCCCCTGCCCTGAGCAGGCACCTTAGTACAAGAAATCCTTATATCGAAGGATGTACCCCACACAGAAGTTGTCCCCACCTCAAACTTGTGCTGCCCTGATACACCCAAGGGAGCCCTACAAACTGACATCAGGAATCTGGACCGCACAGTTTTCTTTCCCAGGGAAAACGGAAAAAGGATGTGCCCAGGGGCCCGCTGCCCTGGGCAGGCACCTTAGTACAAGAAATCCTTATATCGAAGGATGCACCCCACACCGAAGTTGTCCCCACCTCAAACTTGTGCTGTCCTGATAGACCCAAGGGAGCCCTACAAACTGACATCAGGAACCTGGACTGCTGAGTTTTCTTTCCCAGGGAAAATGGAAAAAGGATGTGCCCAGGGGCCCCTGGCCCTGACTGCAAAAAATCCTTATATCGAAGGATGGACCCCACACCGAAGCTGTCCCCACCTCAAACTTGTGCTGCCCTGATAGACCCAAGGGAGCCCTACAAACTGACATCAGGAACCTGGACTGCTGAGTTTTCTTTCCCAGGGAAAATATAAAAAGGTTGTGCCTAAGGGCCCCTGGCCCTGGGCCCCTGGCCCTGACTGCAAAAAATCCTTATATCGAAGGATGGACCCCACACAGAAGTTGTCCCCACCTCAAACTTGTGCTGCCCTGATAGATCCAAGGCAGCCCTACAAACTGACATCAGGAACCTGGACTGCTGAGTTTTCTTTCCCAGGGAAAATGGACAAAGGATATGCCCACGGGCCCCTGGCCCTGACTGCAAAGAATCCTTATATCGAGGGATGGACCCCACACCAAAGTTGTCCCCACCTCAAACTTGTGCTGCCCTGATAGACCCAAGGGAGCCCTACAAACTGACATCAGAAACCTGGACTGCTGAGTTTTCTTTCCCAGGGAAAATGGCCAAAGGATGTGTCCGGGGGCCCCTGGCCCTGACTGCAAAAAATCCTTATATCGAAGGACGGATTCCACACCGAAGTTGTCCCCACCTCAAACTTGTGCTGCCCTGATAGACCCAAGGGAGCCCTACAAACTGACATCAGGAACCTGGACTGCTGAGTTTTCTTTCCCAGGGAAAATGGAAAAAGGTTGTGTCCAGGGGCCCCTGGCCTTAGGCCCCTGGCCCTGACTGCAAAGAATCCTTATATCGAAGGATGGACCCCACACCGAAATTGTCCCCACCTCAAACTTGTGCTGCCCTGATAGACCCAAGGGAGCCCTAAAAACTGACATCAGGAACCTGGACTGCTGAGTTTTCTTTCCCAGGGAAAATGGAAAAAGGATGTGCCCAGGGGCCCCTGGCCCTGACTGCAAAGAATCCTTATATCGAAGGATGGACCCCACACCGAAGTTGTCCCCACCTCAAACTTGTGCTGCCCTGATAGACCCAAGGGAGCCCTACGAACTGACATCAGGAACCTGGACTGCTGAGTTTTCTTTCTCAGGGAAAATGGAAAAAGGATGTGCCCAGGGCCCCTAGCCCTGGGCAGGGACCTCACTGCAAGAAATCCTTATATCGAAGGATGGACCCCACACCGAAGTTGTCCCCACCTCAAACTTGTGCTGCCCTGATAGACCCAAGGGAGCCCTACAAACTGACATCAGGAACCTGGACTGCTGAGTTTTCTTTCCCAGGGAAAATGGAAAAAGGATGTGCCCAGGGGCCCCCTGCCCTGAGCAGGCACCTTAGTACAAGAAATCCTTATATCGAAGGATGGACCCCACACCGAAGTTGTCCCCACCTCAAACTTGTGCTGCCCTGATACACCCAAGGGAGCCCTACAAACTGACATCAGGAATCTGGACCGCAGAGTTTTCTTTCCCAGGGAAAACGGAAAAAGGATGTGCCCAGGGGCCCGCTTCCCTGGGCAGGCACCTTAGTACAAGAAATCCTTATATCGAAGGATGCACCCCACACCGAAGTTGTCCCCACCTCAAACTTGTGCTGCCCTGATAGACCCAAGGGAGCCCTACAAACTGACATCAGGAACCTGGACTGCTGAGTTTTCTTTCCCAGGGAAAATGGAAAAAGGATGTGCCCAGGGGCCCCTAGCCCTGAATGTAAAAATCCTTATATCGAAGGATGGACCCCACACCGAAGTTGTCCCCACCTCAAACTTGTGCTGCCCTGATAGACCCAAGGGAGCCCTACAAACTGACATCAGAAACCTGGACTGCTGAGTTTTCTTTCCCAGGGAAAATGGCCAAAGGATGTGTCCGGGGGCCCCTGGCCCTGACTGCAAAAAATCCTTATATCGAAGGATGGATTCCACACCGAAGTTGTCCCCACCTCAAACTTGTGCTGCCCTGATAGACCCAAGGGAGCCCTACAAACTGACATCAGGAACCTGGACTGCTGAGTTTTCTTTCCCAGGGAAAATGGAAAAAGGTTGTGTCCAGGGGCCCCTGGCCTTAGGCCCCTGGCCCTGACTGCAAAGAATCCTTATATCGAAGGATGGACCCCACACCGAAATTGTCCCCACCTCAAACTTGTGCTGCCCTGATAGACCCAAGGGAGCCCTACAAACTGACATCAGGAACCTGGACTGCTGAGTTTTCTTTCCCAGGGAAAATGGAAAAAGGATGTGCCCAGGGGCCCCTGGCCCTGACTGCAAAGAATCCTTATATCGAAGGATGGACCCCACACCGAAGTTGTCCCCACCTCAAACTTGTGCTGCCCTGATAGACCCAAGGGAGCCCTACGAACTGACATCAGGAACCTGGACTGCTGAGTTTTCTTTCTCAGGGAAAATGGAAAAAGGATGTGCCCAGGGCCCCTAGCCCTGGGCAGGGACCTCACTGCAAGAAATCCTTATATCGAAGGATGGACCCCACACCGAAGTTGTCCCCACCTCAAACTTGTGCTGCCCTGATAGACCCAAGGGAGCCCTACAAACTGACATCAGGAACCTGGACTGCTGAGTTTTCTTTCCCAGGGAAAATGGAAAAAGGATGTGCCCAGGGGCCCCCTGCCCTGAGCAGGCACCTTAGTACAAGAAATCCTTATATCGAAGGATGTACCCCACACAGAAGTTGTCCCCACCTCAAACTTGTGCTGCCCTGATACACCCAAGGGAGCCCTACAAACTGACATCAGGAATCTGGACCGCACAGTTTTCTTTCCCAGGGAAAACGGAAAAAGGATGTGCCCAGGGGCCCGCTGCCCTGGGCAGGCACCTTAGTACAAGAAATCCTTATATCGAAGGATGCACCCCACACCGAAGTTGTCCCCACCTCAAACTTGTGTTGCCCTGATAGACCCAAGGGAGCCCTACAAACTGACATCAGGAACCTGGACTGCTGAGTTTTCTTTCCCAGGGAAAATGGAAAAAGGATGTGCCCAGGGGCCCCTAGCCCTGACTGTAAAAATCCTTATATCGAAGGATGGACCCCACACCGAAGTTGTCCCCACCTCAAACTTGTGCTGCCCTGATAGACCCAAGGGAGCCCTACAAACTGACATCAGGAACCTGGACTGCTGAGTTTTCTTTCCCAGGGAAAATGGAAAAAGGATGTGCCCAGGGGCCCCTGGCCCTGACTGCAAAAAATCCTTATATCGAAGGATGGACCCCACACCGAAGCTGTCCCCACCTCAAACTTGTGCTGCCCTGATAGACCCAAGGGAGCCCTACAAACTGACATCAGGAACCTGGACTGCTGAGTTTTCTTTCCCAGGGAAAATGGAAAAAGGATGTGCCCAGGGGCCCCTGGCCCTGGGCCCCTGGCCCTGACTGCAAAGAATCCTTATATCGAAGGATGGACCCCACACCGAAGATGTCCCCACCTCAAACTTGTGGTGCCCTGATACACCCAAGGGAGCCCTACAAACTGACATCAGGAACCTGGACTGCTGAGTTTTCTTTCCCAGGGAAAATGGAAAAAGGTTGTGCCTAGGGGCCCCTGGCCCTGGGCCCCTGGCCCTGACTGCAAAAAATCCTTATATCGAAGGATGGACCCCACACAGAAGTTGTCCCCACCTCAAACTTGTGCTGCCCTGATAGATCCAAGGCAGCCCTACAAACTGACATCAGGAACCTGGACTGCTGAGTTTTCTTTCCCAGGGGAAATGGACAAAGGATATGCCCACGGGCCCCTGGCCCTGACTGCAAAGAATCCTTATATCGAGGGATGGACCCCACACCAAAGTTGTCCCCACCTCAAACTTGTGCTGCCCTGATAGACCCAAGGGAGCCCTACAAACTGACATCAGAAACCTGGACTGCTGAGTTTTCTTTCCCAGGGAAAATGGCCAAAGGATGTGTCCGGGGGCCCCTGGCCCTGACTGCAAAAAATCCTTATATCGAAGGATGGATTCCACACCGAAGTTGTCCCCACCTCAAACTTGTGCTGCCCTGATAGACCCAAGGGAGCCCTACAAACTGACATCAGGAACCTGGACTGCTGAGTTTTCTTTCCCAGGGAAAATGGAAAAAGGTTGTGTCCAGGGGCCCCTGGCCTTAGGCCCCTGGCCCTGACTGCAAAGAATCCTTATATCGAAGGATGGACCCCACACCGAAATTGTCCCCACCTCAAACTTGTGCTGCCCTGATAGACCCAAGGGAGCCCTAAAAACTGACATCAGGAACCTGGACTGCTGAGTTTTCTTTCCCAGGGAAAATGGAAAAAGGATGTGCCCAGGGGCCCCCTGCCCTGAGCAGGCACCTTAGTACAAGAAATCCTTATATCGAAGGATGTACCCCACACAGAAGTTGTCCCCACCTCAAACTTGTGCTGCCCTGATACACCCAATGGAGCCCTACAAACTGACATCAGGAATCTGGACCGCACAGTTTTCTTTCCCAGGGAAAACGGAAAAAGGATGTGCCCAGGGGCCCGCTGCCCTGGGCAGGCACCTTAGTACAAGAAATCCTTATATCGAAGGATGGACCCCACACCGAAGTTGTCCCCACCTCAAACTTGTGCTGCCCTGATAGACCCAAGGGAGCCCTACAAACTGACATCAGGAACCTGGACTGCTGAGTTTTCTTTCCCAGGGAAAATGGAAAAAGGATGTGCCCAGGGGCCCCTGGCCCTGACTGCAAAAAATCCTTATATCGAAGGATGGACCCTACACCGAAGTTGTCCCCACCTCAAACTTGTGCTGCCCTGATAGACCCAAGGGAGCCCTACAAACTGACATCAGGAACCTGGACTGCTGAGTTTTCTTTCCCAGGGAAAATGGAAAAAGGTTGTGCCCATTGGCCCCTGGCCCTGGGCCCCTGGCCCTGACTGCAAAAAATCCGTATATCGAAGGATGGACCCTACACCGAAGTTGTCCCCACCTCAAACTTGTGCTGCCCTGATAGACCCAAGAAAGCCCTACAAACTGACATCAGGAACCTGGACTGCTGAGTTTTCTTTCCCAGGGAAAATGGAAAAAGGATGTGCCCAGGGGCCCCTGGCCCTGGGCCCCCGGCCCTGACTGCAAAAAATCCTTATATCGAAGGATGGACCCCACACCGAAGTTGTCCCCACCTCAAACTTGTGCTGCCCTGATAGACCCAAGGGAGCCCTACAAACTGACATCAGGAACCTGGACTGCTGAGTTTTCTTTCCCAGGGAAAATGGAAAAAGGATGTGCCCAGGGGCCCCTGGCCCTGACTGCAAAAAATCCTTATATCGAAGGATGGACCCCACACCGAAGCTGTCCCCACCTCAAACTTGTGCTGCCCTGATAGACCCAAGGGAGCCCTACAAACTGACATCAGGAACCTGGACTGCTGAGTTTTCTTTCCCAGGGAAAATGGAAAAAGGATGTGCCCAGGGGCCCCTGGCCCTGGGCCCCTGGCCCTGACTGCAAAGAATCCTTATATCGAAGGATGGACCCCACACCGAAGATGTCCCCACCTCAAACTTGTGGTGCCCTGATACACCCAAGGGAGCCCTACAAACTGACATCAGGAACCTGGACTGCTGAGTTTTCTTTCCCAGGGAAAATGGAAAAAGGTTGTGCCTAGGGGCCCCTGGCCCTGGGCCCCTGGCCCTGACTGCAAAAAATCCTTATATCGAAGGATGTACCCCACACAGAAGTTGTCCCCACCTCAAACTTGTGCTGCCCTGATAGATCCAAGGCAGCCCTACAAACTGACATCAGGAACCTGGACTGCTGAGTTTTCTTTCCCAGGGAAAATGGACAAAGGATATGTCCACGGGCCCCTGGCCCTGACTGCAAAGAATCCTTATATCGAAGGATGGACCCCACACCGAAGTTGTCCCCACCTCAAACTTGTGCTGCCCTGATAGACCCAAGGGAGCCCTACAAACTGACATCAGGAACCTGGACTGCTGAGTTTTCTTTCCCAGGGAAAATGGAAAAAGGTTGTGTCCAGGGGCCCCTGGCCTTAGGCCCCTGGCCCTGACTGCAAAGAATCCTTATATCGAAGGATGGACCCCACACCGAAATTGTCCCCACCTCAAACTTGTGCTGCCCTGATAGACCCAAGGGAGCCCTAAAAACTGACATCAGGAACCTGGACTGCTGAGTTTTCTTTCCCAGGGAAAATGGAAAAAGGATGTGCCCAGGGGCCCCTGGCCCTGACTGCAAAGAATCCTTATATCGAAGGATGGACCCCACACCGAAGTTGTCCCCACCTCAAACTTGTGCTGCCCTGATAGACCCAAGGGAGCCCTACGAACTGACATCAGGAACCTGGACTGCTGAGTTTTCTTTCTCAGGGAAAATGGAAAAAGGATGTGCCCAGGGCCCCTAGCCCTGGGCAGGGACCTCACTGCAAGAAATCCTTATATCGAAGGATGGACCCCACACCGAAGTTGTCCCCACCTCAAACTTGTGCTGCCCTGATAGACCCAAGGGAGCCCTACAAACTGACATCAGGAACCTGGACTGCTGAGTTTTCTTTCCCAGGGAAAATGGAAAAAGGATGTGCCCAGGGGCCCCCTGCCCTGGGCAGGCACCTTAGTACAAGAAATCCTTATATCGAAGGATGGACCCCACACAGAAGTTGTCCCCACCTCAAACTTGTGCTGCCCTGATACACCCAAGGGAGCCCTACAAACTGACATCAGGAACCTGGACTGCTGAGTTTTCTTTCCCAGGGAAAATGGAAAAAGGATGTGCCCAGGGGCCCCTGGCCCTGGGCCCCTGGCCCTGACTGCAAAGAATCCTTATATCGAAGGATGGACCCCACACCGAAGTTGTCCCCACCTCAAAATTCTGCTGCCCTGATAGACCCAAGGGAGCCCTACAAACTGACATCAGGAACCTGGACTGCTGAGTTTTCTTTCCCAGTGAAAATGGAAAAAGGATGTGCCCAGGGGCCCCTGGCCCTGACTGCAAAGAATCCTTATATCGAAGGATGGACCCCACACCGAAGTTGTCCCCACCTCAAACTTGTGCTGCCCTGATAGACCCAAGGGAGCCCTACAAACTGACATCAGGAACCTGGACTGCTGAGTTTTCTTCCCCAGGGAAAATGGAAAAAGGATGTGCCCAGGGGCCTCTGGCCCTGACTGCAAAGAATCCTTATATCGAAGGATGGACCCCACACCAAAGTTGTCCCCACCTCAAACTTGTGCTGCCCTGATAGACCCAAGGGAGCCCTACAAACTGACATCAGGAACCTGGACTGCTGAGTTTTCTTTCCCAGGGAAAATGGAAAAAGGATGTGCCCAGGGGCCCCTGGCCCTGGGCCCCTGGCCCTGACTGCAAAGAATCCTTATATCGAAGGATGGACCCCACACCGAAGATGTCCCCACCTCAAACTTGTGGTGCCCTGATACACCCAAGGGAGCCCTACAAACTGACATCAGGAACCTGGACTGCTGAGTTTTCTTTCCCAGGGAAAATGGAAAAAGGTTGTGCCTAGGGGCCCCTGGCCCTGGGCCCCTGGCCCTGACTGCAAAAAATCCTTATATCGAAGGATGGACCCCACACAGAAGTTGTCCCCACCTCAAACTTGTGCTGCCCTGATAGATCCAAGGCAGCCCTACAAACTGACATCAGGAACCTGGACTGCTGAGTTTTCTTTCCCAGGGAAAATGGACAAAGGATATGCCCACGGGCCCCTGGCCCTGACTGCAAAGAATCCTTATATCGAGGGATGGACCCCACACCAAAGTTGTCCCCACCTCAAACTTGTGCTGCCCTGATAGACCCAAGGGAGCCCTACAAACTGACATCAGAAACCTGGACTGCTGAGTTTTCTTTCCCAGGGAAAATGGCCAAAGGATGTGTCCGGGGGCCCCTGGCCCTGACTGCAAAAAATCCTTATATCGAAGGATGGATTCCACACCGAAGTTGTCCCCACCTCAAACTTGTGCTGCCCTGATAGACCCAAGGGAGCCCTACAAACTGACATCAGGAACCTGGACTGCTGAGTTTTCTTTCCCAGGGAAAATGGAAAAAGGTTGTGTCCAGGGGCCCCTGGCCTTAGGCCCCTGGCCCTGACTGCAAAGAATCCTTATATCGAAGGATGGACCCCACACCGAAATTGTCCCCACCTGGAACTTGTGCTGCCCTGATAGACCCAAGGGAGCCCTAAAAACTGACATCAGGAACCTGGACTGCTGAGTTTTCTTTCCCAGGGAAAATGGAAAAAGGATGTGCCCAGGGGCCCCCTGCCCTGAGCAGGCACCTTAGTACAAGAAATCCTTATATCGAAGGATGTACCCCACACAGAAGTTGTCCCCACCTCAAACTTGTGCTGCCCTGATACACCCAAGGGAGCCCTACAAACTGACATCAGGAATCTGGACCGCACAGTTTTCTTTCCCAGGGAAAACGGAAAAAGGATGTGCCCAGGGGCCCCTAGCCCTGACTGTAAAAATCCTTATATCGAAGGATGGACCCCACACCGAAGTTGTCCCCACCTCAAACTTGTGCTGCCCTGATAGACCCAAGGGAGCCCTACAAACTGACATCAGGAACCTGGACTGCTGAGTTTTCTTTCCCAGGGAAAATGGAAAAAGGATGTGCCCAGGGGCCCCTGGCCCTGACTGCAAAAAATCCTTATATCGAAGGATGGACCCTACACCGAAGTTGTCCCCACCTCAAACTTGTGCTGCCCTGATAGACCCAAGGGAGCCCTACAAACTGACATCAGGAACCTGGACTGCTGAGTTTTCTTTCCCAGGGAAAATGGAAAAAGGTTGTGCCCATTGGCCCCTGGCCCTGGGCCCCTGGCCCTGACTGCAAAAAATCCGTATATCGAAGGATGGACCCTACACCGAAGTTGTCCCCACCTCAAACTTGTGCTGCCCTGATAGACCCAAGAAAGCCCTACAAACTGACATCAGGAACCTGGACTGCTGAGTTTTCTTTCCCAGGGAAAATGGAAAAAGGATGTGCCCAGGGGCCCCTGGCCCTGGGCCCCCGGCCCTGACTGCAAAAAATCCTTATATCGAAGGATGGACCCCACACCGAAGTTGTCCCCACCTCAAACTTGTGCTGCCCTGATAGACCCAAGGGAGCCCTACAAACTGACATCAGGAACCTGGACTGCTGAGTTTTCTTTCCCAGGGAAAATGGAAAAAGGATGTGCCCAGGGGCCCCTGGCCCTGACTGCAAAAAATCCTTATATCGAAGGATGGACCCCACACCGAAGCTGTCCCCACCTCAAACTTGTGCTGCCCTGATAGACCCAAGGGAGCCCTACAAACTGACATCAGGAACCTGGACTGCTGAGTTTTCTTTCCCAGGGAAAATGGAAAAAGGATGTGCCCAGGGGCCCCTGGCCCTGGGCCCCTGGCCCTGACTGCAAAGAATCCTTATATCGAAGGATGGACCCCACACCGAAGATGTCCCCACCTCAAACTTGTGGTGCCCTGATACACCCAAGGGAGCCCTACAAACTGACATCAGGAACCTGGACTGCTGAGTTTTCTTTCCCAGGGAAAATGGAAAAAGGTTGTGTCCAGGGGCCCCTGGCCTTAGGCCCCTGGCCCTGACTGCAAAGAATCCTTATATCGAAGGATGGACCCCACACAGAAGTTGTCCCCACCTCAAACTTGTGCTGCCCTGATAGATCCAAGGCAGCCCTACAAACTGACATCAGGAACCTGGACTGCTGAGTTTTCTTTCCCAGGGAAAATGGACAAAGGATATGTCCACGGGCCCCTGGCCCTGACTGCAAAGAATCCTTATATCGAAGGATGGACCCCACACCAAAGTTGTCCCCACCTCAAACTTGTGCTGCCCTGATAGACCCAAGGGAGCCTTACAAACTGACATCAGAAACCTGGACTGCTGAGTTTTTTTTCCCAGGGAAAATGGCCAAAGGATGTGCCCGGGGGCCCCTGGCCCTGACTGCAAAGAATCCTTATATCGAAGGATGGACCCCACACCGAAGTTGTCCCCACCTCAAACTTGTGCTGCCCTGATAGACCCAAGGGAGCCCTACAAACTGACATCAGGAACCTGGACTGCTGAGTTTTCTTTCCCAGGGAAAATGGAAAAAGGTTGTGTCCAGGGGCCCCTGGCCTTAGGCCCCTGGCCCTGACTGCAAAGAATCCTTATATCGAAGGATGGACCCCACACCGAAATTGTCCCCACCTCAAACTTGTGCTGCCCTGATAGACCCAAGGGAGCCCTAAAAACTGACATCAGGAACCTGGACTGCTGAGTTTTCTTTCCCAGGGAAAATGGAAAAAGGATGTGCCCAGGGGCCCCTGGCCCTGACTGCAAAGAATCCTTATATCGAAGGATGGACCCCACACCGAAGTTGTCCCCACCTCAAACTTGTGCTGCCCTGATAGACCCAAGGGAGCCCTACGAACTGACATCAGGAACCTGGACTGCTGAGTTTTCTTTCTCAGGGAAAATGGAAAAAGGATGTGCCCAGGGCCCCTAGCCCTGGGCAGGGACCTCACTGCAAGAAATCCTTATATCGAAGGATGGACCCCACACCGAAGTTGTCCCCACCTCAAACTTGTGCTGCCCTGATAGACCCAAGGGAGCCCTACAAACTGACATCAGGAACCTGGACTGCTGAGTTTTCTTTCCCAGGGAAAATGGAAAAAGGATGTGCCCAGGGGCCCCTAGCCCTGAATGTAAAAATCCTTATATCGAAGGATGGACCCCACACCGAAGTTGTCCCCACCTCAAACTTGTGCTGCCCTGATAGACCCAAGGGAGCCCTACAAACTGACATCAGAAACCTGGACTGCTGAGTTTTCTTTCCCAGGGAAAATGGCCAAAGGATGTGTCCGGGGGCCCCTGGCCCTGACTGCAAAAAATCCTTATATCGAAGGATGGATTCCACACCGAAGTTGTCCCCACCTCAAACTTGTGCTGCCCTGATAGACCCAAGGGAGCCCTACAAACTGACATCAGGAACCTGGACTGCTGAGTTTTCTTTCCCAGGGAAAATGGAAAAAGGTTGTGTCCAGGGGCCCCTGGCCTTAGGCCCCTGGCCCTGACTGCAAAGAATCCTTATATCGAAGGATGGACCCCACACCGAAATTGTCCCCACCTCAAACTTGTGCTGCCCTGATAGACCCAAGGGAGCCCTACAAACTGACATCAGGAACCTGGACTGCTGAGTTTTCTTTCCCAGGGAAAATGGAAAAAGGATGTGCCCAGGGGCCCCTGGCCCTGACTGCAAAGAATCCTTATATCGAAGGATGGACCCCACACCGAAGTTGTCCCCACCTCAAACTTGTGCTGCCCTGATAGACCCAAGGGAGCCCTACAAACTGACATCAGGAACCTGGACTGCTGAGTTTTCTTTCTCAGGGAAAATGGAAAAAGGATGTGCCCAGGGCCCCTAGCCCTGGGCAGGGACCTCACTGCAAGAAATCCTTATATCGAAGGATGGACCCCACACCGAAGTTGTCCCCACCTCAAACTTGTGCTGCCCTGATAGACCCAAGGGAGCCCTACAAACTGACATCAGGAACCTGGACTGCTGAGTTTTCTTTCCCAGGGAAAATGGAAAAAGGATGTGCCCAGGGGCCCCCTGCCCTGAGCAGGCACCTTAGTACAAGAAATCCTTATATCGAAGGATGTACCCCACACAGAAGTTGTCCCCACCTCAAACTTGTGCTGCCCTGATACACCCAAGGGAGCCCTACAAACTGACATCAGGAATCTGGACCGCAGAGTTTTCTTTCCCAGGGAAAACGGAAAAAGGATGTGCCCAGGGGCCCGCTGCCCTGGGCAGGCACCTTAGTACAAGAAATCCTTATATCGGAGGATGCACCCCACACCGAAGTTGTCCCCACCTCAAACTTGTGCTGCCCTGATAGACCCAAGGGAGCCCTACAAACTGACATCAGGAACCTGGACTGCTGAGTTTTCTTTCCCAGGGAAAATGGAAAAAGGATGTGCCCAGGGGCCCCTAGCCCTGAATGTAAAAATCCTTATATCGAAGGATGGACCCCACACCGAAGTTGTCCCCACCTCAAACTTGTGCTGCCCTGATAGACCCAAGGGAGCCCTACAAACTGACATCAGGAACCTGGACTGCTGAGTTTTCTTTCCCAGGGAAAATGGAAAAAGGATGTGCCCAGGGGCCCCTGGCCCTGACTGCAAGAAATCCTTATATCGAAGGATGGACCCCACACCGAAGCTGTCCCCACCACAAACTTGTGCTGCCCTGATAGACCCAAGGGAGCCCTACAAACTGACATCAGGAACCTGGACTGCTGAGTTTTCTTTCCCAGGGAAAATGGAAAAAGGATGTGCCCAGGGGCCCCTGGCCCTGGGCCCCTGGCCCTGACTGCAAAGAATCCTTATATCGAAGGATGGACCCCACACCGAAGTTGTCCCCACCTCAGACTTGTGCTGCCCTGATACACCCAAGGGAGCCCTACAAACTGACATCAGGAACCTGGACTGCTGAGTTTTCTTTCCCAGGGAAAATGGAAAAAGGTTGTGCCTAGGGGCCCCTGGCCCTGGGCCCCTGGCCCTGACTGCAAAAAATCCTTATATCGAAGGATGGACCCCACACAGAAGTTGTCCCCACCTCAAACTTGTGCTGCCCTGATAGATCCAAGGCAGCCCTACAAACTGACATCAGGAACCTGGACTGCTGAGTTTTCTTTCCCAGGGAAAATGGACAAAGGATATGCCCACGGGCCCCTGGCCCTGACTGCAAAGAATCCTTATATCGAGGGATGGACCCCACACCAAAGTTGTCCCCACCTCAAACTTGTGCTGCCCTGATAGACCCAAGGGAGCCCTACAAACTGACATCAGAAACCTGGACTGCTGAGTTTTCTTTCCCAGGGAAAATGGCCAAAGGATGTGTCCGGGGGCCCCTGGCCCTGACTGCAAAAAATCCTTATATCGAAGGATGGATTCCACACCGAAGTTGTCCCCACCTCAAACTTGTGCTGCCCTGATAGACCCAAGGGAGCCCTACAAACTGACATCAGGAACCTGGACTGCTGAGTTTTCTTTCCCAGGGAAAATGGAAAAAGGTTGTGTCCAGGGGCCCCTGGCCTTAGGCCCCTGGCCCTGACTGCAAAGAATCCTTATATCGAAGGATGGACCCCACACCGAAATTGTCCCCACCTCAAACTTGTGCTGCCCTGATAGACCCAAGGGAGCCCTACAAACTGACATCAGGAATCTGGACCGCACAGTTTTCTTTCCCAGGGAAAACGGAAAAAGGATGTGCCCAGGGGCCCGCTGCCCTGGGCAGGCACCTTAGTACAAGAAATCCTTATATCGAAGGATGCACCCCACACCGAAGTTGTCCCCACCTCAAACTTGTGCTGCCCTGATAGACCCAAGGGAGCCCTACAAACTGACATCAGGAACCTGGACTGCTGAGTTTTCTTTCCCAGGGAAAATGGAAAAAGGATGTGCCCAGGGGCCCCTAGCCCTGACTGTAAAAATCCTTATATCGAAGGATGGACCCCACACCGAAGTTGTCCCCACCTCAAACTTGTGCTGCCCTGATAGACCCAAGGGAGCCCTACAAACTGACATCAGGAACCTGGACTGCTGAGCTTTCTTTCCCAGGGAAAATGGAAAAAGGATGTGCCCAGGGGCCCCTGGCCCTGACTGCAAAAAATCCTTATATCGAAGGATGGACCCTACACCGAAGTTGTCCCCACCTCAAACTTGTGCTGCCCTGATAGACCCAAGGGAGCCCTACAAACTGACATCAGGAACCTGGACTGCTGAGTTTTCTTTCCCAGGGAAAATGGAAAAAGGTTGTGCCCATTGGCCCCTGGCCCTGGGCCCCTGGCCCTGACTGCAAAAAATCCGTATATCGAAGGATGGACCCTACACCGAAGTTGTCCCCACCTCAAACTTGTGCTGCCCTGATAGACCCAAGGGAGCCCTACAAACTGACATCAGGAACCTGGACTGCTGAGTTTTCTTTCCCAGGGAAAATGGAAAAAGGATGTGCCCAGGGGCCCCTGGCCCTGGGCCCCCGGCCCTGACTGCAAAAAATCCTTATATCGAAGGATGGACCCCACACCGAAGTTGTCCCCACCTCAAACTTGTGCTGCCCTGATAGACCCAAGGGAGCCCTACAAACTGACATCAGGAACCTGGACTGCTGAGTTTTCTTTCCCAGGGAAAATGGAAAAAGGATGTGCCCAGGGGCCCCTGGCCCTGACTGCAAAAAATCCTTATATCGAAGGATGGACCCCACACCGAAGCTGTCCCCACCTCAAACTTGTGCTGCCCTGATAGACCCAAGGGAGCCCTACAAACTGACATCAGGAACCTGGACTGCTGAGTTTTCTTTCCCAGGGAAAATGGAAAAAGGATGTGCCCAGGGGCCCCTGGCCCGGGGCCCCTGGCCCTGACTGCAAGAAATCCTTATATCGAAGGATGGACCCCACACCGAAGTTGTCCCCACCTCAAACTTGTGCTGTCCTGATAGACCCAAGGCAGCCCTACAAACTGACATCAGGAACTTGGACTGCTGAGTTTTCTTTCCCAGGGAAAATGGACAAAGTTTATGCCCACGGGCCCCTGGCCCTGACTGCAAAAAATCCTTATATCGAAGGATGGACCCCACACCAAAGCTGTCCCCACCTCAAACTTGTGCTGCCCTGAAAGACCCAAGGGAGCCCTACAAACTGACATCAGGAACCTGGACTGCTGAGTTTTCTTTCCCAGGGAAAATGGAAAAAGGCTGTGCCCAGGGGCCCCTAGCCCTGACTGCAAAAAATCCTTATATCGAAGGATGGACCCCACACCGAAGCTGTCCCCACATCAAACTTGTGCTGCCCTGATAGACCCAAGGGAGCCCTACAAACTGACATCAGGAACCTGGACTGCTGAGTTTTCTTTCCCAGGGAAAATGGAAAAAGGTTGTGCCTAGGGGCCCCTGGCCCTGGGCCCCTGGCCCTGACTGCAAAAAATCCTTATATCGAAGGATGGACCCCACACAGAAGGTGTCCCCACCTCAAACTTGTGCTGCCCTGATAGATCCAAGGCAGCCCTACAAACTGACATCAGGAACCTGGACTGCTGAGTTTTCTTTCCCAGGGAAAATGGACAAAGGATATGCCCACGGGCCCCTGGCCCTGACTGCAAAGAATCCTTATATCGAGGGATGGACCCCACACCAACGTTGTCCCCACCTCAAACTTGTGCTGCCCTGATAGACCCAAGGGAGCCCTACAAACTGACATCAGAAACCTGGACTGCTGAGTTTTCTTTCCCAGGGAAAATGGAAAAAGGATGTGCCCAGGGGCCCCTGGCCCGGGGCCCCTGGCCCTGACTGCAAGAAATCCTTATATCGAAGGATGGACCCCACACCGAAGTTGTCCCCACCTCAAACTTGTGCTGTCCTGATAGACCCAAGGCAGCCCTACAAACTGACATCAGGAACTTGGACTGCTGAGTTTTCTTTCCCAGGGAAAATGGACAAAGTTTATGCCCACGGGCCCCTGGCCCTGACTGCAAAAAATCCTTATATCGAAGGATGGACCCCACACCAAAGCTGTCCCCACCTCAAACTTGTGCTGCCCTGAAAGACCCAAGGGAGCCCTACAAACTGACATCAGGAACCTGGACTGCTGAGTTTTCTTTCCCAGGGAAAATGGAAAAAGGCTGTGCCCAGGGGCCCCTAGCCCTGACTGCAAAAAATCCTTATATCGAAGGATGGACCCCACACCGAAGCTGTCCCCACATCAAACTTGTGCTGCCCTGATAGACCCAAGGGAGCCCTACAAACTGACATCAGGAACCTGGACTGCTGAGTTTTCTTTCCCAGGGAAAATGGAAAAAGGTTGTGCCTAGGGGCCCCTGGCCCTGGGCCCCTGGCCCTGACTGCAAAAAATCCTTATATCGAAGGATGGACCCCACACAGAAGTTGTCCCCACCTCAAACTTGTGCTGCCCTGATAGATCCAAGGCAGCCCTACAAACTGACATCAGGAACCTGGACTGCTGAGTTTTCTTTCCCAGGGAAAATGGACAAAGGATATGCCCACGGGCCCCTGGCCCTGACTGCAAAGAATCCTTATATCGAGGGATGGACCCCACACCAACGTTGTCCCCACCTCAAACTTGTGCTGCCCTGATAGACCCAAGGGAGCCCTACAAACTGACATCAGAAACCTGGACTGCTGAGTTTTCTTTCCCAGGGAAAATGGCCAAAGGATGTGTCCGGGGGCCCCTGGCCCTGACTGCAAAAAATCCTTATATCGAAGGATGGATTCCACACCGAAGTTGTCCCCACCTCAAACTTGTGCTGCCCTGATAGACCCAAGGGAGCCCTACAAACTGACATCAGGAACCTGGACTGCTGAGTTTTCTTTCCCAGGGAAAATGGAAAAAGGTTGTGTCCAGGGGCCCCTGGCCTTAGGCCCCTGGCCCTGACTGCAAAGAATCCTTATATCGAAGGATGGACCCCACACCGAAATTGTCCCCACCTCAAACTTGTGCTGCCCTGATAGACCCAAGGGAGCCCTAAAAACTGACATCAGGAACCTGGACTGCTGAGTTTTCTTTCCCAGGGAAAATGGAAAAAGGATGTGCCCAGGGGCCCCCTGCCCTGAGCAGGCACCTTAGTACAAGAAATCCTTATATCGAAGGATGTACCCCACACAGAAGTTGTCCCCACCTCAAACTTGTGCTGCCCTGATACACCCAAGGGAGCCCTACAAACTGACATCAGGAATCTGGACCGCACAGTTTTCTTTCCCAGGGAAAACGGAAAAAGGATGTGCCCAGGGGCCCGCTGCCCTGGGCAGGCACCTTAGTACAAGAAATCCTTATATCGAAGGATGCACCCCACACCGAAGTTGTCCCCACCTCAAACTTGTGCTGCCCTGATAGACCCAAGGGAGCCCTACAAACTGACATCAGGAACCTGGACTGCTGAGTTTTCTTTCCCAGGGAAAATGGAAAAAGGATGTGCCCAGGGGCCCCTAGCCCTGACTGTAAAAATCCTTATATCGAAGGATGGACCCCACACCGAAGTTGTCCCCACCTCCAACTTGTGCTGCCCTGATAGACCCAAGGGAGCCCTACAAACTGACATCAGGAACCTGGACTGCTGAGTTTTCTTTCCCAGGGAAAATGGAAAAAGGATGTGCCCAGGGGCCCCTGGCCCTGACTGCAAAAAATCCTTATATCGAAGGATGGACCCTACACCGAAGTTGTCCCCACCTCAAACTTGTGCTGCCCTGATAGACCCAAGGGAGCCCTACAAACTGACATCAGGAACCTGGACTGCTGAGTTTTCTTTCCCAGGGAAAATGGAAAAAGGTTGTGCCCAGGGGCCCCTGGCCCTGGGCCCCTGGCCCTGACTGCAAAAAATCTGTATATCGAAGGATGGACCCTACACCGAAGTTGTCCCCACCTCAAACTTGTGCTGCCCTGATAGACCCAAGAAAGCCCTACAAACTGACATCAGGAACCTGGACTGCTGAGTTTTCTTTCCCAGGGAAAATGGAAAAAGGATGTGCCCAGGGGCCCCTGGCCCTGGGCCCCCGGCACTGACTGCAAAAAATCCTTATATCGAAGGATGGACCCCACACCGAAGTTGTCCCCACCTCAAACTTGTGCTGCCCTGATAGACCCAAGGGAGCCCTACAAACTGACATCAGGAACCTGGACTGCTGAGTTTTCTTTCCCAGGGAAAATGGAAAAAGGATGTGCCCAGGGGCCCCTGGCCCTGACTGCAAAAAATCCTTATATCGAAGGATGGACCCCACACCGAAGCTGTCCCCACCTCAAACTTGTGCTGCCCTGATAGACCCAAGGGAGCCCTACGAACTGACATCAGGAACCTGGACTGCTGAGTTTTCTTTCTCAGGGAAAATGGAAAAAGGATGTGCCCAGGGCCCCTAGCCCTGGGCAGGGACCTCACTGCAAGAAATCCTTATATCGAAGGATGGACCCCACACCGAAGTTGTCCCCACCTCAAACTTGTGCTGCCCTGATAGACCCAAGGGAGCCCTACAAACTGACATCAGGAACCTGGACTGCTGAGTTTTCTTTCCCAGGGAAAATGGAAAAAGGATGTGCCCAGGGGACCCCGGCCCTGAGCAGGCACCTTAGTACAAGAAATCCTTATATCGAAGGATGTACCCCACACAGAAGTTGTCCCCACCTCAAACTTGTGCTGCCCTGATACACCCAAGGGAGCCCTACAAACTGACATCAGGAATCTGGACCGCACAGTTTTCTTTCCCAGGGAAAACGGAAAAAGGATGTGCCCAGGGGCCCGCTGCCCTGGGCAGGCACCTTAGTACAAGAAATCCTTATATCGAAGGATGCACCCCACACCGAAGTTGTCCCCACCTCAAACTTGTGCTGCCCTGATAGACCCAAGGGAGCCCTACAAACTGACATCAGGAACCTGGACTGCTGAGTTTTCTTTCCCAGGGAAAATGGAAAAAGGATGTGCCCAGGGGCCCCTAGCCCTGACTGTAAAAATCCTTATATCGAAGGATGGACCCCACACCGAAGTTGTCCCCACCTCAAACTTGTGCTGCCCTGATAGACCCAAGGGAGCCCTACAAACTGACATCAGGAACTTGGACTGCTGAGTTTTCTTTCCCAGGGAAAATGGACAAAGTTTATGCCCACGGGCCCCTGGCCCTGACTGCAAAAAATCCTTATATCGAAGGATGGACCCCACACCAAAGCTGTCCCCACCTCAAACTTGTGCTGCCCTGAAAGACCCAAGGGAGCCCTACAAACTGACATCAGGAACCTGGACTGCTGAGTTTTCTTTCCCAGGGAAAATGGAAAAAGGATGTGCCCAGGGGCCCCTAGCCCTGAATGCAAAAATTCCTTATATCGAAGGATGGACCCCACACCGAAGCTGTCCCCACCTCAAACTTGTGCTGCCCTGATAGACCCAAGGGAGCCCTACAAACTGACATCAGGAACCTGGACTGCTGAGTTTTCTTTCCCAGGGAAAATGGAAAAAGGATGTGCCCAGGAGCCCCTGGCCCTTGGCTGGGACCTCGCTGCAAAGAATCCTTATATCGAAGGATGGACCCCACACCGAAGTTGTCCCCACCTCAAACTTGTGCTGCCCTGATAGACCCAAGGGAGCCCTACAAACTGACATCAGGAACCTGGACTGCTGAGTTTTCTTCCCCAGGGAAAATGGAAAAAGGATGTGCCCAGGGGCCTCTGGCCCTGACTGCAAAGAATCCTTATATCGAAGGATGGACCCCACACCAAAGTTGTCCCCACCTCAAACTTGTGCTGCCCTGATAGACCCAAGGGAGCCCTAAAAACTGACATCAGGAACCTGGACTGCTGAGTTTTCTTTCCCAGGGAAAATGGAAAATGTATGTGCCCAGGGACCCCTGGCCCTGACTGCAAAGAATCCTTATATCGAAGGATGCACCCCACACCGAAGATGTCCCCACCTCAAACTTGTGGTGCCCTGATACACCCAAGGGAGCCCTACAAACTGACATCAGGAACCTGGACTGCTGAGTTTTCTTTCCCAGGGAAAATGGAAAAAGGATGTGCCCAGGGGCCCCCTGCCCTGGGCAGGCACCTTAGTACAAGAAATCCTTATATCGAAGGATGGACCCCACACAGAAGTTGTCCCCACCTCAAACTTGTGCTGCCCTGATAGACCCAAGGGAGCCCTACAAACTGACATCAGGAACCTGGACTGCTGAGTTTTCTTTCCCAGTGAAAATGGAAAAAGGATGTGCCCAGGGGCCCCTGGCCCTGACTGCAAAGAATCCTTATATCGAAGGATGGACCCCACACCGAAGTTGTCCCCACCTCAAACTTGTGCTGCCCTGATAGACCCAAGGGAGCCCTACAAACTGACATCAGGAACCTGGACTGCTGAGTTTTCTTTCCCAGGGAAAATGGAAAAAGGATGTGCCCAGGGGCCCCTAGCCCTGACTGCAAAAAATACTTATATCGAAGGATGGACCCCACACCGAAGCTGTCCCCACATCAAACTTGTGCTGCCCTGATAGACCCAAGGGAGCCCTACAAACTGACATCAGGAACCTGGACTGCTGAGTTTTCTTTCCCAGGGAAAATGGAAAAAGGATGTGCCCAGGGGCCCCTGGCCCTGGGCCCCTGGCCCTGACTGCAAAGAATCCTTATATCGAAGGATGGACCCCACACCGAAGATGTCCCCACCTCAAACTTGTGGTGCCCTGATACACCCAAGGGAGCCCTACAAACTGACATCAGGAACCTGGACTGCTGAGTTTTCTTTCCCAGGGAAAATGGAAAAAGGTTGTGCCTAGGGGCCCCTGGCCCTGGGCCCCTGGCCCTGACTGCAAAAAATCCTTATATCGAAGGATGGACCCCACACAGAAGTTGTCCCCACCTCAAACTTGTGCTGCCCTGATAGATCCAAGGCAGCCCTACAAACTGACATCAGGAACCTGGACTGCTGAGTTTTCTTTCCCAGGGAAAATGGACAAAGGATATGCCCACGGGCCCCTGGCCCTGACTGCAAAAAATCCTTATATCGAAGGATGGATTCCACACCGAAGTTGTCCCCACCTCAAACTTGTGCTGCCCTGATAGACCCAAGGGAGCCCTACAAACTGACATCAGGAACCTGGACTGCTGAGTTTTCTTTCCCAGGGAAAATGGAAAAAGTTTGTGTCCAGGGGCCCCTGGCCTTAGGCCCCTGGCCCTGACTGCAAAGAATCCTTATATCGAAGGATGGACCCCACACCGAAATTGTCCCCACCTCAAACTTGTGCTGCCCTGATAGACCCAAGGGAGCCCTAAAAACTGACATCAGGAACCTGGACTGCTGAGTTTTCTTTCCCAGGGAAAATGGAAAAAGGATGTGCCCAGGGCCCCTAGCCCTGGGCAGGGACCTCACTGCAAGAAATCCTTATATCGAAGGATGGACCCCACACCGAAGTTGTCCCCACCTCAAACTTGTGCTGCCCTGATAGACCCAAGGGAGCCCTACAAACTGACATCAGGAACCTGGACTGCTGAGTTTTCTTTCCCAGGGAAAATGGAAAAAGGATGTGCCCAGGGGCCCCCTGCCCTGAGCAGGCACCTTAGTACAAGAAATCCTTATATCGAAGGATGTACCCCACACAGAAGTTGTCCCCACCTCAAACTTGTGCTGCCCTGATACACCCAAGGGAGCCCTACAAACTGACATCAGGAATCTGGACCGCACAGTTTTCTTTCCCAGGGAAAACGGAAAAAGGATGTGCCCAGGGGCCCGCTGCCCTGGGCAGGCACCTTAGTACAAGAAATCCTTATATCGAAGGATGCACCCCACACCGAAGTTGTCCCCACCTCAAACTTGTGCTGTCCTGATAGACCCAAGGGAGCCCTACAAACTGACATCAGGAACCTGGACTGCTGAGTTTTCTTTCCCAGGGAAAATGGAAAAAGGATGTGCCCAGGGGCCCCTGGCCCTGACTGCAAAAAATCCTTATATCGAAGGATGGACCCCACACCGAAGCTGTCCCCACCTCAAACTTGTGCTGCCCTGATAGACCCAAGGGAGCCCTACAAACTGACATCAGGAACCTGGACTGCTGAGTTTTCTTTCCCAGGGAAAATATAAAAAGGTTGTGCCTAAGGGCCCCTGGCCCTGGGCCCCTGGCCCTGACTGCAAAGAATCCTTATATCGAGGGATGGACCCCACACCAAAGTTGTCCCCACCTCAAACTTGTGCTGCCCTGATAGACCCAAGGGAGCCCTACAAACTGACATCAGGAACCTGGACTGCTGAGTTTTCTTTCCCAGGGAAAATGGAAAAAGGATGTGTCCGGGGGCCCCTGGCCCTGACTGCAAAAAATCCTTATATCGAAGGACGGATTCCACACCGAAGTTGTCCCCACCTCAAACTTGTGCTGCCCTGATAGACCCAAGGGAGCCCTACAAACTGACATCAGGAACCTGGACTGCTGAGTTTTCTTTCCCAGGGAAAATGGAAAAAGGTTGTGTCCAGGGGCCCCTGGCCTTAGGCCCCTGGCCCTGACTGCAAAGAATCCTTATATCGAAGGATGGACCCCACACCGAAATTGTCCCCACCTCAAACTTGTGCTGCCCTGATAGACCCAAGGGAGCCCTACAAACTGACATCAGGAACCTGGACTGCTGAGTTTTCTTTCCCAGGGAAAATGGAAAAAGGATGTGCCCAGGGGCCCCTGGCCCTGACTGCAAAGAATCCTTATATCGAAGGATGGACCCCACACCGAAGTTGTCCCCACCTCAAACTTGTGCTGCCCTGATAGACCCAAGGGAGCCCTACAAACTGACATCAGGAACCTGGACTGCTGAGTTTTCTTTCTCAGGGAAAATGGAAAAAGGATGTGCCCAGGGCCCCTAGCCCTGGGCAGGGACCTCACTGCAAGAAATCCTTATATCGAAGGATGGACCCCACACAGAAGTTGTCCCCACCTCAAACTTGTGCTGCCCTGATAGACCCAAGGGAGCCCTACAAACTGACATCAGGAACCTGGACTGCTGAGTTTTCTTTCCCAGGGAAAATGGAAAAAGGATGTGCCCAGGGGCCCCCTGCCCTGAGCAGGCACCTTAGTACAAGAAATCCTTATATCGAAGGATGGACCCCACACAGAAGTTGTCCCCACCTCAAACTTGTGCTGCCCTGATACACCCAAGGGAGCCCTACAAACTGACATCAGGAATCTGGACCGCAGAGTTTTCTTTCCCAGGGAAAACGGAAAAAGGATGTGCCCAGGGGCCCGCTGCCCTGGGCAGGCACATTAGTACAAGAAATCCTTATATCGAAGGATGCACCCCACACCGAAGTTGTCCCCACCTCAAACTTGTGCTGCCCTGATAGACCCAAGGGAGCCCTACAAACTGACATCAGGAACCTGGACTGCTGAGTTTTCTTTCCCAGGGAAAATGGAAAAAGGATGTGCCCAGGGGCCCCTAGCCCTGAATGTAAAAATCCTTATATCGAAGGATGGACCCCACACCGAAGTTGTCCCCACCTCAAACTTGTGCTGCCCTGATAGACCCAAGGGAGCCCTACAAACTGACATCAGAAACCTGGACTGCTGAGTTTTCTTTCCCAGGGAAAATGGCCAAAGGATGTGTCCGGGGGCCCCTGGCCCTGACTGCAAAAAATCCTTATATCGAAGGATGGATTCCACACCGAAGTTGTCCCCACCTCAAACTTGTGCTGCCCTGATAGACCCAAGGGAGCCCTACAAACTGACATCAGGAACCTGGACTGCTGAGTTTTCTTTCCCAGGGAAAATGGAAAAAGGTTGTGTCCAGGGGCCCCTGGCCTTAGGCCCCTGGCCCTGACTGCAAAGAATCCTTATATCGAAGGATGGACCACACACCGAAATTGTCCCCACCTCAAACTTGTGCTGCCCTGATAGACCCAAGGGAGCCCTAAAAACTGACATCAGGAACCTGGACTGCTGAGTTTTCTTTCCCAGGGAAAATGGAAAAAGGATGTGCCCAGGGGCCCCTGGCCCTGACTGCAAAGAATCCTTATATCGAAGGATGGACCCCACACCGAAGTTGTCCCCACCTCAAACTTGTGCTGCCCTGATAGACCCAAGGGAGCCCTACGAACTGACATCAGGAACCTGGACTGCTGAGTTTTCTTTCTCAGGGAAAATGGAAAAAGGATGTGCCCAGGGCCCCTAGCCCTGGGCAGGGACCTCACTGCAAGAAATCCTTATATCGAAGGATGGACCCCACACCGAAGTTGTCCCCACCTCAAACTTGTGCTGCCCTGATAGACCCAAGGGAGCCCTACAAACTGACATCAGGAACCTGGACTGCTGAGTTTTCTTTCCCAGGGAAAATGGAAAAAGGATGTGCCCAGGGGCCCCCTGCCCTGAGCAGGCACCTTAGTACAAGAAATCCTTATATCGAAGGATGTACCCCACACAGAAGTTGTCCCCACCTCAAACTTGTGCTGCCCTGATACACCCAAGGGAGCCCTACAAACTGACATCAGGAATCTGGACCGCACAGTTTTCTTTCCCAGGGAAAACGGAAAAAGGATGTGCCCAGGGGCCCGCTGCCCTGGGCAGGCACCTTAGTACAAGAAATCCTTATATCGAAGGATGCACCCCACACCGAAGTTGTCCCCACCTCAAACTTGTGCTGCCCTGATAGACCCAAGGGAGCCCTACAAACTGACATCAGGAACCTGGACTGCTGAGTTTTCTTTCCCAGGGAAAATGGAAAAAGGATGTGCCCAGGGGCCCCTAGCCCTGACTGTAAAAATCCTTATATCGAAGGATGGACCCCACACCGAAGTTGTCCCCACCTCAAACTTGTGCTGCCCTGATAGACCCAAGGGAGCCCTACAAACTGACATCAGGAACCTGGACTGCTGAGTTTTCTTTCCCAGGGAAAATGGAAAAAGGATGTGCCCAGGGGCCCCTGGCCCTGACTGCAAAAAATCCTTATATCGAAGGATGGACCCCACACCGAAGCTGTCCCCACCTCAAACTTGTGCTGCCCTGATAGACCCAAGGGAGCCCTACAAACTGACATCAGGAACCTGGACTGCTGAGTTTTCTTTCCCAGGGAAAATGGAAAAAGGATGTGCCCAGGGGCCCCTGGCCCTGGGCCCCTGGCCCTGACTGCAAAGAATCCTTATATCGAAGGATGGACCCCACACCGAAGATGTCCCCACCTCAAACTTGTGGTGCCCTGATACACCCAAGGGAGCCCTACAAACTGACATCAGGAACCTGGACTGCTGAGTTTTCTTTCCCAGGGAAAATGGAAAAAGGTTGTGCCTAGGGGCCCCTGGCCCTGGGCCCCTGGCCCTGACTGCAAAAAATCCTTATATCGAAGGATGGACCCCACACAGAAGTTGTCCCCACCTCAAACTTGTGCTGCCCTGATAGATCCAAGGCAGCCCTACAAACTGACATCAGGAACCTGGACTGCTGAGTTTTCTTTCCCAGGGAAAATGGACAAAGGATATGCCCACGGGCCCCTGGCCCTGACTGCAAAGAATCCTTATATCGAGGGATGGACCCCACACCAAAGTTGTCCCCACCTCAAACTTGTGCTGCCCTGATAGACCCAAGGGAGCCCTACAAACTGACATCAGAAACCTGGACTGCTGAGTTTTCTTTCCCAGGGAAAATGGCCAAAGGATGTGTCCGGGGGCCCCTGGCCCTGACTGCAAAAAATCCTTATATCGAAGGATGGATTCCACACCGAAGTTGTCCCCACCTCAAACTTGTGCTGCCCTGATAGACCCAAGGGAGCCCTACAAACTGACATCAGGAACCTGGACTGCTGAGTTTTCTTTCCCAGGGAAAATGGAAAAAGGTTGTGTCCAGGGGCCCCTGGCCTTAGGCCCCTGGCCCTGACTGCAAAGAATCCTTATATCGAAGGATGGACCCCACACCGAAATTGTCCCCACCTCAAACTTGTGCTGCCCTGATAGACCCAAGGGAGCCCTAAAAACTGACATCAGGAACCTGGACTGCTGAGTTTTCTTTCCCAGGGAAAATGGAAAAAGGATGTGCCCAGGGGCCCCTGGCCCTGACTGCAAAAAATCCTTATATCGAAGGATGGACCCTACACCGAAGTTGTCCCCACCTCAAACTTGTGCTGCCCTGATAGACCCAAGGGAGCCCTACAAACTGACATCAGGAACCTGGACTGCTGAGTTTTCTTTCCCAGGGAAAATGGAAAAAGGTTGTGCCCATTGGCCCCTGGCCCTGGGCCCCTGGCCCTGACTGCAAAAAATCCGTATATCGAAGGATGGACCCTACACCGAAGTTGTCCCCACCTCAAACTTGTGCTGCCCTGATAGACCCAAGAAAGCCCTACAAACTGACATCAGGAACCTGGACTGCTGAGTTTTCTTTCCCAGGGAAAATGGAAAAAGGATGTGCCCAGGGGCCCCTGGCCCTGACTGCAAAAAATCCTTATATCGAAGGATGGACCCCACACCGAAGCTGTCCCCACCTCAAACTTGTGCTGCCCTGATAGACCCAAGGGAGCCCTACAAACTGACATCAGGAACCTGGACTGCTGAGTTTTCTTTCCCAGGGAAAATGGAAAAAGGATGTGCCCAGGGGCCCCTGGCCCTGGGCCCCTGGCCCTGACTGCAAAGAATCCTTATATCGAAGGATGGACCCCACACCGAAGATGTCCCCACCTCAAACTTGTGGTGCCCTGATACACCCAAGGGAGCCCTACAAACTGACATCAGGAACCTGGACTGCTGAGTTTTCTTTCCCAGGGAAAATGGAAAAAGGATGTGCCCAGGGGCCCCTGGCCCTGACTGCAAAAAATCCTTATATCGAAGGATGGACCCCACACCAAAGTTGTCCCCACCTCAAACTTGTGCTGCCCTGATAGACCCAAGGGAGCCTTACAAACTGACATCAGAAACCTGGACTGCTGAGTTTTTTTTCCCAGGGAAAATGGCCAAAGGATGTGCCCGGGGGCCCCTGGCCCTGACTGCAAAGAATCCTTATATCGAAGGATGGACCCCACACCGAAGTTGTCCCCACCTCAAACTTGTGCTGCCCTGATAGACCCAAGGGAGCCCTACAAACTGACATCAGGAACCTGGACTGCTGAGTTTTCTTTCCCAGGGAAAATGGAAAAAGGTTGTGTCCAGGGGCCCCTGGCCTTAGGCCCCTGGCCCTGACTGCAAAGAATCCTTATATCGAAGGATGGACCCCACACCGAAATTGTCCCCACCTCAAACTTGTGCTGCCCTGATAGACCCAAGGGAGCCCTAAAAACTGACATCAGGAACCTGGACTGCTGAGTTTTCTTTCCCAGGGAAAATGGAAAAAGGATGTGCCCAGGGGCCCCTGGCCCTGACTGCAAAGAATCCTTATATCGAAGGATGGACCCCACACCGAAGTTGTCCCCACCTCAAACTTGTGCTGCCCTGATAGACCCAAGGGAGCCCTACGAACTGACATCAGGAACCTGGACTGCTGAGTTTTCTTTCTCAGGGAAAATGGAAAAAGGATGTGCCCAGGGCCCCTAGCCCTGGGCAGGGACCTCACTGCAAGAAATCCTTATATCGAAGGATGGACCCCACACCGAAGTTGTCCCCACCTCAAACTTGTGCTGCCCTGATAGACCCAAGGGAGCCCTACAAACTGACATCAGGAACCTGGACTGCTGAGTTTTCTTTCCCAGGGAAAATGGAAAAAGGATGTGCCCAGGGGCCCCCTGCCCTGGGCAGGCACCTTAGTACAAGAAATCCTTATATCGAAGGATGGACCCCACACAGAAGTTGTCCCCACCTCAAACTTGTGCTGCCCTGATACACCCAAGGGAGCCCTACAAACTGACATCAGGAACCTGGACTGCTGAGTTTTCTTTCCCAGGGAAAATGGAAAAAGGATGTGCCCAGGGGCCCCTGGCCCTGGGCCCCTGGCCCTGACTGCAAAGAATCCTTATATCGAAGGATGGACCCCACACCGAAGTTGTCCCCACCTCAAAATTCTGCTGCCCTGATAGACCCAAGGGAGCCCTACAAACTGACATCAGGAACCTGGACTGCTGAGTTTTCTTTCCCAGTGAAAATGGAAAAAGGATGTGCCCAGGGGCCCCTGGCCCTGACTGCAAAGAATCCTTATATCGAAGGATGGACCCCACACCGAAGTTGTCCCCACCTCAAACTTGTGCTGCCCTGATAGACCCAAGGGAGCCCTACAAACTGACATCAGGAACCTGGACTGCTGAGTTTTCTTCCCCAGGGAAAATGGAAAAAGGATGTGCCCAGGGGCCTCTGGCCCTGACTGCAAAGAATCCTTATATCGAAGGATGGACCCCACACCAAAGTTGTCCCCACCTCAAACTTGTGCTGCCCTGATAGACCCAAGGGAGCCCTACAAACTGACATCAGGAACCTGGACTGCTGAGTTTTCTTTCCCAGGGAAAATGGAAAAAGGATGTGCCCAGGGGCCCCTGGCCCTGGGCCCCTGGCCCTGACTGCAAAGAATCCTTATATCGAAGGATGGACCCCACACCGAAGATGTCCCCACCTCAAACTTGTGGTGCCCTGATACACCCAAGGGAGCCCTACAAACTGACATCAGGAACCTGGACTGCTGAGTTTTCTTTCCCAGGGAAAATGGAAAAAGGTTGTGCCTAGGGGCCCCTGGCCCTGGGCCCCTGGCCCTGACTGCAAAAAATCCTTATATCGAAGGATGGACCCCACACAGAAGTTGTCCCCACCTCAAACTTGTGCTGCCCTGATAGATCCAAGGCAGCCCTACAAACTGACATCAGGAATCTGGACTGCTGAGTTTTCTTTCCCAGGGAAAATGGACAAAGGATATGCCCACGGGCCCCTGGCCCTGACTGCAAAGAATCCTTATATCGAGGGATGGACCCCACACCAAAGTTGTCCCCACCTCAAACTTGTGCTGCCCTGATAGACCCAAGGGAGCCCTACAAACTGACATCAGAAACCTGGACTGCTGAGTTTTCTTTCCCAGGGAAAATGGCCAAAGGATGTGTCCGGGGGCCCCTGGCCCTGACTGCAAAAAATCCTTATATCGAAGGATGGATTCCACACCGAAGTTGTCCCCACCTCAAACTTGTGCTGCCCTGATAGACCCAAGGGAGCCCTACAAACTGACATCAGGAACCTGGACTGCTGAGTTTTCTTTCCCAGGGAAAATGGAAAAAGGTTGTGTCCAGGGGCCCCTGGCCTTAGGCCCCTGGCCCTGACTGCAAAGAATCCTTATATCGAAGGATGGACCCCACACCGAAATTGTCCCCACCTGGAACTTGTGCTGCCCTGATAGACCCAAGGGAGCCCTAAAAACTGACATCAGGAACCTGGACTGCTGAGTTTTCTTTCCCAGGGAAAATGGAAAAAGGATGTGCCCAGGGGCCCCCTGCCCTGAGCAGGCACCTTAGTACAAGAAATCCTTATATCGAAGGATGTACCCCACACAGAAGTTGTCCCCACCTCAAACTTGTGCTGCCCTGATACACCCAAGGGAGCCCTACAAACTGACATCAGGAATCTGGACCGCACAGTTTTCTTTCCCAGGGAAAACGGAAAAAGGATGTGCCCAGGGGCCCCTAGCCCTGACTGTAAAAATCCTTATATCGAAGGATGGACCCCACACCGAAGTTGTCCCCACCTCAAACTTGTGCTGCCCTGATAGACCCAAGGGAGCCCTACAAACTGACATCAGGAACCTGGACTGCTGAGTTTTCTTTCCCAGGGAAAATGGAAAAAGGATGTGCCCAGGGGCCCCTGGCCCTGACTGCAAAAAATCCTTATATCGAAGGATGGACCCTACACCGAAGTTGTCCCCACCTCAAACTTGTGCTGCCCTGATAGACCCAAGGGAGCCCTACAAACTGACATCAGGAACCTGGACTGCTGAGTTTTCTTTCCCAGGGAAAATGGAAAAAGGTTGTGCCCATTGGCCCCTGGCCCTGGGCCCCTGGCCCTGACTGCAAAAAATCCGTATATCGAAGGATGGACCCTACACCGAAGTTGTCCCCACCTCAAACTTGTGCTGCCCTGATAGACCCAAGAAAGCCCTACAAACTGACATCAGGAACCTGGACTGCTGAGTTTTCTTTCCCAGGGAAAATGGAAAATGTATGTGCCCAGGGACCCCTGGCCCTGACTGCAAAGAATCCTTATATCGAAGGATGCACCCCACACCGAAGATGTCCCCACCTCAAACTTGTGGTGCCCTGATACACCCAAGGGAGCCCTACAAACTGACATCAGGAACCTGGACTGCTGAGTTTTCTTTCCCAGGGAAAATGGAAAAAGGATGTGCCCAGGGGCCCCTGGCCCTGGGCCCCTGGCCCTGACTGCAAAGAATCCTTATATCGAAGGATGGACCCCACACCGAAGTTGTCCCCACCTCAGACTTGTGCTGCCCTGATAGACCCAAGGGAGCCCTACGAACTGACATCAGGAACCTGGACTGCTGAGTTTTCTTTCTCAGGGAAAATGGAAAAAGGATGTGCCCAGGGCCCCTAGCCCTGGGCAGGGACCTCACTGCAAGAAATCCTTATATCGAAGGATGGACCCCACACCGAAGTTGTCCCCACCTCAAACTTGTGCTGCCCTGATAGACCCAAGGGAGCCCTACAAACTGACATCAGGAACCTGGACTGCTGAGTTTTCTTTCCCAGGGAAAATGGAAAAAGGATGTGCCCAGGGGCCCCCTGCCCTGAGCAGGCACCTTAGTACAAGAAATCCTTATATCGAAGGATGTACCCCACACAGAAGTTGTCCCCACCTCAAACTTGTGCTGCCCTGATACACCCAAGGGAGCCCTACAAACTGACATCAGGAATCTGGACCGCACAGTTTTCTTTCCCAGGGAAAACGGAAAAAGGATGTGCCCAGGGGCCCGCTGCCCTGGGCAGGCACCTTAGTACAAGAAATCCTTATATCGAAGGATGCACCCCACACCGAAGTTGTCCCCACCTCAAACTTGTGCTGCCCTGATAGACCCAAGGGAGCCCTACAAACTGACATCAGGAACCTGGACTGCTGAGTTTTCTTTCCCAGGGAAAATGGAAAAAGGATGTGCCCAGGGGCCCCTAGCCCTGACTGTAAAAATCCTTATATCGAAGGATGGACCCCACACCGAAGTTGTCCCCACCTCAAACTTGTGCTGCCCTGATAGACCCAAGGGAGCCCTACAAACTGACATCAGGAACCTGGACTGCTGAGTTTTCTTTCCCAGGGAAAATGGAAAAAGGATGTGCCCAGGGGCCCCTGGCCCTGACTGCAAAAAATCCTTATATCGAAGGATGGACCCCACACCGAAGCTGTCCCCACCTCAAACTTGTGCTGCCCTGATAGACCCAAGGGAGCCCTACAAACTGACATCAGGAATCTGGACCGCACAGTTTTCTTTCCCAGGGAAAACGGAAAAAGGATGTGCCCAGGGGCCCCTAGCCCTGACTGTAAAAATCCTTATATCGAAGGATGGACCCCACACCGAAGTTGTCCCCACCTCAAACTTGTGCTGCCCTGATAGACCCAAGGGAGCCCTACAAACTGACATCAGGAACCTGGACTGCTGAGTTTTCTTTCCCAGGGAAAATGGAAAAAGGATGTGCCCAGGGGCCCCTGGCCCTGACTGCAAAAAATCCGTATATCGAAGGATGGACCCTACACCGAAGTTGTCCCCACCTCAAACTTGTGCTGCCCTGATAGACCCAAGAAAGCCCTACAAACTGACATCAGGAACCTGGACTGCTGAGTTTTCTTTCCCAGGGAAAATGGAAAAAGGATGTGCCCAGGGGCCCCTGGCCCTGACTGCAAAAAATCCTTATATCGAAGGATGGACCCCACACCGAAGCTGTCCCCACCTCAAACTTGTGCTGCCCTGATAGACCCAAGGGAGCCCTACAAACTGACATCAGGAACCTGGACTGCTGAGTTTTCTTTCCCAGGGAAAATGGAAAAAGGATGTGCCCAGGGGCCCCTGGCCCTGGGCCCCTGGCCCTGACTGCAAAGAATCCTTATATCGAAGGATGGACCCCACACCGAAGATGTCCCCACCTCAAACTTGTGGTGCCCTGATACACCCAAGGGAGCCCTACAAACTGACATCAGGAACCTGGACTGCTGAGTTTTCTTTCCCAGGGAAAATGGAAAAAGGATGTGCCCAGGGGCCCCTGGCCCTGACTGCAAAAAATCCTTATATCGAAGGATGGACCCCACACCAAAGTTGTCCCCACCTCAAACTTGTGCTGCCCTGATAGACCCAAGGGAGCCTTACAAACTGACATCAGAAACCTGGACTGCTGAGTTTTTTTTCCCAGGGAAAATGGCCAAAGGATGTGCCCGGGGGCCCCTGGCCCTGACTGCAAAGAATCCTTATATCGAAGGATGGACCCCACACCGAAGTTGTCCCCACCTCAAACTTGTGCTGCCCTGATAGACCCAAGGGAGCCCTACAAACTGACATCAGGAACCTGGACTGCTGAGTTTTCTTTCCCAGGGAAAATGGAAAAAGGTTGTGTCCAGGGGCCCCTGGCCTTAGGCCCCTGGCCCTGACTGCAAAGAATCCTTATATCGAAGGATGGACCCCACACCGAAATTGTCCCCACCTCAAACTTGTGCTGCCCTGATAGACCCAAGGGAGCCCTAAAAACTGACATCAGGAACCTGGACTGCTGAGTTTTCTTTCCCAGGGAAAATGGAAAAAGGATGTGCCCAGGGGCCCCTGGCCCTGACTGCAAAGAATCCTTATATCGAAGGATGGACCCCACACCGAAGTTGTCCCCACCTCAAACTTGTGCTGCCCTGATAGACCCAAGGGAGCCCTACGAACTGACATCAGGAACCTGGACTGCTGAGTTTTCTTTCTCAGGGAAAATGGAAAAAGGATGTGCCCAGGGCCCCTAGCCCTGGGCAGGGACCTCACTGCAAGAAATCCTTATATCGAAGGATGGACCCCACACCGAAGTTGTCCCCACCTCAAACTTGTGCTGCCCTGATAGACCCAAGGGAGCCCTACAAACTGACATCAGGAACCTGGACTGCTGAGTTTTCTTTCCCAGGGAAAATGGAAAAAGGATGTGCCCAGGGGCCCCCTGCCCTGGGCAGGCACCTTAGTACAAGAAATCCTTATATCGAAGGATGGACCCCACACAGAAGTTGTCCCCACCTCAAACTTGTGCTGCCCTGATACACCCAAGGGAGCCCTACAAACTGACATCAGGAACCTGGACTGCTGAGTTTTCTTTCCCAGGGAAAATGGAAAAAGGATGTGCCCAGGGGCCCCTGGCCCTGGGCCCCTGGCCCTGACTGCAAAGAATCCTTATATCGAAGGATGGACCCCACACCGAAGTTGTCCCCACCTCAAAATTCTGCTGCCCTGATAGACCCAAGGGAGCCCTACAAACTGACATCAGGAACCTGGACTGCTGAGTTTTCTTTCCCAGTGAAAATGGAAAAAGGATGTGCCCAGGGGCCCCTGGCCCTGACTGCAAAGAATCCTTATATCGAAGGATGGACCCCACACCGAAGTTGTCCCCACCTCAAACTTGTGCTGCCCTGATAGACCCAAGGGAGCCCTACAAACTGACATCAGGAACCTGGACTGCTGAGTTTTCTTCCCCAGGGAAAATGGAAAAAGGATGTGCCCAGGGGCCTCTGGCCCTGACTGCAAAGAATCCTTATATCGAAGGATGGACCCCACACCAAAGTTGTCCCCACCTCAAACTTGTGCTGCCCTGATAGACCCAAGGGAGCCCTACAAACTGACATCAGGAACCTGGACTGCTGAGTTTTCTTTCCCAGGGAAAATGGAAAAAGGATGTGCCCAGGGGCCCCTGGCCCTGGGCCCCTGGCCCTGACTGCAAAGAATCCTTATATCGAAGGATGGACCCCACACCGAAGATGTCCCCACCTCAAACTTGTGGTGCCCTGATACACCCAAGGGAGCCCTACAAACTGACATCAGGAACCTGGACTGCTGAGTTTTCTTTCCCAGGGAAAATGGAAAAAGGTTGTGCCTAGGGGCCCCTGGCCCTGGGCCCCTGGCCCTGACTGCAAAAAATCCTTATATCGAAGGATGGACCCCACACAGAAGTTGTCCCCACCTCAAACTTGTGCTGCCCTGATAGATCCAAGGCAGCCCTACAAACTGACATCAGGAACCTGGACTGCTGAGTTTTCTTTCCCAGGGAAAATGGACAAAGGATATGCCCACGGGCCCCTGGCCCTGACTGCAAAGAATCCTTATATCGAGGGATGGACCCCACACCAAAGTTGTCCCCACCTCAAACTTGTGCTGCCCTGATAGACCCAAGGGAGCCCTACAAACTGACATCAGAAACCTGGACTGCTGAGTTTTCTTTCCCAGGGAAAATGGCCAAAGGATGTGTCCGGGGGCCCCTGGCCCTGACTGCAAAAAATCCTTATATCGAAGGATGGATTCCACACCGAAGTTGTCCCCACCTCAAACTTGTGCTGCCCTGATAGACCCAAGGGAGCCCTACAAACTGACATCAGGAACCTGGACTGCTGAGTTTTCTTTCCCAGGGAAAATGGAAAAAGGTTGTGTCCAGGGGCCCCTGGCCTTAGGCCCCTGGCCCTGACTGCAAAGAATCCTTATATCGAAGGATGGACCCCACACCGAAATTGTCCCCACCTGGAACTTGTGCTGCCCTGATAGACCCAAGGGAGCCCTAAAAACTGACATCAGGAACCTGGACTGCTGAGTTTTCTTTCCCAGGGAAAATGGAAAAAGGATGTGCCCAGGGGCCCCCTGCCCTGAGCAGGCACCTTAGTACAAGAAATCCTTATATCGAAGGATGTACCCCACACAGAAGTTGTCCCCACCTCAAACTTGTGCTGCCCTGATACACCCAAGGGAGCCCTACAAACTGACATCAGGAATCTGGACCGCACAGTTTTCTTTCCCAGGGAAAACGGAAAAAGGATGTGCCCAGGGGCCCCTAGCCCTGACTGTAAAAATCCTTATATCGAAGGATGGACCCCACACCGAAGTTGTCCCCACCTCAAACTTGTGCTGCCCTGATAGACCCAAGGGAGCCCTACAAACTGACATCAGGAACCTGGACTGCTGAGTTTTCTTTCCCAGGGAAAATGGAAAAAGGATGTGCCCAGGGGCCCCTGGCCCTGACTGCAAAAAATCCTTATATCGAAGGATGGACCCTACACCGAAGTTGTCCCCACCTCAAACTTGTGCTGCCCTGATAGACCCAAGGGAGCCCTACAAACTGACATCAGGAACCTGGACTGCTGAGTTTTCTTTCCCAGGGAAAATGGAAAAAGGTTGTGCCCATTGGCCCCTGGCCCTGGGCCCCTGGCCCTGACTGCAAAAAATCCGTATATCGAAGGATGGACCCTACACCGAAGTTGTCCCCACCTCAAACTTGTGCTGCCCTGATAGACCCAAGAAAGCCCTACAAACTGACATCAGGAACCTGGACTGCTGAGTTTTCTTTCCCAGGGAAAATGGAAAATGTATGTGCCCAGGGACCCCTGGCCCTGACTGCAAAGAATCCTTATATCGAAGGATGCACCCCACACCGAAGATGTCCCCACCTCAAACTTGTGGTGCCCTGATACACCCAAGGGAGCCCTACAAACTGACATCAGGAACCTGGACTGCTGAGTTTTCTTTCCCAGGGAAAATGGAAAAAGGATGTGCCCAGGGGCCCCTGGCCCTGGGCCCCTGGCCCTGACTGCAAAGAATCCTTATATCGAAGGATGGACCCCACACCGAAGTTGTCCCCACCTCAGACTTGTGCTGCCCTGATAGACCCAAGGGAGCCCTACGAACTGACATCAGGAACCTGGACTGCTGAGTTTTCTTTCTCAGGGAAAATGGAAAAAGGATGTGCCCAGGGCCCCTAGCCCTGGGCAGGGACCTCACTGCAAGAAATCCTTATATCGAAGGATGGACCCCACACCGAAGTTGTCCCCACCTCAAACTTGTGCTGCCCTGATAGACCCAAGGGAGCCCTACAAACTGACATCAGGAACCTGGACTGCTGAGTTTTCTTTCCCAGGGAAAATGGAAAAAGGATGTGCCCAGGGGCCCCCTGCCCTGAGCAGGCACCTTAGTACAAGAAATCCTTATATCGAAGGATGTACCCCACACAGAAGTTGTCCCCACCTCAAACTTGTGCTGCCCTGATACACCCAAGGGAGCCCTACAAACTGACATCAGGAATCTGGACCGCACAGTTTTCTTTCCCAGGGAAAACGGAAAAAGGATGTGCCCAGGGGCCCGCTGCCCTGGGCAGGCACCTTAGTACAAGAAATCCTTATATCGAAGGATGCACCCCACACCGAAGTTGTCCCCACCTCAAACTTGTGCTGCCCTGATAGACCCAAGGGAGCCCTACAAACTGACATCAGGAACCTGGACTGCTGAGTTTTCTTTCCCAGGGAAAATGGAAAAAGGATGTGCCCAGGGGCCCCTAGCCCTGACTGTAAAAATCCTTATATCGAAGGATGGACCCCACACCGAAGTTGTCCCCACCTCAAACTTGTGCTGCCCTGATAGACCCAAGGGAGCCCTACAAACTGACATCAGGAACCTGGACTGCTGAGTTTTCTTTCCCAGGGAAAATGGAAAAAGGATGTGCCCAGGGGCCCCTGGCCCTGACTGCAAAAAATCCTTATATCGAAGGATGGACCCCACACCGAAGCTGTCCCCACCTCAAACTTGTGCTGCCCTGATAGACCCAAGGGAGCCCTACAAACTGACATCAGGAATCTGGACCGCACAGTTTTCTTTCCCAGGGAAAACGGAAAAAGGATGTGCCCAGGGGCCCCTAGCCCTGACTGTAAAAATCCTTATATCGAAGGATGGACCCCACACCGAAGTTGTCCCCACCTCAAACTTGTGCTGCCCTGATAGACCCAAGGGAGCCCTACAAACTGACATCAGGAACCTGGACTGCTGAGTTTTCTTTCCCAGGGAAAATGGAAAAAGGATGTGCCCAGGGGCCCCTGGCCCTGACTGCAAAAAATCCTTATATCGAAGGATGGACCCTACACCGAAGTTGTCCCCACCTCAAACTTGTGCTGCCCTGATAGACCCAAGGGAGCCCTACAAACTGACATCAGGAACCTGGACTGCTGAGTTTTCTTTCCCAGGGAAAATGGAAAAAGGTTGTGCCCATTGGCCCCTGGCCCTGGGCCCCTGGCCCTGACTGCAAAAAATCCGTATATCGAAGGATGGACCCTACACCGAAGTTGTCCCCACCTCAAACTTGTGCTGCCCTGATAGACCCAAGAAAGCCCTACAAACTGACATCAGGAACCTGGACTGCTGAGTTTTCTTTCCCAGGGAAAATGGAAAAAGGATGTGCCCAGGGGCCCCTGGCCCTGGGCCCCCGGCCCTGACTGCAAAAAATCCTTATATCGAAGGATGGACCCCACACCGAAGTTGTCCCCACCTCAAACTTGTGCTGCCCTGATAGACCCAAGGGAGCCCTACAAACTGACATCAGGAACCTGGACTGCTGAGTTTTCTTTCCCAGGGAAAATGGAAAAAGGATGTGCCCAGGGGCCCCTGGCCCTGACTGCAAAAAATCCTTATATCGAAGGATGGACCCCACACCGAAGCTGTCCCCACCTCAAACTTGTGCTGCCCTGATAGACCCAAGGGAGCCCTACAAACTGACATCAGGAACCTGGACTGCTGAGTTTTCTTTCCCAGGGAAAATGGAAAAAGGATGTGCCCAGGGGCCCCTGGCCCTGGGCCCCTGGCCCTGACTGCAAAGAATCCTTATATCGAAGGATGGACCCCACACCGAAGATGTCCCCACCTCAAACTTGTGGTGCCCTGATACACCCAAGGGAGCCCTACAAACTGACATCAGGAACCTGGACTGCTGAGTTTTCTTTCCCAGGGAAAATGGAAAAAGGTTGTGTCCAGGGGCCCCTGGCCTTAGGCCCCTGGCCCTGACTGCAAAGAATCCTTATATCGAAGGATGGACCCCACACAGAAGTTGTCCCCACCTCAAACTTGTGCTGCCCTGATAGATCCAAGGCAGCCCTACAAACTGACATCAGGAACCTGGACTGCTGAGTTTTCTTTCCCAGGGAAAATGGACAAAGGATATGTCCACGGGCCCCTGGCCCTGACTGCAAAGAATCCTTATATCGAAGGATGGACCCCACACCGAAGTTGTCCCCACCTCAAACTTGTGCTGCCCTGATAGACCCAAGGGAGCCTTACAAACTGACATCAGAAACCTGGACTGCTGAGTTTTTTTTCCCAGGGAAAATGGCCAAAGGATGTGCCCGGGGGCCCCTGGCCCTGACTGCAAAGAATCCTTATATCGAAGGATGGACCCCACACCGAAGTTGTCCCCACCTCAAACTTGTGCTGCCCTGATAGACCCAAGGGAGCCCTACAAACTGACATCAGGAACCTGGACTGCTGAGTTTTCTTTCCCAGGGAAAATGGAAAAAGGTTGTGTCCAGGGGCCCCTGGCCTTAGGCCCCTGGCCCTGACTGCAAAGAATCCTTATATCGAAGGATGGACCCCACACCGAAATTGTCCCCACCTCAAACTTGTGCTGCCCTGATAGACCCAAGGGAGCCCTAAAAACTGACATCAGGAACCTGGACTGCTGAGTTTTCTTTCCCAGGGAAAATGGAAAAAGGATGTGCCCAGGGGCCCCTGGCCCTGACTGCAAAGAATCCTTATATCGAAGGATGGACCCCACACCGAAGTTGTCCCCACCTCAAACTTGTGCTGCCCTGATAGACCCAAGGGAGCCCTACGAACTGACATCAGGAACCTGGACTGCTGAGTTTTCTTTCTCAGGGAAAATGGAAAAAGGATGTGCCCAGGGCCCCTAGCCCTGGGCAGGGACCTCACTGCAAGAAATCCTTATATCGAAGGATGGACCCCACACCGAAGTTGTCCCCACCTCAAACTTGTGCTGCCCTGATAGACCCAAGGGAGCCCTACAAACTGACATCAGGAACCTGGACTGCTGAGTTTTCTTTCCCAGGGAAAATGGAAAAAGGATGTGCCCAGGGGCCCCCTGCCCTGGGCAGGCACCTTAGTACAAGAAATCCTTATATCGAAGGATGGACCCCACACAGAAGTTGTCCCCACCTCAAACTTGTGCTGCCCTGATACACCCAAGGGAGCCCTACAAACTGACATCAGGAACCTGGACTGCTGAGTTTTCTTTCCCAGGGAAAATGGAAAAAGGATGTGCCCAGGGGCCCCTGGCCCTGACTGCAAAAAATCCTTATATCGAAGGATGGACCCTACACCGAAGTTGTCCCCACCTCAAACTTGTGCTGCCCTGATAGACCCAAGGGAGCCCTACAAACTGACATCAGGAACCTGGACTGCTGAGTTTTCTTTCCCAGGGAAAATGGAAAAAGGTTGTGCCCATTGGCCCCTGGCCCTGGGCCCCTGGCCCTGACTGCAAAAAATCCGTATATCGAAGGATGGACCCTACACCGAAGTTGTCCCCACCTCAAACTTGTGCTGCCCTGATAGACCCAAGAAAGCCCTACAAACTGACATCAGGAACCTGGACTGCTGAGTTTTCTTTCCCAGGGAAAATGGAAAAAGGATGTGCCCAGGGGCCCCTGGCCCTGGGCCCCCGGCCCTGACTGCAAAAAATCCTTATATCGAAGGATGGACCCCACACCGAAGTTGTCCCCACCTCAAACTTGTGCTGCCCTGATAGACCCAAGGGAGCCCTACAAACTGACATCAGGAACCTGGACTGCTGAGTTTTCTTTCCCAGGGAAAATGGAAAAAGGATGTGCCCAGGGGCCCCTGGCCCTGACTGCAAAAAATCCTTATATCGAAGGATGGACCCCACACCGAAGCTGTCCCCACCTCAAACTTGTGCTGCCCTGATAGACCCAAGGGAGCCCTACAAACTGACATCAGGAACCTGGACTGCTGAGTTTTCTTTCCCAGGGAAAATGGAAAAAGGATGTGCCCAGGGGCCCCTGGCCCTGGGCCCCTGGCCCTGACTGCAAAGAATCCTTATATCGAAGGATGGACCCCACACCGAAGATGTCCCCACCTCAAACTTGTGGTGCCCTGATACACCCAAGGGAGCCCTACAAACTGACATCAGGAACCTGGACTGCTGAGTTTTCTTTCCCAGGGAAAATGGAAAAAGGTTGTGTCCAGGGGCCCCTGGCCTTAGGCCCCTGGCCCTGACTGCAAAGAATCCTTATATCGAAGGATGGACCCCACACAGAAGTTGTCCCCACCTCAAACTTGTGCTGCCCTGATAGATCCAAGGCAGCCCTACAAACTGACATCAGGAACCTGGACTGCTGAGTTTTCTTTCCCAGGGAAAATGGACAAAGGATATGTCCACGGGCCCCTGGCCCTGACTGCAAAGAATCCTTATATCGAAGGATGGACCCCACACCAAAGTTGTCCCCACCTCAAACTTGTGCTGCCCTGATAGACCCAAGGGAGCCTTACAAACTGACATCAGAAACCTGGACTGCTGAGTTTTTTTTCCCAGGGAAAATGGCCAAAGGATGTGCCCGGGGGCCCCTGGCCCTGACTGCAAAGAATCCTTATATCGAAGGATGGACCCCACACCGAAGTTGTCCCCACCTCAAACTTGTGCTGCCCTGATAGACCCAAGGGAGCCCTACAAACTGACATCAGCAACCTGGACTGCTGAGTTTTCTTTCCCAGGGAAAATGGAAAACGGTTGTGTCCAGGGGCCCCTGGCCTTAGGCCCCTGGCCCTGACTGCAAAGAATCCTTATATCGAAGGATGGACCCCACACCGAAATTGTCCCCACCTCAAACTTGTGCTGCCCTGATAGACCCAAGGGAGCCCTAAAAACTGACATCAGGAACCTGGACTGCTGAGTTTTCTTTCCCAGGGAAAATGGAAAAAGGATGTGCCCAGGGGCCCCTGGCCCTGACTGCAAAGAATCCTTATATCGAAGGATGGACCCCACACCGAAGTTGTCCCCACCTCAAACTTGTGCTGCCCTGATAGACCCAAGGGAGCCCTACGAACTGACATCAGGAACCTGGACTGCTGAGTTTTCTTTCTCAGGGAAAATGGAAAAAGGATGTGCCCAGGGCCCCTAGCCCTGGGCAGGGACCTCACTGCAAGAAATCCTTATATCGAAGGATGGACCCCACACCGAAGTTGTCCCCACCTCAAACTTGTGCTGCCCTGATAGACCCAAGGGAGCCCTACAAACTGACATCAGGAACCTGGACTGCTGAGTTTTCTTTCCCAGGGAAAATGGAAAAAGGATGTGCCCAGGGGCCCCCTGCCCTGGGCAGGCACCTTAGTACAAGAAATCCTTATATCGAAGGATGGACCCCACACAGAAGTTGTCCCCACCTCAAACTTGTGCTGCCCTGATACACCCAAGGGAGCCCTACAAACTGACATCAGGAACCTGGACTGCTGAGTTTTCTTTCCCAGGGAAAATGGAAAAAGGATGTGCCCAGGGGCCCCTGGCCCTGGGCCCCTGGCCCTGACTGCAAAGAATCCTTATATCGAAGGATGGACCCCACACCGAAGTTGTCCCCACCTCAAAATTCTGCTGCCCTGATAGACCCAAGGGAGCCCTACAAACTGACATCAGGAACCTGGACTGCTGAGTTTTCTTTCCCAGGGAAAATGGAAAAAGGATGTGCCCAGGGGCCCCTGGCCCTGACTGCAAAGAATCCTTATATCGAAGGATGGACCCCACACCGAAGTTGTCCCCACCTCAAACTTGTGCTGCCCTGATAGACCCAAGGGAGCCCTACAAACTGACATCAGGAACCTGGACTGCTGAGTTTTCTTCCCCAGGGAAAATGGAAAAAGGATGTGCCCAGGGGCCTCTGGCCCTGACTGCAAAGAATCCTTATATCGAAGGATGGACCCCACACCAAAGTTGTCCCCACCTCAAACTTGTGCTGCCCTGATAGACCCAAGGGAGCCCTACAAACTGACATCAGGAACCTGGACTGCTGAGTTTTCTTTCCCAGGGAAAATGGAAAAAGGATGTGCCCAGGGGCCCCTGGCCCTGGGCCCCTGGCCCTGACTGCAAAGAATCCTTATATCAAAGGATGGACCCCACACAGAAGTTGTCCCCACCTCAAACTTGTGCTGCCCTGATAGATCCAAGGCAGCCCTACAAACTGACATCAGGAACCTGGACTGCTGAGTTTTCTTTCCCAGGGAAAATGGACAAAGGATATGCCCACGGGCCCCTGGCCCTGACTGCAAAGAATCCTTATATCGAGGGATGGACCCCACACCAAAGTTGTCCCCACCTCAAACTTGTGCTGCCCTGATAGACCCAAGGGAGCCCTACAAACTGACATCAGAAACCTGGACTGCTGAGTTTTCTTTCCCAGGGAAAATGGCCAAAGGATGTGTCCGGGGGCCCCTGGCCCTGACTGCAAAAAATCCTTATATCGAAGGATGGATTCCACACCGAAGTTGTCCCCACCTCAAACTTGTGCTGCCCTGAAAGACCCAAGGGAGCCCTACAAACTGACATCAGGAACCTGGACTGCTGAGTTTTCTTTCCCAGGGAAAATGGAAAAAGGTTGTGTCCAGGGGCCCCTGGCCTTAGGCCCCTGGCCCTGACTGCAAAGAATCCTTATATCGAAGGATGGACCCCACACAGAAGTTGTCCCCACCTCAAACTTGTGCTGCCCTGATAGATCCAAGGCAGCCCTACAAACTGACATCAGGAACCTGGACTGCTGAGTTTTCTTTCCCAGGGAAAATGGACAAAGGATATGTCCACGGGCCCCTGGCCCTGACTGCGAAGAATCCTTATATCGAAGGATGGACCCCACACCAAAGTTGTCCCCACCTCAAACTTGTGCTGCCCTGATAGACCCAAGGGAGCCTTACAAACTGACATCAGAAACCTGGACTGCTGAGTTTTTTTTCCCAGGGAAAATGGCCAAAGGATGTGCCCGGGGGCCCCTGGCCCTGACTGCAAAGAATCCTTATATCGAAGGATGGACCCCACACCGAAGTTGTCCCCACCTCAAACTTGTGCTGCCCTGATAGACCCAAGGGAGCCCTACAAACTGACATCAGGAACCTGGACTGCTGAGTTTTCTTTCCCAGGGAAAATGGAAAAAGGTTGTGTCCAGGGGCCCCTGGCCTTAGGCCCCTGGCCCTGACTGCAAAGAATCCTTATATCGAAGGATGGACCCCACACCGAAATTGTCCCCACCTCAAACTTGTGCTGCCCTGATAGACCCAAGGGAGCCCTACAAACTGACATCAGGAACCTGGACTGCTGAGTTTTCTTTCCCAGGGAAAATGGAAAAAGGATGTGCCCAGGGGCCCCTGGCCCTGACTGCAAAGAATCCTTATATCGAAGGATGGACCCCACACCGAAGTTGTCCCCACCTCAAACTTGTGCTGCCCTGATAGACCCAAGGGAGCCCTACGAACTGACATCAGGAACCTGGACTGCTGAGTTTTCTTTCTCAGGGAAAATGGAAAAAGGATGTGCCCAGGGCCCCTAGCCCTGGGCAGGGACCTCACTGCAAGAAATCCTTATATCGAAGGATGGACCCCACACCGAAGTTGTCCCCACCTCAAACTTGTGCTGCCCTGATAGACCCAAGGGAGCCCTACAAACTGACATCAGGAACCTGGACTGCTGAGTTTTCTTTCCCAGGGAAAATGGAAAAAGGATGTGCCCAGGGGCCCCCTGCCCTGGGCAGGCACCTTAGTACAAGAAATCCTTATATCGAAGGATGGACCCCACACAGAAGTTGTCCCCACCTCAAACTTGTGCTGCCCTGATACACCCAAGGGAGCCCTACAAACTGACATCAGGAACCTGGACTGCTGAGTTTTCTTTCCCAGGGAAAATGGAAAAAGGATGTGCCCAGGGGCCCCTGGCCCTGGGCCCCTGGCCCTGACTGCAAAGAATCCTTATATCGAAGGATGGACCCCACACCGAAGTTGTCCCCACCTCAAAATTCTGCTGCCCTGATAGACCCAAGGGAGCCCTACAAACTGACATCAGGAACCTGGACTGCTGAGTTTTCTTTCCCAGTGAAAATGGAAAAAGGATGTGCCCAGGGGCCCCTGGCCCTGACTGCAAAGAATCCTTATATCGAAGGATGGACCCCACACCGAAGTTGTCCCCACCTCAAACTTGTGCTGCCCTGATAGACCCAAGGGAGCCCTAAAAACTGACATCAGGAACCTGGACTGCTGAGTTTTCTTCCCCAGGGAAAATGGAAAAAGGATGTGCCCAGGGGCCTCTGGCCCTGACTGCAAAGAATCCTTATATCGAAGGATGGACCCCACACCAAAGTTGTCCCCACCTCAAACTTGTGCTGCCCTGATAGACCCAAGGGAGCCCTACAAACTGACATCAGGAACCTGGACTGCTGAGTTTTCTTTCCCAGGGAAAATGGAAAAAGGTTGTGCCTAGGGGCCCCTGGCCCTGGGCCCCTGGCCCTGACTGCAAAAAATCCTTATATCGAAGGATGGACCCCACACAGAAGTTGTCCCCACCTCAAACTTGTGCTGCCCTGATAGATCCAAGGCAGCCCTACAAACTGACATCAGGAACCTGGACTGCTGAGTTTTCTTTCCCAGGGAAAATGGACAAAGGATATGCCCACGGGCCCCTGGCCCTGACTGCAAAGAATCCTTATATCGAAGGATGGATTCCACACCGAAGTTGTCCCCACCTCAAACTTGTGCTGCCCTGATAGACCCAAGGGAGCCCTACAAACTGACATCAGGAACCTGGACTGCTGAGTTTTCTTTCCCAGGGAAAATGGAAAAAGGTTGTGTCCAGGGGCCCCTGGCCTTAGGCCCCTGGCCCTGACTGCAAAGAATCCTTATATCGAAGGATGGACCCCACACCGAAATTGTCCCCACCTCAAACTTGTGCTGCCCTGATAGACCCAAGGGAGCCCTAAAAACTGACATCAGGAACCTGGACTGCTGAGTTTTCTTTCCCAGGGAAAATGGAAAAAGGATGTGCCCAGGGGCCCCCTGCCCTGAGCAGGCACCTTAGTACAAGAAATCCTTATATCGAAGGATGTACCCCACACAGAAGTTGTCCCCACCTCAAACTTGTGCTGCCCTGATACACCCAAGGGAGCCCTACAAACTGACATCAGGAATCTGGACCGCACAGTTTTCTTTCCCAGGGAAAACGGAAAAAGGATGTGCCCAGGGGCCCGCTGCCCTGGGCAGGCACCTTAGTACAAGAAATCCTTATATCGAAGGATGGACCCTACACCGAAGTTGTCCCCACCTCAAACTTGTGCTGCCCTGATAGACCCAAGGGAGCCCTACAAACTGACATCAGGAACCTGGACTGCTGAGTTTTCTTTCCCAGGGAAAATGGAAAAAGGTTGTGCCCATTGGCCCCTGGCCCTGGGCACCTGGCCCTGACTGCAAAAAATCCGTATATCGAAGGATGGACCCTACACCGAAGTTGTCCCCACCTCAAACTTGTGCTGCCCTGATAGACCCAAGAAAGCCCTACAAACTGACATCAGGAACCTGGACTGCTGAGTTTTCTTTCCCAGGGAAAATGGAAAAAGGATGTGCCCAGGGGCCCCTGGCCCTGGGCCCCTGGCCCTGACTGCAAAGAATCCTTATATCGAAGGATGGACCCCACACCGAAGATGTCCCCACCTCAAACTTGTGGTGCCCTGATACAGCCAAGGGAGCCCTACAAACTGACATCAGAAACCTGGACTGCTGAGTTTTCTTTCCCAGGGAAAATGGAAAAAGGTTGTGCCTAGGGGCCCCTGGCCCTGGGCCCCTGGCCCTGACTGCAAAAAATCCTTATATCGAAGGATGGACCCCACACCAAAGTTGTCCCCACCTCAAACTTGTGCTGCCCTGATAGACCCAAGGGAGCCTTACAAACTGACATCAGAAACCTGGACTGCTGAGTTTTTTTTCCCAGGGAAAATGGCCAAAGGATGTGCCCGGGGGCCCCTGGCCCTGACTGCAAAAAATCCTTATATCGAAGGATGGATTCCACACCAAAGTTGTCCCCACCTCAAACTTGTGCTGCCCTGATAGACCCAAGGGAGCCCTACAAACTGACATCAGGAACCTGGACTGCTGAGTTTTCTTTCCCAGGGAAAATGGAAAAAGGTTGTGTCCAGGGGCCCCTGGCCTTAGGCCCCTGGCCCTGACTGCAAAGAATCCTTATATCGAAGGATGGACCCCACACCGAAATTGTCCCCACCTCAAACTTGTGCTGCCCTGATAGACCCAAGGGAGCCCTAAAAACTGACATCAGGAACCTGGACTGCTGAGTTTTCTTTCCCAGGGAAAATGGAAAAAGGATGTGCCCAGGGGCCCCTGGCCCTGACTGCAAAGAATCCTTATATCGAAGGATGGACCCCACACCGAAGTTGTCCCCACCTCAAACTTGTGCTGCCCTGATAGACCCAAGGGAGCCCTACGAACTGACATCAGGAACCTGGACTGCTGAGTTTTCTTTCTCAGGGAAAATGGAAAAAGGATGTGCCCAGGGGCCCCTAGCCCTGGGCAGGGACCTCACTGCAAGAAATCCTTATATCGAAGGATGGACCCCACACCGAAGTTGTCCCCACCTCAAACTTGTGCTGCCCTGATAGACCCAAGGGAGCCCTACAAACTGACATCAGGAACCTGGACTGCTGAGTTTTCTTTCCCAGGGAAAATGGAAAAAGGATGTGCCCAGGGGCCCCCTGCCCTGGGCAGGCACCTTAGTACAAGAAATCCTTATATCGAAGGATGGACCCCACACAGAAGTTGTCCCCACCTCAAACTTGTACTGCCCTGATACACCCAAGGGAGCCCTACAAACTGACATCAGGAACCTGGACTGCTGAGTTTTCTTTCCCAGGGAAAATGGAAAAAGGATGTGCCCAGGGGCCCCTGGCCCTGGGCCCCTGGCCCTGACTGCAAAGAATCCTTATATCGAAGGATGGACCCCACACCGAAGTTGTCCCCACCTCAAAATTCTGCTGCCCTGATAGACCCAAGGGAGCCCTACAAACTGACATCAGGAACCTGGACTGCTGAGTTTTCTTTCCCAGGGAAAATGGAAAAAGGTTGTGCCCAGGGGCCCCTGGCCCTGACTGCAAAGAATCCTTATATCGAAGGATGGACCCCACACCGAAGTTGTCCCCACCTCAAACTTGTGCTGTCCTGATAGACCCAAGGCAGCCCTACAAACTGACATCAGGAACTTGGACTGCTGAGTTTTCTTTCCCAGGGAAAATGGACAAAGTTTATGCCCACGGGCCCCTGGCCCTGACTGCAAAAAATCCTTATATCGAAGGATGGACCCCACACCAAAGCTGTCCCCACCTCAAACTTGTGCTGCCCTGAAAGACCCAAGGGAGCCCTACAAACTGACATCAGGAACCTGGACTGCTGAGTTTTCTTTCCCAGGGAAAATGGAAAAAGGATGTGCCCAGGGGCCCCTAGCCCTGACTGCAAAAAATCCTTATATCGAAGGATGGACCCCACACCGAAGTTGTCCCCACATCAAAATTGTGCTGCCCTGATAGACCCAAGGGAGCCCTACAAACTGACATCAGGAACCTGGACTGCTGAGTTTTCTTTCCCAGGGAAAATGGAAAAAGGATGTGCCCAGGGGCCCCTGGCCCTTGGCTGGGACCTCGCTGCAAAGAATCCTTATATCGAAGGATGGACCCCACACCGAAGTTGTCCCCACCTCAAACTTGTGCTGCCCTGATAGACCCAAGGGAGCCCTACAAACTGACATCAGGAACCTGGACTGCTGAGTTTTCTTCCCCAGGGAAAATGGAAAAAGGATGTGCCCAGGGGCCTCTGGCCCTGACTGCAAAGAATCCTTATATCGAAGGATGGACCCCACACCAAAGTTGTCCCCACCTCAAACTTGTGCTGCCCTGATAGACCCAAGGGAGCCCTACAAACTGACATCAGGAACCTGGACTGCTGAGTTTTCTTTCCCAGGGAAAATGGAAAAAGGATGTGCCCAGGGGCCCCTGGCCCTGGGCCCCTGGCCCTGACTGCAAAAAATCCATATATCGAAGGATGGACCCTACACCGAAGTTGTCCACACCTCAAACTTGTGCTGTCCTGATAGACCCAAGGCAGCCCTACAAACTGACATCAGGTACGTGGACTGCTGAGTTTTCTTTCCCAGGGAAAATGGAAAAAGGATGTGCCCAGGGGCCCCTGGCCCTGACTGCAAAAAATCCTTATATCGAAGGATGGACCCCACACCGAAGCTGTCCCCACCTCAAACTTGTGCTGCCCTGATAGACCCAAGGGAGCCCTACAAACTGACATCAGGAACCTGGACTGCTGAGTTTTCTTTCCCAGGGAAAATGGAAAAAGGATGTGCCCAGGGGCCCCTGGCCCTGACTGCAAAGAATCCTTATATCGAAGGATGGACCCCACACCGAAGTTGTCCCCACCTCAAACTTGTGCTGCCCTGATAGACGCAAGGGAGCCCTACAAACTGACATCAGGAACCTGGACTGCTGAGTTTTCTTTCCCAGGGAAAATGGAAAAAGGATGTGTCCGGGGGCCCCTGGCCCTGACTGCAAAAAATCCTTATATCGAAGGATGGATTCCACACCGAAGTTGTCCCCACCTCAAACTTGTGCTGCCCTGATAGACCCAAGGGAGCCCTACAAACTGACATCAGGAACCTGGACTGCTGAGTTTTCTTTTCCAGGGAAAATGGAAAAAGGTTGTGTCCCGGGGCCCCTGGCCTTAGGCCCCTGGCCCTGACTGCAAAGAATCCTTATATCGAAGGATGGACCCCACACCGAAATTGTCCCCACCTCAAACTTGTGCTGCCCTGATAGACCCAAGGGAGCCCTAAAAACTGACATCAGGAACCTGGACTGCTGAGTTTTCTTTCTCAGGGAAAATGGAAAAAGGTTGTGCCCAGGGCCCCTAGCCCTGGGCAGGGACCTCACTGCAAGAAATCCTTATATCGAAGGATGGACCCCACACCGAAGTTGTCCCCACCTCAAACTTGTGCTGCCCTGATAGACCCAAGGGAGCCCTACAAACTGACATCAGGAACCTGGACTGCTGAGTTTTCTTTCCCAGGGAAAATGGAAAAAGGATGTGCCCAGGGGCCCCTGGCCCTGACTGCAAAAAATCCTTATATCGAAGGATGGACCCTACACCGAAGTTGTCCCCACCTCAAACTTGTGCTGCCCTGATAGACCCAAGGGAGCCCTACAAACTGACATCAGGAACCTGGACTGCTGAGTTTTCTTTCCCAGGGAAAATGGAAAAAGGTTGTGCCCAGGGGCCCCTGGCCCTGGGCCCCTGGCCCTGACTGCAAAAAATCCGTATATCGAAGGATGGACCCTACACCGAAGTTGTCCCCACCTCAAACTTGTGCTGCCCTGATAGACCCAAGGGAGCCCTACAAACTGACATCAGGAACCTGGACTGCTGAGTTTTCTTTCCCAGGGAAAATGGAAAAAGGATGTGCCCAGGGGCCCCTGGCCCTGGGCCCCCGGCCCTGACTGCAAAAAATCCTTATATCGAAGGATGGACCCCACACCGAAGTTGTCCCCACCTCAAACTTGTGCTGCCCTGATACACCCAAGGGAGCCCTACAAACTGACATCAGGAACCTGGACCGCACAGTTTTCTTTCCCAGGGAAAACGGAAAAAGGATGTGCCCAGGGGCCCCTAGCCCTGACTGTAAAAATCCTTATATCGAAGGATGGACCCCACACCGAAGTTGTCCCCACCTCAAACTTGTGCTGCCCTGATAGACCCAAGGGAGCCCTACAAACTGACATCAGGAACCTGGACTGCTGAGTTTTCTTTCCCAGGGAAAATGGAAAAAGGATGTGCCCAGGGGCCCCTGGCCCTGACTGCAAAAAATCCTTATATCGAAGGATGGACCCTACACCGAAGTTGTCCCCACCTCAAACTTGTGCTGCCCTGATAGACCCAAGGGAGCCCTACAAACTGACATCAGGAACCTGGACTGCTGAGTTTTCTTTCCCAGGGAAAATGGAAAAAGGTTGTGCCCATTGGCCCCTGGCCCTGGGCCCCTGGCCCTGACTGCAAAAAATCCGTATATCGAAGGATGGACCCTACACCGAAGTTGTCCCCACCTCAAACTTGTGCTGCCCTGATAGACCCAAGAAAGCCCTACAAACTGACATCAGGAACCTGGACTGCTGAGTTTTCTTTCCCAGGGAAAATGGAAAAAGGATGTGCCCAGGGGCCCCTGGCCCTGGGCCCCCGGCCCTGACTGCAAAAAATCCTTATATCGAAGGATGGACCCCACACCGAAGTTGTCCCCACCTCAAACTTGTGCTGCCCTGATAGACCCAAGGGAGCCCTACAAACTGACATCAGGAACCTGGACTGCTGAGTTTTCTTTCCCAGGGAAAATGGAAAAAGGATGTGCCCAGGGGCCCCTGGCCCTGACTGCAAAAAATCCTTATATCGAAGGATGGACCCCACACCGAAGCTGTCCCCACCTCAAACTTGTGCTGCCCTGATAGACCCAAGGGAGCCCTACAAACTGACATCAGGAACCTGGACTGCTGAGTTTTCTTTCCCAGGGAAAATGGAAAAAGGATGTGCCCAGGGGCCCCTGGCCCTGGGCCCCTGGCCCTGACTGCAAAGAATCCTTATATCGAAGGATGGACCCCACACCGAAGATGTCCCCACCTCAAACTTGTGGTGCCCTGATACACCCAAGGGAGCCCTACAAACTGACATCAGGAACCTGGACTGCTGAGTTTTCTTTCCCAGGGAAAATGGAAAAAGGTTGTGTCCAGGGGCCCCTGGCCTTAGGCCCCTGGCCCTGACTGCAAAGAATCCTTATATCGAAGGATGGACCCCACACAGAAGTTGTCCCCACCTCAAACTTGTGCTGCCCTGATAGATCCAAGGCAGCCCTACAAACTGACATCAGGAACCTGGACTGCTGAGTTTTCTTTCCCAGGGAAAATGGACAAAGGATATGTCCACGGGCCCCTGGCCCTGACTGCAAAGAATCCTTATATCGAAGGATGGACCCCACACCAAAGTTGTCCCCACCTCAAACTTGTGCTGCCCTGATAGACCCAAGGGAGCCCTACAAACTGACATCAGGAACCTGGACTGCTGAGTTTTCTTTCCCAGGGAAAATGGAAAAAGGTTGTGTCCAGGGGCCCCTGGCCTTAGGCCCCTGGCCCTGACTGCAAAGAATCCTTATATCGAAGGATGGACCCCACACCGAAATTGTCCCCACCTCAAACTTGTGCTGCCCTGATAGACCCAAGGGAGCCCTACAAACTGACATCAGGAACCTGGACTGCTGAGTTTTCTTTCCCAGGGAAAATGGAAAAAGGATGTGCCCAGGGGCCCCTGGCCCTGACTGCAAAGAATCCTTATATCGAAGGATGGACCCCACACCGAAGTTGTCCCCACCTCAAACTTGTGCTGCCCTGATAGACCCAAGGGAGCCCTACGAACTGACATCAGGAACCTGGACTGCTGAGTTTTCTTTCTCAGGGAAAATGGAAAAAGGATGTGCCCAGGGCCCCTAGCCCTGGGCAGGGACCTCACTGCAAGAAATCCTTATATCGAAGGATGGACCCCACACCGAAGTTGTCCCCACCTCAAACTTGTGCTGCCCTGATAGACCCAAGGGAGCCCTACAAACTGACATCAGGAACCTGGACTGCTGAGTTTTCTTCCCCAGGGAAAATGGAAAAAGGATGTGCCCAGGGGCCTCTGGCCCTGACTGCAAAGAATCCTTATATCGAAGGATGGACCCCACACCAAAGTTGTCCCCACCTCAAACTTGTGCTGCCCTGATAGACCCAAGGGAGCCCTACAAACTGACATCAGGAACCTGGACTGCTGAGTTTTCTTTCTCAGGGAAAATGGAAAAAGGTTGTGCCCAGGGCCCCTAGCCCTGGGCAGGGACCTCACTGCAAGAAATCCTTATATCGAAGGATGGACCCCACACCGAAGTTGTCCCCACCTCAAACTTGTGCTGCCCTGATAGACCCAAGGGAGCCCTACAAACTGACATCAGGAACCTGGACTGCTGAGTTTTCTTTCCCAGGGAAAATGGAAAAAGGATGTGCCCAGGGGCCCCTGGCCCTGACTGCAAAAAATCCTTATATCGAAGGATGGACCCTACACCGAAGTTGTCCCCACCTCAAACTTGTGCTGCCCTGATAGACCCAAGGGAGCCCTACAAACTGACATCAGGAACCTGGACTGCTGAGTTTTCTTTCCCAGGGAAAATGGAAAAAGGTTGTGCCCAGGGGCCCCTGGCCCTGGGCCCCTGGCCCTGACTGCAAAAAATCCGTATATCGAAGGATGGACCCTACACCGAAGTTGTCCCCACCTCAAACTTGTGCTGCCCTGATAGACCCAAGGGAGCCCTACAAACTGACATCAGGAACCTGGACTGCTGAGTTTTCTTTCCCAGGGAAAATGGAAAAAGGATGTGCCCAGGGGCCCCTGGCCCTGGGCCCCCGGCCCTGACTGCAAAAAATCCTTATATCGAAGGATGGACCCCACACCGAAGTTGTCCCCACCTCAAACTTGTGCTGCCCTGATACACCCAAGGGAGCCCTACAAACTGACATCAGGAACCTGGACCGCACAGTTTTCTTTCCCAGGGAAAACGGAAAAAGGATGTGCCCAGGGGCCCCTAGCCCTGACTGTAAAAATCCTTATATCGAAGGATGGACCCCACACCGAAGTTGTCCCCACCTCAAACTTGTGCTGCCCTGATAGACCCAAGGGAGCCCTACAAACTGACATCAGGAACCTGGACTGCTGAGTTTTCTTTCCCAGGGAAAATGGAAAAAGGATGTGCCCAGGGGCCCCTGGCCCTGACTGCAAAAAATCCTTATATCGAAGGATGGACCCTACACCGAAGTTGTCCCCACCTCAAACTTGTGCTGCCCTGATAGACCCAAGGGAGCCCTACAAACTGACATCAGGAACCTGGACTGCTGAGTTTTCTTTCCCAGGGAAAATGGAAAAAGGTTGTGCCCATTGGCCCCTGGCCCTGGGCCCCTGGCCCTGACTGCAAAAAATCCGTATATCGAAGGATGGACCCTACACCGAAGTTGTACCCACCTCAAACTTGTGCTGCCCTGATAGACCCAAGAAAGCCCTACAAACTGACATCAGGAACCTGGACTGCTGAGTTTTCTTTCCCAGGGAAAATGGAAAAAGGATGTGCCCAGGGGCCCCTGGCCCTGGGCCCCCGGCCCTGACTGCAAAAAATCCTTATATCGAAGGATGGACCCCACACCGAAGTTGTCCCCACCTCAAACTTGTGCTGCCCTGATAGACCCAAGGGAGCCCTACAAACTGACATCAGGAACCTGGACTGCTGAGTTTTCTTTCCCAGGGAAAATGGAAAAAGGATGTGCCCAGGGGCCCCTGGCCCTGACTGCAAAAAATCCTTATATCGAAGGATGGACCCCACACCGAAGCTGTCCCCACCTCAAACTTGTGCTGCCCTGATAGACCCAAGGGAGCCCTACAAACTGACATCAGGAACCTGGACTGCTGAGTTTTCTTTCCCAGGGAAAATGGAAAAAGGATGTGCCCAGGGGCCCCTGGCCCTGGGCCCCTGGCCCTGACTGCAAAGAATCCTTATATCGAAGGATGGACCCCACACCGAAGATGTCCCCACCTCAAACTTGTGGTGCCCTGATACACCCAAGGGAGCCCTACAAACTGACATCAGGAACCTGGACTGCTGAGTTTTCTTTCCCAGGGAAAATGGAAAAAGGTTGTGTCCAGGGGCCCCTGGCCTTAGGCCCCTGGCCCTGACTGCAAAGAATCCTTATATCGAAGGATGGACCCCACACAGAAGTTGTCCCCACCTCAAACTTGTGCTGCCCTGATAGATCCAAGGCAGCCCTACAAACTGACATCAGGAACCTGGACTGCTGAGTTTTCTTTCCCAGGGAAAATGGACAAAGGATATGTCCACGGGCCCCTGGCCCTGACTGCAAAGAATCCTTATATCGAAGGATGGACCCCACACCAAAGTTGTCCCCACCTCAAACTTGTGCTGCCCTGATAGACCCAAGGGAGCCCTACAAACTGACATCAGGAACCTGGACTGCTGAGTTTTCTTTCCCAGGGAAAATGGAAAAAGGTTGTGTCCAGGGGCCCCTGGCCTTAGGCCCCTGGCCCTGACTGCAAAGAATCCTTATATCGAAGGATGGACCCCACACCGAAATTGTCCCCACCTCAAACTTGTGCTGCCCTGATAGACCCAAGGGAGCCCTACAAACTGACATCAGGAACCTGGACTGCTGAGTTTTCTTTCCCAGGGAAAATGGAAAAAGGATGTGCCCAGGGGCCCCTGGCCCTGACTGCAAAGAATCCTTATATCGAAGGATGGACCCCACACCGAAGTTGTCCCCACCTCAAACTTGTGCTGCCCTGATAGACCCAAGGGAGCCCTACGAACTGACATCAGGAACCTGGACTGCTGAGTTTTCTTTCTCAGGGAAAATGGAAAAAGGATGTGCCCAGGGCCCCTAGCCCTGGGCAGGGACCTCACTGCAAGAAATCCTTATATCGAAGGATGGACCCCACACCGAAGTTGTCCCCACCTCAAACTTGTGCTGCCCTGATAGACCCAAGGGAGCCCTACAAACTGACATCAGGAACCTGGACTGCTGAGTTTTCTTTCCCAGGGAAAATGGAAAAAGGATGTGCCCAGGGGCCCCCTGCCCTGGGCCGGCACCTTAGTACAAGAAATCCTTATATCGAAGGATGGACCCCACACAGAAGTTGTCCCCACCTCAAACTTGTGCTGCCCTGATACACCCAAGGGAGCCCTACAAACTGACATCAGGAACCTGGACTGCTGAGTTTTCTTTCCCAGGGAAAATGGAAAAAGGATGTGCCCAGGGGCCCCTGGCCCTGGGCCCCTGGCCCTGACTGCAAAGAATCCTTATATCGAAGGATGGACCCCACACCGAAGTTGTCCCCACCTCAAAATTCTGCTGCCCTGATAGACCCAAGGGAGCCCTACAAACTGACATCAGGAACCTGGACTGCTGAGTTTTCTTTCCCAGTGAAAATGGAAAAAGGATGTGCCCAGGGGCCCCTGGCCCTGACTGCAAAGAATCCTTATATCGAAGGATGGACCCCACACCGAAGTTGTCCCCACCTCAAACTTGTGCTGCCCTGATAGACCCAAGGGAGCCCTACAAACTGACATCAGGAACCTGGACTGCTGAGTTTTCTTCCCCAGGGAAAATGGAAAAAGGATGTGCCCAGGGGCCTCTGGCCCTGACTGCAAAGAATCCTTATATCGAAGGATGGACCCCACACCAAAGTTGTCCCCACCTCAAACTTGTGCTGCCCTGATAGACCCAAGGGAGCCCTACAAACTGACATCAGGAACCTGGACTGCTGAGTTTTCTTTCCCAGGGAAAATGGAAAAAGGATGTGCCCAGGGGCCCCTGGCCCTGGGCCCCTGGCCCTGACTGCAAAGAATCCTTATATCAAAGGATGGACCCCACACAGAAGTTGTCCCCACCTCAAACTTGTGCTGCCCTGATAGATCCAAGGCAGCCCTACAAACTGACATCAGGAACCTGGACTGCTGAGTTTTCTTTCCCAGGGAAAATGGACAAAGGATATGCCCACGGGCCCCTGGCCCTGACTGCAAAGAATCCTTATATCGATGGATGGACCCCACACCAAAGTTGTCCCCACCTCAAACTTGTGCTGCCCTGATAGACCCAAGGGAGCCCTACAAACTGACATCAGAAACCTGGACTGCTGAGTTTTCTTTCCCAGGGAAAATGGCCAAAGGATGTGTCCGGGGGCCCCTGGCCCTGACTGCAAAAAATCCTTATATCGAAGGATGGATTCCACACCGAAGTTGTCCCCACCTCAAACTTGTGCTGCCCTGAAAGACCCAAGGGAGCCCTACAAACTGACATCAGGAACCTGGACTGCTGAGTTTTCTTTCCCAGGGAAAATGGAAAAAGGTTGTGTCCAGGGGCCCCTGGCCTTAGGCCCCTGGCCCTGACTGCAAAGAATCCTTATATCGAAGGATGGACCCCACACAGAAGTTGTCCCCACCTCAAACTTGTGCTGCCCTGATAGATCCAAGGCAGCCCTACAAACTGACATCAGGAACCTGGACTGCTGAGTTTTCTTTCCCAGGGAAAATGGACAAAGGATATGTCCACGGGCCCCTGGCCCTGACTGCAAAGAATCCTTATATCGAAGGATGGACCCCACACCAAAGTTGTCCCCACCTCAAACTTGTGCTGCCCTGATAGACCCAAGGGAGCCTTACAAACTGACATCAGAAACCTGGACTGCTGAGTTTTTTTTCCCAGGGAAAATGGCCAAAGGATGTGCCCGGGGGCCCCTGGCCCTGACTGCAAAGAATCCTTATATCGAAGGATGGACCCCACACCGAAGTTGTCCCCACCTCAAACTTGTGCTGCCCTGATAGACCCAAGGGAGCCCTACAAACTGACATCAGGAACCTGGACTGCTGAGTTTTCTTTCCCAGGGAAAATGGAAAAAGGTTGTGTCCAGGGGCCCCTGGCCTTAGGCCCCTGGCCCTGACTGCAAAGAATCCTTATATCGAAGGATGGACCCCACACCGAAATTGTCCCCACCTCAAACTTGTGCTGCCCTGATAGACCCAAGGGAGCCCTACAAACTGACATCAGGAACCTGGACTGCTGAGTTTTCTTTCCCAGGGAAAATGGAAAAAGGATGTGCCCAGGGGCCCCTGGCCCTGACTGCAAAGAATCCTTATATCGAAGGATGGACCCCACACCGAAGTTGTCCCCACCTCAAACTTGTGCTGCCCTGATAGACCCAAGGGAGCCCTACGAACTGACATCAGGAACCTGGACTGCTGAGTTTTCTTTCTCAGGGAAAATGGAAAAAGGATGTGCCCAGGGGCCCCCTGCCCTGGGCAGGGACCTCACTGCAAGAAATCCTTATATCGAAGGATGGACCCCACACCGAAGTTGTCCCCACCTCAAACTTGTGCTGCCCTGATAGACCCAAGGGAGCCCTACAAACTGACATCAGGAACCTGGACTGCTGAGTTTTCTTTCCCAGGGAAAATGGAAAAAGGATGTGCCCAGGGGCCCCCTGCCCTGGGCAGGCACCTTAGTACAAGAAATCCTTATATCGAAGGATGGACCCCACACAGAAGTTGTCCCCACCTCAAACTTGTGCTGCCCTGATACACCCAAGGGAGCCCTACAAACTGAGATCAGGAACCTGGACTGCTGAGTTTTCTTTCCCAGGGAAAATGGAAAAAGGATGTGCCCAGGGGCCCCTGGCCCTGGGCCCCTGGCCCTGACTGCAAAGAATCCTTATATCGAAGGATGGACCCCACACCGAAGTTGTCCCCACCTCAAAATTCTGCTGCCCTGATAGACCCAAGGGAGCCCTACAAACTGACATCAGGAACCTGGACTGCTGAGTTTTCTTTCCCAGGGAAAATGGAAAAAGGATGTGCCCAGGGGCCCCTGGCCCTGACTGCAAAGAATCCTTATATCGAAGGATGGACCCCACACCGAAGTTGTCCCCACCTCAAACTTGTGCTGCCCTGATAGACCCAAGGGAGCCCTACAAACTGACATCAGGAACCTGGACTGCTGAGTTTTCTTCCCCAGGGAAAATGGAAAAAGGATGTGCCCAGGGGCCTCTGGCCCTGACTGCAAAGAATCCTTATATCGAAGGATGGACCCCACACCAAAGTTGTCCCCACCTCAAACTTGTGCTGCCCTGATAGACCCAAGGGAGCCCTACAAACTGACATCAGGAACCTGGACTGCTGAGTTTTCTTTCCCAGGGAAAATGGAAAAAGGTTGTGTCCAGGGGCCCCTGGCCTTAGGCCCCTGGCCCTGACTGCAAAGAATCCTTATATCGAAGGATGGACCCCACACCGAAATTGTCCCCACCTCAAACTTGTGCTGCCCTGATAGACCCAAGGGAGCCCTAAAAACTGACATCAGGAACCTGGACTGCTGAGTTTTCTTTCCCAGGGAAAATGGAAAAAGGATGTGCCCAGGGGCCCCCTGCCCTGAGCAGGCACCTTAGTACAAGAAATCCTTATATCGAAGGATGTACCCCACACAGAAGTTGTCCCCACCTCAAACTTGTGCTGCCCTGATACACCCAAGGGAGCCCTACAAACTGACATCAGGAATCTGGACCGCACAGTTTTCTTTCCCAGGGAAAACGGAAAAAGGATGTGCCCAGGGGCCCGCTGCCCTGGGCAGGCACCTTAGTACAAGAAATCCTTATATCGAAGGATGGACCCCACACCGAAGTTGTCCCCACCTCAAACTTGTGCTGCCCTGATAGACCCAAGGGAGCCCTACAAACTGACATCAGGAACCTGGACTGCTGAGTTTTCTTTCCCAGGGAAAATGGAAAAAGGATGTGCCCAGGGGCCCCTGGCCCTGACTGCAAAAAATCCTTATATCGAAGGATGGACCCTACACCGAAGTTGTCCCCACCTCAAACTTGTGCTGCCCTGATAGACCCAAGGGAGCCCTACAAACTGACATCAGGAACCTGGACTGCTGAGTTTTCTTTCCCAGGGAAAATGGAAAAAGGATGTGCCCATTGGCCCCTGGCCCTGGGCACCTGGCCCTGACTGCAAAAAATCCGTATATCGAAGGATGGACCCTACACCGAAGTTGTCCCCACCTCAAACTTGTGCTGCCCTGATAGACCCAAGAAAGCCCTACAAACTGACATCAGGAACCTGGACTGCTGAGTTTTCTTTCCCAGGGAAAATGGAAAAAGGATGTGCCCAGGGGCCCCTGGCCCTGGGCCCCTGGCCCTGACTGCAAAGAATCCTTATATCGAAGGATGGACCCCACACCGAAGATGTCCCCACCTCAAACTTGTGGTGCCCTGATACAGCCAAGGGAGCCCTACAAACTGACATCAGGAACCTGGACTGCTGAGTTTTCTTTCCCAGGGAAAATGGAAAAAGGATGTGCCCAGGGGCCCCTGGCCCTGGGCCCCTGGCCCTGACTGCAAAAAATCCTTATATCGAAGGATGGACCCCACACCAAAGTTGTCCCCACCTCAAACTTGTGCTGCCCTGATAGACCCAAGGGAGCCTTACAAACTGACATCAGAAACCTGGACTGCTGAGTTTTTTTTCCCAGGGAAAATGGCCAAAGGATGTGCCCGGGGGCCCCTGGCCCTGACTGCAAAAAATCCTTATATCGAAGGATGGATTCCACACCAAAGTTGTCCCCACCTCAAACTTGTGCTGCCCTGATAGACCCAAGGGAGCCCTACAAACTGACATCAGGAACCTGGACTGCTGAGTTTTCTTTCCCAGGGAAAATGGAAAAAGGTTGTGTCCAGGGGCCCCTGGCCTTAGGCCCCTGGCCCTGACTGCAAAGAATCCTTATATCGAAGGATGGACCCCACACCGAAATTGTCCCCACCTCAAACTTGTGCTGCCCTGATAGACCCAAGGGAGCCCTAAAAACTGACATCAGGAACCTGGACTGCTGAGTTTTCTTTCCCAGGGAAAATGGAAAAAGGATGTGCCCAGGGGCCCCTGGCCCTGACTGCAAAGAATCCTTATATCGAAGGATGGACCCCACACCGAAGTTGTCCCCACCTCAAAATTCTGCTGCCCTGATAGACCCAAGGGAGCCCTACAAACTGACATCAGGAACCTGGACTGCTGAGTTTTCTTTCCCAGTGAAAATGGAAAAAGGATGTGCCCAGGGGCCCCTGGCCCTGACTGCAAAGAATCCTTATATCGAAGGATGGACCCCACACCGAAGTTGTCCCCACCTCAAACTTGTGCTGTCCTGATAGACCCAAGGCAGCCCTACAAACTGACATCAGGAACTTGGACTGCTGAGTTTTCTTTCCCAGGGAAAATGGACAAAGTTTATGCCCACGGGCCCCTGGCCCTGACTGCAAAAAATCCTTATATCGAAGGATGGACCCCACACCAAAGCTGTCCCCACCTCAAACTTGTGCTGCCCTGAAAGACCCAAGGGAGCCCTACAAACTGACATCAGGAACCTGGACTGCTGAGTTTTCTTTCCCCGGGAAAATGGAAAAAGGATGTGCCCAGGGGCCCCTAGCCCTGACTGCAAAAAATCCTTATATCGAAGGATGGACCCCACACCGAAGTTGTCCCCACATCAAACTTGTGCTGCCCTGATAGACCCAAGGGAGCCCTACAAACTGACATCAGGAACCTGGACTGCTGAGTTTTCTTTCCCAGGGAAAATGGAAAAAGGATGTGCCCAGGGGCCCCTGGCCCTTGGCTGGGACCTCGCTGCAAAGAATCCTTATATCGAAGGATGGACCCCACACCGAAGTTGTCCCCACCTCAAACTTGTGCTGCCCTGATAGACCCAAGGGAGCCCTACAAACTGACATCAGGAACCTGGACTGCTGAGTTTTCTTCCCCAGGGAAAATGGAAAAAGGATGTGCCCAGGGGCCTCTGGCCCTGACTGCAAAGAATCCTTATATCGAAGGATGGACCCCACACCGAAGTTGTCCCCACCTCAAACTTGTGCTGCCCTGATAGACCCAAGGGAGCCCTACAAACTGACATCAGGAACCTGGACTGCTGAGTTTTCTTTCCCAGGGAAAATGGAAAAAGGATGTGCCCAGGGGCCCCTGGCCCTGGGCCCCTGGCCCTGACTGCAAAAAATCCATATATCGAAGGATGGACCCTACACCGAAGTTGTCCACACCTCAAACTTGTGCTGTCCTGATAGACCCAAGGCAGCCCTACAAACTGACATCAGGTACGTGGACTGCTGAGTTTTCTTTCCCAGGGAAAATGGAAAAAGGATGTGCCCAGGGGCCCCTGGCCCTGACTGCAAAAAATCCTTATATCGAAGGATGGACCCCACACCGAAGCTGTCCCCACCTCAAACTTGTGCTGCCCTGATAGACCCAAGGGAGCCCTACAAACTGACATCAGGAACCTGGACTGCTGAGTTTTCTTTCCCAGGGAAAATGGAAAAAGGATGTGCCCAGGGGCCCCTGGCCCTGACTGCAAAGAATCCTTATATCGAAGGATGGACCCCACACCGAAGTTGTCCCCACCTCAAACTTGTGCTGCCCTGATAGACCCAAGGGAGCCCTACAAACTGACATCAGGAACCTGGACTGCTGAGTTTTCTTTCCCAGGGAAAATGGAAAAAGGATGTGTCCGGGGGCCCCTGGCCCTGACTGCAAAAAATCCTTATATCGAAGGATGGATTCCACACCGAAGTTGTCCCCACCTCAAACTTGTGCTGCCCTGATAGACCCAAGGGAGCCCTACAAACTGACATCAGGAACCTGGACTGCTGAGTTTTCTTTCCCAGGGAAAATGGAAAAAGGTTGTGTCCCGGGGCCCCTGGCCTTAGGCCCCTGGCCCTGACTGCAAAGAATCCTTATATCGAAGGATGGACCCCACACCGAAATTGTCCCCACCTCAAACTTGTGCTGCCCTGATAGACCCAAGGGAGCCCTAAAAACTGACATCAGGAACCTGGACTGCTGAGTTTTCTTTCTCAGGGAAAATGGAAAAAGGTTGTGCCCAGGGCCCCTAGCCCTGGGCAGGGACCTCACTGCAAGAAATCCTTATATCGAAGGATGGACCCCACACCGAAGTTGTCCCCACCTCAAACTTGTGCTGCCCTGATAGACCCAAGGGAGCCCTACAAACTGACATCAGGAACCTGGACTGCTGAGTTTTCTTTCCCAGGGAAAATGGAAAAAGGATGTGCCCAGGGGCCCCTGGCCCTGACTGCAAAAAATCCTTATATCGAAGGATGGACCCTACACCGAAGTTGTCCCCACCTCAAACTTGTGCTGCCCTGATAGACCCAAGGGAGCCCTACAAACTGACATCAGGAACCTGGACTGCTGAGTTTTCTTTCCCAGGGAAAATGGAAAAAGGTTGTGCCCAGGGGCCCCTGGCCCTGGGCCCCTGGCCCTGACTGCAAAAAATCCGTATATCGAAGGATGGACCCTACACCGAAGTTGTCCCCACCTCAAACTTGTGCTGCCCTGATAGACCCAAGGGAGCCCTACAAACTGACATCAGGAACCTGGACTGCTGAGTTTTCTTTCCCAGGGAAAATGGAAAAAGGATGTGCCCAGGGGCCCCTGGCCCTGGGCCCCCGGCCCTGACTGCAAAAAATCCTTATATCGAAGGATGGACCCCACACCGAAGTTGTCCCCACCTCAAACTTGTGCTGCCCTGATAGACCCAAGGGAGCCCTACAAACTGACATCAGGAACCTGGACTGCTGAGTTTTCTTTCCCAGGGAAAATGGAAAAAGGATGTGCCCAGGGGCCCCTGGCCCTGACTGCAAAAAATCCTTATATCGAAGGATGGACCCCACACCGAAGCTGTCCCCACCTCAAACTTGTGCTGCCCTGATAGACCCAAGGGAGCCCTACAAACTGACATCAGGAACCTGGACTGCTGAGTTTTCTTTCCCAGGGAAAATGGAAAAAGGATGTGCCCAGGGGCCCCTGGCCCTGGGCCCCTGGCCCTGACTGCAAAGAATCCTTATATCGAAGGATGGACCCCACACCGAAGATGTCCCCACCTCAAACTTGTGGTGCCCTGATACACCCAAGGGAGCCCTACAAACTGACATCAGGAACCTGGACTGCTGAGTTTTCTTTCCCAGGGAAAATGGAAAAAGGTTGTGCCTAGGGGCCCCTGGCCCTGGGCCCCTGGCCCTGACTGCAAAAAATCCTTATATCGAAGGATGGACCCCACACAGAAGTTGTCCCCACCTCAAACTTGTGCTGCCCTGATAGATCCAAGGCAGCCCTACAAACTGACATCAGGAACCTGGACTGCTGAGTTTTCTTTCCCAGGGAAAATGGACAAAGGATATGTCCACGGGCCCCTGGCCCTGACTGCAAAGAATCCTTATATCGAAGGATGGACCCCACACCAAAGTTGTCCCCACCTCAAACTTGTGCTGCCCTGATAGACCCAAGGGAGCCCTACAAACTGACATCAGAAACCTGGACTGCTGAGTTTTCTTTCCCAGGGAAAATGGCCAAAGGATGTGCCCGGGGGCCCCTGGCCCTGACTGCAAAAAATCCTTATATCGAAGGATGGATTCCACACCGAAGTTGTCCCCACCTCAAACTTGTGCTGCCCTGATAGACCCAAGGGAGCCCTACAAACTGACATCAGGAACCTGGACTGCTGAGTTTTCTTTCCCAGGGAAAATGGAAAAAGGATGTGCCCAGGGGCCCCCTGCCCTGGGCAGGCACCTTAGTACAAGAAATCCTTATATCGAAGGATGGACCCCACACAGAAGTTGTACCCACCTCAAACTTGTGCTGCCCTGATACACCCAAGGGAGCCCTACAAACTGACATCAGGAACCTGGACTGCTGAGTTTTCTTTCCCAGGGAAAATGGAAAAAGGATGTGCCCAGGGGCCCCTGGCCCTGGGCCCCTGGCCCTGACTGCAAAGAATCCTTATATCGAAGGATGGACCCCACACCGAAGTTGTCCACACCTCAAACTTGTGCTGTCCTGATAGACCCAAGGCAGCCCTACAAACTGACATCAGGAACCTGGACTGCTGAGTTTTCTTTCCCAGGGAAAATGGAAAAAGGGTGTGCCCAGGGGCCCCTAGCCCTGACTGCAAAAAATCCTTATATCGAAGGATGGACCCCACACCGAAGCTGTCCCCACATCAAACTTGTGCTGCCCTGATAGACCCAAGGGAGCCCTACAAACTGACATCAGGAACCTGGACTGCTGAGTTTTCTTTCCCAGGGAAAATGGAAAAAGGATGTGCCCAGGGGCCCCTGGCCCTTGGCTGGGACCTCGCTGCAAAGAATCCTTATATCGAAGGATGGACCCCACACCGAAGTTGTCCCCACCTCAAACTTGTGCTGCCCTGATAGACCCAAGGGAGCCCTACAAACTGACATCAGGAACCTGGACTGCTGAGTTTTCTTCCCCAGGGAAAATGGAAAAAGGATGTGCCCAGGGGCCTCTGGCCCTGACTGCAAAGAATCCTTATATCGAAGGATGGACCCCACACCAAAGTTGTCCCCACCTCAAACTTGTGCTGCCCTGATAGACCCAAGGGAGCCCTACAAACTGACATCAGGAACCTGGACTGCTGAGTTTTCTTTCCCAGGGAAAATGGAAAAAGGATGTGCCCAGGGGCCCCTGGCCCTGACTGCAAAGAATCCTTATATCGAAGGATGGACCCCACACCGAAGATGTCCCCACCTCAAACTTGTGGTGCCCTGATACACCCAAGGGAGCCCTACAAACTGACATCAGGAACCTGGACTGCTGAGTTTTCTTTCCCAGGGAAAATGGAAAAAGGTTGTGCCTAGGGGCCCCTGGCCCTCGGCCCCTGGCCCTGACTGCAAAAAATCCTTATATCGAAGGATGGACCCCACACAGAAGTTGTCCCCACCTCAAACTTGTGCGGCCCTGATAGATCCAAGGCAGCCCTACAAACTGACATCAGGAACCTGGACTGCTGAGTTTTCTTTCCCAGGGAAAATGGACAAAGGATATGTCCACGGGCCCCTGGCCCTGACTGCAAAGAATCCTTATATCGAAGGATGGACCCCACACCAAAGTTGTCCCCACCTCAAACTTGTGCTGCCCTGATAGACCCAAGGGAGCCCTACAAACTGACATCAGGAACCTGGACTGCTGAGTTTTCTTCCCCAGGGAAAATGGAAAAAGGATGTGCCCAGGGGCCCCTGGCCCTGACTGCAAAAAATCCTTATATCGAAGGATGGACCCCACACCGAAGCTGTCCCCACCTCAAACTTGTGCTGCCCTGATAGACCCAAGGGAGCCCTACAAACTGACATCAGGAACCTGGACTGCTGAGTTTTCTTTCCCAGGGAAAATGGAAAAAGGATGTGCCCAGGGGTCCCTGGCCCTGGGCCCCTGGCCCTGACTGCAAAGAATCCTTATATCGAAGGATGGACCCCACACCGAAGATGTCCCCACCTCAAACTTGTTGTGCCCTGACACACCCAAGGGAGCCCTACAAACTGACATCAGGAACCTGGACTGCTGAGTTTTCTTTCCCAGGGAAAATGGAAAAAGGTTGTGCCTAGGGGCCCCTGGCCCTGGGCCCCTGGCCCTGACTGCAAAAAATCCTTATATCGAAGGATGGACCCCACTCCAAAGTTGTCCCCACCTCAAACTTGTGCTGCCCTGATAGACCCAAGGCAGCCCTACAAACTGACACCAGGAACTTGGACTGCTGAGTTTTCTTTCCCAGGGAAAATAGACAAAGGATATGCCCACGGGCCCCTGGCCCTGACTGCAAAGAATCCTTATAACGAAGGATGGACCCCACACCGAAGATGTCCCCACCTCAAACTTGTGCTGCCCTGATACAGCCAAGGGAGCCCTACAAACTGACATCAGAAACCTGGACTGCTGAGTTTTCTTTCCCAGGGAAAATGGCCAAAGGATGTGCCCGGGGGCCCCTGGCCCTGACTGCAAAAAATCCTTATATCGAAGGATGGATTCCACACCGAAGTTGTCCCCACCTCAAACTTGTGCTGCCCTGATAGACCCAAGGGAGCCCTACAAACTGACATCAGGAACCTGGACTGCTGAGTTTTCTTTCCCAGGGAAAATGGAAAAAGGTTGTGTCCAGGGGCCCCTGGCCTTAGGCCCCTGGCCTTGACTGCAAAGAATCCTTATATCGAAGGATGGACACCACACCGAAATTGTCCCCACCTCAAACTTGTGCTGCCCTGATAGACCCAAGGGAGCCCTACAAACTGACATCAGGAACCTGGACTGCTGAGTTTTCTTTCCCAGGGAAAATGGAAAAAGGATGTGCCCAGGGGCCCCTGGCCCTGACTGCAAAGAATCCTTATATCGAAGGATGGACCCCACACCGAAGATGTCCCCACCTCAAACTTGTGGTGCCCTGATACACCCAAGGGAGCCCTACAAACTGACATCAGGAACCTGGACTGCTGAGTTTTCTTTCCCAGGGAAAATGGAAAAAGGTTGTGCCTAGGGGCCCCTGGCCCTGGGCCCCTGGCCCTGACTGCAAAAAATCCTTATATCGAAGGATGGACCCCACACAGAAGTTGTCCCCACCTCAAACTTGTGCTGCCCTGATAGATCCAAGGCAGCCCTACAAACTGACATCAGGAACCTGGACTGCTGAGTTTTCTTTCCCAGGGAAAATGGACAAAGGATATGTCCACGGGCCCCTGGCCCTGACTGCAAAGAATCCTTATATCGAAGGATGGACCCCACACCAAAGTTGTCCCCACCTCAAACTTGTGCTGCCCTGATAGACCCAAGGGAGCCCTACAAACTGACATCAGGAACCTGGACTGCTGAGTTTTCTTCCCCAGGGAAAATGGAAAAAGGATGTGCCCAGGGGCCCCTGGCCCTGACTGCAAAAAATCCTTATATCGAAGGATGGACCCCACACCGAAGCTGTCCCCACCTCAAACTTGTGCTGCCCTGATAGACCCAAGGGAGCCCTACAAACTGACATCAGGAACCTGGACTGCTGAGTTTTCTTTCCCAGGGAAAATGGAAAAAGGATGTGCCCAGGGGCCCCTGGCCCTGGGCCCCTGGCCCTGACTGCAAAGAATCCTTATATCGAAGGATGGACCCCACACCGAAGATGTCCCCACCTCAAACTTGTGGTGCCCTGATACACCCAAGGGAGCCCTACAAACTGACATCAGGAACCTGGACTGCTGAGTTTTCTTTCCCAGGGAAAATGGAAAAAGGTTGTGTCCAGGGGCCCCTGGCCTTAGGCCCCTGGCCCTGACTGCAAAGAATCCTTATATCGAAGGATGGACCCCACACAGAAGTTGTCCCCACCTCAAACTTGTGCTGCCCTGATAGATCCAAGGCAGCCCTACAAACTGACATCAGGAACCTGGACTGCTGAGTTTTCTTTCCCAGGGAAAATGGACAAAGGATATGTCCACGGGCCCCTGGCCCTGACTGCAAAGAATCCTTATATCGAAGGATGGACCCCACACCAAAGTTGTCCCCACCTCAAACTTGTGCTGCCCTGATAGACCCAAGGGAGCCTTACAAACTGACATCAGAAACCTGGACTGCTGAGTTTTTTTTCCCAGGGAAAATGGCCAAAGGATGTGCCCGGGGGCCCCTGGCCCTGACTGCAAAGAATCCTTATATCGAAGGATGGACCCCACACCGAAGTTGTCCCCACCTCAAACTTGTGCTGCCCTGATAGACCCAAGGGAGCCCTACAAACTGACATCAGCAACCTGGACTGCTGAGTTTTCTTTCCCAGGGAAAATGGAAAACGGTTGTGTCCAGGGGCCCCTGGCCTTAGGCCCCTGGCCCTGACTGCAAAGAATCCTTATATCGAAGGATGGACCCCACACCGAAATTGTCCCCACCTCAAACTTGTGCTGCCCTGATAGACCCAAGGGAGCCCTAAAAACTGACATCAGGAACCTGGACTGCTGAGTTTTCTTTCCCAGGGAAAATGGAAAAAGGATGTGCCCAGGGGCCCCTGGCCCTGACTGCAAAGAATCCTTATATCGAAGGATGGACCCCACACCGAAGTTGTCCCCACCTCAAACTTGTGCTGCCCTGATAGACCCAAGGGAGCCCTACGAACTGACATCAGGAACCTGGACTGCTGAGTTTTCTTTCTCAGGGAAAATGGAAAAAGGATGTGCCCAGGGCCCCTAGCCCTGGGCAGGGACCTCACTGCAAGAAATCCTTATATCGAAGGATGGACCCCACACCGAAGTTGTCCCCACCTCAAACTTGTGCTGCCCTGATAGACCCAAGGGAGCCCTACAAACTGACATCAGGAACCTGGACTGCTGAGTTTTCTTTCCCAGGGAAAATGGAAAAAGGATGTGCCCAGGGGCCCCCTGCCCTGGGCAGGCACCTTAGTACAAGAAATCCTTATATCGAAGGATGGACCCCACACAGAAGTTGTCCCCACCTCAAACTTGTGCTGCCCTGATAGACCCAAGGGAGCCCTACAAACTGACATCAGGAACCTGGACTGCTGAGTTTTCTTTCCCAGGGAAAATGGAAAAAGGATGTGCCCAGGGGCCCCTGGCCCTGGGCCCCTGGCCCTGACTGCAAAGAATCCTTATATCGAAGGATGGACCCCACACCGAAGTTGTCCCCACCTCAAAATTCTGCTGCCCTGATAGACCCAAGGGAGCCCTACAAACTGACATCAGGAACCTGGACTGCTGAGTTTTCTTTCCCAGTGAAAATGGAAAAAGGATGTGCCCAGGGGCCCCTGGCCCTGACTGCAAAGAATCCTTATATCGAAGGATGGACCCCACACCGAAGTTGTCCCCACCTCAAACTTGTGCTGCCCTGATAGACCCAAGGGAGCCCTACAAACTGACATCAGGAACCTGGACTGCTGAGTTTTCTTCCCCAGGGAAAATGGAAAAAGGATGTGCCCAGGGGCCTCTGGCCCTGACTGCAAAGAATCCTTATATCGAAGGATGGACCCCACACCAAAGTTGTCCCCACCTCAAACTTGTGCTGCCCTGATAGACCCAAGGGAGCCCTACAAACTGACATCAGGAACCTGGACTGCTGAGTTTTCTTTCCCAGGGAAAATGGAAAAAGGATGTGCCCAGGGGCCCCTGGCCCTGGGCCCCTGGCCCTGACTGCAAAGAATCCTTATATCAAAGGATGGACCCCACACAGAAGTTGTCCCCACCTCAAACTTGTGCTGCCCTGATAGATCCAAGGCAGCCCTACAAACTGACATCAGGAACCTGGACTGCTGAGTTTTCTTTCCCAGGGAAAATGGACAAAGGATATGCCCACGGGCCCCTGGCCCTGACTGCAAAGAATCCTTATATCGAGGGATGGACCCCACACCAAAGTTGTCCCCACCTCAAACTTGTGCTGCCCTGATAGACCCAAGGGAGCCCTACAAACTGACATCAGAAACCTGGACTGCTGAGTTTTCTTTCCCAGGGAAAATGGCCAAAGGATGTGTCCGGGGGCCCCTGGCCCTGACTGCAAAAAATCCTTATATCGAAGGATGGATTCCACACCGAAGTTGTCCCCACCTCAAACTTGTGCTGCCCTGAAAGACCCAAGGGAGCCCTACAAACTGACATCAGGAACCTGGACTGCTGAGTTTTCTTTCCCAGGGAAAATGGAAAAAGGTTGTGTCCAGGGGCCCCTGGCCTTAGGCCCCTGGCCCTGACTGCAAAGAATCCTTATATCGAAGGATGGACCCCACACAGAAGTTGTCCCCACCTCAAACTTGTGCTGCCCTGATAGATCCAAGGCAGCCCTACAAACTGCCATCAGGAACCTGGACTGCTGAGTTTTCTTTCCCAGGGAAAATGGACAAAGGATATGTCCACGGGCCCCTGGCCCTGACTGCGAAGAATCCTTATATCGAAGGATGGACCCCACACCAAAGTTGTCCCCACCTCAAACTTGTGCTGCCCTGATAGACCCAAGGGAGCCTTACAAACTGACATCAGAAACCTGGACTGCTGAGTTTTTTTTCCCAGGGAAAATGGCCAAAGGATGTGCCCGGGGGCCCCTGGCCCTGACTGCAAAGAATCCTTATATCGAAGGATGGACCCCACACCGAAGTTGTCCCCACCTCAAACTTGTGCTGCCCTGATAGACCCAAGGGAGCCCTACAAACTGACATCAGGAACCTGGACTGCTGAGTTTTCTTTCCCAGGGAAAATGGAAAAAGGTTGTGTCCAGGGGCCCCTGGCCTTAGGCCCCTGGCCCTGACTGCAAAGAATCCTTATATCGAAGGATGGACCCCACACCGAAATTGTCCCCACCTCAAACTTGTGCTGCCCTGATAGACCCAAGGGAGCCCTACAAACTGACATCAGGAACCTGGACTGCTGAGTTTTCTTTCCCAGGGAAAATGGAAAAAGGATGTGCCCAGGGGCCCCTGGCCCTGACTGCAAAGAATCCTTATATCGAAGGATGGACCCCACACCGAAGTTGTCCCCACCTCAAACTTGTGCTGCCCTGATAGACCCAAGGGAGCCCTACAAACTGACATCAGGAACCTGGACTGCTGAGTTTTCTTTCCCAGGGAAAATGGAAAAAGGATGTGCCCAGGGGCCCCCTGCCCTGGGCAGGCACCTTAGTACAAGAAATCCTTATATCGAAGGATGGACCCCACACAGAAGTTGTCCCCACCTCAAACTTGTGCTGCCCTGATACACCCAAGGGAGCCCTACAAACTGACATCAGGAACCTGGACTGCTGAGTTTTCTTTCCCAGGGAAAATGGAAAAAGGATGTGCCCAGGGGCCCCTGGCCCTGGGCCCCTGGCCCTGACTGCAAAGAATCCTTATATCGAAGGATGGACCCCACACCGAAGTTGTCCCCACCTCAAAATTCTGCTGCCCTGATAGACCCAAGGGAGCCCTACAAACTGACATCAGGAACCTGGACTGCTGAGTTTTCTTTCCCAGTGAAAATGGAAAAAGGATGTGCCCAGGGGCCCCTGGCCCTGACTGCAAAGAATCCTTATATCGAAGGATGGACCCCACACCGAAGTTGTCCCCACCTCAAACTTGTGCTGCCCTGATAGACCCAAGGGAGCCCTAAAAACTGACATCAGGAACCTGGACTGCTGAGTTTTCTTCCCCAGGGAAAATGGAAAAAGGATGTGCCCAGGGGCCTCTGGCCCTGACTGCAAAGAATCCTTATATCGAAGGATGGACCCCACACCAAAGTTGTCCCCACCTCAAACTTGTGCTGCCCTGATAGACCCAAGGGAGCCCTACAAACTGACATCAGGAACCTGGACTGCTGAGTTTTCTTTCCCAGGGAAAATGGAAAAAGGTTGTGCCTAGGGGCCCCTGGCCCTGGGCCCCTGGCCCTGACTGCAAAAAATCCTTATATCGAAGGATGGACCCCACACAGAAGTTGTCCCCACCTCAAACTTGTGCTGCCCTGATAGATCCAAGGCAGCCCTACAAACTGACATCAGGAACCTGGACTGCTGAGTTTTCTTTCCCAGGGAAAATGGACAAAGGATATGCCCACGGGCCCCTGGCCCTGACTGCAAAGAATCCTTATATCGAAGGATGGATTCCACACCGAAGTTGTCCCCACCTCAAACTTGTGCTGCCCTGATAGACCCAAGGGAGCCCTACAAACTGACATCAGGAACCTGGACTGCTGAGTTTTCTTTCCCAGGGAAAATGGAAAAAGGTTGTGTCCAGGGGCCCCTGGCCTTAGGCCCCTGGCCCTGACTGCAAAGAATCCTTATATCGAAGGATGGACCCCACACCGAAATTGTCCCCACCTCAAACTTGTGCTGCCCTGATAGACCCAAGGGAGCCCTAAAAACTGACATCAGGAACCTGGACTGCTGAGTTTTCTTTCCCAGGGAAAATGGAAAAAGGATGTGCCCAGGGGCCCCCTGCCCTGAGCAGGCACCTTAGTACAAGAAATCCTTATATCGAAGGATGTACCCCACACAGAAGTTGTCCCCACCTCAAACTTGTGCTGCCCTGATACACCCAAGGGAGCCCTACAAACTGACATCAGGAATCTGGACCGCACAGTTTTCTTTCCCAGGGAAAACGGAAAAAGGATGTGCCCAGGGGCCCGCTGCCCTGGGCAGGCACCTTAGTACAAGAAATCCTTATATCGAAGGATGGACCCCACACCGAAGTTGTCCCCACCTCAAACTTGTGCTGCCGTGATAGACCCAAGGGAGCCCTACAAACTGACATCAGGAACCTGGACTGCTGAGTTTTCTTTCCCAGGGAAAATGGAAAAAGGATGTGCCCAGGGGCCCCTGGCCCTGACTGCAAAAAATCCTTATATCGAAGGATGGACCCTACACCGAAGTTGTCCCCACCTCAAACTTGTGCTGCCCTGATAGACCCAAGGGAGCCCTACAAACTGACATCAGGAACCTGGACTGCTGAGTTTTCTTTCCCAGGGAAAATGGAAAAAGGTTGTGCCCATTGGCCCCTGGCCCTGGGCACCTGGCCCTGACTGCAAAAAATCCGTATATCGAAGGATGGACCCTACACCGAAGTTGTCCCCACCTCAAACTTGTGCTGCCCTGATAGACCCAAGAAAGCCCTACAAACTGACATCAGGAACCTGGACTGCTGAGTTTTCTTTCCCAGGGAAAATGGAAAAAGGATGTGCCCAGGGGCCCCTGGCCCTGGGCCCCTGGCCCTGACTGCAAAGAATCCTTATATCGAAGGATGGACCCCACACCGAAGATGTCCCCACCTCAAACTTGTGGTGCCCTGATACAGCCAAGGGAGCCCTACAAACTGACATCAGAAACCTGGACTGCTGAGTTTTCTTTCCCAGGGAAAATGGAAAAAGGTTGTGCCTAGGGGCCCCTGGCCCTGGGCCCCTGGCCCTGACTGCAAAAAATCCTTATATCGAAGGATGGACCCCACACCAAAGTTGTCCCCACCTCAAACTTGTGCTGCCCTGATAGACCCAAGGGAGCCTTACAAACTGACATCAGAAACCTGGACTGCTGAGTTTTTTTTCCCAGGGAAAATGGCCAAAGGATGTGCCCGGGGGCCCCTGGCCCTGACTGCAAAAAATCCTTATATCGAAGGATGGATTCCACACCAAAGTTGTCCCCACCTCAAACTTGTGCTGCCCTGATAGACCCAAGGGAGCCCTACAAACTGACATCAGGAACCTGGACTGCTGAGTTTTCTTTCCCAGGGAAAATGGAAAAAGGTTGTGTCCAGGGGCCCCTGGCCTTAGGCCCCTGGCCCTGACTGCAAAGAATCCTTATATCGAAGGATGGACCCCACACCGAAATTGTCCCCACCTCAAACTTGTGCTGCCCTGATAGACCCAAGGGAGCCCTAAAAACTGACATCAGGAACCTGGACTGCTGAGTTTTCTTTCCCAGGGAAAATGGAAAAAGGATGTGCCCAGGGGCCCCTGGCCCTGACTGCAAAGAATCCTTATATCGAAGGATGGACCCCACACCGAAGTTGTCCCCACCTCAAACTTGTGCTGCCCTGATAGACCCAAGGGAGCCCTACGAACTGACATCAGGAACCTGGACTGCTGAGTTTTCTTTCTCAGGGAAAATGGAAAAAGGATGTGCCCAGGGGCCCCTAGCCCTGGGCAGGGACCTCACTGCAAGAAATCCTTATATCGAAGGATGGACCCCACACCGAAGTTGTCCCCACCTCAAACTTGTGCTGCCCTGATAGACCCAAGGGAGCCCTACAAACTGACATCAGGAACCTGGACTGCTGAGTTTTCTTTCCCAGGGAAAATGGAAAAAGGTTGTGCCCAGGGGCCCCTGGCCCTGACTGCAAAGAATCCTTATATCGAAGGATGGACCCCACACCGAAGTTGTCCCCACCTCAAACTTGTGCTGTCCTGATAGACCCAAGGCAGCCCTACAAACTGACATCAGGAACTTGGACTGCTGAGTTTTCTTTCCCAGGGAAAATGGACAAAGTTTATGCCCACGGGCCCCTGGCCCTGACTGCAAAAAATCCTTATATCGAAGGATGGACCCCACACCAAAGCTGTCCCCACCTCAAACTTGTGCTGCCCTGAAAGACCCAAGGGAGCCCTACAAACTGACATCAGGAACCTGGACTGCTGAGTTTTCTTTCCCAGGGAAAATGGAAAAAGGATGTGCCCAGGGGCCCCTAGCCCTGACTGCAAAAAATCCTTATATCGAAGGATGGACCCCACACCGAAGTTGTCCCCACATCAAAATTGTGCTGCCCTGATAGACCCAAGGGAGCCCTACAAACTGACATCAGGAACCTGGACTGCTGAGTTTTCTTTCCCAGGGAAAATGGAAAAAGGATGTGCCCAGGGGCCCCTGGCCCTTGGCTGGGACCTCGCTGCAAAGAATCCTTATATCGAAGGATGGACCCCACACCGAAGTTGTCCCCACCTCAAACTTGTGCTGCCCTGATAGACCCAAGGGAGCCCTACAAACTGACATCAGGAACCTGGACTGCTGAGTTTTCTTCCCCAGGGAAAATGGAAAAAGGATGTGCCCAGGGGCCTCTGGCCCTGACTGCAAAGAATCCTTATATCGAAGGATGGACCCCACACCAAAGTTGTCCCCACCTCAAACTTGTGCTGCCCTGATAGACCCAAGGGAGCCCTACAAACTGACATCAGGAACCTGGACTGCTGAGTTTTCTTTCCCAGGGAAAATGGAAAAAGGATGTGCCCAGGGGCCCCTGGCCCTGGGCCCCTGGCCCTGACTGCAAAAAATCCATATATCGAAGGATGGACCCTACACCGAAGTTGTCCACACCTCAAACTTGTGCTGTCCTGATAGACCCAAGGCAGCCCTACAAACTGACATCAGGTACGTGGACTGCTGAGTTTTCTTTCCCAGGGAAAATGGAAAAAGGATGTGCCCAGGGGCCCCTAGCCCTGACTGCAAAAAATCCTTATATCGAAGGATGGACCCCACACCGAAGCTGTCCCCACCTCAAACTTGTGCTGCCCTGATAGACCCAAGGGAGCCCTACAAACTGACATCAGGAACCTGGACTGCTGAGTTTTCTTTCCCAGGGAAAATGGAAAAAGGATGTGCCCAGGGGCCCCTGGCCCTGACTGCAAAGAATCCTTATATCGAAGGATGGACCCCACACCGAAGTTGTCCCCACCTCAAACTTGTGCTGCCCTGATAGACGCAAGGGAGCCCTACAAACTGACATCAGGAACCTGGACTGCTGAGTTTTCTTTCCCAGGGAAAATGGAAAAAGGATGTGTCCGGGGGCCCCTGGCCCTGACTGCAAAAAATCCTTATATCGAAGGATGGATTCCACACCGAAGTTGTCCCCACCTCAAACTTGTGCTGCCCTGATAGACCCAAGGGAGCCCTACAAACTGACATCAGGAACCTGGACTGCTGAGTTTTCTTTTCCAGGGAAAATGGAAAAAGGTTGTGTCCCGGGGCCCCTGGCCTTAGGCCCCTGGCCCTGACTGCAAAGAATCCTTATATCGAAGGATGGACCCCACACCGAAATTGTCCCCACCTCAAACTTGTGCTGCCCTGATAGACCCAAGGGAGCCCTAAAAACTGACATCAGGAACCTGGACTGCTGAGTTTTCTTTCTCAGGGAAAATGGAAAAAGGTTGTGCCCAGGGCCCCTAGCCCTGGGCAGGGACCTCACTGCAAGAAATCCTTATATCGAAGGATGGACCCCACACCGAAGTTGTCCCCACCTCAAACTTGTGCTGCCCTGATAGACCCAAGGGAGCCCTACAAACTGACATCAGGAACCTGGACTGCTGAGTTTTCTTTCCCAGGGAAAATGGAAAAAGGATGTGCCCAGGGGCCCCTGGCCCTGACTGCAAAAAATCCTTATATCGAAGGATGGACCCTACACCGAAGTTGTCCCCACCTCAAACTTGTGCTGCCCTGATAGACCCAAGGGAGCCCTACAAACTGACATCAGGAACCTGGACTGCTGAGTTTTCTTTCCCAGGGAAAATGGAAAAAGGTTGTGCCCAGGGGCCCCTGGCCCTGGGCCCCTGGCCCTGACTGCAAAAAATCCGTATATCGAAGGATGGACCCTACACCGAAGTTGTCCCCACCTCAAACTTGTGCTGCCCTGATAGACCCAAGGGAGCCCTACAAACTGACATCAGGAACCTGGACTGCTGAGTTTTCTTTCCCAGGGAAAATGGAAAAAGGATGTGCCCAGGGGCCCCTGGCCCTGGGCCCCCAGCCCTGACTGCAAAAAATCCTTATATCGAAGGATGGACCCCACACCGAAGTTGTCCCCACCTCAAACTTGTGCTGCCCTGATACACCCAAGGGAGCCCTACAAACTGACATCAGGAACCTGGACCGCACAGTTTTCTTTCCCAGGGAAAACGGAAAAAGGATGTGCCCAGGGGCCCCTAGCCCTGACTGTAAAAATCCTTATATCGAAGGATGGACCCCACACCGAAGTTGTCCCCACCTCAAACTTGTGCTGCCCTGATAGACCCAAGGGAGCCCTACAAACTGACATCAGGAACCTGGACTGCTGAGTTTTCTTTCCCAGGGAAAATGGAAAAAGGATGTGCCCAGGGGCCCCTGGCCCTGACTGCAAAAAATCCTTATATCGAAGGATGGACCCTACACCGAAGTTGTCCCCACCTCAAACTTGTGCTGCCCTGATAGACCCAAGGGAGCCCTACAAACTGACATCAGGAACCTGGACTGCTGAGTTTTCTTTCCCAGGGAAAATGGAAAAAGGTTGTGCCTAAGGGCCCCTGGCCCTGGGCCCCTGGCCCTGACTGCAAAAAATCCGTATATCGAAGGATGGACCCTACACCGAAGTTGTCCCCACCTCAAACTTGTGCTGCCCTGATAGACCCAAGAAAGCCCTACAAACTGACATCAGGAACCTGGACTGCTGAGTTTTCTTTCCCAGGGAAAATGGAAAAAGGATGTGCCCAGGGGCCCCTGGCCCTGGGCCCCCGGCCCTGACTGCAAAAAATCCTTATATCGAAGGATGGACCCCACACCGAAGTTGTCCCCACCTCAAACTTGTGCTGCCCTGATAGACCCAAGGGAGCCCTACAAACTGACATCAGGAACCTGGACTGCTGAGTTTTCTTTCCCAGGGAAAATGGAAAAAGGATGTGCCCAGGGGCCCCTGGCCCTGACTGCAAAGAATCCTTATCTCGAAGGATGGACCCCACACCGAAGCTGTCCCCACCTCAAACTTGTGCTGCCCTGATAGACCCAAGGGAGCCCTACAAACTGACATCAGGAACCTGGACTGCTGAGTTTTCTTTCCCAGGGAAAATGGAAAAAGGATGTGCCCAGGGGCCCCTGGCCCTGGGCCCCTGGCCCTGACTGCAAAGAATCCTTATATCGAAGGATGGACCCCACACCGAAGATGTCCCCACCTCAAACTTGTGGTGCCCTGATACACCCAAGGGAGCCCTACAAACTGACATCAGGAACCTGGACTGCTGAGTTTTCTTTCCCAGGGAAAATGGAAAAAGGTTGTGTCCAGGGGCCCCTGGCCTTAGGCCCCTGGCCCTGACTGCAAAGAATCCTTATATCGAAGGATGGACCCCACACAGAAGTTGTCCCCACCTCAAACTTGTGCTGCCCTGATAGATCCAAGGCAGCCCTACAAACTGACATCAGGAACCTGGACTGCTGAGTTTTCTTTCCCAGGGAAAATGGACAAAGGATATGTCCACGGGCCCCTGGCCCTGACTGCAAAGAATCCTTATATCGAAGGATGGACCCCACACCAAAGTTGTCCCCACCTCAAACTTGTGCTGCCCTGATAGACCCAAGGGAGCCTTACAAACTGACATCAGAAACCTGGACTGCTGAGTTTTTTTTCCCAGGGAAAATGGCCAAAGGATGTGCCCGGGGGCCCCTGGCCCTGACTGCAAAGAATCCTTATATCGAAGGATGGACCCCACACCGAAGTTGTCCCCACCTCAAACTTGTGCTGCCCTGATAGACCCAAGGGAGCCCTACAAACTGACATCAGGAACCTGGACTGCTGAGTTTTCTTTCCCAGGGAAAATGGAAAAAGGATGTGCCCAGGGGCCCCTGGCCTTAGGCCCCTGGCCCTGACTGCAAAGAATCCTTATATCGAAGGATGGACCCCACACCGAAATTGTCCCCACCTCAAACTTGTGCTGCCCTGATAGACCCAAGGGAGCCCTACAAACTGACATCAGGAACCTGGACTGCTGAGTTTTCTTTCCCAGGGAAAATGGAAAAAGGATGTGCCCAGGGGCCCCTGGCCCTGACTGCAAAGAATCCTTATATCGAAGGATGGACCCCACACCGAAATTGTCCCCACCTCAAACTTGTGCTGCCCTGATAGACCCAAGGGAGCCCTACGAACTGACATCAGGAACCTGGACTGCTGAGTTTTCTTTCTCAGGGAAAATGGAAAAAGGATGTGCCCAGGGCCCCTAGCCCTGGGCAGGGACCTCACTGCAAGAAATCCTTATATCGAAGGATGGACCCCACACCGAAGTTGTCCCCACCTCAAACTTGTGCTGCCCTGATAGACCCAAGGGAGCCCTACAAACTGACATCAGGAACCTGGACTGCTGAGTTTTCTTTCCCAGGGAAAATGGAAAAAGGATGTGCCCAGGGGCCCCCTGCCCTGGGCCGGCACCTTAGTACAAGAAATCCTTATATCGAAGGATGGACCCCACACAGAAGTTGTCCCCACCTCAAACTTGTGCTGCCCTGATACACCCAAGGGAGCCCTACAAACTGACATCAGGAACCTGGACTGCTGAGTTTTCTTTCCCAGGGAAAATGGAAAAAGGATGTGCCCAGGGGCCCCTGGCCCTGGGCCCCTGGCCCTGACTGCAAAGAATCCTTATATCGAAGGATGGACCCCACACCGAAGTTGTCCCCACCTCAAAATTCTGCTGCCCTGATAGACCCAAGGGAGCCCTACAAACTGACATCAGGAACCTGGACTGCTGAGTTTTCTTTCCCAGTGAAAATGGAAAAAGGATGTGCCCAGGGGCCCCTGGCCCTGACTGCAAAGAATCCTTATATCGAAGGATGGACCCCACACCGAAGTTGTCCCCACCTCAAACTTGTGCTGCCCTGATAGACCCAAGGGAGCCCTACAAACTGACATCAGGAACCTGGACTGCTGAGTTTTCTTCCCCAGGGAAAATGGAAAAAGGATGTGCCCAGGGGCCTCTGGCCCTGACTGCAAAGAATCCTTATATCGAAGGATGGACCCCACACCAAAGTTGTCCCCACCTCAAACTTGTGCTGCCCTGATAGACCCAAGGGAGCCCTACAAACTGACATCAGGAACCTGGACTGCTGAGTTTTCTTTCCCAGGGAAAATGGAAAAAGGATGTGCCCAGGGGCCCCTGGCCCTGGGCCCCTGGCCCTGACTGCAAAGAATCCTTATATCAAAGGATGGACCCCACACAGAAGTTGTCCCCACCTCAAACTTGTGCTGCCCTGATAGATCCAAGGGAGCCCTACAAACTGACATCAGGAACCTGGACTGCTGAGTTTTCTTTCCCAGGGAAAATGGACAAAGGATATGCCCACGGGCCCCTGGCCCTGACTGCAAAGAATCCTTATATCGATGGATGGACCCCACACCAAAGTTGTCCCCACCTCAAACTTGTGCTGCCCTGATAGACCCAAGGGAGCCCTACAAACTGACATCAGAAACCTGGACTGCTGAGTTTTCTTTCCCAGGGAAAATGGCCAAAGGATGTGTCCGGGGGCCCCTGGCCCTGACTGCAAAAAATCCTTATATCGAAGGATGGATTCCACACCGAAGTTGTCCCCACCTCAAACTTGTGCTGCCCTGAAAGACCCAAGGGAGCCCTACAAACTGACATCAGGAACCTGGACTGCTGAGTTTTCTTTCCCAGGGAAAATGGAAAAAGGTTGTGTCCAGGGGCCCCTGGCCTTAGGCCCCTGGCCCTGACTGCAAAGAATCCTTATATCGAAGGATGGACCCCACACAGAAGTTGTCCCCACCTCAAACTTGTGCTGCCCTGATAGATCCAAGGCAGCCCTACAAACTGACATCAGGAACCTGGACTGCTGAGTTTTCTTTCCCAGGGAAAATGGACAAAGGATATGTCCACGGGCCCCTGGCCCTGACTGCAAAGAATCCTTATATCGAAGGATGGACCCCACACCAAAGTTGTCCCCACCTCAAACTTGTGCTGCCCTGATAGACCCAAGGGAGCCTTACAAACTGACATCAGAAACCTGGACTGCTGAGTTTTTTTTCCCAGGGAAAATGGCCAAAGGATGTGCCCGGGGGCCCCTGGCCCTGACTGCAAAGAATCCTTATATCGAAGGATGGACCCCACACCGAAATTGTCCCCACCTCAAACTTGTGCTGCCCTGATAGACCCAAGGGAGCCCTACAAACTGACATCAGGAACCTGGACTGCTGAGTTTTCTTTCCCAGGGAAAATGGAAAAAGGTTGTGTCCAGGGGCCCCTGGCCTTAGGCCCCTGGCCCTGACTGCAAAGAATCCTTATATCGAAGGATGGACCCCACACCGAAATTGTCCCCACCTCAAACTTGTGCTGCCCTGATAGACCCAAGGGAGCCCTACAAACTGACATCAGGAACCTGGACTGCTGAGTTTTCTTTCCCAGGGAAAATGGAAAAAGGATGTGCCCAGGGGCCCCTGGCCCTGACTGCAAAGAATCCTTATATCGAAGGATGGACCCCACACCGAAGTTGTCCCCACCTCAAACTTGTGCTGCCCTGATAGACCCAAGGGAGCCCTACGAACTGACATCAGGAACCTGGACTGCTGAGTTTTCTTTCTCAGGGAAAATGGAAAAAGGATGTGCCCAGGGCCCCTAGCCCTGGGCAGGGACCTCACTGCAAGAAATCCTTATATCGAAGGATGGACCCCACACCAAAGTTGTCCCCACCTCAAACTTGTGCTGCCCTGATAGACCCAAGGGAGCCCTACAAACTGACATCAGGAACCTGGACTGCTGAGTTTTCTTTCCCAGGGAAAATGGAAAAAGGATGTGCCCAGGGGCCCCCTGCCCTGGGCAGGCACCTTAGTACAAGAAATCCTTATATCGAAGGATGGACCCCACACAGAAGTTGTCCCCACCTCAAACTTGTGCTGCCCTGATACACCCAAGGGAGCCCTACAAACTGAGATCAGGAACCTGGACTGCTGAGTTTTCTTTCCCAGGGAAAATGGAAAAAGGATGTGCCCAGGGGCCCCTGGCCCTGGGCCCCTGGCCCTGACTGCAAAGAATCCTTATATCGAAGGATGGACCCCACACCGAAGTTGTCCCCACCTCAAAATTCTGCTGCCCTGATAGACCCAAGGGAGCCCTACAAACTGACATCAGGAACCTGGACTGCTGAGTTTTCTTTCCCAGGGAAAATGGAAAAAGGATGTGCCCAGGGGCCCCTGGCCCTGACTGCAAAGAATCCTTATATCGAAGGATGGACCCCACACCGAAGTTGTCCCCACCTCAAACTTGTGCTGCCCTGATAGACCCAAGGGAGCCCTACAAACTGACATCAGGAACCTGGACTGCTGAGTTTTCTTCCCCAGGGAAAATGGAAAAAGGATGTGCCCAGGGGCCTCTGGCCCTGACTGCAAAGAATCCTTATATCGAAGGATGGACCCCACACCAAAGTTGTCCCCACCTCAAACTTGTGCTGCCCTGATAGACCCAAGGGAGCCCTACAAACTGACATCAGGAACCTGGACTGCTGAGTTTTCTTTCCCAGGGAAAATGGAAAAAGGTTGTGCCTAGGGGCCCCTGGCCCTGGGCCCCTGGCCCTGACTGCAAAAAATCCTTATATCGAAGGATGGACCCCACACAGAAGTTGTCCCCACCTCAAACTTGTGCTGCCCTGATAGATCCAAGGCAGCCCTACAAACTGACATCAGGAACCTGGACTGCTGAGTTTTCTTTCCCAGGGAAAATGGACAAAGGATATGCCCACGGGCCCCTGGCCCTGACTGCAAAGAATCCTTATATCGAAGGATGGATTCCACACCGAAGTTGTCCCCACCTCAAACTTGTGCTGCCCTGATAGACCCAAGGGAGCCCTACAAACTGACATCAGGAACCTGGACTGCTGAGTTTTCTTTCCCAGGGAAAATGGAAAAAGGTTGTGTCCAGGGGCCCCTGGCCTTAGGCCCCTGGCCCTGACTGCAAAGAATCCTTATATCGAAGGATGGACCCCACACCGAAATTGTCCCCACCTCAAACTTGTGCTGCCCTGATAGACCCAAGGGAGCCCTAAAAACTGACATCAGGAACCTGGACTGCTGAGTTTTCTTTCCCAGGGAAAATGGAAAAAGGATGTGCCCAGGGGCCCCCTGCCCTGAGCAGGCACCTTAGTACAAGAAATCCTTATATCGAAGGATGTACCCCACACAGAAGTTGTCCCCACCTCAAACTTGTGCTGCCCTGATACACCCAAGGGAGCCCTACAAACTGACATCAGGAATCTGGACCGCACAGTTTTCTTTCCCAGGGAAAACGGAAAAAGGATGTGCCCAGGGGCCCGCTGCCCTGGGCAGGCACCTTAGTACAAGAAATCCTTATATCGAAGGATGGACCCCACACCGAAGTTGTCCCCACCTCAAACTTGTGCTGCCCTGATAGACCCAAGGGAGCCCTACAAACTGACATCAGGAACCTGGACTGCTGAGTTTTCTTTCCCAGGGAAAATGGAAAAAGGATGTGCCCAGGGGCCCCTGGCCCTGACTGCAAAAAATCCTTATATCGAAGGATGGACCCTACACCGAAGTTGTCCCCACCTCAAACTTGTGCTGCCCTGATAGACCCAAGGGAGCCCTACAAACTGACATCAGGAACCTGGACTGCTGAGTTTTCTTTCCCAGGGAAAATGGAAAAAGGATGTGCCCATTGGCCCCTGGCCCTGGGCACCTGGCCCTGACTGCAAAAAATCCGTATATCGAAGGATGGACCCTACACCGAAGTTGTCCCCACCTCAAACTTGTGCTGCCCTGATAGACCCAAGAAAGCCCTACAAACTGACATCAGGAACCTGGACTGCTGAGTTTTCTTTCCCAGGGAAAATGGAAAAAGGATGTGCCCAGGGGCCCCTGGCCCTGGGCCCCTGGCCCTGACTGCAAAGAATCCTTATATCGAAGGATGGACCCCACACCGAAGATGTCCCCACCTCAAACTTGTGGTGCCCTGATACAGCCAAGGGAGCCCTACAAACTGACATCAGAAACCTGGACTGCTGAGTTTTCTTTCCCAGGGAAAATGGAAAAAGGTTGTGCGTAGGGGCCCCTGGCCCTGGGCCCCTGGCCCTGACTGCAAAAAATCCTTATATCGAAGGATGGACCCCACACCAAAGTTGTCCCCACCTCAAACTTGTGCTGCCCTGATAGACCCAAGGGAGCCTTACAAACTGACATCAGAAACCTGGACTGCTGAGTTTTTTTTCCCAGGGAAAATGGCCAAAGGATGTGCCCGGGGGCCCCTGGCCCTGACTGCAAAAAATCCTTATATCGAAGGATGGATTCCACACCAAAGTTGTCCCCACCTCAAACTTGTGCTGCCCTGATAGACCCAAGGGAGCCCTACAAACTGACATCAGGAACCTGGACTGCTGAGTTTTCTTTCCCAGGGAAAATGGAAAAAGGTTGTGTCCAGGGGCCCCTGGCCTTAGGCCCCTGGCCCTGACTGCAAAGAATCCTTATATCGAAGGATGGACCCCACACCGAAATTGTCCCCACCTCAAACTTGTGCTGCCCTGATAGACCCAAGGGAGCCCTAAAAACTGACATCAGGAACCTGGACTGCTGAGTTTTCTTTCCCAGGGAAAATGGAAAAAGGATGTGCCCAGGGGCCCCTGGCCCTGACTGCAAAGAATCCTTATATCGAAGGATGGACCCCACACCGAAGTTGTCCCCACCTCAAAATTCTGCTGCCCTGATAGACCCAAGGGAGCCCTACAAACTGACATCAGGAACCTGGACTGCTGAGTTTTCTTTCCCAGTGAAAATGGAAAAAGGATGTGCCCAGGGGCCCCTGGCCCTGACTGCAAAGAATCCTTATATCGAAGGATGGACCCCACACCGAAGTTGTCCCCACCTCAAACTTGTGCTGTCCTGATAGACCCAAGGCAGCCCTACAAACTGACATCAGGAACTTGGACTGCTGAGTTTTCTTTCCCAGGGAAAATGGACAAAGTTTATGCCCACGGGCCCCTGGCCCTGACTGCAAAAAATCCTTATATCGAAGGATGGACCCCACACCAAAGCTGTCCCCACCTCAAACTTGTGCTGCCCTGAAAGACCCAAGGGAGCCCTACAAACTGACATCAGGAACCTGGACTGCTGAGTTTTCTTTCCCCGGGAAAATGGAAAAAGGATGTGCCCAGGGGCCCCTAGCCCTGACTGCAAAAAATCCTTATATCGAAGGATGGACCCCACACCGAAGTTGTCCCCACATCAAACTTGTGCTGCCCTGATAGACCCAAGGGAGCCCTACAAACTGACATCAGGAACCTGGACTGCTGAGTTTTCTTTCCCAGGGAAAATGGAAAAAGGATGTGCCCAGGGGCCCCTGGCCCTTGGCTGGGACCTCGCTGCAAAGAATCCTTATATCGAAGGATGGACCCCACACCGAAGTTGTCCCCACCTCAAACTTGTGCTGCCCTGATAGACCCAAGGGAGCCCTACAAACTGACATCAGGAACCTGGACTGCTGAGTTTTCTTCCCCAGGGAAAATGGAAAAAGGATGTGCCCAGGGGCCTCTGGCCCTGACTGCAAAGAATCCTTATATCGAAGGATGGACCCCACACCGAAGTTGTCCCCACCTCAAACTTGTGCTGCCCTGATAGACCCAAGGGAGCCCTACAAACTGACATCAGGAACCTGGACTGCTGAGTTTTCTTTCCCAGGGAAAATGGAAAAAGGATGTGCCCAGGGGCCCCTGGCCCTGGGCCCCTGGCCCTGACTGCAAAAAATCCATATATCGAAGGATGGACCCTACACCGAAGTTGTCCACACCTCAAACTTGTGCTGTCCTGATAGACCCAAGGCAGCCCTACAAACTGACATCAGGTACGTGGACTGCTGAGTTTTCTTTCCCAGGGAAAATGGAAAAAGGATGTGCCCAGGGGCCCCTGGCCCTGACTGCAAAAAATCCTTATATCGAAGGATGGACCCCACACCGAAGCTGTCCCCACCTCAAACTTGTGCTGCCCTGATAGACCCAAGGGAGCCCTACAAACTGACATCAGGAACCTGGACTGCTGAGTTTTCTTTCCCAGGGAAAATGGAAAAAGGATGTGCCCAGGGGCCCCTGGCCCTGACTGCAAAGAATCCTTATATCGAAGGATGGACCCCACACCGAAGTTGTCCCCACCTCAAACTTGTGCTGCCCTGATAGACCCAAGGGAGCCCTACAAACTGACATCAGGAACCTGGACTGCTGAGTTTTCTTTCCCAGGGAAAATGGAAAAAGGATGTGTCCGGGGGCCCCTGGCCCTGACTGCAAAAAATCCTTATATCGAAGGATGGATTCCACACCGAAGTTGTCCCCACCTCAAACTTGTGCTGCCCTGATAGACCCAAGGGAGCCCTACAAACTGACATCAGGAACCTGGACTGCTGAGTTTTCTTTCCCAGGGAAAATGGAAAAAGGTTGTGTCCCGGGGCCCCTGGCCTTAGGCCCCTGGCCCTGACTGCAAAGAATCCTTATATCGAAGGATGGACCCCACACCGAAATTGTCCCCACCTCAAACTTGTGCTGCCCTGATAGACCCAAGGGAGCCCTAAAAACTGACATCAGGAACCTGGACTGCTGAGTTTTCTTTCTCAGGGAAAATGGAAAAAGGTTGTGCCCAGGGCCCCTAGCCCTGGGCAGGGACCTCACTGCAAGAAATCCTTATATCGAAGGATGGACCCCACACCGAAGTTGTCCCCACCTCAAACTTGTGCTGCCCTGATAGACCCAAGGGAGCCCTACAAACTGACATCAGGAACCTGGACTGCTGAGTTTTCTTTCCCAGGGAAAATGGAAAAAGGATGTGCCCAGGGGCCCCTGGCCCTGACTGCAAAAAATCCTTATATCGAAGGATGGACCCTACACCGAAGTTGTCCCCACCTCAAACTTGTGCTGCCCTGATAGACCCAAGGGAGCCCTACAAACTGACATCAGGAACCTGGACTGCTGAGTTTTCTTTCCCAGGGAAAATGGAAAAAGGTTGTGCCCAGGGGCCCCTGGCCCTGGGCCCCTGGCCCTGACTGCAAAAAATCCGTATATCGAAGGATGGACCCTACACCGAAGTTGTCCCCACCTCAAACTTGTGCTGCCCTGATAGACCCAAGGGAGCCCTACAAACTGACATCAGGAACCTGGACTGCTGAGTTTTCTTTCCCAGGGAAAATGGAAAAAGGATGTGCCCAGGGGCCCCTGGCCCTGGGCCCCCGGCCCTGACTGCAAAAAATCCTTATATCGAAGGATGGACCCCACACCGAAGTTGTCCCCACCTCAAACTTGTGCTGCCCTGATAGACCCAAGGGAGCCCTACAAACTGACATCAGGAACCTGGACTGCTGAGTTTTCTTTCCCAGGGAAAATGGAAAAAGGATGTGCCCAGGGGCCCCTGGCCCTGACTGCAAAAAATCCTTATATCGAAGGATGGACCCCACACCGAAGCTGTCCCCACCTCAAACTTGTGCTGCCCTGATAGACCCAAGGGAGCCCTACAAACTGACATCAGGAACCTGGACTGCTGAGTTTTCTTTCCCAGGGAAAATGGAAAAAGGATGTGCCCAGGGGCCCCTGGCCCTGGGCCCCTGGCCCTGACTGCAAAGAATCCTTATATCGAAGGATGGACCCCACACCGAAGATGTCCCCACCTCAAACTTGTGGTGCCCTGATACACCCAAGGGAGCCCTACAAACTGACATCAGGAACCTGGACTGCTGAGTTTTCTTTCCCAGGGAAAATGGAAAAAGGTTGTGCCTAGGGGCCCCTGGCCCTGGGCCCCTGGCCCTGACTGCAAAAAATCCTTATATCGAAGGATGGACCCCACACAGAAGTTGTCCCCACCTCAAACTTGTGCTGCCCTGATAGATCCAAGGCAGCCCTACAAACTGACATCAGGAACCTGGACTGCTGAGTTTTCTTTCCCAGGGAAAATGGACAAAGGATATGTCCACGGGCCCCTGGCCCTGACTGCAAAGAATCCTTATATCGAAGGATGGACCCCACACCAAAGTTGTCCCCACCTCAAACTTGTGCTGCCCTGATAGACCCAAGGGAGCCCTACAAACTGACATCAGAAACCTGGACTGCTGAGTTTTCTTTCCCAGGGAAAATGGCCAAAGGATGTGCCCGGGGGCCCCTGGCCCTGACTGCAAAAAATCCTTATATCGAAGGATGGATTCCACACCGAAGTTGTCCCCACCTCAAACTTGTGCTGCCCTGATAGACCCAAGGGAGCCCTACAAACTGACATCAGGAACCTGGACTGCTGAGTTTTCTTTCCCAGGGAAAATGGAAAAAGGATGTGCCCAGGGGCCCCCTGCCCTGGGCAGGCACCTTAGTACAAGAAATCCTTATATCGAAGGATGGACCCCACACAGAAGTTGTACCCACCTCAAACTTGTGCTGCCCTGATACACCCAAGGGAGCCCTACAAACTGACATCAGGAACCTGGACTGCTGAGTTTTCTTCCCCAGGGAAAATGGAAAAAGGATGTGCCCAGGGGCCTCTGGCCCTGACTGCAAAGAATCCTTATATCGAAGGATGGACCCCACACCAAAGTTGTCCCCACCTCAAACTTGTGCTGCCCTGATAGACCCAAGGGAGCCCTACAAACTGACATCAGGAACCTGGACTGCTGAGTTTTCTTTCCCAGGGAAAATGGAAAAAGGATGTGCCCAGGGGCCCCTGGCCCTGACTGCAAAGAATCCTTATATCGAAGGATGGACCCCACACCGAAGATGTCCCCACCTCAAACTTGTGGTGCCCTGATACACCCAAGGGAGCCCTACAAACTGACATCAGGAACCTGGACTGCTGAGTTTTCTTTCCCAGGGAAAATGGAAAAAGGTTGTGCCTAGGGGCCCCTGGCCCTCGGCCCCTGGCCCTGACTGCAAAAAATCCTTATATCGAAGGATGGACCCCACACAGAAGTTGTCCCCACCTCAAACTTGTGCTGCCCTGATAGATCCAAGGCAGCCCTACAAACTGACATCAGGAACCTGGACTGCTGAGTTTTCTTTCCCAGGGAAAATGGACAAAGGATATGTCCACGGGCCCCTGGCCCTGACTGCAAAGAATCCTTATATCGAAGGATGGACCCCACACCAAAGTTGTCCCCACCTCAAACTTGTGCTGCCCTGATAGACCCAAGGGAGCCCTACAAACTGACATCAGGAACCTGGACTGCTGAGTTTTCTTCCCCAGGGAAAATGGAAAAAGGATGTGCCCAGGGGCCCCTGGCCCTGACTGCAAAAAATCCTTATATCGAAGGATGGACCCCACACCGAAGCTGTCCCCACCTCAAACTTGTGCTGCCCTGATAGACCCAAGGGAGCCCTACAAACTGACATCAGGAACCTGGACTGCTGAGTTTTCTTTCCCAGGGAAAATGGAAAAAGGATGTGCCCAGGGGTCCCTGGCCCTGGGCCCCTGGCCCTGACTGCAAAGAATCCTTATATCGAAGGATGGACCCCACACCGAAGATGTCCCCACCTCAAACTTGTTGTGCCCTGACACACCCAAGGGAGCCCTACAAACTGACATCAGGAACCTGGACTGCTGAGTTTTCTTTCCCAGGGAAAATGGAAAAAGGTTGTGCCTAGGGGCCCCTGGCCCTGGGCCCCTGGCCCTGACTGCAAAAAATCCTTATATCGAAGGATGGACCCCACTCCAAAGTTGTCCCCACCTCAAACTTGTGCTGCCCTGATAGACCCAAGGCAGCCCTACAAACTGACACCAGGAACTTGGACTGCTGAGTTTTCTTTCCCAGGGAAAATAGACAAAGGATATGCCCACGGGCCCCTGGCCCTGACTGCAAAGAATCCTTATAACGAAGGATGGACCCCACACCGAAGATGTCCCCACCTCAAACTTGTGCTGCCCTGATACAGCCATGGGAGCCCTACAAACTGACATCAGAAACCTGGACTGCTGAGTTTTCTTTCCCAGGGAAAATGGCCAAAGGATGTGCCCGGGGGCCCCTGGCCCTGACTGCAAAAAATCCTTATATCGAAGGATGGATTCCACACCGAAGTTGTCCCCACCTCAAACTTGTGCTGCCCTGATAGACCCAAGGGAGCCCTACAAACTGACATCAGGAACCTGGACTGCTGAGTTTTCTTTCCCAGGGAAAATGGAAAAAGGTTGTGTCCAGGGGCCCCTGGCCTTAGGCCCCTGGCCTTGACTGCAAAGAATCCTTATATCGAAGGATGGACACCACACCGAAATTGTCCCCACCTCAAACTTGTGCTGCCCTGATAGACCCAAGGGAGCCCTACAAACTGACATCAGGAACCTGGACTGCTGAGTTTTCTTCCCCAGGGAAAATGGAAAAAGGATGTGCCCAGGGGCCTCTGGCCCTGACTGCAAAGAATCCTTATATCGAAGGATGGACCCCACACCAAAGTTGTCCCCACCTCAAACTTGTGCTGCCCTGATAGACCCAAGGGAGCCCTACAAACTGACATCAGGAACCTGGACTGCTGAGTTTTCTTTCCCAGGGAAAATGGAAAAAGGATGTGCCCAGGGGCCCCTGGCCCTGACTGCAAAGAATCCTTATATCGAAGGATGGACCCCACACCGAAGATGTCCCCACCTCAAACTTGTGGTGCCCTGATACACCCAAGGGAGCCCTACAAACTGACATCAGGAACCTGGACTGCTGAGTTTTCTTTCCCAGGGAAAATGGAAAAAGGTTGTGCCTAGGGGCCCCTGGCCCTGGGCCCCTGGCCCTGACTGCAAAAAATCCTTATATCGAAGGATGGACCCCACACAGAAGTTGTCCCCACCTCAAACTTGTGCTGCCCTGATAGATCCAAGGCAGCCCTACAAACTGACATCAGGAACCTGGACTGCTGAGTTTTCTTTCCCAGGGAAAATGGACAAAGGATATGTCCACGGGCCCCTGGCCCTGACTGCAAAGAATCCTTATATCGAAGGATGGACCCCACACCAAAGTTGTCCCCACCTCAAACTTGTGCTGCCCTGATAGACCCAAGGGAGCCCTACAAACTGACATCAGGAACCTGGACTGCTGAGTTTTCTTCCCCAGGGAAAATGGAAAAAGGATGTGCCCAGGGGCCCCTGGCCCTGACTGCAAAAAATCCTTATATCGAAGGATGGACCCCACACCGAAGCTGTCCCCACCTCAAACTTGTGCTGCCCTGATAGACCCAAGGGAGCCCTACAAACTGACATCAGGAACCTGGACTGCTGAGTTTTCTTTCCCAGGGAAAATGGAAAAAGGATGTGCCCAGGGGTCCCTGGCCCTGGGCCCCTGGCCCTGACTGCAAAGAATCCTTATATCGAAGGATGGACCCCACACCGAAGATGTCCCCACCTCAAACTTGTTGTGCCCTGACACACCCAAGGGAGCCCTACAAACTGACATCAGGAACCTGGACTGCTGAGTTTTCTTTCCCAGGGAAAATGGAAAAAGGTTGTGCCTAGGGGCCCCTGGCCCTGGGCCCCTGGCCCTGACTGCAAAAAATCCTTATATCGAAGGATGGACCCCACTCCAAAGTTGTCCCCACCTCAAACTTGTGCTGCCCTGATAGACCCAAGGCAGCCCTACAAACTGACACCAGGAACTTGGACTGCTGAGTTTTCTTTCCCAGGGAAAATAGACAAAGGATATGCCCACGGGCCCCTGGCCCTGACTGCAAAGAATCCTTATAACGAAGGATGGACCCCACACCGAAGATGTCCCCACCTCAAACTTGTGCTGCCCTGATACAGCCAAGGGAGCCCTACAAACTGACATCAGAAACCTGGACTGCTGAGTTTTCTTTCCCAGGGAAAATGGCCAAAGGATGTGCCCGGGGGCCCCTGGCCCTGACTGCAAAAAATCCTTATATCGAAGGATGGATTCCACACCGAAGTTGTCCCCACCTCAAACTTGTGCTGCCCTGATAGACCCAAGGGAGCCCTACAAACTGACATCAGGAACCTGGACTGCTGAGTTTTCTTTCCCAGGGAAAATGGAAAAAGGTTGTGTCCAGGGGCCCCTGGCCTTAGGCCCCTGGCCTTGACTGCAAAGAATCCTTATATCGAAGGATGGACACCACACCGAAATTGTCCCCACCTCAAACTTGTGCTGCCCTGATAGACCCAAGGGAGCCCTAAAAACTGACATCAGGAACCTGGACTGCTGAGTTTTCTTTCCCAGGGAAAATGGAAAAAGGATGTGCCCAGGGGCCCCTGGCCCTGACTGCAAAGAATCCTTATATCGAAGGATGGACCCCACACCGAAGTTGTCCCCACCTCAAACTTGTGCTGCCCTGATAGACCCAAGGGAGCCCTACGAACTGACATCAGGAACCTGGACTGCTGAGTTTTCTTTCTCAGGGAAAATGGAAAAAGTTTGTGCCCAGGGCCCCTAGACCTGGGCAGGGACCTCACTGCAAGAAATCCTTATATCGAAGGATGGACCCCACACCGAAGTTGTCCCCACCTCAAACTTGTGCTGCCCTGATACACCCAAGGGAGCCCTACAAACTGACATCAGGAACCTGGACTGCTGAGTTTTCTTTCCCAGGGAAAATGGAAAAAGGATGTGCCCAGGGGGCCCCTGCCCTGGGCAGGCACCTTAGTACAAGAAATCCTTATATCGAAGGATGGACCCCACACCAAAGTTGTCCCCACCTCAAACTTGTGCTGCCCTGATAGTCCCAAGGGAGCCCTACAAACTGACATCAGGAACCTGGACTGCTGAGTTTTCTTTCCCAGTGAAAATGGAAAAAGGATGTGCCCAGGGGCCCCTGGCCCTGACTGCAAAGAATCCTTATATCGAAGGATGGACCCCACACCAAAGCTGTCCCCACCTCAAACTTGTGCTGCCCTGATAGACCCAAGGGAGCCCTACAAACTGACATCAGGAACCTGGACTGCTGAGTTTTCTTTCCCAGGGAAAATGGAAAAAGGATGTGCCCAGGGGCCCCTAGCCCTGACTGCAAAAAATCCTTATATCGAAGGATGGACCCCACACCGAAGCTGTCCCCACATCAAACTTGTGCTGCCCTGATAGACCCAAGGGAGCCCTACAAACTGACATCAGGAACCTGGACTGCTGAGTTTTCTTTCCCAGGGAAAATGGAAAAAGGATGTGCCCAGGGGCCCCTGGCCCTTGGCTGGGACCTCGCTGCAAAGAATCCTTATATCGAAGGATGGACCCCACACCGAAGTTGTCCCCACCTCAAACTTGTGCTGCCCTGATAGACCCAAGGGAGCCCTACAAACTGACATCAGGAACCTGGACTGCTGAGTTTTCTTCCCCAGGGAAAATGGAAAAAGGATGTGCCCAGGGGCCTCTGGCCCTGACTGCAAAGAATCCTTATATCGAAGGATGGACCCCACACCGAAGTTGTCCCCACCTCAAACTTGTGCTGCCCTGATAGACCCAAGGGAGCCCTACAAACTGACATCAGGAACCTGGACTGCTGAGTTTTCTTTCCCAGGGAAAATGGAAAAAGGATGTGCCCAGGGGCCCCTGGCCCTGACTGCAAAAAATCCTTATATCGAAGGATGGACCCCACACTGAAGTTGTCCCCACCTCAAACTTGTGCTGCCCTGATAGACCCAAGGGAGCCCTACAAACTGACATCAGGAACCTGGACTGCTGAGTTTTCTTTCCCAGGGAAAATGGAAAAAGTATGTGCCCAGGGACCCCTGGCCCTGACTGCAAAGTATCCTTATATCGAAGGATGGACCCCACACTGAAGATGTCCCCAGCTCAAACTTTTGCTGCCCTGATACACCCAAGGGAGCCCTACAAACTGACATCAGGAACCTGGACTGCTGAGTTTTCTTTCCCAGGGAAAATGGAAAAAGGATGTGCCCAGGGGCCCCTGGCCCTGACTGCAAAAAATCCTTATATCTAAGGATGGACCCCACACCAAAGTTGTCCCCACCTCAAACTTGTGCTGCCCTGATAGACCCAAGGGAGCCCTACAAACTGACATCAGGAACCTGGACTGCTGAGTTTTCTTCCCCAGGGAAAATGGAAAAAGGATGTGCCCAGGGGCCCCTGGCCCTGACTGCAAAGAATCCTTATATCGAAGGATGGACCCCACACCGAAGATGTCCCCACCTCAAACTTGTTGTGCCCTGACACACCCAAGGGAGCCCTACAAACTGACATCAGGAACCTGGACTGCTGAGTTTTCTTTCCCAGGGAAAATGGAAAAAGGTTGTGCCTAGGGGCCCCTGGCCCTGGGCCCCTGGCCCTGACTGCAAAAAATCCTTATATCGAAGGATGGACCCCACTCCAAAGTTGTCCCCACCTCAAACTTGTGCTGCCCTGATAGACCCAAGGCAGCCCTACAAACTGACACCAGGAACTTGGACTGCTGAGTTTTCTTTCCCAGGGAAAATAGACAAAGGATATGCCCACGGGCCCCTGGCCCTGACTGCAAAGAATCCTTATAACGAAGGATGGACCCCACACCGAAGATGTCCCCACCTCAAACTTGTGCTGCCCTGATACAGCCAAGGGAGCCCTACAAACTGACATCAGAAACCTGGACTGCTGAGTTTTCTTTCCCAGGGAAAATGGCCAAAGGATGTGCCCGGGGGCCCCTGGCCCTGACTGCAAAAAATCCTTATATCGAAGGATGGATTCCACACCGAAGTTGTCCCCACCTCAAACTTGTGCTGCCCTGATAGACCCAAGGGAGCCCTACAAACTGACATCAGGAACCTGGACTGCTGAGTTTTCTTTCCCAGGGAAAATGGAAAAAGGTTGTGTCCAGGGGCCCCTGGCCTTAGGCCCCTGGCCTTGACTGCAAAGAATCCTTATATCGAAGGATGGACACCACACCGAAATTGTCCCCACCTCAAACTTGTGCTGCCCTGATAGACCCAAGGGAGCCCTAAAAACTGACATCAGGAACCTGGACTGCTGAGTTTTCTTTCCCAGGGAAAATGGAAAAAGGATGTGCCCAGGGGCCCCTGGCCCTGACTGCAAAGAATCCTTATATCGAAGGATGGACCCCACACCGAAGTTGTCCCCACCTCAAACTTGTGCTGCCCTGATAGACCCAAGGGAGCCCTACGAACTGACATCAGGAACCTGGACTGCTGAGTTTTCTTTCTCAGGGAAAATGGAAAAAGTTTGTGCCCAGGGCCCCTAGACCTGGGCAGGGACCTCACTGCAAGAAATCCTTATATCGAAGGATGGACCCCACACCGAAGTTGTCCCCACCTCAAACTTGTGCTGCCCTGATACACCCAAGGGAGCCCTACAAACTGACATCAGGAACCTGGACTGCTGAGTTTTCTTTCCCAGGGAAAATGGAAAAAGGATGTGCCCAGGGGGCCCCTGCCCTGGGCAGGCACCTTAGTACAAGAAATCCTTATATCGAAGGATGGACCCCACACCAAAGTTGTCCCCACCTCAAACTTGTGCTGCCCTGATAGTCCCAAGGGAGCCCTACAAACTGACATCAGGAACCTGGACTGCTGAGTTTTCTTTCCCAGTGAAAATGGAAAAAGGATGTGCCCAGGGGCCCCTGGCCCTGACTGCAAAGAATCCTTATATCGAAGGATGGACCCCACACCAAAGCTGTCCCCACCTCAAACTTGTGCTGCCCTGATAGACCCAAGGGAGCCCTACAAACTGACATCAGGAACCTGGACTGCTGAGTTTTCTTTCCCAGGGAAAATGGAAAAAGGATGTGCCCAGGGGCCCCTGGCCCTTGGCTGGGACCTCGCTGCAAAGAATCCTTATATCGAAGGATGGACCCCACACCGAAGTTGTCCCCACCTCAAACTTGTGCTGCCCTGATAGACCCAAGGGAGCCCTACAAACTGACATCAGGAACCTGGACTGCTGAGTTTTCTTCCCCAGGGAAAATGGAAAAAGGATGTGCCCAGGGGCCTCTGGCCCTGACTGCAAAGAATCCTTATATCGAAGGATGGACCCCACACCGAAGTTGTCCCCACCTCAAACTTGTGCTGCCCTGATAGACCCAAGGGAGCCCTACAAACTGACATCAGGAACCTGGACTGCTGAGTTTTCTTTCCCAGGGAAAATGGAAAAAGGATGTGCCCAGGGGCCCCTGGCCCTGACTGCAAAAAATCCTTATATCGAAGGATGGACCCCACACTGAAGTTGTCCCCACCTCAAACTTGTGCTGCCCTGATAGACCCAAGGGAGCCCTACAAACTGACATCAGGAACCTGGACTGCTGAGTTTTCTTTCCCAGGGAAAATGGAAAAAGTATGTGCCCAGGGACCCCTGGCCCTGACTGCAAAGTATCCTTATATCGAAGGATGGACCCCACACTGAAGATGTCCCCAGCTCAAACTTTTGCTGCCCTGATACACCCAAGGGAGCCCTACAAACTGACATCAGGAACCTGGACTGCTGAGTTTTCTTTCCCAGGGAAAATGGAAAAAGGATGTGCCCAGGGGCCCCTGGCCCTGACTGCAAAAAATCCTTATATCTAAGGATGGACCCCACACCGAAGTTGTCCCCACCTCAAACTTGTGCTGCCCTGATAGACCCAAGGCAGCCCTACAAACTGACATCAGGTACGTGGACTGCTGAGTTTTCTTTCCCAGGGAAAATGGAAAAAGGTTGTGCCCAGGGGCCCCTGGCCCTGACTGCAAAAAATCCTTATATCGAAGGATGGACCCCACACCGAAGCTGTCCCCACCTCAAACTTGTGCTGCCCTGATAGACCCAAGGGAGCCCTACAAACTGACATCAGGAACCTGGACTGCTGAGTTTTCTTTCCCAGGGAAAATGGAAAAAGGATGTGCCCAGGGGCCCCTGGCCCTGGGCCCCTGGCCCTGACTGCAAAGAATCCTTATATCGAAGGATGGACCCCACACCGAAGTTGTCCCCACCTCAAACTTGTGCTGCCCTGATAGACCCAAGGGAGCCCTACAAACTGACATCAGGAACCTGGACTGCTGAGTTTTCTTTCCCAGGGAAAATGGAAAAAGGTTGTGCCTAGGCGCCCCTGTCCCTGGGCCCCTGGCCCTGACTGCAAAGAATCCTTATATCGAAGGATGGACCCCACACAGAAGTTGTCCCCACCTGAAACTTGTGCTGCCCTGATAGACCCAAGGCAGCCCTACAAACTGACATCAGGAACTTGGACTGCTGAGTTTTCTTTCCCAGGGAAAATGGACAAAGGATATGCCCACGGGCCCCTGGCCCTGACTGCAAAGAATCCTTATATCGAAGGATGGACCCCACACCGAAGTTGTCCCCACCTCAAACTTGTGCTGCCCTGATAGACCCAAGGGAGCCCTACAAACTGACATCAGGAACCTGGATTGCTGAGTTTTCTTTCTCAGGGAAAATGGAAAAAGGATGTGCCCAGGGCCCCTAGCCCTGGGCAGGGACCTCACTGCAAGAAATCCTTATATCGAAGGATGGACCCCACACCGAAGTTGTCCCCACATCAAACTTGTGCTGCCCTGATAGACCCAAGGGAGCCCTACAAACTGACATCAGGAACCTGGACTGCTGAGTTTTCTTTCCCAGGGAAAATGGAAAAAGGATGTGCCCAGGGGCCCCCTGCCCTGGGCAGGCACCTTAGTACAAGAAATCCTTATATCGAAGGATGGACCCCACACCAAAGTTGTCCCCACCTCAAACTTGTGCTGCCCTGATAGACCCAAGGGAGCCCTACAAACTGACATCAGGAACCTGGACTGCTGAGTTTTCTTTCCCAGGGAAAATGGAAAAAGGTTGTGCCCAGGGGCCCCTGGCCCTGGGCCCCTGGCCCTGACTGCAAAAAATCCATATATCGAAGGATGGACCCTACACCGAAGTTGTCCCCACCTCAAACTTGTGCTGCCCTGATAGACCCAAGGGAGCCCTACAAACTGACATCAGGAACCTGGACTGCTGAGTTTTCTTTCCCAGGGAAAATGGAAAAAGGATGTGCCCAGGGGCCCCTGGCCCTGACTGCAAAAAATCCTTATATCGAGGGATGGACCCCACACCAAAGTTGTCCCCACCTCAAACTTGTGCTGCCCTGATAGACCCAAGGGAGCCCTAAAAACTGACATCAGGAACCTGGACTGCTGAGTTTTCTTTCCCAGGGAAAATGGAAAAAGGATGTGCCCAGGGGCCCCCTGCCCTGAGCAGGCACCTTAGTACAAGAAATCCTTATATCGAAGGATGTACCCCACACAGAAGTTGTCCCCACCTCAAACTTGTGCTGCCCTGATACACCCAAGGGAGCCCTACAAACTGACATCAGGAATCTGGACCGCACAGTTTTCTTTCCCAGGGAAAACGGAAAAAGGATGTGCCCAGGGGCCCGCTGCCCTGGGCAGGCACCTTAGTACAAGAAATCCTTATATCGAAGGATGGACCCCACACCGAAGTTGTCCCCACCTCAAACTTGTGCTGCCCTGATAGACCCAAGGGAGCCCTACAAACTGACATCAGGAACCTGGACTGCTGAGTTTTCTTTCCCAGGGAAAATGGAAAAAGGATGTGCCCAGGGGCCCCTGGCCCTGACTGCAAAAAATCCTTATATCGAAGGATGGACCCTACACCGAAGTTGTCCCCACCTCAAACTTGTGCTGCCCTGATAGACCCAAGGGAGCCCTACAAACTGACATCAGGAACCTGGACTGCTGAGTTTTCTTTCCCAGGGAAAATGGAAAAAGGTTGTGCCCATTGGCCCCTGGCCCTGGGCACCTGGCCCTGACTGCAAAAAATCCGTATATCGAAGGATGGACCCTACACCGAAGTTGTCCCCACCTCAAACTTGTGCTGCCCTGATAGACCCAAGAAAGCCCTACAAACTGACATCAGGAACCTGGACTGCTGAGTTTTCTTTCCCAGGGAAAATGGAAAAAGGATGTGCCCAGGGGCCCCTGGCCCTGGGCCCCTGGCCCTGACTGCAAAGAATCCTTATATCGAAGGATGGACCCCGCACCGAAGATGTCCCCACCTCAAACTTGTGGTGCCCTGATACAGCCAAGGGAGCCCTACAAACTGACATCAGAAACCTGGACTGCTGAGTTTTCTTTCCCAGGGAAAATGGAAAAAGGTTGTGCCTAGGGGCCCCTGGCCCTGGGCCCCTGGCCCTGACTGCAAAAAATCCTTATATCGAAGGATGGACCCCACACCAAAGTTGTCCCCACCTCAAACTTGTGCTGCCCTGATAGACCCAAGGGAGCCTTACAAACTGACATCAGAAACCTGGACTGCTGAGTTTTTTTTCCCAGGGAAAATGGCCAAAGGATGTGCCCGGGGGCCCCTGGCCCTGACTGCAAAAAATCCTTATATCGAAGGATGGATTCCACACCAAAGTTGTCCCCACCTCAAACTTGTGCTGCCCTGATAGACCCAAGGGAGCCCTACAAACTGACATCAGGAACCTGGACTGCTGAGTTTTCTTTCCCAGGGAAAATGGAAAAAGGTTGTGTCCAGGGGCCCCTGGCCTTAGGCCCCTGGCCCTGACTGCAAAGAATCCTTATATCGAAGGATGGACCCCACACCGAAATTGTCCCCACCTCAAACTTGTGCTGCCCTGATAGACCCAAGGGAGCCCTAAAAACTGACATCAGGAACCTGGACTGCTGAGTTTTCTTTCCCAGGGAAAATGGAAAAAGGATGTGCCCAGGGGCCCCTGGCCCTGACTGCAAAGAATCCTTATATCGAAGGATGGACCCCACACCGAAGTTGTCCCCACCTCAAACTTGTGCTGCCCTGATAGACCCAAGGGAGCCCTACGAACTGACATCAGGAACCTGGACTGCTGAGTTTTCTTTCTCAGGGAAAATGGAAAAAGGATGTGCCCAGGGCCCCTAGCCCTGGGCAGGGACCTCACTGCAAGAAATCCTTATATCGAAGGATGGACCCCACACCGAAGTTGTCCCCACCTCAAACTTGTGCTGCCCTGATAGACCCAAGGGAGCCCTACAAACTGACATCAGGAACCTGGACTGCTGAGTTTTCTTTCCCAGGGAAAATGGAAAAAGGATGTGCCCAGGGGCCCCCTGCCCTGGGCAGGCACCTTAGTACAAGAAATCCTTATATCAAAGGATGGACCCCACACCGAAGTTGTCCCCACCTCAAACTTGTACTGCCCTGATACACCCAAGGGAGCCCTACAAACTGACATCAGGAACCTGGACTGCTGAGTTTTCTTTCCCAGGGAAAATGGAAAAAGGATGTGCCCAGGGGCCCCTGGCCCTGGGCCCCTGGCCCTGACTGCAAAGAATCCTTATATCGAAGGATGGACCCCACACCGAAGTTGTCCCCACCTCAAAATTCTGCTGCCCTGATAGACCCAAGGGAGCCCTACAAACTGACATCAGGAACCTGGACTGCTGAGTTTTCTTTCCCAGTGAAAATGGAAAAAGGATGTGCCCAGGGGCCCCTGGCCCTGACTGCAAAGAATCCTTATATCGAAGGATGGACCCCACACCGAAGTTGTCCCCACCTCAAACTTGTGCTGTCCTGATAGACCCAAGGCAGCCCTACAAACTGACATCAGGAACTTGGACTGCTGAGTTTTCTTTCCCAGGGAAAATGGACAAAGTTTATGCCCACGGGCCCCTGGCCCTGACTGCAAAAAATCCTTATATCGAAGGATGGACCCCACACCAAAGCTGTCCCCACCTCAAACTTGTGCTGCCCTGATAGACCCAAGGGAGCCCTACAAACTGACATCAGGAACCTGGACTGCTGAGTTTTCTTTCCCAGGGAAAATGGAAAAAGGATGTGCCCAGGGGCCCCTAGCCCTGACTGCAAGAAATCCTTATATCGAAGGATGGACCCCACACCGAAGTTGTCCCCACATCAAACTTGTGCTGCCCTGATAGACCCAAGGGAGCCCTACAAACTGACATCAGGAACCTGGACTGCTGAGTTTTCTTTCCCAGGGAAAATGGAAAAAGGATGTGCCCAGGGGCCCCTGGCCCTTGGCTGGGACCTCGCTGCAAAGAATCCTTATATCGAAGGATGGACCCCACACCGAAGTTGTCCCCACCTCAAACTTGTGCTGCCCTGATAGACCCAAGGGAGCCCTACAAACTGACATCAGGAACCTGGACTGCTGAGTTTTCTTCCCCAGGGAAAATGGAAAAAGGATGTGCCCAGGGGCCTCTGGCCCTGACTGCAAAGAATCCTTATATCGAAGGATGGACCCCACACCAAAGTTGTCCCCACCTCAAACTTGTGCTGCCCTGATAGACCCAAGGGAGCCCTACAAACTGACATCAGGAACCTGGACTGCTGAGTTTTCTTTCCCAGGGAAAATGGAAAAAGGATGTGCCCAGGGGCCCCTGGCCCTGGGCCCCTGGCCCTGACTGCAAAAAATCCATATATCGAAGGATGGACCCTACACCGAAGTTGTCCACACCTCAAACTTGTGCTGTCCTGATAGACCCAAGGCAGCCCTACAAACTGACATCAGGTACGTGGACTGCTGAGTTTTCTTTCCCAGGGAAAATGGAAAAAGGATGTGCCCAGGGGCCCCTGGCCCTGACTGCAAAAAATCCTTATATCGAAGGATGGACCCCACACCGAAGCTGTCCCCACCTCAAACTTGTGCTGCCCTGATAGACCCAAGGGAGCCCTACAAACTGACATCAGGAACCTGGACTGCTGAGTTTTCTTTCCCAGGGAAAATGGAAAAAGGATGTGCCCAGGGGCCCCTGGCCCTGACTGCAAAGAATCCTTATATCGAAGGATGGACCCCACACCGAAGTTGTCCCCACCTCAAACTTGTGCTGCCCTGATAGACCCAAGGGAGCCCTACAAACTGACATCAGGAACCTGGACTGCTGAGTTTTCTTTCCCAGGGAAAATGGAAAAAGGATGTGTCCGGGGACCCCTGGCCCTGACTGCAAAAAATCCTTATATCGAAGGATGGATTCCACACCGAAGTTGTCCCCACCTCAAACTTGTGCTGCCCTGATAGACCCAAGGGAGCCCTACAAACTGACATCAGGAACCTGGACTGCTGAGTTTTCTTTCCCAGGGAAAATGGAAAAAGGTTGTGTCCCGGGGCCCCTGGCCTTAGGCCCCTGGCCTTGACTGCAAAGAATCCTTATATCGAAGGATGGACCCCACACCGAAATTGTCCCCACCTCAAACTTGTGCTGCCCTGATAGACCCAAGGGAGCCCTAAAAACTGACATCAGGAACCTGGACTGCTGAGTTTTCTTTCTCAGGGAAAATGGAAAAAGGTTGTGCCCAGGGCCCCTAGTCCTGGGCAGGGACCTCACTGCAAGAAATCCTTATATCGAAGGATGGACCCCACACCGAAGTTGTCCCCACCTCAAACTTGTGCTGCCCTGATAGACCCAAGGGAGCCCTACAAACTGACATCAGGAACCTGGACTGCTGAGTTTTCTTTCCCAGGGAAAATGGAAAAAGGATGTGCCCAGGGGCCCCTGGCCCTGACTGCAAAAAATCCTTATATCGAAGGATGGACCCTACACCGAAGTTGTCCCCACCTCAAACTTGTGCTGCCCTGATAGACCCAAGGGAGCCCTACAAACTGACATCAGGAACCTGGACTGCTGAGTTTTCTTTCCCAGGGAAAATGGAAAAAGGTTGTGCCCAGGGGCCCCTGGCCCTGGGCACCTGGCCCTGACTGCAAAAAATCCGTATATCGAAGGATGGACCCTACACCGAAGTTGTCCCCACCTCAAACTTGTGCTGCCCTGATAGACCCAAGGGAGCCCTACAAACTGACATCAGGAACCTGGACTGCTGAGTTTTCTTTCCCAGGGAAAATGGAAAAAGGATGTGCCCAGGGGCCCCTGGCCCTGGGCCCCCGGCCCTGACTGCAAAAAATCCTTATATCGAAGGATGGACCCCACACCGAAGTTGTCCCCACCTCAAACTTGTGCTGCCCTGATAGACCCAAGGGAGCCCTACAAACTGACATCAGGAACCTGGACTGCTGAGTTTTCTTTCCCAGGGAAAATGGAAAAAGGATGTGCCCAGGGGCCCCTGGCCCTGACTGCAAAAAATCCTTATATCGAAGGATGGACCCCACACCGAAGCTGTCCCCACCTCAAACTTGTGCTGCCCTGATAGACCCAAGGGAGCCCTACAAACTGACATCAGGAACCTGGACTGCTGAGTTTTCTTTCCCAGGGAAAATGGAAAAAGGATGTGCCCAGGGGCCCCTGGCCCTGGGCCCCTGGCCCTGACTGCAAAGAATCCTTATATCGAAGGATGGACCCCACACCGAAGATGTCCCCACCTCAAACTTGTGGTGCCCTGATACACCCAAGGGAGCCCTACAAACTGACATCAGGAACCTGGACTGCTGAGTTTTCTTTCCCAGGGAAAATGGAAAAAGGTTGTGCCTAGGGGCCCCTGGCCCTGGGCCCCTGGCCCTGACTGCAAAAAATCCTTATATCGAAGGATGGACCCCACACAGAAGTTGTCCCCACCTCAAACTTGTGCTGCCCTGATAGATCCAAGGCAGCCCTACAAACTGACATCAGGAACCTGGACTGCTGAGTTTTCTTTCCCAGGGAAAATGGACAAAGGATATGTCCACGGGCCCCTGGCCCTGACTGCAAAGAATCCTTATATCGAAGGATGGACCCCACACCAAAGTTGTCCCCACCTCAAACTTGTGCTGCCCTGATAGACCCAAGGGAGCCCTACAAACTGACATCAGGAACCTGGACTGCTGAGTTTTCTTTCCCAGGGAAAATGGCCAAAGGATGTGCCCGGGGGCCCCTGGCCCTGACTGCAAAAAATCCTTATATCGAAGGATGGATTCCACACCGAAGTTGTCCCCACCTCAAACTTGTGCTGCCCTGATAGACCCAAGGGAGCCCTACAAACTGACATCAGGAACCTGGACTGCTGAGTTTTCTTTCCCAGGGAAAATGGAAAAAGGATGTGCCCAGGGGCCCCCTGCCCTGGGCAGGCACCTTAGTACAAGAAATCCTTATATCGAAGGATGGACCCCACACAGAAGTTGTACCCACCTCAAACTTGTGCTGCCCTGATACACCCAAGGGAGCCCTACAAACTGACATCAGGAACCTGGACTGCTGAGTTTTCTTTCCCAGGGAAAATGGAAAAAGGATGTGCCCAGGGGCCCCTGGCCCTGGGCCCCTGGCCCTGACTGCAAAGAATCCTTATATCGAAGGATGGACCCCACACCGAAGTTGTCCACACCTCAAACTTGTGCTGTCCTGATAGACCCAAGGCAGCCCTACAAACTGACATCAGGAACTTGAACTGCTGAGTTTTCTTTCCCAGGGAAAATGGAAAAAGTTTATGCCCACGGGCCCCTGGCCCTGACTGCAAAAAATCCTTATATCGAAGGATGGACCCCACACCAAAGCTGTCCCCACCTCAAACTTGTGCTGGCCTGAAAGACCCAAGGGAGCCCTACAAACTGACATCAGGAACCTGGACTGCTGAGTTTTCTTTCCCAGGGAAAATGGAAAAAGGATGTGCCCAGGGGCCCCTAGCCCTGACTGCAAAAAATCCTTATATCGAAGGATGGACCCCACACCGAAGCTGTCCCCACATCAAACTTGTGCTGCCCTGATAGACCCAAGGGAGCCCTACAAACTGACATCAGGAACTTGGACTGCTGAGTTTTCTTTCCCAGGGAAAATGGAAAAAGGATGTGCCCAGGGGCCCCTGGCCCTTGGCTGGGACCTCGCTGCAAAGAATCCTTATATCGAAGGATGGACCCCACACCGAAGTTGTCCCCACCTCAAACTTGTGCTGCCCTGATAGACCCAAGGGAGCCCTACAAACTGACATCAGGAACCTGGACTGCTGAGTTTTCTTCCCCAGGGAAAATGGAAAAAGGATGTGCCCAGGGGCCTCTGGCCCTGACTGCAAAGAATCCTTATATCGAAGGATGGACCCCACACCAAAGTTGTCCCCACCTCAAACTTGTGCTGCCCTGATAGACCCAAGGGAGCCCTACAAACTGACATCAGGAACCTGGACTGCTGAGTTTTCTTTCCCAGGGAAAATGGAAAAAGGATGTGTCCGGGGGCCCCTGGCCCTGACTTCAAAAAATCCTTATATCGAAGGATGGATTCCACACCGAAGTTGTCCCCACCTCAAACTTGTGCTGCCCTGATAGACCCAAGGGAGCCCTACAAACTGACATCAGGAACCTGGACTGCTGAGTTTTCTTTCCCAGGGAAAATGGAAAAAGGATGTGCCCAGGGGCCCCTAGCCCTGACTGTAAAAATCCTTATATCGAAGGATGGACCCCACACCGAAGTTGTCCCCACCTCAAACTTGTGCTGCCCTGATAGACCCAAGGGAGCCCTACAAACTGACATCAGGAACCTGGACTGCTGAGTTTTCTTTCCCAGGGAAAATGGAAAAAGGATGTGCCCAGGGGCCCCTGGCCCTGACTGCAAAGAATCCTTATATCGAAGGATGGACCCCACACCGAAGATGTCCCCACCTCAAACTTGTGGTGCCCTGATACACCCAAGGGAGCCCTACAAACTGACATCAGGAACCTGGACTGCTGAGTTTTCTTTCCCAGGGAAAATGGAAAAAGGTTGTGCCTAGGGGCCCCTGGCCCTGGGCCCCTGGCCCTGACTGCAAAAAATCCTTATATCGAAGGATGGACCCCACACAGAAGTTGTCCCCACCTCAAACTTGTGCTGCCCTGATAGATCCAAGGCAGCCCTACAAACTGACATCAGGAACCTGGACTGCTGAGTTTTCTTTCCCAGGGAAAATGGACAAAGGATATGTCCACGGGCCCCTGGCCCTGACTGCAAAGAATCCATATATCGAAGGATGGACCCCACACCAAAGTTGTCCCCACCTCAAACTTGTGCTGCCCTGATAGACCCAAGGGAGCCCTACAAACTGACATCAGGAACCTGGACTGCTGAGTTTTCTTCCCCAGGGAAAATGGAAAAAGGATGTGCCCAGGGGCCTCTGGCCCTGACTGCAAAGAATCCTTATATCGAAGGATGGACCCCACACCAAAGTTGTCCCCACCTCAAACTTGTGCTGCCCTGATAGACCCAAGGGAGCCCTACAAACTGACATCAGGAACCTGGACTGCTGAGTTTTCTTCCCCAGGGAAAATGGAAAAAGGATGTGCCCAGGGGCCCCTGGCCCTGACTGCAAAAAATCCTTATATCGAAGGATGGACCCCACACCGAAGCTGTCCCCACCTCAAACTTGTGCTGCCCTGATAGACCCAAGGGAGCCCTACAAACTGACATCAGGAACCTGGACTGCTGAGTTTTCTTTCCCAGGGAAAATGGAAAAAGGTTGTGCCTAGGGGCCCCTGGCCCTGGGCCCCTGGCCCTGACTGCAAAAAATCCTTATATCGAAGGATGGACCCCACTCCAAAGTTGTCCCCACCTCAAACTTGTGCTGCCCTGATAGACCCAAGGCAGCCCTACAAACTGACATCAGGAACTTGGACTGCTGAGTTTTCTTTCCCAGGGAAAATAGACAAAGGATATGCCCACGGGCCCCTGGCCCTGACTGCAAAGAATCCTTATAACGAAGGATGGACCCCACACCGAAGATGTCCCCACCTCAAACTTGTGCTGCCCTGATACAGCCAAGGGAGCCCTACAAACTGACATCAGAAACCTGGACTGCTGAGTTTTCTTTCCCAGGGAAAATGGCCAAAGGATGTGCCCGGGGGCCCCTGGCCCTGACTGCAAAAAATCCTTATATCGAAGGATGGATTCCACACCGAAGTTGTCCCCACCTCAAACTTGTGCTGCCCTGATAGACCCAAGGGAGCCCTACAAACTGACATCAGGAACCTGGACTGCTGAGTTTTCTTTCCCAGGGAAAATGGAAAAAGGTTGTGTCCAGGGGCCCCTGGCCTTAGGCCCCTGGCCTTGACTGCAAAGAATCCTTATATCGAAGGATGGACACCACACCGAAATTGTCCCCACCTCAAACTTGTGCTGCCCTGATAGACCCAAGGGAGCCCTAAAAACTGACATCAGGAACCTGGACTGCTGAGTTTTCTTTCCCAGGGAAAATGGAAAAAGGATGTGCCCAGGGGCCCCTGGCCCTGACTGCAAAGAATCCTTATATCGAAGGATGGACCCCACACCGAAGTTGTCCCCACCTCAAACTTGTGCTGCCCTGATAGACCCAAGGGAGCCCTACGAACTGACATCAGGAACCTGGACTGCTGAGTTTTCTTTCTCAGGGAAAATGGAAAAAGTTTGTGCCCAGGGCCCCTAGACCTGGGCAGGCACCTTAGTACAAGAAATCCTTATATCGAAGGATGGACCCCACACCAAAGTTGTCCCCACCTCAAACTTGTGCTGCCCTGATAGACCCAAGGGAGCCCTACAAACTGACATCAGGAACCTGGACTGCTGAGTTTTCTTTCCCAGTGAAAATGGAAAAAGGATGTGCCCAGGGGCCCCTGGCCCTGACTGCAAAGAATCCTTATATCGAAGGATGGACCCCACACCAAAGCTGTCCCCACCTCAAACTTGTGCTGCCCTGATAGACCCAAGGGAGCCCTACAAACTGACATCAGGAACCTGGACTGCTGAGTTTTCTTTCCCAGGGAAAATGGAAAAAGGATGTGCCCAGGGGCCCCTAGCCCTGACTGCAAAAAATCCTTATATCGAAGGATGGACCCCACACCGAAGCTGTCCCCACATCAAACTTGTGCTGCCCTGATAGACCCAAGGGAGCCCTACAAACTGACATCAGGAACCTGGACTGCTGAGTTTTCTTTCCCAGGGAAAATGGAAAAAGGATGTGCCCAGGGGCCCCTGGCCCTTGGCTGGGACCTCGCTGCAAAGAATCCTTATATCGAAGGATGGACCCCACACCGAAGTTGTCCCCACCTCAAACTTGTGCTGCCCTGATAGACCCAAGGGAGCCCTACAAACTGACATCAGGAACCTGGACTGCTGAGTTTTCTTCCCCAGGGAAAATGGAAAAAGGATGTGCCCAGGGGCCTCTGGCCCTGACTGCAAAGAATCCTTATATCGAAGGATGGACCCCACACCGAAGTTGTCCCCACCTCAAACTTGTGCTGCCCTGATAGACCCAAGGGAGCCCTACAAACTGACATCAGGAACCTGGACTGCTGAGTTTTCTTTCCCAGGGAAAATGGAAAAAGTATGTGCCCAGGGACCCCTGGCCCTGACTGCAAAGTATCCTTATATCGAAGGATGGACCCCACACTGAAGATGTCCCCAGCTCAAACTTGTGCTGCCCTGATACACCCAAGGGAGCCCTACAAACTGACATCAGGAACCTGGACTGCTGAGTTTTCTTTCCCAGGGAAAATGGAAAAAGGATGTGCCCAGGGGCCCCTGGCCCTGACTGCAAAAAATCCTTATATCTAAGGATGGACCCCACACCGAAGTTGTCCCCACCTCAAACTTGTGCTGCCCTGATAGACCCAAGGCAGCCCTACAAACTGACATCAGGTACGTGGACTGCTGAGTTTTCTTTCCCAGGGAAAATGGAAAAAGGTTGTGCCCAGGGGCCCCTGGCCCTGACTGCAAAAAATCCTTATATCGAAGGATGGACCCCACACCGAAGCTGTCCCCACCTCAAACTTGTGCTGCCCTGATAGACCCAAGGGAGCCCTACAAACTGACATCAGGAACCTGGACTGCTGAGTTTTCTTTCCCAGGGAAAATGGAAAAAGGATGTGCCCAGGGGCCCCTGGCCCTGGGCCCCTGGCCCTGACTGCAAAGAATCCTTATATCGAAGGATGGACCCCACACCGAAGATGTCCCCACCTCAAACTTGTGGTGCCCTGATACAGCCAAGGGAGCCCTACAAACTGACATCAGAAACCTGGACTGCTGAGTTTTCTTTCCCAGGGAAAATGGAAAAAGGTTGTGCCTAGGCGCCCCTGTCCCTGGGCCCCTGGCCCTGACTGCAAAGAATCCTTATATCGAAGGATGGACCCCACACCGAAGTTGTCCCCACCTCAAACTTGTGCTGCCCTGATAGACCCAAGGGAGCCCTACAAACTGACATCAGGAACCTGGATTGCTGAGTTTTCTTTCTCAGGGAAAATGGAAAAAGGATGTGCCCAGGGCCCCTAGCCCTGGGCAGGGACCTCACTGCAAGAAATCCTTATATCGAAGGATGGACCCCACACCGAAGTTGTCCCCACATCAAACTTGTGCTGCCCTGATAGACCCAAGGGAGCCCTACAAACTGACATCAGGAACCTGGACTGCTGAGTTTTCTTTCCCAGGGAAAATGGAAAAAGGATGTGCCCAGGGGCCCCCTGCCCTGGGCAGGCACCTTAGTACAAGAAATCCTTATATCGAAGGATGGACCCCACACCAAAGTTGTCCCCACCTCAAACTTGTGCTGCCCTGATAGACCCAAGGGAGCCCTACAAACTGACATCAGGAACCTGGACTGCTGAGTTTTCTTTCCCAGGGAAAATGGAAAAAGGTTGTGCCCAGGGGCCCCTGGCCCTGGGCCCCTGGCCCTGACTGCAAAAAATCCATATATCGAAGGATGGACCCTACACCGAAGTTGTCCCCACCTCAAACTTGTGCTGCCCTGATAGACCCAAGGGAGCCCTACAAACTGACATCAGGAACCTGGACTGCTGAGTTTTCTTTCCCAGGGAAAATGGAAAAAGGTTGTGCCCAGGGGCCCCTGGCCCTGACTGCAAAAAATCCTTATATCGAGGGATGGACCCCACACCAAAGTTGTCCCCACCTCAAACTTGTGCTGCCCTGATAGACCCAAGGGAGCCCTACAAACTGACATCAGAAACCTGGACTGCTGAGTTTTCTTTCCCAGGGAAAATGGCCAAAGGAAGTGTCCGGGGGCCCCTGGCCCTGACTGCAAAAAATCCTTATATCGAAGGATGGATTCCACACCGAAGTTGTCCCCACCTCAAACTTGTGCTGCCCTGATAGACCCAAGGGAGCCCTACAAACTGACATCAGGAACCTGGACTGCTGAGTTTTCTTTCCCAGGGAAAATGGAAAAAGGTTGTGTCCAGGGGCCCCTGGCCTTAGGCCCCTGGCCCTGACTGCAAAGAATCCTTATATCGAAGGATGGACCCCACACCGAAATTGTCCCCACCTCAAACTTGTGCTGCCCTGATAGACCCAAGGGAGCCCTAAAAACTGACATCAGGAACCTGGACTGCTGAGTTTTCTTTCCCAGGGAAAATGGAAAAAGGATGTGCCCAGGGGCCCCTGGCCCTGACTGCAAAAAATCCTTATATCGAAGGATGGACCCCACACCGAAGTTGTCCCCACCTCAAACTTGTGCTGCCCTGATAGACCCAAGGGAGCCCTACGAACTGACATCAGGAACCTGGACTGCTGAGTTTTCTTTCTCAGGGAAAATGGAAAAAGGATGTGCCCAGGGCCCCTAGCCCTGGGCAGGGACCTCACTGCAAGAAATCCTTATATCGAAGGATGGACCCCACACCGAAGTTGTCCCCACCTCAAACTTGTGCTGCCCTGATAGACCCAAGGGAGCCCTACAAACTGACATCAGGAACCTGGACTGCTGAGTTTTCTTTCCCAGGGAAAATGGAAAAAGGATGTGCCCAGGGGCCCCTGGCCCTGACTGCAAAAAATCCTTATATCGAAGGATGGACCCTACACCGAAGTTGTCCCCACCTCAAACTTGTGCTGCCCTGATAGACCCAAGGGAGCCCTACAAACTGACATCAGGAACCTGGACTGCTGAGTTTTCTTTCCCAGGGAAAATGGAAAAAGGTTGTGCCCAGGGGCCCCTGGCCCTGGGCCCCTGGCCCTGACTGCAAAAAATCCGTATATCGAAGGATGGACCCCACACCGAAGTTGTCCCCACCTCAAACTTGTGCTGCCCTGATAGACCCAAGGGAGCCCTACAAACTGACATCAGGAACCTGGACTGCTGAGTTTTCTTTCCCAGGGAAAATGGACAAAGGATGTGTCCGGGGGCCCCTGGCCCTGACTGCAAAAAATCCTTATATCGAAGGATGGATTCCACACCGAAGTTGTCCCCACCTCAAACTTGTGCTGCCCTGATAGACCCAAGGGAGCCCTACAAACTGACATCAGGAACCTGGACTACTGAGTTTTCTTTCCCAGGGAAAATGGACAAAGGATATGTCCACGGGCCCCTGGCCCTGACTGCAACGAATCCTTATATCGAAGGATGGACCCCACACCAAAGTTGTCCCCACCTCAAACTTGTGCTGCCCTGATAGACCCAAGGGAGCCCTACAAACTGACATCAGAAACCTGGACTGCTGAGTTTTCTTTCCCAGGGAAAATGGAAAAAGGATGTGCCCGGGGGCCCCTGGCCCTGACTGCAAAAAATCCTTATATCGAAGGATGGATTCCACACCGAAGTTGTCCCCACCTCAAACTTGTGCTGCCCTGATAGACCCAAGGGAGCCCTACAAACTGACATCAGGAACCTGGACTGCTGAGTTTTCTTTCCCAGGGAAAATGGAAAAAGGATGTGCCCAGGGGCCCCTGGCCCTTGGCTGGGACCTCGCTGCAAAGAATCCTTATATCGAAGGATGGACCCCACACCGAAGTTGTCCCCACCTCAAACTTGTGCTGCCCTGATAGACCCAAGGGAGCCCTACAAACTGACATCAGGAACCTGGACTGCTGAGTTTTCTTTCCCAGGGAAAATGGAAAAAGGTTGTGTCCAGGGGCCCCTGGCCTTAGGCCCCTGGCCTTGACTGCAAAGAATCCTTATATCGAAGGATGGACACCACACCGAAATTGTCCCCACCTCAAACTTGTGCTGCCCTGATAGACCCAAGGGAGCCCTAAAAACTGACATCAGGAACCTGGACTGCTGAGTTTTCTTTCCCAGGGAAAATGGAAAAAGGATGTGCCCAGGGGCCCCTGGCCCTGACTGCAAAGAATCCTTATATCGAAGGATGGACCCCACACCGAAGTTGTCCCCACCTCAAACTTGTGCTGCCCTGATAGACCCAAGGGAGCCCTACGAACTGACATCAGGAACCTGGACTGCTGAGTTTTCTTTCTCAGGGAAAATGGAAAAAGTTTGTGCCCAGGGCCCCTAGACCTGGGCAGGGACCTCACTGCAAGAAATCCTTATATCGAAGGATGGACCCCACACCGAAGTTGTCCCCACCTCAAACTTGTGCTGCCCTGATACACCCAAGGGAGCCCTACAAACTGACATCAGGAACCTGGACTGCTGAGTTTTCTTTCCCAGGGAAAATGGAAAAAGGATGTGCCCAGGGGGCCCCTGCCCTGGGCAGGCACCTTAGTACAAGAAATCCTTATATCGAAGGATGGACCCCACACCAAAGTTGTCCCCACCTCAAACTTGTGCTGCCCTGATAGACCCAAGGGAGCCCTACAAACTGACATCAGGAACCTGGACTGCTGAGTTTTCTTTCCCAGGGAAAATGGAAAAAGGATGTGCCCAGGGGCCCCTGGCCCTGACTGCAAAGAATCCTTATATCGAAGGATGGACCCCACACCAAAGCTGTCCCCACCTCAAACTTGTGCTGCCCTGATAGACCCAAGGGAGCCCTACAAACTGACATCAGGAACCTGGACTGCTGAGTTTTCTTTCCCAGGGAAAATGGAAAAAGGATGTGCCCAGGAGCCCCTAGCCCTGACTGCAAAAAATCCTTATATCGAAGGATGGACCCCACACCGAAGCTGTCCCCACATCAAACTTGTGCTGCCCTGATAGACCCAAGGGAGCCCTACAAACTGACATCAGGAACCTGGACTGCTGAGTTTTCTTTCCCAGGGAAAATGGAAAAAGGATGTGCCCAGGGGCCCCTGGCCCTTGGCTGGGACCTCGCTGCAAAGAATCCTTATATCGAAGGATGGACCCCACACCGAAGTTGTCCCCACCTCAAACTTGTGCTGCCCTGATAGACCCAAGGGAGCCCTACAAACTGACATCAGGAACCTGGACTGCTGAGTTTTCTTCCCCAGGGAAAATGGAAAAAGGATGTGCCCAGGGGCCTCTGGCCCTGACTGCAAAGAATCCTTATATCGAAGGATGGATTCCACACCGAAGTTGTCCCCACCTCAAACTTGTGCTGCCCTGATAGACCCAAGGGAGCCCTACAAACTGACATCAGGAACCTGGACTGCTGAGTTTTCTTTCCCAGGGAAAATGGAAAAAGGATGTGCCCAGGGGCCCCTGGCCCTGACTGCAAAGAATCCTTATATCGAAGGATGGACCCCACACTGAAGTTGTCCCCACCTCAAACTTGTGCTGCCCTGATAGACCCAAGGGAGCCCTACAAACTGACATCAGGAACCTGGACTGCTGAGTTTTCTTTCCCAGGGAAAATGGAAAAAGTATGTGCCCAGGGACCCCTGGCCCTGACTGCAAAGTATCCTTATATCGAAGGATGGACCCCACACTGAAGATGTCCCCAGCTCAAACTTGTGCTGCCCTGATACACCCAAGGGAGCCCTACAAACTGACATCAGGAACCTGGACTGCTGAGTTTTCTTTCCCAGGGAAAATGGAAAAAGGATGTGCCCAGGGGCCCCTGGCCCTGACTGCAAAAAATCCTTATATCTAAGGATGGACCCCACACCGAAGTTGTCCCCACCTCAAACTTGTGCTGCCCTGATAGACCCAAGGCAGCCCTACAAACTGACATCAGGTACGTGGACTGCTGAGTTTTCTTTCCCAGGGAAAATGGAAAAAGGATGTGCCCAGGGGCCCCTGGCCCTGACTGCAAGAAATCCTTATATCGAAGGATGGACCCCACACCGAAGCTGTCCCCACCTCAAACTTGTGCTGCCCTGATAGACCCAAGGGAGCCCTACAAACTGACATCAGGAACCTGGACTGCTGAGTTTTCTTTCCCAGGGAAAATGGAAAAAGGATGTGCCCAGGGGCCCCTGGCCCTGGGCCCCTGGCCCTGACTGCAAAGAATCCTTATATCGAAGGATGGACCCCACACCGAAGTTGTCCCCACCTCAAACTTGTGCTGCCCTGATAGACCCAAGGGAGCCCTACAAACTGACATCAGGAACCTGGACTGCTGAGTTTTCTTTCCCAGGGAAAATGGAAAAAGGTTGTGCCTAGGGGCCCCTGTCCCTGGGCCCCTGGCCCTGACTGCAAAGAATCCTTATATCGAAGGATGGACCCCACACAGAAGTTGTCCCCACCTGAAACTTGTGCTGCCCTGATAGACCCAAGGCAGCCCTACAAACTGACATCAGGAACTTGGACTGCTGAGTTTTCTTTCCCAGGGAAAATGGACAAAGGATATGCCCACGGGCCCCTGGCCCTGACTGCAAAGAATCCTTATATCGAAGGATGGACCCCACACCGAAGTTGTCCCCACCTCAAACTTGTGCTGCCCTGATAGACCCAAGGGAGCCCTACAAACTGACATCAGGAACCTGGACTGCTGAGTTTTCTTTCTCAGGGAAAATGGAAAAAGGATGTGCCCAGGGCCCCTAGCCCTGGGCAGGGACCTCACTGCAAGAAATCCTTATATCGAAGGATGGACCCCACACCGAAGTTGTCCCCACATCAAACTTGTGCTGCCCTGATAGACCCAAGGGAGCCCTACAAACTGACATCAGGAACCTGGACTGCTGAGTTTTCTTTCCCAGGGAAAATGGAAAAAGGATGTGCCCAGGGGCCCCCTGCCCTGGGCAGGCACCTTAGTACAAGAAATCCTTATATCGAAGGATGGACCCCACACCAAAGTTGTCCCCACCTCAAACTTGTGCTGCCCTGATAGACCCAAGGGAGCCCTACAAACTGACATCAGGAACCTGGACTGCTGAGTTTTCTTTCCCAGGGAAAATGGAAAAAGGTTGTGCCCAGGGGCCCCTGGCCCTGGGCCCCTGGCCCTGACTGCAAAAAATCCATATATCGAAGGATGGACCCTACACCGAAGTTGTCCCCACCTCAAACTTGTGCTGCCCTGATAGACCCAAGGGAGCCCTACAAACTGACATCAGGAACCTGGACTGCTGAGTTTTCTTTCCCAGGGAAAATGGAAAAAGGATGTGCCCAGGGGCCCCTGGCCCTGACTGCAAAAAATCCTTATATCGAGGGATGGACCCCACACCAAAGTTGTCCCCACCTCAAACTTGTGCTGCCCTGATAGACCCAAGGGAGCCCTACAAACTGACATCAGAAACCTGGACTGCTGAGTTTTCTTTCCCAGGGAAAATGGCCAAAGGAAGTGTCCGGGGGCCCCTGGCCCTGACTGCAAAAAATCCTTATATCGAAGGATGGATTCCACACCGAAGTTGTCCCCACCTCAAACTTGTGCTGCCCTGATAGACCCAAGGGAGCCCTACAAACTGACATCAGGAACCTGGACTGCTGAGTTTTCTTTCCCAGGGAAAATGGAAAAAGGTTGTGTCCAGGGGCCCCTGGCCTTAGGCCCCTGGCCCTGACTGCAAAGAATCCTTATATCGAAGGATGGACCCCACACCGAAATTGTCCCCACCTCAAACTTGTGCTGCCCTGATAGACCCAAGGGAGCCCTAAAAACTGACATCAGGAACCTGGACTGCTGAGTTTTCTTTCCCAGGGAAAATGGAAAAAGGATGTGCCCAGGGGCCCCTGGCCCTGACTGCAAAAAATCCTTATATCGAAGGATGGACCCCACACCGAAGTTGTCCCCACCTCAAACTTGTGCTGCCCTGATAGACCCAAGGGAGCCCTACGAACTGACATCAGGAACCTGGACTGCTGAGTATTCTTTCTCAGGGAAAATGGAAAAAGGATGTGCCCAGGGCCCCTAGCCCTGGGCAGGGACCTCACTGCAAGAAATCCTTATATCGAAGGATGGACCCCACACCGAAGTTGTCCCCACCTCAAACTTGTGCTGCCCTGATAGACCCAAGGGAGCCCTACAAACTGACATCAGGAACCTGGACTGCTGAGTTTTCTTTCCCAGGGAAAATGGAAAAAGGATGTGCCCAGGGGCCCCCTGCCCTGAGCAGGCACCTTAGTACAAGAAATCCTTATATCGAAGGATGTACCCCACACAGAAGTTGTCCCCACCTCAAACTTGTGCTGCCCTGATACACCCAAGGGAGCCCTACAAACTGACATCAGGAATCTGGACCGCACAGTTTTCTTTCCCAGGAAAAACGGAAAAAGGATGTGCCCAGGGGCCCGCTGCCCTGGGCAGGCACCTTAGTACAAGAAATCCTTATATCGAAGGATGCACCCCACACCGAAGTTGTCCCCACCTCAAACTTGTGCTGCCCTGATAGACCCAAGGGAGCCCTACAAACTGACATCAGGAACCTGGACTGCTGAGTTTTCTTTCCCAGGGAAAATGGAAAAAGGTTGTGCCCAGGGGCCCCTAGCCCTGACTGTAAAAATCCTTATATCGAAGGATGGACCCCACACCGAAGTTGTCCCCACCTCAAACTTGTGCTGCCCTGATAGACCCAAGGGAGCCCTACAAACTGACATCAGGAACCTGGACTGCTGAGTTTTCTTTCCCAGGGAAAATGGAAAAAGGATGTGCCCAGGGGCCCCTGGCCCTGACTGCAAAAAATCCTTATATCGAAGGATGGACCCTACACCGAAGTTGTCCCCACCTCAAACTTGTGCTGCCCTGATAGACCCAAGGGAGCCCTACAAACTGACATCAGGAACCTGGACTGCTGAGTTTTCTTTCCCAGGGAAAATGGAAAAAGGTTGTGCCCAGGGGCCCCTGGCCCTGGGCCCCTGGCCCTGACTGCAAAAAATCCGTATATCGAAGGATGGACCCCACACCGAAGTTGTCCCCACCTCAAACTTGTGCTGCCCTGATAGACCCAAGGGAGCCCTACAAACTGACATCAGGAACCTGGACTGCTGAGTTTTCTTCCCCAGGGAAAATGGAAAAAGGATGTGCCCAGGGGCCCCTGGCCCTGACTGCAAAAAATCCTTATATCGAAGGATGGACCCCACACCGAAGCTGTCCCCACCTCAAACTTGTGCTGCCCTGATAGACCCAAGGGAGCCCTACAAACTGACATCAGGAACCTGGACTGCTGAGTTTTCTTTCCCAGGGAAAATGGAAAAAGGATGTGCCAGGGGTCCCTGGCCCTGGGCCCCTGGCCCTGACTGCAAAGAATCCTTATATCGAAGGATGGACCCCACACCGAAGATGTCCCCACCTCAAACTTGTGGTGCCCTGACACACCCAAGGGAGCCCTACAAACTGACATCAGGAACCTGGACTGCTGAGTTTTCTTTCCCAGGGAAAATGGAAAAAGGTTGTGCCTAGGGGCCCCTGGCCCTGGGCCCCTGGCCCTGACTACAAAAAATCCTTATATCGAAGGATGGACCCCACTCCAAAGTTGTCCCCACCTCAAACTTGTGCTGCCCTGATAGACCCAAGGCAGCCCTACAAACTGACATCAGGAACTTGGACTGCTGAGTTTTCTTTCCCAGGGAAAATGGACAAAGGATATGCCCACGGGCCCCTGGCCCTGACTGCAAAGAATCCTTATAACGAAGGATGGACCCCACACCGAAGATGTCCCCACCTCAAACTTGTGGTGCCCTGATACAGCCAAGGGAGCCCTACAAACTGACATCAGAAACCTGGACTGCTGAGTTTTCTTTCCCAGGGAAAATGGCCAAAGGATGTGCCCGGGGGCCCCTGGCCCTGACTGCAAAAAATCCTTATATCGAAGGATGGATTCCACACCGAAGTTGTCCCCACCTCAAACTTGTGCTGCCCTGATAGACCCAAGGGAGCCCTACAAACTGACATCAGGAACCTGGACTGCTGAGTTTTCTTTCCCAGGGAAAATGGAAAAAGGTTGTGTCCAGGGGCCCCTGGCCTTAGGCCCCTGGCCTTGACTGCAAAGAATCCTTATATCGAAGGATGGACACCACACCGAAATTGTCCCCACCTCAAACTTGTGCTGCCCTGATAGACCCAAGGGAGCCCTAAAAACTGACATCAGGAACCTGGACTGCTGAGTTTTCTTTCTCAGGGAAAATGGAAAAAGTTTGTGCCCAGGGCCCCTAGACCTGGGCAGGGACCTCACTGCAAGAAATCCTTATATCGAAGGATGGACCCCACACCGAAGTTGTCCCCACCTCAAACTTGTGCTGCCCTGATACACCCAAGGGAGCCCTACAAACTGACATCAGGAACCTGGACTGCTGAGTTTTCTTTCCCAGGGAAAATGGAAAAAGGTTGTGCCCAGGGGGCCCCTGCCCTGGGCAGGCACCTTAGTACAAGAAATCCTTATATCGAAGGATGGACCCCACACCAAAGTTGTCCCCACCTCAAACTTGTGCTGCCCTGATAGACCCAAGGGAGCCCTACAAACTGACATCAGGAACCTGGACTGCTGAGTTTTCTTTCCCAGGGAAAATGGAAAAAGGTTGTGCCCAGGGGCCCCTGGCCCTGACTGCAAAAAATCCTTATATCGAAGGATGGACCCCACACCAAAGCTGTCCCCACCTCAAACTTGTGCTGCCCTGATAGACCCAAGGGAGCCCTACAAACTGACATCAGGAACCTGGACTGCTGAGTTTTCTTTCCCAGGGAAAATGGAAAAAGGATGTGCCCAGGGGCCCCTAGCCCTGACTGCAAAAAATCCTTATATCGAAGGATGGACCCCACACCGAAGCTGTCCCCACATCAAACTTGTGCTGCCCTGATAGACCCAAGGGAGCCCTACAAACTGACATCAGGAACCTGGACTGCTGAGTTTTCTTTCCCAGGGAAAATGGAAAAAGGATGTGCCCAGGGGCCCCTGGCCCTTGGCTGGGACCTCGCTGCAAAGAATCCTTATATCGAAGGATGGACCCCACACCGAAGTTGTCCCCACCTCAAACTTGTGCTGCCCTGATACACCCAAGGGAGCCCTACAAACTGACATCAGGAACCTGGACTGCTGAGTTTTCTTTCCCAGGGAAAATGGAAAAAGGATGTGCCCAGGGGCCCCTGGCCCTGACTTCAAGAAATCCTTATATCGAAGGATGGACCCCACACCAAAGTTGTCCCCACCTCAAACTTGTGCTGCCCTGAAAGACCCAAGGGAGCCCTACAAACTGACATCAGGAACCTGGACTGCTGAGTTTTCTTTCCCAGGGAAAATGGAAAAAGGATGTGCCCAGGGACCCCTGGCCCTGACTGCAAAGTATCCTTATATCGAAGGATGGACCCCACACTGAAGATGTCCCCAGCTCAAACTTGTGCTGCCCTGATAGACCCAAGGGAGCCCTACAAACTGACATCAGGAACCTGGACTGCTGAGTTTTCTTTCCCAGGGAAAATGGAAAAAGGATGTGCCCAGGGGCCCCTGGCCCTGACTGCAAAAAATCCTTATATCTAAGGATGGACCCCACACCGAAGTTGTCCCCACCTCAAACTTGTGCTGCCCTGATAGACCCAAGGCAGCCCTACAAACTGACATCAGGTACGTGGACTGCTGAGTTTTCTTTCCCAGGGAAAATGGAAAAAGGATGTGCCCAGGGGCCCCTGGCCCTGACTGCAAAAAATCCTTATATCGAAGGATGGACCCCACACCGAAGCTGTCCCCACCTCAAACTTGTGCTGCCCTGATAGACCCAAGGGAGCCCTACAAACTGACATCAGGAACCTGGACTGCTGAGTTTTCTTTCCCAGGGAAAATGGAAAAAGGATGTGCCCAGGGGCCCCTGGCCCTGGGCCCCTGGTCCTGACTGCAAAAAATCCTTATATCGAAGGATGGACCCCACACCGAAGTTGTCCCCACCTCAAACTTGTGCTGCCCTGATAGACCCAAGGGAGCCCTACAAACTGACATCAGGAACCTGGACTGCTGAGTTTTCTTTCCCAGGGAAAATGGAAAAAGGTTGTGCCTAGGGGCCCCTGTCCCTGGGCCCCTGGCCCTGACTGCAAAGAATCCTTATATCGAAGGATGGACCCCACACAGAAGTTGTCCCCACCTGAAACTTGTGCTGCCCTGATAGACCCAAGGCAGCCCTACAAACTGACATCAGGAACTCGGACTGCTGAGTTTTCTTTCCCAGGGAAAATGGAAAAAGGATATGCCCACGGGCCCCTGGCCCTGACTGCAAAGAATCCTTATATCGAAGGATGGACCCCACACCGAAGTTGTCCCCACCTCAAACTTGTGCTGCCCTGATAGACCCAAGGGAGCCCTACGAACTGACATCAGGAACCTGGACTGCTGAGTTTTCTTTCTCAGGGAAAATGGAAAAAGGATGTGCCCAGGGCCCCTAGCCCTGGGCAGGGACCTCACTGCAAGAAATCCTTATATCGAAGGATGGATCCCACACCGAAGTTGTCCCCACATCAAACTTGTGCTGCCCTGATAGACCCAAGGGAGCCCTACAAACTGACATCAGGAACCTGGACTGCTGAGTTTTCTTTCCCAGGGAAAATGGAAAAAGGATGTGCCCAGGGGCCCCCTGCCCTGGGCAGGCACCTTAGTACAAGAAATCCTTATATCGAAGGATGGAAACCACACCAAAGTTGTCCCCACCTCAAACTTGTGCTGCCCTGATAGACCCAAGGGAGCCCTACAAACTGACATCAGGAACCTGGACTGCTGAGTTTTCTTTCCCAGGGAAAATGGAAAAAGGATGTGCCCAGGGGGCCCCTGCCCTGGGCAGGCACCTTAGTACAAGAAATCCTTATATCGAAGGATGGACCCCACACCAAAGTTGTCCCCACCTCAAACTTGTGCTGCCCTGATAGACCCAAGGGAGCCCTACAAACTGACATCAGGAACCTGGACTGCTGAGTTTTCTTTCCCAGGGAAAATGGAAAAAGGTTGTGCCCAGGGGCCCCTGGCCCTGGGCCCCTGGCCCTGACTGCAAAAAATCCATATATCGAAGGATGGACCCTACACCGAAGTTGTCCCCACCTCAAACTTGTGCTGCCCTGATAGACCCAAGGGAGCCCTACAAACTGACATCAGGAACCTGGACTGCTGAGTTTTCTTTCCCAGGGAAAATGGAAAAAGGATGTGCCCAGGGGCCCCTGGCCCTGACTTCAAAAAATCCTTATATCGAAGGATGGATTCCACACCGAAGTTGTCCCCACCTCAAACTTGTGCTGCCCTGATAGACCCAAGGGAGCCCTACAAACTGACATCAGGAACCTGGACTGCTGAGTTTTCTTTCCCAGGGAAAATGGAAAAAGGATGTGCCCAGGGGCCCCTGGCCCTGACTGCAAAGAATCCTTATATCGAAGGATGGACCCCACACCGAAGTTGTCCCCACCTCAAACTTGTGCTGCCCTGATAGACCCAAGGGAGCCCTACAAACTGACATCAGGAACCTGGACTGCTGAGTTTTCTTTCCCAGGGAAAATGGAAAAAGGATGTGCCCAGGGGCCCCCTGCCCTGGGCAGGCACCTTAGTACAAGAAATCCTTATATCGAAGGATGGACCCCACACCAAAGTTGTCCCCACCTCAAACTTGTGCTGCCCTGATAGACCCAAGGGAGCCCTACAAACTGACATCAGGAACCTGGACTGCTGAGTTTTCTTTCCCAGGGAAAATGGAAAAAGGTTGTGCCCAGGGGCCCCTGGCCCTGGGCCCCTGGCCCTGACTGCAAAAAATCCATATATCGAAGGATGGACCCTACACCGAAGTTGTCCCCACCTCAAACTTGTGCTGCCCTGATAGACCCAAGGGAGCCCTACAAACTGACATCAGGAACCTGGACTGCTGAGTTTTCTTTCCCAGGGAAAATGGAAAAAGGATGTGCCCAGGGGCCCCTGGCCCTGACTGCAAAAAATCCTTATATCGAGGGATGGACCCCACACCAAAGTTGTCCCCACCTCAAACTTGTGCTGCCCTGATAGACCCAAGGGAGCCCTACAAACTGACATCAGAAACCTGGACTGCTGAGTTTTCTTTCCCAGGGAAAATGGCCAAAGGAAGTGTCCGGGGGCCCCTGGCCCTGACTGCAAAAAATCCTTATATCGAAGGATGGATTCCACACCGAAGTTGTCCCCACCTCAAACTTGTGCTGCCCTGATAGACCCAAGGGAGCCCTACAAACTGACATCAGGAACCTGGACTGCTGAGTTTTCTTTCCCAGGGAAAATGGAAAAAGGTTGTGTCCAGGGGCCCCTGGCCTTAGGCCCCTGGCCCTGACTGCAAAGAATCCTTATATCGAAGGATGGACCCCACACCGAAATTGTCCCCACCTCAAACTTGTGCTGCCCTGATAGACCCAAGGGAGCCCTAAAAACTGACATCAGGAACCTGGACTGCTGAGTTTTCTTTCCCAGGGAAAATGGAAAAAGGATGTGCCCAGGGGCCCCTGGCCCTGACTGCAAAAAATCCTTATATCGAAGGATGGACCCCACACCGAAGTTGTCCCCACCTCAAACTTGTGCTGCCCTGATAGACCCAAGGGAGCCCTACGAACTGACATCAGGAACCTGGACTGCTGAGTATTCTTTCTCAGGGAAAATGGAAAAAGGATGTGCCCAGGGCCCCTAGCCCTGGGCAGGGACCTCACTGCAAGAAATCCTTATATCGAAGGATGGACCCCACACCGAAGTTGTCCCCACCTCAAACTTGTGCTGCCCTGATAGACCCAAGGGAGCCCTACAAACTGACATCAGGAACCTGGACTGCTGAGTTTTCTTTCCCAGGGAAAATGGAAAAAGGATGTGCCCAGGGGCCCCCTGCCCTGAGCAGGCACCTTAGTACAAGAAATCCTTATATCGAAGGATGTACCCCACACAGAAGTTGTCCCCACCTCAAACTTGTGCTGCCCTGATACACCCAAGGGAGCCCTACAAACTGACATCAGGAATCTGGACCGCACAGTTTTCTTTCCCAGGAAAAACGGAAAAAGGATGTGCCCAGGGGCCCGCTGCCCTGGGCAGGCACCTTAGTACAAGAAATCCTTATATCGAAGGATGCACCCCACACCGAAGTTGTCCCCACCTCAAACTTGTGCTGCCCTGATAGACCCAAGGGAGCCCTACAAACTGACATCAGGAACCTGGACTGCTGAGTTTTCTTTCCCAGGGAAAATGGAAAAAGGTTGTGCCCAGGGGCCCCTAGCCCTGACTGTAAAAATCCTTATATCGAAGGATGGACCCCACACCGAAGTTGTCCCCACCTCAAACTTGTGCTGCCCTGATAGACCCAAGGGAGCCCTACAAACTGACATCAGGAACCTGGACTGCTGAGTTTTCTTTCCCAGGGAAAATGGAAAAAGGATGTGCCCAGGGGCCCCTGGCCCTGACTGCAAAAAATCCTTATATCGAAGGATGGACCCTACACCGAAGTTGTCCCCACCTCAAACTTGTGCTGCCCTGATAGACCCAAGGGAGCCCTACAAACTGACATCAGGAACCTGGACTGCTGAGTTTTCTTTCCCAGGGAAAATGGAAAAAGGTTGTGCCCAGGGGCCCCTGGCCCTGGGCCCCTGGCCCTGACTGCAAAAAATCCGTATATCGAAGGATGGACCCCACACCGAAGTTGTCCCCACCTCAAACTTGTGCTGCCCTGATAGACCCAAGGGAGCCCTACAAACTGACATCAGGAACCTGGACTGCTGAGTTTTCTTCCCCAGGGAAAATGGAAAAAGGATGTGCCCAGGGGCCCCTGGCCCTGACTGCAAAAAATCCTTATATCGAAGGATGGACCCCACACCGAAGCTGTCCCCACCTCAAACTTGTGCTGCCCTGATAGACCCAAGGGAGCCCTACAAACTGACATCAGGAACCTGGACTGCTGAGTTTTCTTTCCCAGGGAAAATGGAAAAAGGATGTGCCAGGGGTCCCTGGCCCTGGGCCCCTGGCCCTGACTGCAAAGAATCCTTATATCGAAGGATGGACCCCACACCGAAGATGTCCCCACCTCAAACTTGTGGTGCCCTGACACACCCAAGGGAGCCCTACAAACTGACATCAGGAACCTGGACTGCTGAGTTTTCTTTCCCAGGGAAAATGGAAAAAGGTTGTGCCTAGGGGCCCCTGGCCCTGGGCCCCTGGCCCTGACTACAAAAAATCCTTATATCGAAGGATGGACCCCACTCCAAAGTTGTCCCCACCTCAAACTTGTGCTGCCCTGATAGACCCAAGGCAGCCCTACAAACTGACATCAGGAACTTGGACTGCTGAGTTTTCTTTCCCAGGGAAAATGGACAAAGGATATGCCCACGGGCCCCTGGCCCTGACTGCAAAGAATCCTTATAACGAAGGATGGACCCCACACCGAAGATGTCCCCACCTCAAACTTGTGGTGCCCTGATACAGCCAAGGGAGCCCTACAAACTGACATCAGAAACCTGGACTGCTGAGTTTTCTTTCCCAGGGAAAATGGCCAAAGGATGTGCCCGGGGGCCCCTGGCCCTGACTGCAAAAAATCCTTATATCGAAGGATGGATTCCACACCGAAGTTGTCCCCACCTCAAACTTGTGCTGCCCTGATAGACCCAAGGGAGCCCTACAAACTGACATCAGGAACCTGGACTGCTGAGTTTTCTTTCCCAGGGAAAATGGAAAAAGGTTGTGTCCAGGGGCCCCTGGCCTTAGGCCCCTGGCCTTGACTGCAAAGAATCCTTATATCGAAGGATGGACACCACACCGAAATTGTCCCCACCTCAAACTTGTGCTGCCCTGATAGACCCAAGGGAGCCCTAAAAACTGACATCAGGAACCTGGACTGCTGAGTTTTCTTTCTCAGGGAAAATGGAAAAAGTTTGTGCCCAGGGCCCCTAGACCTGGGCAGGGACCTCACTGCAAGAAATCCTTATATCGAAGGATGGACCCCACACCGAAGTTGTCCCCACCTCAAACTTGTGCTGCCCTGATACACCCAAGGGAGCCCTACAAACTGACATCAGGAACCTGGACTGCTGAGTTTTCTTTCCCAGGGAAAATGGAAAAAGGTTGTGCCCAGGGGGCCCCTGCCCTGGGCAGGCACCTTAGTACAAGAAATCCTTATATCGAAGGATGGACCCCACACCAAAGTTGTCCCCACCTCAAACTTGTGCTGCCCTGATAGACCCAAGGGAGCCCTACAAACTGACATCAGGAACCTGGACTGCTGAGTTTTCTTTCCCAGGGAAAATGGAAAAAGGTTGTGCCCAGGGGCCCCTGGCCCTGACTGCAAAAAATCCTTATATCGAAGGATGGACCCCACACCAAAGCTGTCCCCACCTCAAACTTGTGCTGCCCTGATAGACCCAAGGGAGCCCTACAAACTGACATCAGGAACCTGGACTGCTGAGTTTTCTTTCCCAGGGAAAATGGAAAAAGGTTGTGCCCAGGGGCCCCTAGCCCTGACTGTAAAAATCCTTATATCGAAGGATGGACCCCACACCGAAGTTGTCCCCACCTCAAACTTGTGCTGCCCTGATAGACCCAAGGGAGCCCTACAAACTGACATCAGGAACCTGGACTGCTGAGTTTTCTTTCCCAGGGAAAATGGAAAAAGGATGTGCCCAGGGGCCCCTGGCCCTGACTGCAAAAAATCCTTATATCGAAGGATGGACCCTACACCGAAGTTGTCCCCACCTCAAACTTGTGCTGCCCTGATAGACCCAAGGGAGCCCTACAAACTGACATCAGGAACCTGGACTGCTGAGTTTTCTTTCCCAGGGAAAATGGAAAAAGGTTGTGCCCAGGGGCCCCTGGCCCTGGGCCCCTGGCCCTGACTGCAAAAAATCCGTATATCGAAGGATGGACCCCACACCGAAGTTGTCCCCACCTCAAACTTGTGCTGCCCTGATAGACCCAAGGGAGCCCTACAAACTGACATCAGGAACCTGGACTGCTGAGTTTTCTTCCCCAGGGAAAATGGAAAAAGGATGTGCCCAGGGGCCCCTGGCCCTGACTGCAAAAAATCCTTATATCGAAGGATGGACCCCACACCGAAGCTGTCCCCACCTCAAACTTGTGCTGCCCTGATAGACCCAAGGGAGCCCTACAAACTGACATCAGGAACCTGGACTGCTGAGTTTTCTTTCCCAGGGAAAATGGAAAAAGGATGTGCCAGGGGTCCCTGGCCCTGGGCCCCTGGCCCTGACTGCAAAGAATCCTTATATCGAAGGATGGACCCCACACCGAAGATGTCCCCACCTCAAACTTGTGGTGCCCTGACACACCCAAGGGAGCCCTACAAACTGACATCAGGAACCTGGACTGCTGAGTTTTCTTTCCCAGGGAAAATGGAAAAAGGTTGTGCCTAGGGGCCCCTGGCCCTGGGCCCCTGGCCCTGACTACAAAAAATCCTTATATCGAAGGATGGACCCCACTCCAAAGTTGTCCCCACCTCAAACTTGTGCTGCCCTGATAGACCCAAGGCAGCCCTACAAACTGACATCAGGAACTTGGACTGCTGAGTTTTCTTTCCCAGGGAAAATGGACAAAGGATATGCCCACGGGCCCCTGGCCCTGACTGCAAAGAATCCTTATAACGAAGGATGGACCCCACACCGAAGATGTCCCCACCTCAAACTTGTGGTGCCCTGATACAGCCAAGGGAGCCCTACAAACTGACATCAGAAACCTGGACTGCTGAGTTTTCTTTCCCAGGGAAAATGGCCAAAGGATGTGCCCGGGGGCCCCTGGCCCTGACTGCAAAAAATCCTTATATCGAAGGATGGATTCCACACCGAAGTTGTCCCCACCTCAAACTTGTGCTGCCCTGATAGACCCAAGGGAGCCCTACAAACTGACATCAGGAACCTGGACTGCTGAGTTTTCTTTCCCAGGGAAAATGGAAAAAGGTTGTGTCCAGGGGCCCCTGGCCTTAGGCCCCTGGCCTTGACTGCAAAGAATCCTTATATCGAAGGATGGACACCACACCGAAATTGTCCCCACCTCAAACTTGTGCTGCCCTGATAGACCCAAGGGAGCCCTAAAAACTGACATCAGGAACCTGGACTGCTGAGTTTTCTTTCTCAGGGAAAATGGAAAAAGTTTGTGCCCAGGGCCCCTAGACCTGGGCAGGGACCTCACTGCAAGAAATCCTTATATCGAAGGATGGACCCCACACCGAAGTTGTCCCCACCTCAAACTTGTGCTGCCCTGATACACCCAAGGGAGCCCTACAAACTGACATCAGGAACCTGGACTGCTGAGTTTTCTTTCCCAGGGAAAATGGAAAAAGGTTGTGCCCAGGGGGCCCCTGCCCTGGGCAGGCACCTTAGTACAAGAAATCCTTATATCGAAGGATGGACCCCACACCAAAGTTGTCCCCACCTCAAACTTGTGCTGCCCTGATAGACCCAAGGGAGCCCTACAAACTGACATCAGGAACCTGGACTGCTGAGTTTTCTTTCCCAGGGAAAATGGAAAAAGGTTGTGCCCAGGGGCCCCTGGCCCTGACTGCAAAAAATCCTTATATCGAAGGATGGACCCCACACCAAAGCTGTCCCCACCTCAAACTTGTGCTGCCCTGATAGACCCAAGGGAGCCCTACAAACTGACATCAGGAACCTGGACTGCTGAGTTTTCTTTCCCAGGGAAAATGGAAAAAGGATGTGCCCAGGGGCCCCTAGCCCTGACTGCAAAAAATCCTTATATCGAAGGATGGACCCCACACCGAAGCTGTCCCCACATCAAACTTGTGCTGCCCTGATAGACCCAAGGGAGCCCTACAAACTGACATCAGGAACCTGGACTGCTGAGTTTTCTTTCCCAGGGAAAATGGAAAAAGGATGTGCCCAGGGGCCCCTGGCCCTTGGCTGGGACCTCGCTGCAAAGAATCCTTATATCGAAGGATGGACCCCACACCGAAGTTGTCCCCACCTCAAACTTGTGCTGCCCTGATACACCCAAGGGAGCCCTACAAACTGACATCAGGAACCTGGACTGCTGAGTTTTCTTTCCCAGGGAAAATGGAAAAAGGATGTGCCCAGGGGCCCCTGGCCCTGACTTCAAGAAATCCTTATATCGAAGGATGGACCCCACACCAAAGTTGTCCCCACCTCAAACTTGTGCTGCCCTGAAAGACCCAAGGGAGCCCTACAAACTGACATCAGGAACCTGGACTGCTGAGTTTTCTTTCCCAGGGAAAATGGAAAAAGGATGTGCCCAGGGACCCCTGGCCCTGACTGCAAAGTATCCTTATATCGAAGGATGGACCCCACACTGAAGATGTCCCCAGCTCAAACTTGTGCTGCCCTGATAGACCCAAGGGAGCCCTACAAACTGACATCAGGAACCTGGACTGCTGAGTTTTCTTTCCCAGGGAAAATGGAAAAAGGATGTGCCCAGGGGCCCCTGGCCCTGACTGCAAAAAATCCTTATATCTAAGGATGGACCCCACACCGAAGTTGTCCCCACCTCAAACTTGTGCTGCCCTGATAGACCCAAGGCAGCCCTACAAACTGACATCAGGTACGTGGACTGCTGAGTTTTCTTTCCCAGGGAAAATGGAAAAAGGATGTGCCCAGGGGCCCCTGGCCCTGACTGCAAAAAATCCTTATATCGAAGGATGGACCCCACACCGAAGCTGTCCCCACCTCAAACTTGTGCTGCCCTGATAGACCCAAGGGAGCCCTACAAACTGACATCAGGAACCTGGACTGCTGAGTTTTCTTTCCCAGGGAAAATGGAAAAAGGATGTGCCCAGGGGCCCCTGGCCCTGGGCCCCTGGTCCTGACTGCAAAAAATCCTTATATCGAAGGATGGACCCCACACCGAAGTTGTCCCCACCTCAAACTTGTGCTGCCCTGATAGACCCAAGGGAGCCCTACAAACTGACATCAGGAACCTGGACTGCTGAGTTTTCTTTCCCAGGGAAAATGGAAAAAGGTTGTGCCTAGGGGCCCCTGTCCCTGGGCCCCTGGCCCTGACTGCAAAGAATCCTTATATCGAAGGATGGACCCCACACAGAAGTTGTCCCCACCTGAAACTTGTGCTGCCCTGATAGACCCAAGGCAGCCCTACAAACTGACATCAGGAACTCGGACTGCTGAGTTTTCTTTCCCAGGGAAAATGGAAAAAGGATATGCCCACGGGCCCCTGGCCCTGACTGCAAAGAATCCTTATATCGAAGGATGGACCCCACACCGAAGTTGTCCCCACCTCAAACTTGTGCTGCCCTGATAGACCCAAGGGAGCCCTACGAACTGACATCAGGAACCTGGACTGCTGAGTTTTCTTTCTCAGGGAAAATGGAAAAAGGATGTGCCCAGGGCCCCTAGCCCTGGGCAGGGACCTCACTGCAAGAAATCCTTATATCGAAGGATGGATCCCACACCGAAGTTGTCCCCACATCAAACTTGTGCTGCCCTGATAGACCCAAGGGAGCCCTACAAACTGACATCAGGAACCTGGACTGCTGAGTTTTCTTTCCCAGGGAAAATGGAAAAAGGATGTGCCCAGGGGCCCCCTGCCCTGGGCAGGCACCTTAGTACAAGAAATCCTTATATCGAAGGATGGAAACCACACCAAAGTTGTCCCCACCTCAAACTTGTGCTGCCCTGATAGACCCAAGGGAGCCCTACAAACTGACATCAGGAACCTGGACTGCTGAGTTTTCTTTCCCAGGGAAAATGGAAAAAGGATGTGCCCAGGGGGCCCCTGCCCTGGGCAGGCACCTTAGTACAAGAAATCCTTATATCGAAGGATGGACCCCACACCAAAGTTGTCCCCACCTCAAACTTGTGCTGCCCTGATAGACCCAAGGGAGCCCTACAAACTGACATCAGGAACCTGGACTGCTGAGTTTTCTTTCCCAGGGAAAATGGAAAAAGGTTGTGCCCAGGGGCCCCTGGCCCTGGGCCCCTGGCCCTGACTGCAAAAAATCCATATATCGAAGGATGGACCCTACACCGAAGTTGTCCCCACCTCAAACTTGTGCTGCCCTGATAGACCCAAGGGAGCCCTACAAACTGACATCAGGAACCTGGACTGCTGAGTTTTCTTTCCCAGGGAAAATGGAAAAAGGATGTGCCCAGGGGCCCCTGGCCCTGACTTCAAAAAATCCTTATATCGAAGGATGGATTCCACACCGAAGTTGTCCCCACCTCAAACTTGTGCTGCCCTGATAGACCCAAGGGAGCCCTACAAACTGACATCAGGAACCTGGACTGCTGAGTTTTCTTTCCCAGGGAAAATGGAAAAAGGATGTGCCCAGGGGCCCCTGGCCCTGACTGCAAAGAATCCTTATATCGAAGGATGGACCCCACACCGAAGTTGTCCCCACCTCAAACTTGTGCTGCCCTGATAGACCCAAGGGAGCCCTACGAACTGGCATCAGGAACCTGGACTGCTGAGTTTTCTTTCTCAGGGAAAATGGCCAAAGGATGTGCCCAGGGCCCCTAGCCCTGGGCAGGGACCTCACTGCAAGAAATCCTTATATCGAAGGATGGACCCCACACCGAAGTTGTCCCCACCTCAAACTTGTGCTGCCCTGATAGACCCAAGGGAGCCCTACAAACTGACATCAGGAACCTGGACTGCTGAGTTTTCTTTCCCAGGGAAAATGGAAAAAGGATGTGCCCAGGGGCCCCCTGCCCTGGGCAGGCACCTTAGTACAAGAAATCCTTATATCGAAGGATGGACCCCACACCAAAGTTGTCCCCACCTCAAACTTGTGCTGCCCTGATAGACCCAAGGGAGCCCTACAAACTGACATCAGGAACCTGGGCTGCTGAGTTTTCTTTCCCAGGGAAAATGGAAAAAGGATGTGCCCAGGGGCCCCTGGCCCTGACTGCAAAGAATCCTTATATCGAAGGATGGACCCCACACCGAAGTTGTGCCCACCTCAAACTTGTGCTGCCCTGATAGACCCAAGGGAGCCCTACAAACTGACATCAGGAACCTGGGCTGCTGAGTTTTCTTTCCCAGGGAAAATGGAAAAAGGATGTGCCCAGGGGCCCCTGGCCCTGACTTCAAGAAATCCTTATATCGAAGGATGGATTCCACACCGAAGTTGTCCCCACCTCAAACTTGTGCTGCCCTGATAGACCCAAGGGAGCCCTAAAAACTGACATCAGGAACCTGGACTGCTGAGTTTTCTTTCCCAGGGAAAATGGAAAAAGGATGTGCCCAGGGGCCCCTGGCCCTGACTGCAAAAAATCCTTATATCGAAGGATGGACCCCACACTGAAGTTGTCCCCACCTCAAACTTGTGCTGCCCTGATAGACCCAAGGGAGCCCTACAAACTGACATCAGGAACCTGGACTGCTGAGTTTTCTTTCTCAGGGAAAATGGCCAAAGGATGTGCCCAGGGCCCCTAGCCCTGGGCAGGGACCTCACTGCAAGAAATCCTTATATCGAAGGATGTACCCCACACCGAAGTTGTCACCACCTCAAACTTGTGCTGCCCTGATAGACCCAAGGGAGCCCTACAAACTGACATCAGGAACCTGGACTGCTGAGTTTTCTTTCCCAGGGAAAATGGAAAAAGGATGTGCCCAGGGGCCCCTGGCCCTGACTGCAAAGAATCCTTATATCGAAGGATGGACCCCACACCGAAGTTGTCCCCACCTCAAACTTGTGCTGCCCTGATAGACCCAAGGGAGCCCTACGAACTGGCATCAGGAACCTGGACTGCTGAGTTTTCTTTCTCAGGGAAAATGGCCAAAGGATGTGCCCAGGGCCCCTAGCCCTGGGCAGGGACCTCACTGCAAGAAATCCTTATATCGAAGGATGGACCCCACACCGAAGTTGTCCCCACCTCAAACTTGTGCTGCCCTGATAGACCCAAGGGAGCCCTACAAACTGACATCAGGAACCTGGACTGCTGAGTTTTCTTTCCCAGGGAAAATGGAAAAAGGATGTGCCCAGGGGCCCCCTGCCCTGGGCAGGCACCTTAGTACAAGAAATCCTTATATCGAAGGATGGACCCCACACCAAAGTTGTCCCCACCTCAAACTTGTGCTGCCCTGATAGACCCAAGGGAGCCCTACAAACTGACATCAGGAACCTGGGCTGCTGAGTTTTCTTTCCCAGGGAAAATGGAAAAAGGATGTGCCCAGGGGCCCCTGGCCCTGACTGCAAAGAATCCTTATATCGAAGGATGGACCCCACACCGAAGTTGTGCCCACCTCAAACTTGTGCTGCCCTGATAGACCCAAGGGAGCCCTACAAACTGACATCAGGAACCTGGGCTGCTGAGTTTTCTTTCCCAGGGAAAATGGAAAAAGGATGTGCCCAGGGGCCCCTGGCCCTGACTTCAAGAAATCCTTATATCGAAGGATGGATTCCACACCGAAGTTGTCCCCACCTCAAACTTGTGCTGCCCTGATAGACCCAAGGGAGCCCTAAAAACTGACATCAGGAACCTGGACTGCTGAGTTTTCTTTCCCAGGGAAAATGGAAAAAGGATGTGCCCAGGGGCCCCTGGCCCTGACTGCAAAAAATCCTTATATCGAAGGATGGACCCCACACTGAAGTTGTCCCCACCTCAAACTTGTGCTGCCCTGATAGACCCAAGGGAGCCCTACAAACTGACATCAGGAACCTGGACTGCTGAGTTTTCTTTCTCAGGGAAAATGGCCAAAGGATGTGCCCAGGGCCCCTAGCCCTGGGCAGGGACCTCACTGCAAGAAATCCTTATATCGAAGGATGTACCCCACACCGAAGTTGTCACCACCTCAAACTTGTGCTGCCCTGATAGACCCAAGGGAGCCCTACAAACTGACATCAGGAACCTGGACTGCTGAGTTTTCTTTCCCAGGGAAAATGGAAAAAGGATGTGCCCAGGGGCCCCTGGCCCTGACTGCAAAGAATCCTTATATCGAAGGATGGACCCCACACCGAAGTTGTGCCCACCTCAAACTTGTGCTGCCCTGATAGACCCAAGGGAGCCCTACAAACTGACATCAGGAACCTGGGCTGCTGAATTTTCTTTCCCAGGGAAAATGGAAAAAGGATGTGCCCAGGGGCCCCTGGCCCTGGGCCCCTGGCCCGGACTGCAAAGAATCCTTATATCGAAGGATGGACCCCACACCGAAGTTGTCCCCACCTCAAACTTGTGCTGCCCTGATAGACCCAAGGGAGCCCTACAAACTGACATCAGGAACCTGGACTGCTGAGTTTTCTTTCCCAGGGAAAATGGAAAAAGGTTGTGCCCGGGGGCCCCTGGCCCTGGGCCCCTGGCCCTGACTGCAAAAAATCCTTATATCGAAGGATGGACCCCACTCCAAAGTTGTCCCCACCTCAAACTTGTGCTGCCCTGATAGACCCAAGGCAGCCCTACAAACTGACATCAGGAACTTGGACTGCTGAGTTTTCTTTCCCAGGGAAAATGGACAAAGGATATGCCCACGGGCCCCTGGCCCTGACTGCAAAGAATCCTTATAACGAAGGATGGACCCCACACCGAAGATGTCCCCACCTCAAACTTGTGGTGCCCTGATACAGCCAAGGGAGCCCTACAAACTGACATCAGAAACCTGGACTGCTGAGTTTTCTTTCCCAGGGAAAATGGCCAAAGGATGTGCCCGGGGGCCCCTGGCCCTGACTGCAAAAAATCCTTATATCGAAGGATGGACCCCACACCGAAGTTGTCCCCACCTCAAACTTGTGCTGCCCTGATAGACCCAAGGGAGCCCTACAAACTGACATCAGGAACCTGGACTGCTGAGTTTTCTTTCCCAGGGAAAATGGAAAAAGGTTGTGTCCAGGGGCCCCTGGCCTTAGGCCCCTGGCCCTGACTGCAAAGAATCCTTATATCGAAGGATGGACCCCACACCGAAATTGTCCCCACCTCAAACTTGTGCTGCCCTGATAGACCCAAGGGAGCCCTACAAACTGACATCAGGAACCTGGACTGCTGAGTTTTCTTTCCCAGGGAAAATGGAAAAAGGATGTGCCCAGGGGCCCCTGGCCCTGGGCCCCTGGCCCTGACTGCAAAGAATCCTTATATCGAAGGATGGACCCCACACCGAAGATGTCCCCACCTCAAACTTGTGGTGCCCTGATACACCCAAGAGAGCCCTACAAACTGACATCAGGAACCTGGACTGCTGAGTTTTCTTTCCCAGGGAAAATGGAAAAAGGTTGTGCCTAGGGGCCCCTGGCCCTGGGCCCCTAGCCCTGACTGCAAAAAATCCTTATATCGAAGGATGGACCCCACACAGAAGTTGTCCCCACCTCAAACTTGTGCTGCCCTGATAGATCCAAGGCAGCCCTACAAACTGACATCAGGAACCTGGACTACTGAGTTTTCTTTCCCAGGGAAAATGGACAAAGGATATGTCCACGGGCCCCTGGCCCTGACTGCAACGAATCCTTATATCGAAGGATGGACCCCACACCAAAGTTGTCCCCACCTCAAACTTGTGCTGCCCTGATAGACCCAAGGGAGCCCTACAAACTGACATCAGAAACCTGGACTGCTGAGTTTTCTTTCCCAGGGAAAATGGAAAAAGGATGTGCCCGGGGGCCCCTGGCCCTGACTGCAAAAAATCCTTATATCGAAGGATGGATTCCACACCGAAGTTGTCCCCACCTCAAACTTGTGCTGCCCTGATAGACCCAAGGGAGCCCTACAAACTGACATCAGGAACCTGGACTGCTGAGTTTTCTTTCCCAGGGAAAATGGAAAAAGGATGTGCCCAGGGGCCCCTGGCCCTTGGCTGGGACCTCGCTGCAAAGAATCCTTATATCGAAGGATGGACCCCACACCGAAGTTGTCCCCACCTCAAACTTGTGCTGCCCTGATAGACCCAAGGGAGCCCTACAAACTGACATCAGGAACCTGGACTGCTGAGTTTTCTTCCCCAGGGAAAATGGAAAAAGGATGTGCCCAGGGGCTCCTGGCCCTGACTGCAAAAAATCCTTATATCGAAGGATGGACCCCACACCGAAGCTGTCCCCACCTCAAACTTGTGCTGCCCTGATAGACCCAAGGGAGCCCTACAAACTGACATCAGGAACCTGGACTGCTGAGTTTTCTTTCCCAGGGAAAATGGAAAAAGGATGTGCCAGGGGTCCCTGGCCCTGGGCCCCTGGCCCTGACTGCAAAGAATCCTTATATCGAAGGATGGACCCCACACCGAAGATGTCCCCACCTCAAACTTGTGGTGCCCTGACACACCCAAGGGAGCCCTACAAACTGACATCAGGAACCTGGACTGCTGAGTTTTCTTTCCCAGGGAAAATGGAAAAAGGTTGTGCCTAGGGGCCCCTGGCCCTGGGCCCCTGGCCCTGACTACAAAAAATCCTTATATCGAAGGATGGACCCCACTCCAAAGTTGTCCCCACCTCAAACTTGTGCTGCCCTGATAGACCCAAGGCAGCCCTACAAACTGACATCAGGAACTTGGACTGCTGAGTTTTCTTTCCCAGGGAAAATGGACAAAGGATATGCCCACGGGCCCCTGGCCCTGACTGCAAAGAATCCTTATAACGAAGGATGGACCCCACACCGAAGATGTCCCCACCTCAAACTTGTGGTGCCCTGATACAGCCAAGGGAGCCCTACAAACTGACATCAGAAACCTGGACTGCTGAGTTTTCTTTCCCAGGGAAAATGGCCAAAGGATGTGCCCGGGGGCCCCTGGCCCTGACTGCAAAAAATCCTTATATCGAAGGATGGATTCCACACCGAAGTTGTCCCCACCTCAAACTTGTGCTGCCCTGATAGACCCAAGGGAGCCCTACAAACTGACATCAGGAACCTGGACTGCTGAGTTTTCTTTCCCAGGGAAAATGGAAAAAGGTTGTGTCCAGGGGCCCCTGGCCTTAGGCCCCTGGCCTTGACTGCAAAGAATCCTTATATCGAAGGATGGACACCACACCGAAATTGTCCCCACCTCAAACTTGTGCTGCCCTGATAGACCCAAGGGAGCCCTAAAAACTGACATCAGGAACCTGGACTGCTGAGTTTTCTTTCTCAGGGAAAATGGAAAAAGTTTGTGCCCAGGGCCCCTAGACCTGGGCAGGGACCTCACTGCAAGAAATCCTTATATCGAAGGATGGACCCCACACCGAAGTTGTCCCCACCTCAAACTTGTGCTGCCCTGATACACCCAAGGGAGCCCTACAAACTGACATCAGGAACCTGGACTGCTGAGTTTTCTTTCCCAGGGAAAATGGAAAAAGGATGTGCCCAGGGGGCCCCTGCCCTGGGCAGGCACCTTAGTACAAGAAATCCTTATATCGAAGGATGGACCCCACACCAAAGTTGTCCCCACCTCAAACTTGTGCTGCCCTGATAGACCCAAGGGAGCCCTACAAACTGACATCAGGAACCTGGACTGCTGAGTTTTCTTTCCCAGTGAAAATGGAAAAAGGATGTGCCCAGGGGCCCCTGGCCCTGACTGCAAAGAATCCTTATATCGAAGGATGGACCCCACACCAAAGCTGTCCCCACCTCAAACTTGTGCTGCCCTGATAGACCCAAGGGAGCCCTACAAACTGACATCAGGAACCTGGACTGCTGAGTTTTCTTTCCCAGGGAAAATGGAAAAAGGATGTGCCCAGGGGCCCCTAGCCCTGACTGCAAAAAATCCTTATATCGAAGGATGGACCCCACACCGAAGCTGTCCCCACCTCAAACTTGTGCTGCCCTGATAGACCCAAGGGAGCCCTACAAACTGACATCAGGAACCTGGACTGCTGAGTTTTCTTTCCCAGGGAAAATGGAAAAAGGATGTGCCCAGGGGCCCCTGGCCCTTGGCTGGGACCTCGCTGCAAAGAATCCTTATATCGAAGGATGGACCCCACACCGAAGTTGTCCCCACCTCAAACTTGTGCTGCCCTGATAGACCCAAGGGAGCCCTACAAACTGACATCAGGAACCTGGACTGCTGAGTTTTCTTTCCCAGGGAAAATGGAAAAAGGATGTGCCCAGGGGCCCCTGGCCCTGACTTCAAGAAATCCTTATATCGAAGGATGGACCCCACACCAAAGTTGTCCCCACCTCAAACTTGTGCTGCCCTGAAAGACCCAAGGGAGCCCTACAAACTGACATCAGGAACCTGGACTGCTGAGTTTTCTTTCCCAGGGAAAATGGAAAAAGGATGTGCCCAGGGACGCCTGGCCCTGACTGCAAAGTATCCTTATATCGAAGGATGGACCCCACACTGAAGATGTCCCCAGCTCAAACTTGTGCTGCCCTGATAGACCCAAGGGAGCCCTACAAACTGACATCAGGAACCTGGACTGCTGAGTTTTCTTTCCCAGGGAAAATGGAAAAAGGATGTGCCCAGGGGCCCCTGGCCCTGACTGCAAAAAATCCTTATATCTAAGGATGGACCCCACACCGAAGTTGTCCCCACCTCAAACTTGTGCTGCCCTGATAGACCCAAGGCAGCCCTACAAACTGACATCAGGTACGTGGACTGCTGAGTTTTCTTTCCCAGGGAAAATGGAAAAAGGATGTGCCCAGGGGCCCCTGGCCCTGACTGCAAAAAATCCTTATATCGAAGGATGGACCCCACACCGAAGCTGTCCCCACCTCAAACTTGTGCTGCCCTGATAGACCCAAGGGAGCCCTACAAACTGACATCAGGAACCTGGACTGCTGAGTTTTCTTTCCCAGGGAAAATGGAAAAAGGATGTGCCCAGGGGCCCCTGGCCCTGGGCCCCTGGTCCTGACTGCAAAAAATCCTTATATCGAAGGATGGACCCCACACCGAAGTTGTCCCCACCTCAAACTTGTGCTGCCCTGATAGACCCAAGGGAGCCCTACAAACTGACATCAGGAACCTGGACTGCTGAGTTTTCTTTCCCAGGGAAAATGGAAAAAGGTTGTGCCTAGGGGCCCCTGTCCCTGGGCCCCTGGCCCTGACTGCAAAGAATCCTTATATCGAAGGATGGACCCCACACAGAAGTTGTCCCCACCTGAAACTTGTGCTGCCCTGATAGACCCAAGGCAGCCCTACAAACTGACATCAGGAACTTGGACTGCTGAGTTTTCTTTCCCAGGGAAAATGGAAAAAGGATATGCCCACGGGCCCCTGGCCCTGACTGCAAAGAATCCTTATATCGAAGGATGGACCCCACACCGAAGTTGTCCCCACCTCAAACTTGTGCTGCCCTGATAGACCCAAGGGAGCCCTACGAACTGACATCAGGAACCTGGACTGCTGAGTTTTCTTTCTCAGGGAAAATGGAAAAAGGATGTGCCCAGGGCCCCTAGCCCTGGGCAGGGACCTCACTGCAAGAAATCCTTATATCGAAGGATGGATCCCACACCGAAGTTGTCCCCACATCAAACTTGTGCTGCCCTGATAGACCCAAGGGAGCCCTACAAACTGACATCAGGAACCTGGACTGCTGAGTTTTCTTTCCCAGGGAAAATGGAAAAAGGATGTGCCCAGGGGCCCCCTGCCCTGGGCAGGCACCTTAGTACAAGAAATCCTTATATCGAAGGATGGAACCCACACCAAAGTTGTCCCCACCTCAAACTTGTGCTGCCCTGATAGACCCAAGGGAGCCCTACAAACTGACATCAGGAACCTGGACTGCTGAGTTTTCTTTCCCAGGGAAAATGGAAAAAGGATGTGCCCAGGGGGCCCCTGCCCTGGGCAGGCACCTTAGTACAAGAAATCCTTATATCGAAGGATGGACCCCACACCAAAGTTGTCCCCACCTCAAACTTGTGCTGCCCTGATAGACCCAAGGGAGCCCTACAAACTGACATCAGGAACCTGGACTGCTGAGTTTTCTTTCCCAGGGAAAATGGAAAAAGGTTGTGCCCAGGGGCCCCTGGCCCTGGGCCCCTGGCCCTGACTGCAAAAAATCCATATATCGAAGGATGGACCCTACACCGAAGTTGTCCCCACCTCAAACTTGTGCTGCCCTGATAGACCCAAGGGAGCCCTACAAACTGACATCAGGAACCTGGACTGCTGAGTTTTCTTTCCCAGGGAAAATGGAAAAAGGATGTGCCCAGGGGCCCCTGGCCCTGACTTCAAGAAATCCTTATATCGAAGGATGGATTCCACACCGAAGTTGTCCCCACCTCAAACTTGTGCTGCCCTGATAGACCCAAGGGAGCCCTACAAACTGACATCAGGAACCTGGACTGCTGAGTTTTCTTTCCCAGGGAAAATGGAAAAAGGATGTGCCCAGGGGCCCCTGGCCCTGACTGCAAAGAATCCTTATATCGAAGGATGGACCCCACACCGAAGTTGTCCCCACCTCAAACTTGTGCTGCCCTGATAGACCCAAGGGAGCCCTACGAACTGACATCAGGAACCTGGACTGCTGAGTTTTCTTTCTCAGGGAAAATGGCCAAAGGATGTGCCCAGGGCCCCTAGCCCTGGGCAGGGACCTCACTGCATGAAATCCTTATATCGAAGGATGGACCCCACACCGAAGTTGTCCCCACCTCAAACTTGTGCTGCCCTGATAGACCCAAGGGAGCCCTACAAACTGACATCAGGAACCTGGACTGCTGAGTTTTCTTTCCCAGGGAAAATGGAAAAAGGATGTGCCCAGGGGCCCCCTGCCCTGGGCAGGCACCTTAGTACAAGAAATCCTTATATCGAAGGATGGACCCCACACCAAAGTTGTCCCCACCTCAAACTTGTGCTGCCCTGATAGACCCAAGGGAGCCCTACAAACTGACATCAGGAACCTGGGCTGCTGAGTTTTCTTTCCCAGGGAAAATGGAAAAAGGATGTGCCCAGGGGCCCCTGGCCCTGACTGCAAAGAATCCTTATATCGAAGGATGGACCCCACACCGAAGTTGTCCCCACCTCAAACTTGTGCTGCCCTGATAGACCCAAGGGAGCCCTACAAACTGACATCAGGAACCTGGGCTGCTGAGTTTTCTTTCCCAGGGAAAATGGAAAAAGGATGTGCCCAGGGGCCCCTGGCCCTGACTTCAAGAAATCCTTATATCGAAGGATGGATTCCACACCGAAGTTGTCCCCACCTCAAACTTGTGCTGCCCTGATAGACCCAAGGGAGCCCTACAAACTGACATCAGGAACCTGGACTGCTGAGTTTTCTTTCTCAGGGAAAATGGCCAAAGGATGTGCCCAGGGCCCCTAGCCCTGGGCAGGGACCTCACTGCAAGAAATCCTTATATCGAAGGATGTACCCCACACCGAAGTTGTCACCACCTCAAACTTGTGCTGCCCTGATAGACCCAAGGGAGCCCTACAAACTGACATCAGGAACCTGGACTGCTGAGTTTTCTTTCCCAGGGAAAATGGAAAAAGGTTGTGCCCGGGGGACCCTAGCCCTGACTGCAAAGAATCCTTATATCGAAGGATGGACCCCACACCGAAGTTGTGCCCACCTCAAACTTGTGCTGCCCTGATAGACCCAAGGGAGCCCTACAAACTGACATCAGGAACCTGGGCTGCTGAGTTTTCTTTCCCAGGGAAAATGGAAAAAGGATGTGCCCAGGGGCCCCTGGCCCTGGGCCCCTGGCCCGGACTGCAATGAATCCTTATATCGAAGGATGGACCCCACTCCAAAGTTGTCCCCACCTCAAACTTGTGCTGCCCTGATAGACCCAAGGCAGCCCTACAAACTGACATCAGGAACTTGGACTGCTGAGTTTTCTTTCCCAGGGAAAATGGACAAAGGATATGCCCACGGGCCCCTGGCCCTGACTGCAAAGAATCCTTATAACGAAGGATGGACCCCACACCGAAGATGTCCCCACCTCAAACTTGTGGTGCCCTGATACAGCCAAGGGAGCCCTACAAACTGACATCAGAAACCTGGACTGCTGAGTTTTCTTTCCCAGGGAAAATGGCCAAAGGATGTGCCCGGGGGCCCCTGGCCCTGACTGCAAAAAATCCTTATATCGAAGGATGGATTCCACACCGAAGTTGTCCCCACCTCAAACTTGTGCTGCCCTGATAGACCCAAGGGAGCCCTACAAACTGACATCAGGAACCTGGACTGCTGAGTTTTCTTTCCCAGGGAAAATGGAAAAAGGTTGTGTCCAGGGGCCCCTGGCCTTAGGCCCCTGGCCTTGACTGCAAAGAATCCTTATATCGAAGGATGGACACCACACCGAAATTGTCCCCACCTCAAACTTGTGCTGCCCTGATAGACCCAAGGGAGCCCTAAAAACTGACATCAGGAACCTGGACTGCTGAGTTTTCTTTCTCAGGGAAAATGGAAAAAGTTTGTGCCCAGGGCCCCTAGACCTGGGCAGGGACCTCACTGCAAGAAATCCTTATATCGAAGGATGGACCCCACACCGAAGTTGTCCCCACCTCAAACTTGTGCTGCCCTGATACACCCAAGGGAGCCCTACAAACTGACATCAGGAACCTGGACTGCTGAGTTTTCTTTCCCAGGGAAAATGGAAAAAGGATGTGCCCAGGGGGCCCCTGCCCTGGGCAGGCACCTTAGTACAAGAAATCCTTATATCGAAGGATGGACCCCACACCAAAGTTGTCCCCACCTCAAACTTGTGCTGCCCTGATAGACCCAAGGGAGCCCTACAAACTGACATCAGGAACCTGGACTGCTGAGTTTTCTTTCCCAGTGAAAATGGAAAAAGGATGTGCCCAGGGGCCCCTGGCCCTGACTGCAAAGAATCCTTATATCGAAGGATGGACCCCACACCAAAGCTGTCCCCACCTCAAACTTGTGCTGCCCTGATAGACCCAAGGGAGCCCTACAAACTGACATCAGGAACCTGGACTGCTGAGTTTTCTTTCCCAGGGAAAATGGAAAAAGGATGTGCCCAGGGGCCCCTAGCCCTGACTGCAAAAAATCCTTATATCGAAGGATGGACCCCACACCGAAGCTGTCCCCACATCAAACTTGTGCTGCCCTGATAGACCCAAGGGAGCCCTACAAACTGACATCAGGAACCTGGACTGCTGAGTTTTCTTTCCCAGGGAAAATGGAAAAAGGATGTGCCCAGGGGCCCCTGGCCCTGACTGCAAAAAATCCTTACATCGAAGGATGGACCCCACACCAAAGTTGTCCCCACCTCAAACTTGTGCTGCCCTGATAGACCCAAGGGAGCCCTACAAACTGACATCAGGAACCTGGACTGCTGAGTTTTCTTTCCCAGGGAAGATGGAAAAAGGTTGTGCCCAGGGGCCCCTGGCCCTGGGCCCCTGGCCCTGACTGCAAAAAATCCATATATCGAAGGATGGACCCTACACCGAAGTTGTCCCCACCTCAAACTTGTGCTGCCCTGATAGACCCAAGGGAGCCCTACAAACTGACATCAGGAACCTGGACTGCTGAGTTTTCTTTCCCAGGGAAAATGGAAAAAGGATGTGCCCAGGGGCCCCTGGCCCTGACTTCAAGAAATCCTTATATCGAAGGATGGACCCCACACCAAAGTTGTCCCCACCTCAAACTTGTGCTGCCCTGAAAGACCCAAGGGAGCCCTACAAACTGACATCAGGAACCTGGACTGCTGAGTTTTCTTTCCCAGGGAAAATGGAAAAAGGATGTGCCCAGGGACCCCTGGCCCTGACTGCAAAGTATCCTTATATCGAAGGATGGACCCCACACTGAAGATGTCCCCAGCTCAAACTTGTGCTGCCCTGATAGACCCAAGGGAGCCCTACAAACTGACATCAGGAACCTGGACTGCTGAGTTTTCTTTCCCAGGGAAAATGGAAAAAGGATGTGCCCAGGGGCCCCTGGCCCTGACTGCAAAAAATCCTTATATCTAAGGATGGACCCCACACCGAAGTTGTCCCCACCTCAAACTTGTGCTGCCCTGATAGACCCAAGGCAGCCCTACAAACTGACATCAGGTACGTGGACTGCTGAGTTTTCTTTCCCAGGGAAAATGGAAAAAGGATGTGCCCAGGGGCCCCTGGCCCTGACTGCAAAATATCCTTATATCGAAGGATGGACCCCACACCGAAGCTGTCCCCACCTCAAACTTGTGCTGCCCTGATAGACCCAAGGGAGCCCTACAAACTGACATCAGGAACCTGGACTGCTGAGTTTTCTTTCCCAGGGAAAATGGAAAAAGGATGTGCCCAGGGGCCCCTGGCCCTGGGCCCCTGGTCCTGACTGCAAAAAATCCTTATATCGAAGGATGGACCCCACACCGAAGTTGTCCCCACCTCAAACTTGTGCTGCCCTGATAGACCCAAGGGAGCCCTACAAACTGACATCAGGAACCTGGACTGCTGAGTTTTCTTTCCCAGGGAAAATGGAAAAAGGTTGTGCCTAGGGGCCCCTGTCCCTGGGCCCCTGGCCCTGACTGCAAAGAATCCTTATATCGAAGGATGGACCCCACACAGAAGTTGTCCCCACCTGAAACTTGTGCTGCCCTGATAGACCCAAGGCAGCCCTACAAACTGACATCAGGAACTTGGACTGCTGAGTTTTCTTTCCCAGGGAAAATGGAAAAAGGATATGCCCACGGGCCCCTGGCCCTGACTGCAAAGAATCCTTATATCGAAGGATGGACCCCACACCGAAGTTGTCCCCACCTCAAACTTGTGCTGCCCTGATAGACCCAAGGGAGCCCTACGAACTGACATCAGGAACCTGGACTGCTGAGTTTTCTTTCTCAGGGAAAATGGAAAAAGGATGTGCCCAGGGCCCCTAGCCCTGGGCAGGGACCTCACTGCAAGAAATCCTTATATCGAAGGATGGATCCCACACCGAAGTTGTCCCCACATCAAACTTGTGCTGCCCTGATAGACCCAAGGGAGCCCTACAAACTGACATCAGGAACCTGGACTGCTGAGTTTTCTTTCCCAGGGAAAATGGAAAAAGGATGTGCCCAGGGGCCCCCTGCCCTGGGCAGGCACCTTAGTACAAGAAATCCTTATATCGAAGGATGGAACCCACACCAAAGTTGTCCCCACCTCAAACTTGTGCTGCCCTGATAGACCCAAGGGAGCCCTACAAACTGACATCAGGAACCTGGACTGCTGAGTTTTCTTTCCCAGGGAAAATGGAAAAAGGATGTGCCCAGGGGGCCCCTGCCCTGGGCAGGCACCTTAGTACAAGAAATCCTTATATCGAAGGATGGACCCCACACCAAAGTTGTCCCCACCTCAAACTTGTGCTGCCCTGATAGACCCAAGGGAGCCCTACAAACTGACATCAGGAACCTGGACTGCTGAGTTTTCTTTCCCAGGGAAAATGGAAAAAGGTTGTGCCCAGGGGCCCCTGGCCCTGGGCCCCTGGCCCTGACTGCAAAAAATCCATATATCGAAGGATGGACCCTACACCGAAGTTGTCCCCACCTCAAACTTGTGCTGCCCTGATAGACCCAAGGGAGCCCTACAAACTGACATCAGGAACCTGGACTGCTGAGTTTTCTTTCCCAGGGAAAATGGAAAAAGGATGTGCCCAGGGGCCCCTGGCCCTGACTTCAAGAAATCCTTATATCGAAGGATGGACCCCACACCGAAGTTGTCCCCACCTCAAACTTGTGCTGCCCTGATAGACCCAAGGGAGCCCTACGAACTGACATCAGGAACCTGGACTGCTGAGTTTTCTTTCTCAGGGAAAATGGCCAAAGGCTGTGCCCAGGGCCCCTAGCCCTGGGCAGGGACCTCACTGCAAGAAATCCTTATATCGAAGGATGGACCCCACACCGAAGTTGTCCCCACCTCAAACTTGTGCTGCCCTGATAGACCCAAGGGAGCCCTACAAACTGACATCAGGAACCTGGACTGCTGAGTTTTCTTTCCCAGGGAAAATGGAAAAAGGATGTGCCCAGGGGCCCCCTGCCCTGGGCAGGCACCTTAGTACAAGAAATCCTTATATCGAAGGATGGACCCCACACCAAAGTTGTCCCCACCTCAAACTTGTGCTGCCCTGATAGACCCAAGGGAGCCCTACAAACTGACATCAGGAACCTGGGCTGCTGAGTTTTCTTTCCCAGGGAAAATGGAAAAAGGATGTGCCCAGGGGCCCCTGGCCCTGACTTCAAGAAATCCTTATATCGAAGGATGGATTCCACACCGAAGTTGTCCCCACCTCAAACTTGTGCTGCCCTGATAGACCCAAGGGAGCCCTAAAAACTGACATCAGGAACCTGGACTGCTGAGTTTTCTTTCCCAGGGAAAATGGAAAAAGGATGTGCCCAGGGGCCCCTGGCCCTGACTGCAAAAAATCCTTATATCGAAGGATGGACCCCACACTGAAGTTGTCCCCACCTCAAACTTGTGCTGCCCTGATAGACCCAAGGGAGCCCTACAAACTGACATCAGGAACCTGGACTGCTGAGTTTTCTTTCTCAGGGAAAATGGCCAAAGGATGTGCCCAGGGCCCCTAGCCCTGGGCAGGGACCTCACTGCAAGAAATCCTTATATCGAAGGATGTACCCCACACCGAAGTTGTCACCACCTCAAACTTGTGCTGCCCTGATAGACCCAAGGGAGCCCTACAAACTGACATCAGGAACCTGGACTGCTGAGTTTTCTTTCCCAGGGAAAATGGAAAAAGGATGTGCCCAGGGGCCCCTGGCCCTGACTGCAAAGAATCCTTATATCGAAGGATGGACCCCACACCGAAGTTGTCCCCACCTCAAACTTGTGCTGCCCTGATAGACACAAGGGAGCCCTACAAACTGACATCAGGAACCTGGACTGCTGAGTTTTCTTTCCCAGGGAAAATGGAAAAAGGTTGTGCCCGGGGGACCCTAGCCCTGACTGCAAAGAATCCTTATATCGAAGGATGGACCCCACACCGAAGTTGTGCCCACCTCAAACTTGTGCTGCCCTGATAGACCCAAGGGAGCCCTACAAACTGACATCAGGAACCTGGGCTGCTGAGTTTTCTTTCCCAGGGAAAATGGAAAAAGGATGTGCCCAGGGGCCCCTGGCCCTGGGCCCCTGGCCCGGACTGCAAAGAATCCTTATATCGAAGGATGGACCCCACACCGAAGTTGTCCCCACCTCAAACTTGTGCTGCCCTGATAGACCGAAGGGAGCCCTACAAACTGACATCAGGAACCTGGACTGTTGAGTTTTCTTTCCAAGGGAAAATGGAAAAAGGATGTGCCCGGGGGCCCCTGGCCCTGACTGCAAAAAATCATTATATCGAAGGATGGATTCCACACCGAAGTTGTCCCCACCTCAAACTTGTGCTGCCCTGATAGACCCAAGGGAGCCCTACAAACTGACATCAGGAACCTGGACTGCTGAGTTTTCTTTCCCAGGGAAAATGGAAAAAGGATGTTCCCAGGGGCCCCTAGCCCTGACTGCAAAAAATCCTTATATCGAAGGATGGACCCCACACCGAAGTTATCCCCACCTCAAACTTGTGCTGCCCTGATACACCCAAGGGAGCCCTACAAACTGACATCAGGAATCTGGACCGCACAGTTTTCTTTCCCAGGGAAAATGGAAAAAGGATGTGCCCAGGGGCCCCCTGCCCTGGGCAGGCACCTTCGTACAAGAAATCCTTATATCGAAGGATGGATTCCACACCGAAGTTGTCCCCACCTCAAACTTGTGCTGCCCTGATAGACCCAAGGGAGCCCTACAAACTGACATCAGGAACTTGGACTGCTGAGTTTTCTTTCCCAGGGAAAATGGAAAAAGGATGTGCCCAGGGGCCCCTGGCCCTGGGCCCCTGGCCCGGACTGCAAAGAATCCTTATATCGAAGGATGGACCCCACACCGAAGTTGTCCCCACCTCAAACTTGTGCTGCCCTGATAGACCCAAGGGAGCCCTACAAACTGACATCAGGAACCTGGACTGCTGAGTTTTCTTTCCCAGGGAAAATGGAAAAAGGGTGTTCCCAGGGGCCCCTAGCCCTGACTGCAAAGAATCCTTATATCGAAGGATGGACCCCACACCGAAGTTGTCCCCACCTCAAAATTGTGCTGCCCTGATAGACCCAAGAGAGCCCTACAAACTGACATCAGGAACCTGGACCGCACAGTTTTCTTTCCAAGGGAAAATGGAAAAAGGATGTGCCCAGGGGCCCCTGGCCCTGACTTCAAGAAGTCCTTTTATTGAAGGATGCACCCCACACCGAAGTTGTCCCCACCTCAAACTTGTGCTGCCCTGATAGACCCAAGGGAGCCCTACAAACTGACATCAGGAACCTGGACTGCTGAGTTTTCTTTCCCAGGGAAAATGGAAAAAGGATGTGCCCAGGGGCCCCTGGCCCTGACTGCAAAAAATCCTTATATCGAAGGATGGACCCCACACCGAAGTTGTCCCCACCTCAAACTTGTGCTGCCCTGATAGACCCAAGGGAGCCCTACAAACTGACATCAGGAACCTGGACTGCTGAGTTTTCTTTCCCAGGGAAAATGGAAAAAGGAAGTGCCCGGGGGCCCCTGGCCCTGACTGCAAAAAATCCTTATATCAAAGGATGGATTCCACACCGAAGTTGTCCCCACCTCAAACTTGTGCTGCCCTGATAGACCCAAGGGAGCCCTACAAACTGACATCAGGAACCTGGACTGCTGAGTTTTCTTTCCCAGGAAAAATGGAAAAAGGATGTGCCCAGGGGCCCCCTGCCCTGGGCAGGCACCTTAGTACAAGTAATCCTTATATCGAAGGATGGACCCCACACCGAAGTTGTCCCCACCTCAAACTTGTGCTGCCCTGATACACCCAAGGGAGCCCTACAAACTGACATCAGGAACCTGAACTGCTGAATTTTCTTTCCCAGGGAAAATGGAAAAAGGATGTGCCCAGGGGCCCCTGGCCCTGGGCCCCTGGCCCGGACTGCAAAGAATCCTTATATCGAAGGATGGACCCCACACCAAAGTTGTCCCCACCTCAAACTTGTGCTGCCCTGATAGACCCAAGGGAGCCCTACAAACTGACATCAGCAACCTGGACTGCTGAGTTTTCTTTCCCAGGGAAAATGGAAAAAGGATGTGCCCAGGGGCCCCTAGCCCTGACTGCAAAAAATCATTATATCGAAGAATGGACCCCACACCGAAGTTGTCCCCACCTCAAACTTGTGCTGCCCTGATAGACCCAAGGGAGCCCTACAAACTGACATCAGGAACTTGGACTGCTGAGTTTTCTTTCCCAGGGAAAGTGGAAAAAGGATGTGCCCAGGGGCCCCTAGCCCTGACTGCAAAAAATCCTTATATCGAAGGATGGACCCCACACCGAAGCTGTCCCCACATCAAACTTGTGCTGCCCTGATAGACCCAAGGGAGCCCTACAAACTGACATCAGGAACCTGGACTGCTGAGTTTTCTTTCCCAGGGAAAATGGAAAAAGGATGTGCCCAGGGGCCCCTGGCCCTTGGCTGGGACCTCGCTGCAAAGAATCCTTATATCGAAGGATGGACCCCACACCGAAGTTGTCCCCACCTCAAACTTGTGCTGCCCTGATAGACCCAAGGGAGCCCTACAAACTGACATCAGGAACCTGGACGGCTGAGTTTTCTTCCCCAGGGAAAATGGAAAAAGGATGTGCCCAGGGGTCCCTGGCCCTGGGCCCCTGGCCCTGACTGCAAAAAATCCTTATATCGAAGGATGGACCCCACTCCAAAGTTGTCCCCACCTCAAACTTGTGCTGCCCTGATAGACCCAAGGCAGCCCTACAAACTGACATCAGGAACTTGGACTGCTGAGTTTTCTTTCCCAGGGAAAATGGACAAAGGATATGCCCACGGGCCCCTGGCCCTGACTGCAAAGAATCCTTATAACGAAGGATGGACCCCACACCGAAGATGTCCCCACCTCAAACTTGTGGTGCCCTGATACAGCCAAGGGAGCCCTACAAACTGACATCAGAAACCTGGACTGCTGAGTTTTCTTTCCCAGGGAAAATGGCCAAAGGATGTGCCCGGGGGCCCCTGGCCCTGACTGCAAAAAATCCTTATATCGAAGGATGGATTCCACACCGAAGTTGTCCCCACCTCAAACTTGTGCTGCCCTGATAGACCCAAGGGAGCCCTACAAACTGACATCAGGAACCTGGACTGCTGAGTTTTCTTTCCCAGGGAAAATGGAAAAAGGTTGTGTCCAGGGGCCCCTGGCCTTAGGCCCCTGGCCTTGACTGCAAAGAATCCTTATATCGAAGGATGGACCCCACACCGAAATTGTCCCCACCTCAAACTTGTGCTGCCCTGATAGACCCAAGGGAGCCCTACAAACTGACATCAGGAACCTGGACTGCTGAGTTTTCTTTCCCAGGGAAAATGGAAAAAGGATGTGCCCAGGGGCCCCTGGCCCTGACTGCAAAGAATCCTTATATCGAAGGATGGACCCCACACCGAAGTTGTCCCCACCTCAAACTTGTGCTGCCCTGATAGACCCAAGGGAGCCCTACGAACTGACATCAGGAACCTGGACTGCTGAGTTTTCTTTCTCAGGGAAAATGGAAAAAGTTTGTGCCCAGGGCCCCTAGACCTGGGCAGGGACCTCACTGCAAGAAATCCTTATATCGAAGGATGGACCCCACACCAAAGTTGTCCCCACCTCAAACTTGTGCTGCCCTGATAGACCCAAGGGAGCCCTACAAACTGACATCAGGAACCTGGACTGCTGAGTTTTCTTTCCCAGTGAAAATGGAAAAAGGATGTGCCCAGGGGCCCCTGGCCCTGACTGCAAAGAATCCTTATATCGAAGGATGGACCCCACACCGAAGTTGTCCACACCTCAAACTTGTGCTGTCCTGATAGACCCAAGGCAGCCCTAAAAACTGACATCAGGAACTTGGACTGCTGAGTTTTCTTTCCCAGGGAAAATGGAAAAAGTTTATGCCCACGGGCCCCTGGCCCTGACTGCAAAGAATCCTTATATCGAAGGATGGACCCCACACCAAAGCTGTCCCCACCTCAAACTTGTGCTGCCCTGATAGACCCAAGGGAGCCCTACAAACTGACATCAGGAACCTGGACTGCTGAGTTTTCTTTCCCAGGGAAAATGGAAAAAGGATGTGCCCAGGGGCCCCTGGCCCTTGGCTGGGACCTCGCTGCAAAGAATCCTTATATCGAAGGATGGACCCCACACCGAAGTTGTCCCCACCTCAAACTTGTGCTGCCCTGATAGACCCAAGGGAGCCCTACAAACTGACATCAGGAACCTGGACTGCTGAGTTTTCTTCCCCAGGGAAAATGGAAAAAGGATGTGCCCAGGGGCCTCTGGCCCTGACTGCAAAGAATCCTTATATCGAAGGATGGACCCCACACCGAAGTTGTCCCCACCTCAAACTTGTGCTGCCCTGATAGACCCAAGGGAGCCCTGCAAACTGACATCAGGAACCTGGACTGCTGAGTTTTCTTTCCCAGGGAAAATGGAAAAAGGTTGTGCCTAGGGGCCCCTGTCCCTGGGCCCCTGGCCCTGACTGCAAAGAATCCTTATATCGAAGGATGGACCCCACACAGAAGTTGTCCCCACCTGAAACTTGTGCTGCCCTGATAGACCCAAGGCAGCCCTACAAACTGACATCAGGAACCTGGACTGCTGAGTTTTCTTTCCCAGGGAAAATGGACAAAGGATATGCCCACGGGCCCCTGGCCCTGACTGCAAAGAATCCTTATATCGAAGGATGGACCCCACACCGAAGTTGTCCCCACCTCAAACTTGTGCTGCCCTGATAGACCCAAGGGAGCCCTACGAACTGACATCAGGAACCTGGACTGCTGAGTTTTCTTTCTCAGGGAAAATGGAAAAAGGATGTGCCCAGGGCCCCTAGCCCTGGGCAGGGACCTTACTGCAAGAAATCCTTATATCGAAGGATGGACCCCACACCGAAGTTGTCCCCACATCAAACTTGTGCTGCCCTGATAGACCCAAGGGAGCCCTACAAACTGACATCAGGAACCTGGACTGCTGAGTTTTCTTTCCCAGGGAAAATGGAAAAAGGATGTGCCCAGGGGCCCCTGCCCTGGGCAGGCACCTTAGTACAAGAAATCCTTATATCGAAGGATGGACCCTACACCAAAGTTGTCCCCACCTCAAACTTGTGCTGCCCTGATAGACCCAAGGGAGCCCTACAAACTGACATCAGGAACCTGGACTGCTGAGTTTTCTTTCCCAGGGAAAATGGAAAAAGGATGTGCCCAGGGGCCACTGGCCCTGGGCCCCTGGCCCTGACTGCAAAGAATCCTTATATCGAAGGATGGACCCCACACCGAAGTTGTCCCCACCTCAAAATTCTGCTGCCCTGATAGACCCAAGGGAGCCCTACAAACTGACATCAGGAACCTGGACTGCTGAGTTTTCTTTCCCAGTGAAAATGGAAAAAGGATGTGCCCAGGGGCCCCTGGCCCTGACTGCAAAGAATCCTTATATCGAAGGATGGACCCCACACCAAAGTTGTCCCCACCTCAAACTTGTGCTGCCCTGATAGACCCAAGGGAGCCCTACAAACTGACATCAGGAACCTGGACTGCTGAGTTTTCTTTCCCAGGGAAAATGGAAAAAGGATGTACCCAGGGCCCCTGGCGCTGGGCCCCTGGCCCTGACTGCAAAAAATCCTTATATCGAAGGATGGACCCTACACCGAAGTTGTCCCCACCTCAAAGTTGTGCTGTCCTGGTAGACCCAAGGCAGCCCTACAAACTGACATCAGGAACCTGGACTGCTGAGTTTTCTTTCCCAGGGAAAATGGAAAAAGGATGTGCCCAGGGGCCCCTGGCCCTGACTGCAAAAAATCCTTATATCGAAGGATGGATCCTACACCGAAGTTGTCCCCACCTCAAACTTGTGCTGCCCTGATAGACCCAAGGGAGCCCTACAAACTGACATCAGGAACCTGGACTGCTGAGTTTTCTTTCCCAGGGAAAATGGAAAAAGGTTGTGCCCAGGGGCCCCTGGCCCTGGGCCCCTGGCCCTGACTGCAAAAAATCCATATATCGAAGGATGGACCCTACACCGAAGTTGTCCCCACCTCAAACTTGTGCTGCCCTGATAGACCCAAGGGAGCCCTACAAACTGACATCAGGAACCTGGACTGCTGAGTTTTCTTTCCCAGGGAAAATGGAAAAAGTATGTGCCCAGGGGCCCCTGGCCCTGACTTCAAGAAATCCTTATATCGAAGGATGGATTCCACACCGAAGTTGTCCCCACCTCAAACTTGTGCTGCCCTGATAGACCCAAGGGAGCCCTAAAAACTGACATCAGGAACCTGGACTGCTGAGTTTTCTTTCCCAGGGAAAATGGAAAAAGGATGTGCCCAGGGGCCCCTGGCCCTGACTGCAAAGAATCCTTATATCGAAGGATGGACCCCACACCGAAGTTGTCCCCACCTCAAACTTGTGCTGCCCTGATAGACCCAAGGGAGCCCTACGAACTGACATCAGGAACCTGGACTGCTGAGTTTTCTTTCTCAGGGAAAATGGCCAAAGGATGTGCCCAGGGCCCCTAGCCCTGGGCAGGGACCTCACTGCAAGAAATCCTTATATCGAAGGATGGACCCCACACCGAAGTTGTCCCCACCTCAAACTTGTGCTGCCCTGATAGACCCAAGGGAGCCCTACAAACTGACATCAGGAACCTGGACTGCTGAGTTTTCTTTCCCAGGGAAAATGGAAAAAGGATGTGCCCAGGGGCCCCCTGCCCTGCACAGGCACCTTAGTACAAGAAATCCTTATATCGAAGGATGGACCCCACACCAAAGTTGTCCCCACCTCAAACTTGTGCTGCCCTGATAGACCCAAGGGAGCCCTACAAACTGACATCAGGAACCTGGGCTGCTGAGTTTTCTTTCCCAGGGAAAATGGAAAAAGGATGTGCCCAGGGGCCCCTGGCCCTGGGCCCCTGGCCCGGACTGCAAAGAATCCTTATATCGAAGGATGGACCCCACACCGAAGTTGTGCCCACCTCAAACTTGTGCTGCCCTGATAGACCCAAGGGAGCCCTACAAACTGACATCAGGAACCTGGACTGCTGAGTTTTCTTTCCCAGGGAAAATGGAAAAAGGATGTGCCCAGGGGCCCCGGGCCCTGACTGCAAAAAATCCTTATATCGAAGGATGGACCCCACACCGAAGTTGTCCCCACCTCAAACTTGTGCTGCCCTGATAGACCCAAGGGAGCCCTACAAACTGACATCAGGAACCTGGACTGCTGAGTTTTCTTTCCCAGGGAAAATGGAAAAAGGATGTGCCCAGGGGCCCCTGGCCCTGACTGCAAAGAATCCTTATATCGAAGGATGGACCCCACACCGAAGTTGTCCCCACCTCAAACTTGTGCTGCCCTGATAGACCCAAGGGAGCCCTACAAACTGACATCAGGAACCTGGACTGCTGAGTTTTCTTTCCCAGGGAAAATGGAAAAAGGATGTGCCCGGGGGCCCCTGGCCCTGACTGCAAAGAATCCTTATATTGAAGGATGGACCCCACACCGAAGTTGTCCCCACCTCAAACTTGTGCTGCCCTGATAGACCCAAGGGAGCCCTACAAACTGACATCAGGAACCTGGACTGCTGAGTTTTCTTTCCCAGGGAAAATGGAAAAAGGATGTGCCCAGGGGCCCCTGGCCCTGACTGCAAAAAATCCTTATATCTAAGGATGGACCCCACACCGAAGTTGTCCCCGCCTCAAACTTGTGCTGCCCTGATACACCCAAGGGAGCCCTACAAACTGACATCAGGTACGTGGACTGCTGAGTTTTCTTTCCCAGGGAAAATGGAAAAAGGATGTGCCCAGGGGCCCCTGGCCCTGACTGCAAAAAATCCTTATATCGAAGGATGGACCCCACACCGAAGTTGTCCCCACCTCAAACTTGTGCTGCCCTGATACACCCAAGGGAGCCCTACAAACTGACATCAGGAATCTGGACCGCACAGTTTTATTTCCCAGGGAAAATGGAAAAAGGATGTGCCCAGGGGCCCCCTGCCCTTGGCAGGCACCTTAGTACAAGAAATCCTTATATCGAAGGATGCACCCCACACCGAAGTTGTCCCCACCTCAAACTTGTGCTGCCCTGATAGACCCAAGGGAGCCCTACAAACTGACATCAGGAACCTGGACTGCTGAGTTTTCTTTCCCAGGGAAAATGGAAAAAGGATGTGCCCAGGGGCCCCTGGCCCTGACTGCAAAGAATCCTTATATCGAAGGATGGACCCCACACCGAAGTTGTCCCCACCTCAAACTTGTGCTGCCCTGATAGACCCAAGGGAGCCCTACAAACTGACATCAGGAACCTGGACTGCTGAGTTTTCTTTCCCAGGGAAAATGGAAAAAGGATGTGCCCGGGGGCCCCTGGCCCTGACTGCAAAGAATCCTTATATCGAAGGATGGACCCCACACCGAAGTTGTCCCCACCTCAAACTTGTGCTGCCCTGATAGACCCAAGGGAGCCCTACAAACTGACATCAGGAACCTGGACTGCTGAGTTTTCTTTCCCAGGGAAAATGGAAAAAGGATGTGCCCAGGGGCCCCTAGCCCTGGGCAGGGACCTCACTGCAAGAAATCCTTATATCGAAGGATGGACCCCACACCGAAGTTGTCACCACCTCAAACTTGTGCTGCCCTGATAGACCCAAGGGAGCCCTACAAACTGACATCAGGAACCTGGACTGCTGAGTTTTCTTTCCCAGGGAAAATGGAAAAAGGATGTGCCCAGGGGCCCCTGGCCCTGACTGCAAAGAATCCTTATATCGAAGGATGGACCCCACACCGAAGTTGTCCCCACCTCAAACTTGTGCTGCCCTGATAGACACAAGGGAGCCCTACAAACTGACATCAGGAACCTGGACTGCTGAGTTTTCTTTCCCAGGGAAAATGGAAAAAGGATGTGCCCGGGGGACCCTGGCCCTGACTGCAAAGAATCCTTATATCGAAGGATGGACCCCACACCGAAGTTGTGCCCACCTCAAACTTGTGCTGCCCTGATAGACCCAAGGGAGCCCTACAAACTGACATCAGGAACCTGGGCTGCTGAGTTTTCTTTCCCAGGGAAAATGGAAAAAGGATGTGCCCAGGGGCCCCTGGCCCTGGGCCCCTGGCCCGGAATGCAAAGAATCCTTATATCGAAGGATGGACCCCACACCGAAGTTGTCCCCACCTCAAACTTGTGCTGCCCTGATAGACCCAAGGGAGCCCTACAAACTGACATCAGTAACCTGGACTGTTGAGTTTTCTTTCCAAGGGAAAATGGAAAAAGGATGTGCCCGGGGGCCCCTGGCCCTGACTGCAAAAAATCATTATATCGAAGGATGGATTCCACACCGAAGTTGTCCCCACCTCAAACTTGTGCTGCCCTGATAGACCCAAGGGAGCCCTACAAACTGACATCAGGAACCTGGACTGCTGAGTTTTCTTTCCCAGGGAAAATGGAAAAAGGATGTTCCCAGGGGCCCCTAGCCCTGACTGCAAAAAATCCTTATATCGAAGGATGGACCCCACACCGAAGTTATCCCCACCTCAAACTTGTGCTGCCCTGATACACCCAAGGGAGCCCTACAAACTGACATCAGGAATCTGGACCGCATAGTTTTCTTTCCCAGGGAAAATGGAAAAAGGATGTGCCCAGGGGCCCCCTGCCCTGGGCAGGCACCTTAGTACAAGAAATCCCTTTATCGAAGGATGGATTCCACACCGAAGTTGTCCCCACCTCAAACTTGTGCTGCCCTGATAGACCCAAGGGAGCCCTACAAACTGACATCAGGAACTTGGACTGCTGAGTTTTCTTTCCCAGGGAAAATGGAAAAAGGATGTGCCCAGGGGCCCCTGGCCCTGGGCCCCTGGCCCGGACTGCAAAGAATCCTTATATCGAAGGATGGACCCCACACCGAAGTTGTCCCCACCTCAAACTTGTGCTGCCCTGATAGACCCTAGGGAGCCCTACAAACTGACATCAGGAATCTGGACCGCACAGTTTTATTTCCCAGGGAAAATGGAAAAAGGATGTGCCCAGGGGCCCCCTGCCCTGGGCAGGCACCTTAGTACAAGAAATCCTTATATCGAAGGATGCACCCCACACCGAAGTTGTCCCCACCTCAAACTTGTGCTGCCCTGATAGACCCAAGGGAGCCCTACAAACTGACATCAGGAACCTGGACTGCTGAGTTTTCTTTCCCAGGGAAAATGGAAAAAGGATGTGCCCAGGGGCCCCTAGCCCTGACTGCAAAAAATCCTTATATCTAAGGATGGACCCCACACCTAAGTTGTCCCCGCCTCAAACTTGTGCTGCCCTGATACACCCAAGGGAGCCCTACAAACTGACATCAGGAACCTGGACTGCTGAGTTTTCTTTCCCAGGGAAAATGGAAAAAGGATGTGCCCAGGGGCCCCTGGCCCTGACTGCAAAGAATCCTTATATCGAAGGATGGACCCCACACCGAAGTTGTCCCCACCTCAAAATTGTGCTGCCCTGATAGACCCAAGAGAGCCCTACAAACTGACATCAGGAACTTGGACCGCACAGTTTTCTTTCCAAGGGAAAATGGAAAAAGGATGTGCCCAGGGGCCCCTGGCCCTGACTTCAAGAAGTCCTTTTATTGAAGGATGCACCCCACACCGAAGTTGTCCCCACCTCAAACTTGTGCTGCCCTGATAGACCCAAGGGAGCCCTACAAACTGACATCAGGAACCTGGACTGCTGAGTTTTCTTTCCCAGGAAAAATGGAAAAAGGATGTGCCCAGGGGCCCCCTGCCCTGGGCAGGCACCTTAGTACAAGAAATCCTTATATCGAAGGATGGACCCCACACCAAAGCTGTCCCCACCTCAAACTTGTGCTGCCCTGATACACCCAAGGGAGCCCTACAAACTGACATCAGGAACCTGGACTGCTGAATTTTCTTTCCCAGGGAAAATAGAAAAAGGATGTGCCCGGGGGCCCCTGGCCCTGACTGCAAAGAATCCTTATATCGAAGGATGGACCCCACACCGAAGTTGTCCCCACCTCAAACTTGTGCTGCCCTGATAGACCCAAGGGAGCCCTACAAACTGACATCAGCAACCTGGACTGCTGAGTTTTCTTTCCCAGGGAAAATGGAAAAAGGATGTGCCCAGGGGCCCCTGGCCCGGAATGCAAAGAATCCTTATATCGAAGGATGGACCCCACACCGAAGTTGTCCCCACCTCAAACTTGTGCTGCCCTGATAGACACAAGGGAGCCCTACAAACTGACATCAGGAACCTGGACTGCTGAGTTTTCTTTCCCAGGGAAAATGGAAAAAGGATGTGCCCGGGGGCCCCTGGCCCTGACTGCAAAGAATCCTTATATCGAAGGATGGACCCCACACCGAAGTTGTCCCCACCTCAAACTTGTGCTGCCCTGATAGACCCAAGGGAGCCCTACAAACTGACATCAGGAACCTGGACTGCTGAGTTTTCTTTCCCAGGGAAAATGGAAAAAGGATGTGCCCGGGGGCCCCTAGCCCTGACTGCAAAGAATCCTTATATCGAAGGATGGACCCCACACCGAAGTTGTCCCCACCTCAAACTTGTGCTGCCCTGATACACCCAAGGGAGCCCTACAAATTGACATCAGGAACCTGGGCTGCTGAGTTTTCTTTCCCAGGGAAAATGGAAAAAGGATGTGCCCAGGGGCCCCTGGCCCTGGGCCCCTGGCCCGGACTGCAAAGAATCCTTATATCGAAGGATGGACCCCACACCGAAGTTGTCCCCACCTCAAACTTGTGCTGCCCTGATAGACCCAAGGGAGCCCTACAAACTGACATCAGGAACTTGGACTGCTGAGTTTTCTTTCCCAGGGAAAGTGGAAAAAGGATGTGCCCAGGGGCCCCTGGCCCTGACTGCAAAGAATCCTTATATCGAAGGATGGACCCCACACCGAAGTTGTCCCCACCTCAAACTTGTGCTGCCCTGATAGACCCAAGGGAGCCCTACAAACTGACATCAGGAACCTGGACTGCTGAGTTTTCTTTCTCAGGGAAAATGGCCAAAGGATGTGCCCAGGGCCCCTAGCCCTGGGCAGGGACCTCACTGCAAGAAATCCTTATATCGAAGGATGGACCCCACACCGAAGTTGTCACCACCTCAAACTTGTGCTGCCCTGATAGACCCAAGGGAGCCCTACAAACTGACATCAGGAACCTGGACTGCTGAGTTTTCTTTCCCAGGGAAAATGGAAAAAGGATGTGCCCAGGGGCCCCTGGCCCTGACTGCAAAGAATCCTTATATCGAAGGATGGACCCCACACCGAAGTTGTCCCCACCTCAAACTTGTGCTGCCCTGATAGACACAAGGGAGCCCTACAAACTGACATCAGGAACCTGGACTGCTGAGTTTTCTTTCCCAGGGAAAATGGAAAAAGGATGTGCCCGGGGGCCCCTGGCCCTGACTGCAAAGAATCCTTATATCGAAGGATGGACCCCACACCGAAGTTGTGCCCACCTCAAACTTGTGCTGCCCTGATAGACCCAAGGGAGCCCTACAAACTGACATCAGTAACCTGGACTGTTGAGTTTTCTTTCCAAGGGAAAATGGAAAAAGGATGTGCCCGGGGGCCCCTGGCCCTGACTGCAAAAAATCATTATATCGAAGGATGGATTCCACACCGAAGTTGTCCCCACCTCAAACTTGTGCTGCCCTGATAGACCCAAGGGAGCCCTACAAACTGACATCAGGAACCTGGACTGCTGAGTTTTCTTTCCCAGGGAAAATGGAAAAAGAATGTGCCCAGGGGCCCCTAGCCCTGACTGCAAAAAATCCTTATATCGAAGGATGGACCCCACACCGAAGTTATCCCCACCTCAAACTTGTGCTGCCCTGATACACCCAAGGGAGCCCTACAAACTGACATCAGGAATCTGGACCGCACAGTTTTCTTTCCCAGGGAAAATGGAAAAAGGATGTGCCCAGGGGCCCCCTGCCCTGGGCAGGCACCTTAGTACAAGAAATCCCTTTATCGAAGGATGGATTCCACACCGAAGTTGTCCCCACCTCAAACTTGTGCTGCCCTGATAGACCCAAGGGAGCCCTACAAACTGACATCAGGAACTTGGACTGCTGAGTTTTCTTTCCCAGGGAAAATGGAAAAAGGATGTGCCCAGGGGCCCCTGGCCCTGGGCCCCTGGCCCGGACTGCAAAGAATCCTTATATCGAAGGATGGACCCCACACCAAAGTTGTGCCCACCTCAAACTTGTGCTGCCCTGATAGACACAAGGGAGCCCTACAAACTGACATCAGGAACCTGGACTGCTGAGTTTTCTTTCCCAGGGAAAATGGAAAAAGGATGTGCCCGGGGGCCCCTGGCCCTGACTGCAAAGAATCCTTATATCGAAGGATGGACCCCACACCGAAGTTGTCCCCACCTCAAACTTGTGCTGCCCTGATAGACCCAAGGGAGCCCTACAAACTGACATCAGGAACCTGGACTGCTGAGTTTTCTTTCCCAGGGAAAATGGAAAAAGGATGTGCCCAGGGGCCCCTAGCCCTGACTGCAAAAAATCCTTATATCTAAGGATGGACCCCACACCTAAGTTGTCCCCGCCTCAAACTTGTGCTGCCCTGATACACCCAAGGGAGCCCTACAAACTGACATCAGGAACCTGGACTGCTGAGTTTTCTTTCCCAGGGAAAATGGAAAAAGGATGTGCCCAGGGGCCCCTGGCCCTGACTGCAAAGAATCCTTATATCGAAGGATGGACCCCACACCGAAGTTGTCCCCACCTCAAAATTGTGCTGCCCTGATAGACCCAAGAGAGCCCTACAAACTGACATCAGGAACCTGGACCGCACAGTTTTCTTTCCAAGGGAAAATGGAAAAAGGATGTGCCCAGGGGCCCCTGGCCCTGACTTCAAGAAGTCCTTTTATTGAAGGATGCACCCCACACCGAAGTTGTCCCCACCTCAAACTTGTGCTGCCCTGATAGACCCAAGGGAGCCCTACAAACTGACATCAGGAACCTGGACTGCTGAGTTTTCTTTCCCAGGAAAAATGGAAAAAGGATGTGCCCAGGGGCCCCCTGCCCTGGGCAGGCACCTTAGTACAAGAAATCCTTATATCGAAGGATGGACCCCACACCAAAGCTGTCCCCACCTCAAACTTGTGCTGCCCTGATAGACCCAAGGGAGCCCTACAAACTGACATCAGGAACCTGGACTGCTGAGTTTTCTTTCCCAGGGAAAATGGAAAAAGGATGTGCCCAGGGGCCCCTGGCCCTGGGCCCCTGGCCCTGACTGCAAAAAATCCTTATATCGAAGGATGGACCCCACACCGAAGTTGTCCCCACCTCAAACTTGTGCTGCCCTGATACACCCAAGGGAGCCCTACAAATTGACATCAGGAACCTGGGCTGCTGAGTTTTCTTTCCCAGGGAAAATGGAAAAAGGATGTGCCCAGGGGCCCCTGGCCCTGGGCCCCTGGCCCGGACTGCAAAGAATCCTTATATCGAAGGATGGACCCCACACCGAAGTTGTCCCCACCTCAAACTTGTGCTGCCCTGATAGACCCAAGGGAGCCCTACAAACTGACATCAGGAACTTGGACTGCTGAGTTTTCTTTCCCAGGGAAAGTGGAAAAAGGATGTGCCCAGGGGCCCCTGGCCCTGACTGCAAAGAATCCTTATATCGAAGGATGGACCCCACACCGAAGTTGTCCCCACCTCAAAATTGTGCTGCCCTGATAGACCCAAGGGAGCCCTACAAACTGACATCAGGAACCTGGACTGCTGAGTTTTCTTTCCCAGGGGAAATGGAAAAAGGATGTGCCCAGGGGCCCCTAGCCCTGACTGCAAAAAATCCTTATATCGAAGGATGGACCCCACACCGAAGTTGTCCCCACCTCAAACTTGTGGTGCCCTGATACACCCAAGGGAGCCCTACAAACTGACATCAGGAACCTGGACTGCTGAGTTTTCTTTCCCAGGGAAAATGGAAAAAGGATGTTCCCAGGGGCCCCTAGCCCTGACTGCAAATAATCCTTATATCGAAGGATGGACCCCACACCGAAGTTGTGCCCACCTCAAACTTGTGCTGCCCTGATAGACCCAAGGGAGCCCTACAAACTGACATCAGTAACCTGGACTGTTGAGTTTTCTTTCCAAGGGAAAATGGAAAAAGGATGTGCCCGGGGGCCCCTGGCCCTGACTGCAAAAAATCATTATATCGAAGGATGGATTCCACACCGAAGTTGTCCCCACCTCAAACTTGTGCTGCCCTGATAGACCCAAGGGAGCCCTACAAACTGACATCAGGAACCTGGACTGCTGAGTTTTCTTTCCCAGGGAAAATGGAAAAAGGATGTTCCCAGGGGCCCCTAGCCCTGACTGCAAAAAATCCTTATATCGAAGGATGGACCCCACACCGAAGTTATCCCCACCTCAAACTTGTGCTGCCCTGATACACCCAAGGGAGCCCTACAAACTGACATCAGGAATCTGGACCGCACAGTTTTCTTTCCCAGGGAAAATGGAAAAAGGATGTGCCCAGGGGCCCCCTGCCCTGGGCAGGCACCTTAGTACAAGAAATCCCTTTATCGAAGGATGGATTCCACACCGAAGTTGTCCCCACCTCAAACTTGTGCTGCCCTGATAGACCCAAGGGAGCCCTACAAACTGACATCAGGAACTTGGACTGCTGAGTTTTCTTTCCCAGGGAAAATGGAAAAAGGATGTGCCCAGGGGCCCCTGGCCCTGGGCCCCTGGCCCGGACTGCAAAGAATCCTTATATCGAAGGATGGACCCCACACCAAAGTTGTGCCCACCTCAAACTTGTGCTGCCCTGATAGACACAAGGGAGCCCTACAAACTGACATCAGGAACCTGGACTGCTGAGTTTTCTTTCCCAGGGAAAATGGAAAAAGGATGTGCCCGGGGGCCCCTGGCCCTGACTGCAAAGAATCCTTATATCGAAGGATGGACCCCACACCGAAGTTGTCCCCACCTCAAACTTGTGCTGCCCTGATAGACCCAAGGGAGCCCTACAAACTGACATCAGGAACCTGGACTGCTGAGTTTTCTTTCCCAGGGAAAATGGAAAAAGGATGTGCCCAGGGGCCCCTAGCCCTGACTGCAAAAAATCCTTATATCTAAGGATGGACCCCACACCTAAGTTGTCCCCGCCTCAAACTTGTGCTGCCCTGATACACCCAAGGGAGCCCTACAAACTGACATCAGGAACCTGGACTGCTGAGTTTTCTTTCCCAGGGAAAATGGAAAAAGGATGTGCCCAGGGGCCCCTGGCCCTGACTGCAAAGAATCCTTATATCGAAGGATGGACCCCACACCGAAGTTGTCCCCACCTCAAAATTGTGCTGCCCTGATAGACCCAAGAGAGCCCTACAAACTGACATCAGGAACCTGGACCGCACAGTTTTCTTTCCAAGGGAAAATGGAAAAAGGATGTCCCCAGGGGCCCCTGGCCCTGACTTCAAGAAGTCCTTTTATTGAAGGATGCACCCCACACCGAAGTTGTCCCCACCTCAAACTTGTGCTGCCCTGATAGACCCAAGGGAGCCCTACAAACTGACATCAGGAACCTGGACTGCTGAGTTTTCTTTCCCAGGAAAAATGGAAAAAGGATGTGCCCAGGGGCCCCCTGCCCTGGGCAGGCACCTTAGTACAAGAAATCCTTATATCGAAGGATGGATCCCACACCAAAGCTGTCCCCACCTCAAACTTGTGCTGCCCTGATACACCCAAGGGAGCCCTACAAACTGACATCAGGAACCTGGACTGCTGAATTTTCTTTCCCAGGGAAAATAGAAAAAGGATGTGCCCGGGGGCCCCTGGCCCTGACTGCAAAGAATCCTTATATCGAAGGATGGACCCCACACCGAAGTTGTCCCCACCTCAAACTTGTGCTGCCCTGATAGACCCAAGGGAGCCCTACAAACTGACATCAGGAACCTGGACTGCTGAGTTTTCTTTCCCAGGGAAAATGGAAAAAGGATGTGCCCAGGGGCCCCTGGCCCTGGGCCCCTGGCCCTGACTGCAAAAAATCCTTATATCGAAGGATGGACCCCACACCGAAGTTGTCCCCACCTCAAACTTGTGCTGCCCTGATACACCCAAGGGAGCCCTACAAATTGACATCAGGAACCTGGGCTGCTGAGTTTTCTTTCCCAGGGAAAATGGAAAAAGGATGTGCCCAGGGGCCCCTGGCCCTGGGCCCCTGGCCCGGACTGCAAAGAATCCTTATATCGAAGGATGGACCCCACACCGAAGTTGTCCCCACCTCAAACTTGTGCTGCCCTGATAGACCCAAGGGAGCCCTATAAACTGACATCAGGAACTTGGACTGCTGAGTTTTCTTTCCCAGGGAAAGTGGAAAAAGGATGTGCCCAGGGGCCCCTGGCCCTGACTGCAAAGAATCCTTATATCGAAGGATGGACCCCACACCGAAGTTGTCCCCACCTCAAAATTGTGCTGCCCTGATAGACCCAAGGGAGCCCTACAAACTGACATCAGGAACCTGGACTGCTGAGTTTTCTTTCCCAGGGAAAATGGAAAAAGGATGTGCCCAGGGGCCCCTAGCCCTGACTGCAAAAAATCCTTATATCGAAGGATGGACCCCACACCGAAGTTGTCCCCACCTCAAACTTGTGGTGCCCTGATAGACCCAAGGGAGCCCTACAAACTGACATCAGGAACCTGGACTGCTGAGTTTTCTTTCCCAGGGAAAATGGAAAAAGGATGTTCCCAGGGGCCCCTAGCCCTGACTGCAAATAATCCTTATATCGAAGGATGGACCCCACACCAAAGTTATCCCCACCTCAAACTTGTGCTGCCCTGATAGACCCAAGGGAGCCCTACAAACTGACATCAGGAATCTGGACCGCACAGTTTTCTTTCCCAGGGAAAATGGAAAAAGGATGTGCCCAGGGGCCCCCTGCCCTGGGCAGGCACCTTAGTACAAGAAATCCTTATATCGAAGGATGCACCCCACACCGAAGTTGTGCCCACCTCAAACTTGTGCTGCCCTGATAGACCCAAGGGAGCCCTACAAACTGACATCAGGAACCTGGACTGCTGAGTTTTCTTTCCCAGGGAAAATGGAAAAAGGATGTGCCCGGGGGCCCCTGGCCCTGACTGCAAAGAATCCTTATATCGAAGGATGGACCCCACACCGAAGTTGTCCCCACCTCAAACTTGTGCTGCCCTGATACACCCAAGGGAGCCCTACAAACTGACATCAGGGACCTGGACTGCTGAGTTTTCTTTCCCAGGGAAAATGGAAAAAGGGTGTGCCCAGGGGCCCCTGGCCCTGGGCTGGGACCTCACTGCAAAGAATGCTTATATCGAAGGATGGACCCCACACCGAAGTTGTCCCCACCTCAAACTTGTGCTGCCCTGATAGACCCAAGGGAGCCCTACAAACTGACATCAGCAACCTGGACTGCTGAGTTTTCTTTCCCAGGGAAAATGGAAAAAGGATGTGCCCGGGGGCCCCTAGCCCTGACTGCAAAGAATCCTTATATCGAAGGATGGACCCCACACCGAAGTTGTCCCCACCTCAAACTTGTGCTGCCCTGATAGATCCAAGGCAGCCCTACAAACTGACATCAGGAACCTGGACTGCTGAGTTTTCTTTCCCAGGGAAAATGGAAAAAGGATGTGCCCAGGGGCTCCTAGCCCTGGGCAGGGACCTCACTGCAAAGAATCCTTATATCGAAGGATGGATCCCACACCAAAGTTGTCCCCACCTCAAACTTGTGCTGCCCTGATAGACCCAAGGGAGCCCTACAAACTGACATCAGGAACCTGGACTGCTGAGTTTTCTTTCCCAGGGAAAATTCCCAAATGTCGTGCCCGGGGGCCCCTGGCCCTGACTGCAAAGAATCCTTATATCGAAGGATGCACCCCACACCGAAGTTGTCCCCACCTCAAACTTGTGCTGCCCTGATAGACCCAAGGGAGCCCTACAAACTGACATCAGGAACCTGGACTGCTGAGTTTTCTTTCCCAGGGAAAATGGAAAAAGGATGTGCCCAGGGGCCCCTGGCCCTGACTTCAAGAAGTCCTTTTATTGAAGGATGCACCCCACACCGAAGTTGTCCCCACCTCAAACTTGTGCTGCCCTGATAGACCCAAGGGAGCCCTACAAACTGACATCAGGAACCTGGACTGCTGAGTTTTCTTTCCCAGGAAAAATGGAAAAAGGATGTGCCCAGGGGCCCCTGGCCCTGGGCCCCTGGCCCTGACTGCAAAAAATCCTTATATCGAAGGATGGACCCCACACCGAAGTTGTCCCCACCTCAAACTTGTGCTGCCCTGATAGACCCAAGGGAGCCCTACAAACTGACATCAGGAACCTGGACTGCTGAGTTTTCTTTCCCAGGGAAAATGGAAAAAGGATGTGCCCAGGGGCCCCTGGCCCTGACTGCAAAGAATCCTTATATCGAAGGATGGACCCCACACCGAAGTTGTCCCCACCTCAAACTTGTGCTGCCCTGATAGACACAAGGGAGCCCTACAAACTGACATCAGGAACCTGGACTGCTGAGTTTTCTTTCCCAGGGAAAATGGAAAAAGGATGTGCCCGGGGGCCCCTGGCCCTGACTGCAAAGAATCCTTATATCGAAGGATGGACCCCACACCGAAGTTGTCCCCACCTCAAACTTGTGCTGCCCTGATAGACCCAAGGGAGCCCTACAAACTGACATCAGGAACCTGGACTGCTGAGTTTTCTTTCCCAGGGAAAATGGAAAAAGGATGTGCCCGGGGGCCCCTAGCCCTGACTGCAAAGAATCCTTATATCGAAGGATGGACCCCACACCGAAGTTGTCCCCACCTCAAACTTGTGCTGCCCTGATACACCCAAGGGAGCCCTACAAATTGACATCAGGAACCTGGGCTGCTGAGTTTTCTTTCCCAGGGAAAATGGAAAAAGGATGTGCCCAGGGGCCCCTGGCCCTGGGCCCCTGGCCCGGACTGCAAAGAATCCTTATATCGAAGGATGGACCCCACACCGAAGTTGTCCCCACCTCAAACTTGTGCTGCCCTGATAGACCCAAGGGAGCCCTACAAACTGACATCAGGAACTTGGACTGCTGAGTTTTCTTTCCCAGGGAAAGTGGAAAAAGGATGTGCCCAGGGGCCCCTGGCCCTGACTGCAAAGAATCCTTATATCGAAGGATGGACCCCACACCGAAGTTGTCCCCACCTCAAAATTGTGCTGCCCTGATAGACCCAAGGGAGCCCTACAAACTGACATCAGGAACCTGGACTGCTGAGTTTTCTTTCTCAGGGAAAATGGCCAAAGGATGTGCCCAGGGCCCCTAGCCCTGGGCAGGGACCTCACTGCAAGAAATCCTTATATCGAAGGATGGACCCCACACCGAAGTTGTCACCACCTCAAACTTGTGCTGCCCTGATAGACCCAAGGGAGCCCTACAAACTGACATCAGGAACCTGGACTGCTGAGTTTTCTTTCCCAGGGAAAATGGAAAAAGGATGTGCCCAGGGGCCCCTGGCCCTGACTGCAAAGAATCCTTATATCGAAGGATGGACCCCACACCGAAGTTGTCCCCACCTCAAACATGTGCTGCCCTGATAGACACAAGGGAGCCCTACAAACTGACATCAGGAACCTGGACTGCTGAGTTTTCTTTCCCAGGGAAAATGGAAAAAGGATGTGCCCGGGGGCCCCTGGCCCTGACTGCAAAGAATCCTTATATCGAAGGATGGACCCCACACCGAAGTTGTGCCCACCTCAAACTTGTGCTGCCCTGATAGACCCAAGGGAGCCCTACAAACTGACATCAGGAACCTGGACTGCTGAGTTTTCTTTCCCAGGGAAAATGGAAAAAGGATGTGCCCAGGGGCCCCTGGCCCTGGGCCCCTGGCCCGGAATGCAAAGAATCCTTATATCGAAGGATGGACCCCACACCGAAGTTGTCCCCACCTCAAACTTGTGCTGCCCTGATAGACCCAAGGGAGCCCTACAAACTGACATCAGTAACCTGGACTGTTGAGTTTTCTTTCCAAGGGAAAATGGAAAAAGGATGTGCCCGGGGGCCCCTGGCCCTGACTGCAAAAAATCATTATATCGAAGGATGGATTCCACACCGAAGTTGTCCCCACCTCAAACTTGTGCTGCCCTGATAGACCCAAGGGAGCCCTACAAACTGACATCAGGAACCTGGACTGCTGAGTTTTCTTTCCCAGGGAAAATGGAAAAAGGATGTTCCCAGGGGCCCCTAGCCCTGACTGCAAAAAATCCTTATATCGAAGGATGGACCCCACACCGAAGTTATCCCCACCTCAAACTTGTGCTGCCCTGATACACCCAAGGGAGCCCTACAAACTGACATCAGGAATCTGGACCGCACAGTTTTCTTTCCCAGGGAAAATGGAAAAAGGATGTGCCCAGGGGCCCCCTGCCCTGGGCAGGCACCTTAGTACAAGAAATCCCTTTATCGAAGGATGGATTCCACACCGAAGTTGTCCCCACCTCAAACTTGTGCTGCCCTGATAGACCCAAGGGAGCCCTACAAACTGACATCAGGAACTTGGACTGCTGAGTTTTCTTTCCCAGGGAAAATGGAAAAAGGATGTGCCCAGGGGCCCCTGGCCCTGGGCCCCTGGCCCGGACTGCAAAGAATCCTTATATCGAAGGATGGACCCCACACCGAAGTTGTCCCCACCTCAAAATTGTGCTGCCCTGATAGACCCAAGGGAGCCCTACAAACTGACATCAGGAACCTGGACTGCTGAGTTTTCTTTCCCAGGGAAAATGGAAAAAGGATGTGCCCAGGGGCCCCTAGCCCTGACTGCAAAAAATCCTTATATCGAAGGATGGACCCCACACCGAAGTTGTCCCCACCTCAAACTTGTGGTGCCCTGATACACCCAAGGGAGCCCTACAAACTGACATCAGGAACCTGGACTGCTGAGTTTTCTTTCCCAGGGAAAATGGAAAAAGGATGTTCCCAGGGGCCCCTAGCCCTGACTGCAAATAATCCTTATATCGAAGGATGGACCCCACACCAAAGTTATCCCCACCTCAAACTTGTGCTGCCCTGATAGACCCAAGGGAGCCCTACAAACTGACATCAGGAATCTGGACCGCACAGTTTTCTTTCCCAGGGAAAATGGAAAAAGGATGTGCCCAGGGGCCCCCTGCCCTGGGCAGGCACCTTAGTACAAGAAATCCTTATATCGAAGGATGCACCCCACACCGAAGTTGTGCCCACCTCAAACTTGTGCTGCCCTGATAGACCCAAGGGAGCCCTACAAACTGACATCAGGAACCTGGACTGCTGAGTTTTCTTTCCCAGGGAAAATGGAAAAAGGATGTGCCCGGGGGCCCCTGGCCCTGACTGCAAAGAATCCTTATATCGAAGGATGGACCCCACACCGAAGTTGTCCCCACCTCAAACTTGTGCTGCCCTGATACACCCAAGGGAGCCCTACAAACTGACATCAGGGACCTGGACTGCTGAGTTTTCTTTCCCAGGGAAAATGGAAAAAGGGTGTGCCCAGGGGCCCCTGGCCCTGGGCTGGGACCTCACTGCAAAGAATGCTTATATCGAAGGATGGACCCCACACCGAAGTTGTCCCCACCTCAAACTTGTGCTGCCCTGATAGACCCAAGGGAGCCCTACAAACTGACATCAGCAACCTGGACTGCTGAGTTTTCTTTCCCAGGGAAAATGGAAAAAGGATGTGCCCGGGGGCCCCTAGCCCTGACTTCAAGAAGTCCTTTTATTGAAGGATGCACCCCACACCGAAGTTGTCCCCACCTCAAACTTGTGCTGCCCTGATAGACCCAAGGGAGCCCTACAAACTGACATCAGGAACCTGGACTGCTGAGTTTTCTTTCCCAGGGAAAATGGAAAAAGGATGTGCCCAGGGGCCCCTGGCCCTGGGCCCCTGGCCCTGACTGCAAAAAATCCTTATATCGAAGGATGGACCCCACACCGAAGTTGTCCCCACCTCAAACTTGTGCTGCCCTGATAGACCCAAGGGAGCCCTACAAACTGACATCAGCAACCTGGACTGCTGAGTTTTCTTTCCCAGGGAAAATGGAAAAAGGATGTGCCCAGGGGCCCCTGGCCCTGACTGCAAAAAATCCTTATATCGAAGGATGGACCCCACACCGAAGTTGTCCCCACCTCAAACTTGTGCTGCCCTGATAGACACAAGGGAGCCCTACAAACTGACATCAGGAACCTGGACTGCTGAGTTTTCTTTCCCAGGGAAAATGGAAAAAGGATGTGCCCGGGGGCCCCTGGCCCTGACTGCAAAGAATCCTTATATCGAAGGATGGACCCCACACCGAAGTTGTCCCCACCTCAAACTTGTGCTGCCCTGATACACCCAAGGGAGCCCTACAAACTGACATCAGGAACCTGGACTGCTGAGTTTTCTTTCCCAGGGAAAATGGAAAAAGGATGTGCCCGGGGGCCCCTAGCCCTGACTGCAAAGAATCCTTATATCGAAGGATGGACCCCACACCGAAGTTGTCCCCACCTCAAACTTGTGCTGCCCTGATACACCCAAGGGAGCCCTACAAATTGACATCAGGAACCTGGGCTGCTGAGTTTTCTTTCCCAGGGAAAATGGAAAAAGGATGTGCCCAGGGGCCCCTGGCCCTGGGCCCCTGGCCCGGACTGCAAAGAATCCTTATATCGAAGGATGGACCCCACACCGAAGTTGTCCCCACCTCAAACTTGTGCTGCCCTGATAGACCCAAGGGAGCCCTACAAACTGACATCAGGAACTTGGACTGCTGAGTTTTCTTTCCCAGGGAAAGTGGAAAAAGGATGTGCCCAGGGGCCCCTGGCCCTGACTGCAAAGAATCCTTATATCGAAGGATGGACCCCACACCGAAGTTGTCCCCACCTCAAAATTGTGCTGCCCTGATAGACCCAAGGGAGCCCTACAAACTGACATCAGGAACCTGGACTGCTGAGTTTTCTTTCCCAGGGAAAATGGAAAAAGGATGTGCCCAGGGGCCCCTAGCCCTGACTGCAAAAAATCCTTATATCGAAGGATGGACCCCACACCGAAGTTGTCCCCACCTCAAACTTGTGGTGCCCTGATACACCCAAGGGAGCCCTACAAACTGACATCAGGAACCTGGACTGCTGAGTTTTCTTTCCCAGGGAAAATGGAAAAAGGATGTTCCCAGGGGCCCCTAGCCCTGACTGCAAATAATCCTTATATCGAAGGATGGACCCCACACCGAAGTTATCCCCACCTCAAACTTGTGCTGCCCTGATAGACCCAAGGGAGCCCTACAAACTGACATCAGGAATCTGGACCGCACAGTTTTCTTTCCCAGGGAAAATGGAAAAAGGATGTGCCCAGGGGCCCCCTGCCCTGGGCAGGCACCTTAGTACAAGAAATCCTTATATCGAAGGATGCACCCCACACCGAAGTTGTGCCCACCTCAAACTTGTGCTGCCCTGATAGACCCAAGGGAGCCCTACAAACTCACATCAGGAACCTGGACTGCTGAGTTTTCTTTCCCAGGGAAAATGGAAAAAGGATGTGCCCGGGGGCCCCTGGCCCTGACTGCAAAGAATCCTTATATCGAAGGATGGACCCCACACCGAAGTTGTCCCCACCTCAAACTTGTGCTGCCCTGATACACCCAAGGGAGCCCTACAAACTGACATCAGGGACCTGGACTGCTGAGTTTTCTTTCCCAGGGAAAATGGAAAAAGGGTGTGCCCAGGGGCCCCTGGCCCTGGGCTGGGACCTCACTGCAAAGAATGCTTATATCGAAGGATGGACCCCACACCGAAGCTGTCCCCACCTCAAACTTGTGCTGCCCTGATAGACCCAAGGCAGCCCTACAAACTGACATTAGGAACCTGGACTGCTGAGTTTTCTTTCCCAGGGAAAATGGAAAAAGGATGTGCCCGGGGGCCCCTAGCCCTGACTGCAAAGAATCCTTATATCGAAGGATGGACCCCACACCGAAGTTGTCCCCACCTCAAACTTGTGCTGCCCTGATAGATCCAAGGCAGCCCTACAAACTGACATCAGGAACCTGGACTGCTGAGTTTTCTTTCCCAGGGAAAATGGAAAAAGGATGTGCCCAGGGGCCCCTAGCCCTGGGCAGGGACCTCACTGCAAAGAATCCTTATATCGAAGGATGGATCCCACACCAAAGTTGTCCCCACCTCAAACTTGTGCTGCCCTGATAGACCCAAGGGAGCCCTACAAACTGACATCAGGAACCTGGACTGCTGAGTTTTCTTTCCCAGGGAAAATTCCCAAATGTCGTGCCCGGGGGCCCCTGGCCCTGACTGCAAAGAATCCTTATATCGAAGGATGCACCCCACACCGAAGTTGTCCCCACCTCAAACTTGTGCTGCCCTGATAGACCCAAGGGAGCCCTACAAACTGACATCAGGAACCTGGACTGCTGAGTTTTCTTTCCCAGGGAAAATGGAAAAAGGATGTGCCCAGGGGCCCCTGGCCCTGACTGCAAAAAATCATTATATCGAAGGATGGACCCCACACCGAAGTTGTCCCCACCTCAAACTTGTGCTGCCCTGATACACCCAAGGGAGCCCTACAAACTGACATCAGGAACCTGGACTGCTGAGTTTTCTTTACCAGGGAAAATGGAAAAAGGATGTGCCCAGGGGCCCCTAGCCCTGGGCAGGGACCTCACTGCAAAGAATCCTTATATCGAAGGATGGACCCCACACCGAAGTTGTCCCCACCTCAAACTTGTGCTGCCCTGATAGACCCAAGGGAGCCCTACAAACTCACATCAGGAACTTGGACTGCTGAGTTTTCTTTCCCAGGGAAAATGGAAAAAGGATGTGCCCAGGGGCCCCTGGCCCTGACTGCAAAAAATCCTTATATCGAAGGATGGACCCCACACCGAAGTTGTCCCCACCTCAAACTTGTGCTGCCCTGATACACCCAAGGGAGCCCTACAAACTGACATCAGCAACCTGGACTGCTGAGTTTTCTTTCCCAGGGAAAATGGAAAAAGGATGTGCCCAGGGGCCACTGGCCCTGGGCCCCTGGCCCTGACTGCAAAGAATCCTTATATCGAAGGATGGACCCCACACCGAAGTTGTGCCCGCCTCAAACTTGTGCTGCCCTGATAGACCGAGGGGAGCCCTACAAACTGACATCAGGAACATGGACTGCTGAGTTTTCTTTCCCAGGGAAAATGGAAAAAGGTTGTGCACAGGGGCCCCTGGCCCTGACTGCAAAGAATCCTTATATCGAAGGATGGACCCCACACCGAAGTTCTCCCCACCTCAAACTTGTGCTGCCCTGATAGACCCAAGGGAGCCCTACAAACTGACATCAGGAACCTGGACTGCTGAGTTTTCTTTCGCAGGGAAAATGGAAAAAGGATGTGCCCAGGGGCCCCTGGCCCTGACTGCAAAAAATCCTCATATCGAAGGATGGACCCCACACCGAAGCTGTCCCCACCTCAAACTTGTGCTGCCCTGATAGACCCAAGGGAGCCCTACAAACTGACATCAGGAACCTGGATTGCTGGGTTTTCTTTCCCAGGGAAAATGGAAAAATGATGTGCCCGGGGGCCCCTAGCCCTGACTGCAAAGAATCCTTATATCGAAGGATGGACCCCACACCGAAGTTGTCCCCACCTCAAACTTGTGCTGCCCTGATACACCCAAGGGAGCCCTACAAACTCACATCAGGAACCTGGACTGCTGAGTTTTCTTTCCCAGGGAAAATGGAAAAAGGATGTGCCAGGGGTCCCTGGCCCTGGGCCCCTGGCCCTGACTGCAAAGAATCCTTATATCAAAGGATGGACCCCACACCGAAGTTGTGCCCGCCTCAAACTTGTGCTGCCCTGATAGACCGAGGGGAGCCCTACAAACTGACATCAGGAACCTGGACTGCTGAGTTTTCTTTCCCAGGGAAAATGGAAAAAGGTTGTGCACAGGGGCCCCTGGCCCTGACTGCAAAGAATCCTTATATCGAAGGATGGACCCCACACCGAAGTTGTCCCCACCTCAAACTTGTGCTGCCCTGATAGACCCAAGGGAGCCCTACAAACTGACATCAGGAACCTGGACTGCTGAGTTTTCTTTTCCAAGGGAAAATGGAAAAAGGATGTGCCCAGGGGCCCCTGGCCCTGACTTCAAGAAATCCTTATATCGAAGGATGGACCCCACACCGAAGTTGTCCCCACCTCAAACTTGTGCTGCCCTGATAGACCCAAGGGAGCCCTACAAACTGACATCAGGAACCTGGACTGCTGAGTTTTCTTTCCCAGGGAAAATGGAAAAAGGATGTGCCCAGGGGCCCCTGGCCCTGGGCCCCTGGCCCTGACTGCAAAAAACACTTAAATCGAAGGATGGACCCCACACCGAAGTTGTCCCCACCTCAAACTTGTGCTGCCCTGATAGACCCAAGGCAGCCCTACAAACTGACATCAGGAACCTGGACTGCTGAGTTTTCTTTCCCAGGGAAAATGGAAAAAGGGTGTGCCCAGGGGCCCCTGGCCCTGGGCTGGGACCTCACTGCAAAGAATCCTTATATCGAAGGATGGACCCCACACCGAAGTTGTCCCCACCTCAAAATTGTGCTGCCCTGATAGACCCAAGGGAACTCTACAAACTGACATCAGGAACCTGGACTGCTGAGTTTTCTTTCCCAGGGAAAATGCCCAAATGTCGTGCCCGCGGGGCCCCTGGCCCTGACTGCAAAGAATCCTTATATCGAAGGATGCACCCCACACCGAAGTTGTGCCCACCTCAAACTTGTGCTGCCCTGATAGACCCAAGGGAGCCCTACAAACTGACATCAGGAACCTGGACTGCTGAGTTTTCTTTCCCAGGGAAAATGCCCAAATGTCGTGCCCGCGGGGCCCCTGGCCCTGACTGCAAAGAATCCTTATATCGAAGGATGCACCCCACACCGAAGTTGTGCCCACCTCAAACTTGTGCTGCCCTGATAGACCCAAGGGAGCCCTACAAACTGACATCAGGAACCTGGACTGCTGAGTTTTCTTTCCCAGGGAAAATGGCCAAAGGATGTGCCCGGGGGCCCCTGGTCCTCACTGCAAAAAAACCTTATATCGAAGGATCGAGCCCAGACCGAAGTTGTCCCCACCTCAAACTTGTGCTGCCCTGATAGACCCAAGGGAGCCCTACAAACTGACATCAGGAACCTGGACCGCACAGTTTTCTTTCCCAGGGAAAATGGAAAAAGGATGTGCCCAGGGGCCCCTAGCCCTGAGCAGGGACCTCACTGCAAAAAATCCTTATATCGAAGGATGGACCCCACACCGAAGTTGTCCCCACCTCAAACTTGTGCTGCCCTGATAGACCCAAGGGAGCCCTACAAACTGACATCAGGAACTTGGACTGCTGAGTTTTCTTTCCCAGGGAAAATGGAAAAAGGATGTGCCCAGGGGCCCCTGGCCCTGACTGCAAAAAATCCTTATATCGAAGGATGGACCCCACACCGAAGTTCTCCCCACCTCAAACTTGTGCTGCCCTGATAGACCCAAGGGAGCCCTACAAACTGACATCAGGAACCTGGACTGCTGAGTTTTCTTTCCCAGGGAAAATGGAAAAAGGATGTGCCCAGGGGCCCCTGGCCCTGACTGCAAAAAATCCTTATATCGAAGGATGGACCCCACACCGAAGCTGTCCCCACCTCAAACTTGTGCTGCCCTGATAGACCCAAGGCAGCCCTACAAACTGACATTAGGAACCTGGACTGCTGAGTTTTCTTTACCAGGGAAAATGGAAAAAGGATGTGCCCAGGGGCCCCTAGCCCTGACTGCAAAAAATCCTTATATCGAAGGATGGACCCCACACCGAAGTTGTCCCCACCTCAAACTTGTGCTGCCCTGATACACCCAAGGGAGCCCTACAAACTGACATCAGGAACCTGGGCTGCTGAGTTTTCTTTCCCAGGGAAAATGGAAAAAGGATGTGCCCAGGGGCCCCTAGCCCTGACTGCAAAAAATCCTTATATCGAAGGATGGACCCCACACCGAAGTTGTCCCCACCTCAAACTTGTGCTGCCCTGATACACCCAAGGGAGCCCTACAAACTGACATCAGGAACTTGGACTGCTGAGTTTTCTTTCCCAGGGAAAATGGAAAAAGGATGTGCCCAGGGGCCCCTAGCCCTGACTGCAAAAAATCCTTATATCGAAGGATGGGCCCCACACCGAAGTTGTCCCCACCTCAAAATTGTGCTGCCCTGATAGACCCAAGGCAGCCCTACAAACTGACATCAGGAACCTGGACTGTTGAGTTTTCTTTCCAAGGGAAAATGGCCAAAGGATGTGCCCGGGGGCCCCTGGCCCTGACTGCAAAAAATCATTATATCGAAGGATGCACCCTACAACGAAGTTGTCCCCACCTCAAACTTGTGCTGCCCTGATAGACCCAAGGGAGCCCTACAAACTGACATCAGGAACCTGGACTGCTGAGTTTTCTTTCCCAGGGAAAATGGAAAAAGGATGTGCCCAGGGGCCCCTAGCCCTGACTGCAAAAAATCCTTATATCGAAGGATGGACCCCACACCGAAGTTGTCCCCACCTCAAACTTGTGCTGCCCTGATAGACCCAAGGGAGCCCTACAAATTGACATCAGGATCCTGGACCGCACAGTTTTCTTTCCCAGGGAAAATGGAAAAAGGATGTGCCCAGGGGCCCCTAGCCCTGGGCAGGGACCTCACTGCAAAGAATCCTTATATCGAAGGATGGACCCCACACCAAAGTTGTCCCCACCTCAAACTTGTGCTGCCCTGATAGACCCAAGGGAGCCCTACAAACTCACATCAGGAACCTGGACTGCTGAGTTTTCTTTCCCAGGGAAAATGGCCAAAGGATGTGCAAAGGGCCCCTGGCCCTGACTGCAAAAAATCCTTATATCGAAGGATGCACCCTACACCGAAGTTCTCCCCACCTCAAACTTGAGCTGCCCTGATAGACCCAAGGGAGCCCTACAAACTGACATCAGGAACCTGGACTGCTGAGTTTTCTTTCCCAGGGAAAATGGAAAAAGGATGTGCCCAGGGGCCCCTGGCCCTGGGCCCCTGGCCCTGACTGCAAAAAATCCTTATATCGAAGGATGGACCCCACACCGAAGTTGTCCCCACCTCAAACTTGTGCTGCCCTGATAGACCCAAGGGAGCCCTACAAACTGACATCAGGAACCTGGACTGCTGAGTTTTCTTTTCCAAGGGAAAATGGAAAAAGGATGTGCCCAGGGGCCCCTGGCCCTGACTTCAAGAAATCCTTATATCGAAGGATGGACCCCACACCGAAGTTGTCCCCACCTCAAACTTGTGCTGCCCTGATAGACCCAAGGGAGCCCTACAAACTGACATCAGGAACCTGGACTGCTGAGTTTTCTTTCCCCGGAAAAATGGAAAAAGGATGTGCCCGGGGGCCCCTAGCCCTGACTGCAAAGAATCCTTATATCAAAGGATGGACCCCACACCGAAGTTGTCCCCACCTCAAACTTGTGCTGCCCTGATAGACCCAAGGGAGCCCTACAAACTGACATCAGGAACCTGGACTGCTGAGTTTTCTTTCCCAGGGAAAATGGAAAAAGGATGTGCCCAGGGGCCCCTAGCCCTGGGCAGGCCCCTGACTGCAAAAAATCCTTATATCGAAGGATGGACCCCACACCGAAGTTGTCCCCACTTCAAACTTGTGCTGCCCTGATAGACCCAAGGGAGCCCTACAAACTGACATCAGGAACCTGGACTGCTGAGTTTTCTTTCCCAGGGAAAATGCCCAAATGTCGTGCCCGGGGGGCCCTGGCCCTGACTGCAAAGAATCCTTATATCGAAGGATGCACCCCACACCGAAGTTGTGCCCACCTCAAACTTGTGCTGCCCTGATAGACCCAAGGGAGCCCTACAAACTGACATCAGGAACCTGGACTGCTGAGTTTTCTTTCCCAGGGAAAATGGAAAAAGGATGTGTCCAGGGGCCCCTGGTCCTCACTGCAAAAAATCCTTATATCGAAGGATCGACCCCACACCGAAGTTGTCCCCACCTCAAACTTGTGCTGCCCTGATAGACCCAAGGGAGCCCTACAAACTGACATCAGGAACCTGGACTGCTGAGTTTTCTTTCCCAGGGAAAATGGAAAAAGGATGTGCCCAGGGGCCCCTAGGTCTGACTGCAAAAAATCCTTATATCGAAGGATGGACCCCACACCGAAGTTGTCCCCACCTCAAACTTGTGCTGCCCTGATAGACCCAAGGGAGGCCTACAAACTGACATCAGGAACCTGGACCGCACAGTTTTCTTTCCCAGGGAAAATGGAAAAAGGATGTGCCCAGGGGCCCCTAGCCCTGGGCAGGGACCTCACTGCAAAAAATCCTTACATCGAAGGATGGACCCCACACCGAAGTTGTCCCCACCTCAAACTTGTGCTGCCCTGATACACCCAAGGGAGCCCTACAAACTGACATCAGGAACTTGGACTGCTGAGTTTTCTTTCCCAGGGAAAATGGAAAAAGGATGTGCCCAGGGGCCCCTGGCACTGACTGCAAAGAATCCTTATATCGAAGGATGGACCCCACACCGAAGTTGTCCCCACCTCAAAATTGTGCTGCCCTGATAGACCCAAGGCAGCCCTACAAACTGACATCAGGAACCTGGACTGTTGAGTTTTCTTTCCAAGGGAAAATGGCCAAAGGATGTGCCCGGGGGCCCCTGGCCCTGACTGCAAAAAATCATTTTATCGAAGGATGCACCCTACAACGAAGTTGTCCCCACCTCAAACTTGTGCTGCCCTGATAGACCCAAGGGAGCCCTACAAACTGACATCAGCAACCTGGACTGCTGAGTTTTCTTTCCCAGGGAAAATGGCCAAAGGATGTGCCCAGGGGCCCCTGGCCCTGACTGCAAAAAATCCTTATATTGAAGGATGCACCCCACACCGAAGTTGTCCCCACCTCAAACTTGTGCTGCCCTGATAGACCCAAGGGAGCCCTACAAACTGACATCAGGAACCTGGACTGCTGAGTTTTCTTTCCCAGGGAAAATGGAAAAAGGATGTGCCCAGGGGCCCCTAGCCCTGACTGCAAAAAATCCTTATATCGAAGGATGGACCCCACACCGAAGTTGTCCCCACCTCAAACTTGTGCTGCCCTGATAGACTCAAGGGAGCCCTACAAATTGACATCAGGAACCTGGACCGCACAGTTTTCTTTCCCAGGGAAAATGGAAAAAGGATGTGCCCAGGGGCCCCTAGCCCTGGGCAGGGACCTCACTGCAAAGAATCCTTATATCGAAGGATGGACCCCACACCAAAGTTGTCCCCACCTCAAACTTGTGCTGCCCTGATAGACCCAAGGGAGCCCTACAAACTCACATCAGGAACCTGGACTGCTGAGTTTTCTTTCCCAGGGGAAATGGAAAAAGGATGTGCCCAGGGGCCACTGGCCCTGGGCCCCAGGCCCTGACTGCAAAGAATCCTTATATCGAAGGATGCACCCCACACCGAAGTTGTGCCCACCTCAAACTTGTGCTGCCCTGATAGACCCAAGGGAGCCCTACATACTGACATCAGGAACCTGGACTGCTGAGTTTTCTTTCCCAGGGAAAATGGAAAAAGGATGTGCCCAGGGGCCCCCGGCCCTGGGCAGGCACCTCACAACAAGAAATCCTTATATCGAAGGATGGACCCCACACCAAAGTTGTCCCCACCTCAAACTTGTGCTGCCCTGATAGACCCAAGGGAGCCCTACAAACTGACATCAGGAACCTGGACCGCACAGTTTTCTTTCCCAGGGAAAATGGAAAAAGGATGTGCCCAGGGGCCCCTGGCCCTGACTGCAAAAAATCCTTATATTGAAGGATGCACCCCACACCGAAGTTGTCCCCACCTCAAACTTGTGCTGCCCTGATAGACCCAAGGGAGCCCTACAAACTGACATCAGGAACCTGGACTGCTGAGTTTTCTTTCCCAGGGAAAATGGAAAAAGGATGTGCCAAGGGCCCTGGCCCTGGGCTGGGACCTCACTGCAAAGAATCCTTATATCGAAGGATGGAACCCACACCGAAGTTGTCCCCACCTCAAACTTGTGCTGCCTTGATAGACCCAAGGGAACTCTACAAACTGACATCAGGAACCTGGACTGCTGAGTTTTCTTTCCCAGGGAAAATGAAAAAAGGATGTGCCCAGGGGCCCCTGGCCCTGACTGCAAAGAATCCTTATATCGAAGGATGGACCCCACACCAAAGTTGTCCCCACCTCAAACTTGTGCTGCCCTGATAGACCCAAGGCAGCCCTACAAACTGACATCAGGAACCTGGACTGCTGAGTTTTCTTTCCCAGGGAAAATGGAAAAAGGATGTGCCAAGGGCCCCTGGCCCTGGGCTGGGACCTCACTGCAAAGAATCCTTATATCGAAGGATGGACCCCACACCGAAGTTCTCCCCACCTCAAACTTGAGCTGCCCTGCTAGACCCAAGGGAGCCCTACAAACTGACATCAGGGACCTGGACTGCTGAGTTTTCTTTCCCAGGGAAAATGGAAAAAGGATGTGCCCAGGGGCCCCCTGCCCTGGGCAGGGACCTCACTGCAAGAAATCCATATATCGAAGGATGGACCCCACACCGAAGTTGTGCCCACCTCAAACTTGTGCTGCCCTGATACACCCAAGGGAGCCCTACAAACTGACTTCAGGAACCTGGACTGCTGAGTTTTCTTTCCCAGGGAAAAAGGCCAAAGGATGTGCCCAGGGGCCCCTAGCCCTGGGCAGGGACCTCACTGCAAGAAATCCTTATATCGAAGTATGGACCCCACACCGAAATTGTCCCCACCTCAAACTTGTGCTGCCCTGATAGACCCAAGGGAGCCCTACAAACTGACATCAGGAACCTGGACTGCTGAGTTTTCTTCCCCAGGGAAAATGGAAAAAGGATGTGCCCAGGGGCCCCTGGCCCTGACTTCAAGAAATCCTTATATCGAAGGATGGACCCCACAACGAAGTTGTCCCCACCTCAAACTTGTGGTGCCCTGAAAGACCCAAGGGAGCCCTACAAACTGACATCAGGAACCTGGACTGCTGAGTTTTCTTTCCCAGGGAAAATGGAAAAGGATGTGCCCAGGGGCCCCTAGCCCTGACTGCAAAGAATCCTTATATCGAAGGATGGACCCCACACCGAAGATGTCCCCACCTCAAACTTGTGGTGCCCTGATACACCCAAGGGAGCCCTACAAACTGACATCAGGAACCTGGACTGCTGAGTTTTCTTTCCCAGGGAAAATGGAAAAAGGATGTGCCCAGGGGCCCCTAGCCCTGACTGCAAAAAATCCTTATATCGAAGGATGGACCCCACACCGAAGTTGTCCCCACCTCAAACTTGTGCTGCCCTGATACACCCAAGGGAGCCCTACAAACTGACATCAGGAACCTGGACTGCTGAGTTTTCTTTCCCAGGGAAAATGGAAAAAGGATGTGCCCGCCTGCCCCTGGCCCTGACTGCAAAAAATCCTTATATCGAAGGATGGACCCCACACCGAAGTTGTCCCCACCTCAAACTTGTGCTGCCCTGATACACCCAAGGGAGCCCTACAAACTGACATCAGGAACTTGGACTGCTGAGTTTTCTTTCCCAGGGAAAATGGAAAAAGGATGTGCCCAGGGGCCCCTGGCACTGACTGCAAAGAATCCCTATATCAAAGGATGGACCCCACACCGAAGTTGTCCCCACCTCAAAATTGTGCTGCCCTGATAGACCCAAGGGAGCCCTACAAACTGACATCAGGAACCTGGACTGTTGAGTTTTCTTTCCAAGGGAAAATGGCCAAAGGATGTGCCTGGGGTCCCCTGGCCCTGACTGCAAAAAATCATTATATCGAAGGATGCACCCTACACCGAAGTTGTCCCCACCTCAAACTTGTGCTGCCCTGATACACCCAAGGGAGCCCTACAAACTGACATCAGGAACCTGGACCGCACAGTTTTCTTTCCCAGGGAAAATGGAAAAAGGATGTGCCCAGGGGACCCTAGCCCTGGGCAGGGACCTCACTGCAAAAAATCTTTATATCGAAGGATGGACCCCACACCGAAGTTGTCCCCACCTCAAACTTGTGCTGCCCTGATACACCCAAGGGAGCCCTACAAACTGACATCAGGAACTTGGACTGCTGAGTTTTCTTTCCCAGGGAAAATGGAAAAAGGATGTGCCCAGGGGCCCCTGGCCCTGACTGCAAAAAATCCTTATATCGAAGGATGGACCCCACACAGAAGTTGTCCCCACCTCAAACTTGTGCTGCCCTGATAGACCCAAGGCAGCCCTACAAACTGACATCAGGAACTTGGACTGCTGAGTTTTCTTTCCCAGGGAAAATGGACAAAGGATATGCCAGCTGGCCCCTGGCCCTGACTGCAAAAAATCCTTATATCGAAGGATGGACCCCACACCAAAGTTGTCCCCACCTCAAACTTGTGCTGCCCTGATAGACCCAAGGGAGCCCTACAAACTGACATCAGGAACCTGGACCGCACAGTTTTCTTTCCCAGGGAAAATGGAAAAAGGATGTGCCCAGGGGCCCCTGGCCCTGACTGCAAAGAATCCTTATATCGAAGGATGGACCCCACACCGAAGTTGTCCCCACCTCAAACTTGTGCTGCCCTGATAGACCCAAGGGAGCCCTACAAACTGACATCAGGAATCTGGACCGCACAGTTTTCTTTCCCAGGGAAAATGGAAAAAGGATGTGCCCAGGGGCCCCCTGCCCTGGGCAGGCACCTTAGTACAAGAAATCCTTATATCGAAGGATGCACCCCACACCGAAGTTGTCCCCACCTCAAACTTGTGCTGCCCTGATACACCCAAGGGAGCCCTACAAACTGACATCAGGAACCTGGACTGCTGAGTTTTCTTTCCCAGGGAAAATGGAAAAAGGATGTGCCCGCCTGCCCCTGGCCCTGACTGCAAAAAATCCTTATATCGAAGGATGGACCCCACACCGAAGTTGTCCCCACCTCAAACTTGTGCTGCCCTGATAGACCCAAGGGAGCCCTACAAACTGACATCAGGAACCTGGACTGCTGAGTTTTCTTTCCCAGGGAAAATGGAAAAAGGATGTGCCCAGGGGCCCCTAGCCCTGACTGCAAAAAATCCTTATATCGAAGGATGGACCCCACACCAAAGTTGTCCCCACCTCAAACTTGTGCTGCCCTGATAGACCCAAGGGAGCCCTACAAACTGACATCAGGAACCTGGACTGCTGAGTTTTCTTTCCCAGGGAAAATGGCCAAAGGATGTGCCCGGGGGCCCCTGGCCCTGACTGCAAAGAATCCTTATATCGAAGGATGGATTCCACACCGAAGTTGTCCCCACCTCAAACTTGTGCTGCCCTGATAGACCCAAGGGAGCCCTACAAACTGACATCAGGAACCTGGACTGCTGAGTTTTCTTTCCCAGGGAAAATGGAAAAAGGATGTGCCCAGGGGCCCCTAGCCCTGGTCAGGGACCTCACTGCAAGAAATCCATATATCGAAGGATGGACCCCACACCGAATTTGTGCCCACCTCAAACTTGTGCTGCCCTGATACACCGAAGGGAGCCCTACAAACTGACATCAGGAACCTGGACTGCTGAGTTTTCTTTCCCAGGGAAAATGGCCAAAGGATGTGCCCGGGGGCCCCTGGCCCTGACTGCAAAGAATCCTTATATCGAAGGATGGACCCCACACCGAAGTTGTCCCCACCTCAAACTTGTGCTGCCCTGATAGACCCAAGGGAGCCCTACAAACTGACATCAGGAACCTGGACTGCTGAGTTTTCTTTCCCAGGGAAAATGGAAAAAGGATGTGCCCGCCTGCCCCTGGCCCTGACTGCAAAAAATCCTTATATCGAAGGATGGACCCCACACCGAAGTTGTCCCCACCTCAAACTTGTGCTGCCCTGATAGACTCAAAGGAGCCCTACAAACTGACATCAGGAACCTGGACTGCTGAGTTTTCTTTCCCAGGGAAAATGGAAAAAGGATGTGCCCGGGTGCCCCTGGCCCTGACTGCAAAAAATCCTTATATCGAAGGATGGACCCCACATCGAAGTTGTCCCCACCTCAAACTTGTGCTGCCCTGATAGACCCAAGGGAGCCCTACAAACTGACATCAGGAACCTGGACTGCTGAGTTTTCTTTCCCAGGGAAAATGGAAAAAGGATGTGCCCAGGGGCCCCTGGCCCTGGGCCCCTGGCCCTGACTGCAAAAAATCCTTATATCGAAGGATGGACCCCACACCGAAGTTGTCCCCACCTCAAACTTGTGCTGCCCTGATAGACCCAAGGGAGCCCTACAAACTGACATCAGGAACCTGGACTGCTGAGTTTTCTTTCCCAGGGAAAATGGAAAAAGGATGTGCCCAGGGGCCCCTGGCCCTGACTTCAAGAAATCCTTATATCGAAGGATGGACCCCACACCGAAGTTGTCCCCACCTCAAACTTGTGCTGCCCTGATACACCCAAGGGAGCCCTACAAACTGACATCAGGAACCTGGACTGCTGAGTTTTCTTTCCCAGGGAAAATGGAAAAAGTATGTGCCCAGGGACCCCTGGCCCTGACTGCAAAAAATCCTTATATCGAAGGATGGAACCCACACCGAAGTTGTCCCCACCTCAAAATTGTGCTGCCCTGATAGACCCAAGGGAGCCCTACAAACTGACATCGGAAACCTGGACTGCTGAGTTTTCTTTCCCAGGGAAAATGGCCAAAGGGTGTGCCCGGGGGCCCCTGGCCCTGATTGCAAAAAATCCTCATATCGAAGGATGGATTCCACACCGAAGTTGTCCCCACCTCAAACTTGTGCTGCCCTGATACACCCAAGGGAGCCCTACAAACTGACATCAGGAACCTGGACTGCTGAGTTTTCTTTCCCAGGGAAAATGGAAAAAGGATGTGCCCGGGGGCCCCTAGCCCTGACTGCAAAGAATCCTTATATCGAAGGATGGACCCCACACCGAAATTGTGCCCACCTCAAACTTGTGCTGCCCTGATACACCCAAGGGAGCCCTACAAACTGACATCAGGAACCTGGGCTGCTGAGTTTTCTTTCCCAGGGAAAATGGAAAAAGGATGTGCCCAGGGGCCCCTGGCCCTGGGCCCCTGCCCGGACTGCAAAGAATCCTTATATCGAAGGATGGACCCCACACCGAAGTTGTCCCCACCTCAAACTTGTGCTGTCCTGATAGACCCAAGGGAGCCCTACAAACTGACATCAGGAACCTGGACTGCTGAGTTTTCTTTCCCAGGGAAAATGGAAAAAGGATGTGCCCAGGGGCCCCTGGCCCTGACTGCAAAGAATCCTTATATCGAAGGATGGACCCCACACCGAAGTTGTCCCCACCTCAAACTTGTGCTGCCCTGATAGACTCAAAGGAGCCCTACAAACTGACATCAGGAACCTGGACTGCTGAGTTTTCTTTCCCAGGGAAAATGGAAAAAGGTTGTGCCCGGGTGCCCCTGGCCCTGACTGCAAAGAATCCTTATATCGAAGGATCGAGCCCAGACCGAAGTTGTCCCCACCTCAAACTTGTGCTGCCCTGATAGACCAAAGGGAGCCCTACAAACTGACATCAGGAACCTGGACTGCTGAGTTTTTTTTCCCAGGGAAAATGGAAAAAGGATGTGCCAAGGGCCCATGGCCCTGACTGCAAAAAATCCTTATATCGAAGGATGGACCCCACACCGAAGTTGTCCCCACCTCAAACTTGTGCTGCCCTGATAGACCCAAGGGAGCCCTACAAACTGACATCAGGAACCTGGACTGCTGAGTTTTCTTTCCCAGGGAAAATGGAAAAAGGTTGTGCCCGTGGGCCCCTGGCCCTGGGCCCCTGGCCCTGACTGCAAAGAATCCTTATATCGAAGGATGGACCCCACACCGAAGTTGTCCCCACCTCAAACTTGTGCTGCCCTGATAGACCCAAGGCAGCCCTACAAACTGACATCAGGAACCTGGACTGCTGAGTTTTCTTTCCCAGGGAAAATGGAAAAAGGATGTGCCCAGGGGCCCCTGGCCCTGACTGCAAAGAATCCTTATATCGAAGGATGGACCCCACACCGAAGCTGTCCCCACCTCAAACTTGTGCTGCCCTGATAGACCCAAGGGAGCCCTACAAACTGACATCAGGAACCTGGACTGCTGAGTTTTCTTTCCCAGGGAAAATGGAAAAAGCATGTGCCCGCCTGCCCCTGGCCCTGACTGCAAAAAATCCTTATATCGAAGGATGGACCCCACACCGAAGTTGTCCCCACCTCAAACTTGTGCTGCCCTGATAGACCCAAGGGAGCCCTACAAACTGACATCAGGAACCTGGACTGCTGAGTTTTCTTTCCCAGGGAAAATGGAAAAAGGATGTGCCCAGGGGCCCCTGGCCCTGGGCCCCTGGCCCTGACTGCAAATAATCCTTATATCGAAGGATGGACCCCACACCGAAGTTGTCCCCACCTCAAACTTGTGCTGCCCTGATACACCCAAGGGAGCCCTACAAACTGACATCAGGAACCTGGACTGCTGAGTTTTCTTTCCCAGGGAAAATGGCCAAAGGATGTGCCCGGGGGCCCCTGGCCCTGACTGCAAAAAATCCTCATATCGAAGGATGGATTCCACACCGAAGTTGTCCCCACCTCAAACTTGTGCTGCCCTGATACACCCAAGGGAGCCCTACAAACTGACATCAGGAACCTGGACTGCTGAGTTTTCTTTCCCAGGGAAAATGGAAAAAGGATGTGCCCGGGGGCCCCTAGCCCTGGGCCCCTGCCCGGACTGGAAAGAATCCTTATATCGAAGGATGGACCCCACACCGAAGTTGTCCCCACCTCAAACTTGTGCTGCCCTGATAGACCCAAGGGAGCCCTACAAACTGACATCAGGAACCTGGACTGCTGAGTTTTCTTTCCCAGGGAAAATGGAAAAAGGATGTGCCCAGGGGCCCCTAGCCCTGACTGCAAAAAATCCTTATATCGAAGGATGGACCCCACACCGAAGTTGTCCCCACCTCAAACTTGTGCTGCCCTGATACACCCAAGGGAGCCCTACAAACTGACATCAGGAACCTGGACTGCTGAGTTTTCTTTCCCAGGGAAAATGGAAAAAGGATGTGCCCAGGGGCCCCTGGCCCTGACTGCAAAGAATCCTTATATCGAAGGATGGACCCCACACCGAAGTTGTCCCCACCTCAAACTTGTGCTGCCCTGATAGACCCAAGGGAGCCCTACAAACTGACATCAGGAACCTGGACTGCTGAGTTTTCTTTCCCAGGGAAAATGGAAAAAGGATGTGCCCAGGGGCCCCTAGCCCTGGTCAGGGACCTCACTTCAAGAAATCCATATATCGAAGGATGGACCCCACACCGAAGTTGTCCCCACCTCTAACTTGTGCTGCCCTGATAGACCCAAGGGAGCCCTACAAACTGACATCAGGAACCTGGACTGCTGAGTTTTCTTTCCCAGGGAAAATGGAAAAAGGATGTGCCCAGGGGCCCCTAGCCCTGACTGCAAAAAATCCTTATATCGAAGGATGGACCCCACACCGAAGTTGTCCCCACCTCAAAATTGTGCTGCCCTGATAGACCCAAGGGAGCCCTACAAACTGACATCGGAAACCTGGACTGCTGAGTTTTCTTTCCCAGGGAAAATGGCCAAAGGGTGTGCCCGGGGGCCCCTGGCCCTGATTGCAAAAAATCCTCATATCGAAGGATGGATTCCACACCGAAGTTGTCCCCACCTCAAACTTGTGCTGCCCTGATACACCCAAGGGAGCCCTACAAACTGACATCAGGAACCTGGACTGCTGAGTTTTCTTTCCCAGGGAAAATGGAAAAAGGATGTGCCCGGGGGCCCCTAGCCCTGACTGCAAAGAATCCTTATATCGAAGGATGGACCCCACACCGAAATTGTGCCCACCTCAAACTTGTGCTGCTCTGATACACCCAAGGGAGCCCTACAAACTGACATCAGGAACCTGGGCTGCTGAGTTTTCTTTCCCAGGGAAAATGGAAAAAGGATGTGCCCAGGGGCCCCTGGCCCTGGGCCCCTGCCCGGACTGCAAAGAATCCTTATATCGAAGGATGGACCCCACACCGAAGTTGTCCCCACCTCAAACTTGTGCTGTCCTGATAGACCCAAGGGAGCCCTACAAACTGACATCAGGAACCTGGACTGCTGAGTTTTCTTTCCCAGGGAAAATGGAAAAAGAATGTGCCCAGGGGCCCCTGGCCCTGACTGCAAAGAATCCTTATATCGAAGGATGGACCCCACACCGAAGTTGTCCCCACCTCAAACTTGTGCTGCCCTGATAGACTCAAAGGAGCCCTACAAACTGACATCAGGAACCTGGACTGCTGAGTTTTCTTTCCCAGGGAAAATGGAAAAAGGTTGTGCCCGGGTGCCCCTGGCCCTGACTGCAAAGAATCCTTATATCGAAGGATCGAGCCCAGACCGAAGTTGTCCCCACCTCAAACTTGTGCTGCCCTGATAGACCCAAGGGAGCCCTACAAACTGACATCAGGAACCTGGACTGCTGAGTTTTTTTTCCCAGGGAAAATGGAAAAAGGATGTGCCAAGGGCCTATGGCCCTGACTGCAAAAAATCCTTATATCGAAGGATGGACCCCACACCGAAGTTGTCCCCACCTCAAACTTGTGCTGCCCTGATAGACCCAAGGGAGCCCTACAAACTGACATCAGGAACCTGGACTGCTGAGTTTTCTTTCCCAGGGAAAATGGAAAAAGGATGTGCCCGTGGGCCCCTGGCCCTGGGCCCCTGGCCCTGACTGCAAAGAATCCTTATATCGAAGGATGGACCCCACACCGAAGTTGTCCCCACCTCAAACTTGTGCTGCCCTGATAGACCCAAGGCAGCCCTACAAACTGACATCAGGAACCTGGACTGCTGAGTTTTCTTTCCCAGGGAAAATGGAAAAAGGATGTGCCCAGGGGCCCCTGGCCCTGACTGCAAAGAATCCTTATATCGAAGGATGGACCCCACACCGAAGCTGTCCCCACCTCAAACTTGTGCTGCCCTGATAGACCCAAGGGAGCCCTACAAACTGACATCAGGAACCTGGACTGCTGAGTTTTCTTTCCCAGGGAAAATGGAAAAAGCATGTGCCCGCCTGCCCCTGGCCCTGACTGCAAAAAATCCTTATATCGAAGGATGGACCCCACACCGAAGTTGTCCCCACCTCAAACTTGTGCTGCCCTGATAGACCCAAGGGAGCCCTACAAACTGACATCAGGAACCTGGACTGCTGAGTTTTCTTTCCCAGGGAAAATGGAAAAAGGATGTGCCCAGGGGCCCCTGGCCCTGGGCCCCTGGCCCTGACTGCAAAAAATCCTTATATCGAAGGATGGACCCCACACCGAAGTTGTCCCCACCTCAAACTTGTGCTGCCCTGATACACCCAAGGGAGCCCTACAAACTGACATCAGGAACCTGGACTGCTGAGTTTTCTTTCCCAGGGAAAATGGCCAAAGGATGTGCCCGGGGGCCCCTGGCCCTGACTGCAAAAAATCCTCATATCGAAGGATGGATTCCACACCGAAGTTGTCCCCACCTCAAACTTGTGCTGCCCTGATACACCCAAGGGAGCCCTACAAACTGACATCAGGAACCTGGACTGCTGAGTTTTCTTTCCCAGGGAAAATGGAAAAAGGATGTGCCCGGGGGCCCCTAGCCCTGGGCCCCTGCCCGGACTGGAAAGAATCCTTATATCGAAGGATGGACCCCACACCGAAGTTGTCCCCACCTCAAACTTGTGCTGCCCTGATAGACCCAAGGGAGCCCTACAAACTGACATCAGGAACCTGGACTGCTGAGTTTTCTTTCCCAGGGAAAATGGAAAAAGGATGTGCCCAGGGGCCCCTAGCCCTGACTGCAAAAAATCCTTATATCGAAGGATGGACCCCACACCGAAGTTGTCCCCACCTCAAACTTGTGCTGCCCTGATACACCCAAGGGAGCCCTACAAACTGACATCAGCAACCTGGACTGCTGAGTTTTCTTTCCCAGGGAAAATGGAAAAAGGATGTGCCCAGGGGCCCCTGGCCCTGACTGCAAAGAATCCTTATATCGAAGGATGGACCCCACACCGAAGTTGTCCCCACCTCAAACTTGTGCTGCCCTGATAGACCCAAGGGAGCCCTACAAACTGACATCAGGAACCTGGACTGCTGAGTTTTCTTTCCCAGGGAAAATGGAAAAAGGATGTGCCCAGGGGCCCCTAGCCCTGGTCAGGGACCTCACTTCAAGAAATCCATATATCGAAGGATGGACCCCACACCGAAGTTGTCCCCACCTCTAACTTGTGCTGCCCTGATAGACCCAAGGGAGCCCTACAAACTGACATCAGGAACCTGGACTGCTGAGTTTTCTTTCCCAGGGAAAATGGAAAAAGGATGTGCCCAGGGGCCCCTAGCCCTGACTGCAAAAAATCCTTATATCGAAGGATGGACCCCACACCGAAGTTGTCCCCACCTCAAACTTGTGCTGCCCTGATACACCCAAGGGAGCCCTACAAACTGACATCAGGAACCTGGACTGCTGAGTTTTCTTTCCCAGGGAAAATGGAAAAAGGATGTGCCCAGGGGCCCCTGGCCCTGACTGCAAAGAATCCTTATATCGAAGGATGGACCCCACACCGAAGTTGTCCCCACCTCAAACTTGTGCTGCCCTGATAGACCCAAGGGAGCCCTACAAACTGACATCAGGAACCTGGACTGCTGAGTTTTCTTTCCCAGGGAAAATGGAAAAAGGATGTGCCCAGGGGCCCCTGGCCCTGGGCCCCTGCCCGGACTGGAAAGAATCCTTATATCGAAGGATGGACCCCACACCGAAGTTGTCCCCACCTCAAACTTGTGCTGCCCTGATAGACCCAAGGGAGCCCTACAAACTGACATCAGGAACCTGGACTGCTGAGTTTTCTTTCCCAGGGAAAATGGAAAAAGGATGTGCCCAGGGGCCCCTAGCCCTGACTGCAAAAAATCCTTATATCGAAGGATGGACCCCACACCGAAGTTGTCCCCACCTCAAACTTGTGCTGCCCTGATACACCCAAGGGAGCCCTACAAACTGACATCAGGAACCTGGACTGCTGAGTTTTCTTTCCCAGGGAAAATGGAAAAAGGATGTGCCCAGGGGCCCCTGGCCCTGACTGCAAAGAATCCTTATATCGAAGGATGGACCCCACACCGAAGTTGTCCCCACCTCAAACTTGTGCTGCCCTGATAGACCCAAGGGAGCCCTACAAACTGACATCAGGAACCTGGACTGCTGAGTTTTCTTTCCCAGGGAAAATGGAAAAAGGATGTGCCCAGGGGCCCCTAGCCCTGGTCAGGGACCTCACTTCAAGAAATCCATATATCGAAGGATGGACCCCACACCGAATTTGTGCCCACCTCAAACTTGTGCTGCCCTGATAGACCCAAGGGAGCCCTACAAACTGACATCAGGAACCTGGACTGCTGAGTTTTCTTTCCCAGGGAAAATGGAAAAAGGATGTGCCCAGGGGCCCCTGGCCCTGACTGCAAAGAATCCTTATATCGAAGGATGGACCCCACACCGAAGTTGTCCCCACCTCAAACTTGTGCTGCCCTGATAGACTCAAAGGAGCCCTACAAACTGACATCAGGAACCTGGACTGCTGAGTTTTCTTTCCCAGGGAAAATGGAAAAAGGGTGTGCCCGGGTGCCCCTGGCCCTGACTGCAAAAAAAACCTATATCGAAGGATGGACCCCACATCGAAGTTGTCCCCACCTCAAACTTGTGCTGCCCTGATAGACCCAAGGGAGCCCTACAAACTGACATCAGGAACCTGGACTGCTGAGTTTTCTTTCCCAGGGAAAATGGAAAAAGGATGTGCCCGTGGGCCCCTGGCCCTGGGCCCCTGGCCCTGACTGCAAAGAATCCTTATATCGAAGGATGGACCCCACACCGAAGTTGTCCCCACCTCAAACTTGTGCTGCCCTGATAGACCCAAGGGAGCCCTACAAACTGACATCAGGAACCTGGACTGCTGAGTTTTCTTTCCCAGGGAAAATGGAAAAAGGATGTGCCCGGGGGCCCCTGGCCCTGACTGCAAAGAATCCTTATATCGAAGGATGGATTCCACACCGAAGTTGTCCCCACCTCAAACTTGTGCTGCCCTGATAGACCCAAGGGAGCCCTACAAACTGACATCAGGAACCTGAACTGCTGAGTTTTATTTCCCAGGGAAAATGGAAAAAGGATGTGCCCAGGGGCCCCTAGCCCTGGTCAGGGACCTCACTGCAAGAAATCCATATATCGAAGGATGGACCCCACACCGAATTTGTGCCCACCTCAAACTTGTGCTGCCCTGATAGACCCAAGGGAGCCCTACAAACTGACATCAGCAACCTGGACTGCTGAGTTTTCTTTCCCAGGGAAAATGGAATAAGGATGTGCCCAGGGGCCCCTGGCCCTGACTGCAAGAAATCCTTATATCGAAGGATGGACCCCACACCGAAGTTGTCCCCACCTCAAACTTGTGCTGTCCTGATAGACCCAAGGCAGCCCTACAAGCTGACATCAGGAACCTGGACTGCTGAGTTTTCTTTCCCAGGGAAAATGGAAAAAGGATGTGCCCAGGGGCCCCTGGCCCTGACTGCAAAGAATCCTTATATCGAAGGATGGACCCCACACCGAAGTTGTCCCCACCTCAAACTTGTGCTGCCCTGATAGACTCAAAGGAGCCCTACAAACTGACATCAGGAACCTGGACTGCTGAGTTTTCTTTCCCAGGGAAAATGGAAAAAGGATGTGCCCGGGTGCCTCTGGCCCTGACTGGAAAGAATCCTTATATCGAAGGATGGACCCCACACCAAAGTTGTCCCCACCTCAAACTTGTGCTGCCCTGATAGACCCAAGGGAGCCCTACAAACGGACATCAGGAACCTGGACTGCTGAGTTTTTTTTCCCAGGGAAAATGGAAAAAGGATGTGCCAGGGGCCCCTGGCCCTGACTGCAAAGAATCCTTATATCGAAGGATCGAGCCCAGACAGAAGTTGTCCCCACCTCAAACTTGTGCTGCCCTGATAGACCCAAGGGAGCCCTACAAACTGACATCAGGAACCTGGACTCCTGAGTTTTCTTTCCCAGGAAAAATGGAAAAAGGATGTGCCCAGGGGCCCCCTGCCCTGGGCAGGCACCTTAGTACAAGAAATCCTTCTATCGAAGGATGGACCCCACAGCAAAGTTGTCCCCACCTCAAACTTGTGCTGCCCTGATACACCCAAGGGAGCCCTACAAACTGACATCAGGAACCTGGACCGCACAGTTTTCTTTCCCAGGGAAAATGGAAAAAGGATGTGCCCAGGGGCCCCTGGCCCTGACTGCAAAGAATCCTTATATCGAAGGATGGATTCCACACCGAAGTTGTCCCCACCTCAAACTTGTGCTGCCCTGATAGACCCAAGGGAGCCCTACAAACTGACATCAGGAATCTGGACCGCACAGTTTTCTTTCCCAGGGAAAATGGAAAAAGGATGTGCCCAGGGGCCCCGGGCCCTGACTGCAAAGAATCCTTATATAGAAGGATGGACCCCACACCGAAGTTGTCCCCACCTCAAACTTGTGCTGCCCTGATAGACCCAAGGGAGCCCTACAAACTGACATCAGGAACCTGGACTGCTGAGTTTTCTTTCCGAGGGAAAATGGAAAAGGGATGTGCCCAGGGGCCCCTGGCCCTGGGCCCCTGGCCCTGACTGCAAAAAATCCTTTTATCGAAGGATGGACCCCACACCTAAGTTGTCCCCACCTCAAATTTGTGCTGCCCTGATAGACCCAAGGGAGCCCTACAAACTGACATCAGGAACCTGGACTGCTGAGTTTTCTTTCCCAGGGAAAATGGAAAAAGGATGTGCCCAGGGGCCCCTGGCCCTGACTTCAAGAAATCCTTATATTGAAGGATGGACCCCGCACCGAAGTTGTCCCCACCTCAAACTTGTGCTGCCCTGATACACCCAAGGGAGCCCTACAAACTGACATCAAGAACCTGGACTGCTCAGTTTTCTTTCCCAGGGAAAATGGAAAAAGTATGTGCCCAGGGACCCCTGGCCCTGACTGCAAAAAATCCTTATATCGAAGGATGGACCCCACACCGAAGATGTCCCCACCTCAAACTTTTGGTGCGCTGATACACCCAAGGGAGCCCTACAAACTGACATCAGGAACCTGGACTGCTGAGTTTTCTTTCCCAGGGAAAATGGAAAAAGGATGTGCCCAGGGGCCCCTGCCCCTGGGCCCCTGGCCCTGACTGCAAAGAATCCTTATATCGAAGGATGGACCCCACACCGAAGTTGTCCCCACCTCAAAATTGTGCTGCCCTGATAGACCCAAGGGAGCCCTACAAACTGACATCAGGAACCTGGACTGTTGAGTTTTCTTATCAAGGGAAAATGGCTAAACGATGTGCCCGGGGGCCCCTGGCCCTGACTGCAAAAAATCATTATATCGAAGGATGCACCCTACACCGACGTTGTCCCCACCTCAAAGTTGTGCTGCCCTGAGACACCCAAGGGAGCCCTACAAACTGACATCAGGAACCTGGACCGCACAGTTTTCTTTCCCAGGGAAAATGGAAAATGGATGTGCCCAGGGGCCCCTGGCCCTGACTGCAAAAAATCCTTATATTGAAGGATGGACCCCACACCGAAGTTGTCCCCACCTCAAACTTGTGCTGCCCTGATACACCCAAGGGAGCCCTACAAACTGACATCAGGAACCTGGACTGCTGAGTTTTCTTTCCCAGGGAAAATGGAAAAAGGATGTGCCCAGGGGCCCCTGGCCCTGACTGCAAAAAATCCTTATATCGAAGGATGGAACCCACACCGAAGTTGTCCCCACCTCAAACTTGTGCTGCCCTGATAGACCCAAGGGAGCCCTACAAACTGACATCAGGAACCTGGACTGCTGAGTTTTCTTTCCCAGGGAAAATGGAAAAAGGATGTGCCCTGGGGCCCCTAGCCTTGACTGCAAAGAATCCTTATATCGAAGGATGGACCCCACACCGAAGTTGTCCCCACCTCAAACTTGTGATGCCCTGATACACCCAAGGGAGCCCTACAAACTGACATCAGGAACCTGGGCTGCTGAGTTTTCTTTCCCAGGGAAAATGGAAAAAGGATGTGCCCAGGGGCCCCTGGCCCTGAGTGCAAAAAATCCATATATCGAAGGATGGAACCCACACCGAAGTTGTCCCCACCTCAAACTTGTGCTGCCCTGATAGACCCAAGGGAGCCCTACAAACTGACATCAGGAACCTGGACCGCACAGTTTTCTTTCCCAGGGAAAATGGAAAAAGGATGTGCCCAGGGGACCCTAGCCCTGGGCAGGGACCTCACTGCAAAAAATCCTTATATCGAAGGATGGACCCCACACCGAAGTTGTCCCCACCTCAAACTTGTGCTGCCCTGATAGACCCAAGGGAGCCCTACAAACTGACATCAGGAACTTGGACTGCTGAGTTTTCTTTCCCAGGGAAAATGGAAAAAGGATGTGCCCAGGGGCCCCTGGCCCTGACTGCAAAGAATCCTTATATCGAAGGATGGACCCTACACAGAAGTTGTCCCCACCTCAAACTTGTGCTGCCCTGATAGACCCAAGGCAGCCCTACAAACTGACATCAGGAACCTGGACTGCTGAGTTTTCTTTCCCAGGGAAAATGGAAAAAGGATGTGCCCAGGGGGCCCTGGCCCTGACTGCAAAGAATCCTTATATCGAAGGATGGACCCCACACCGAAGTTGTCCCCACCTCAAACTTGTGCTGCCCTGATAGACCCAAGGCAGCCCTACAAACTGACATCAGGAACCTGGACTGCTGAGTTTTCTTTCCCAGGGAAAATGGAAAAAGGATGTGCCCAGGGGCCCCTGGCCCTGGGCCCCTGACCCTGACAGCAAAAAATCCTTATATCGAAGGATGGACCCCACACCGAAGTTGTCCCCACCTCAAACTTGTGCTGCCCTGATAGACCCAAGGGAGCCCTACAAACTGACATCAGGTATCTGGACCGCACAGTTTTCTTTCCCAGGGGAAATGGAAAAAGGATGTGCCCATGGGCCCCCTGCCCTGGGCAGGCACCTTAGTACAAGAAATCCTTATATCGAAGGATGCACTCCACACCGAAGTTGTCCCCACCTCAAACTTGTGCTGCCCTGATAGACCCAAGGGAGCCCTACAAACTGACATCAGGAACCTGGACTGCTGAGTTTTCTTTCCCAGGGAAAATGGAAAAAGGATGTGCCCAGGGGCCCCTGGCCCTGACTGCAAAGAATCCTTATATCGAAGGATGGACCCCACACCGAAGTTGTCCCCACCTCAAACTTGTGCTGCCCTGATAGACCCAAGGGAGCCCTACAAACTGACATCAGGAACCTGGACTGCTGAGTTTTCTTTCCCAGGGAAAATGGAAAAAGGATGTGCCCGGGGGCCCCTGGCCCTGACTGCAAAGAATCCTTATATCGAAGGATGGACCCCACACCGAAGTTGTCCCCACCTCAAACTTGTGCTGCCCAGATAGACCCAAGGGAGCCCTACAAACTGACATCAGGAACCTGGACTGCTGAGTTTTCTTTCCCAGGGAAAATGGAAAAAGGATGTGCCCGGGGGCCCCTGGCCCTGACTGCAAATAATCCTTATATCGAAGGATGGACCCCACACCGAAGTTGTCCCCACCTCAAACTTGTGCTGCCCTGATAGACCCAAGGGAGCCCTACAAACTGACATCAGGAACCTGGACTGCTGAGTTTTCTTTCCCAGGGAAAATGGAAAAAGGATGTGCCCAGGGGCCCCTGGCCCTGGGCCCCTGGCCCTGACTGCAAAAAACCCTTAAATCGAAGGATGGACCCCACACCGAAGTTGTCCCCACCTCAAACTTGTGCTGCCCTGATAGACCCAAGGCAGCCCTACAAACTGACATCAGGAACCAGGGCTGCTGAGTTTTCTTTCCCAGGGAAAATGGAAAAAGGGTGTGCCCAGGGGCCCCTGGCCCTGGGCTGGGACCTCACTGCAAAGAATGCTTATATCGAAGGATGGACCCCACACCGAAGTTGTCCCCACCTCAAAATTGTGCTGCCCTGATAGACCCAAGGGAACTCTACAAACTGACATCAGGAACCTGGACTGCTGAGTTTTCTTTCCCAGGGAAAATGGAAAAAGGATATGCCCACGGGCCCCTGGCCCTCTCTGCAAAAATCCTTATATCGAAGGATGGACCCCACACCAAAGTTGTCCCCACCTCAAACTTGTGCTGCCCTGATAGACCCAAGGGAGCCCTACAAACTGACATCAGCAACCTGGACTGCTGAGTTTTCTTTCCCAGGGAAAATGGCCAAAGGATGTGCCCGGGGGCCCCTGGCCCTGACTGCAAAAAATCCTCATATCGAAGGATGGATTCCACACCGAAGTTGTCCCCACCTCAAACTTGTGCTGCCCTGATACACCCAAGGCAGCCCTACAAACTGACATCAGGAACATGGACTGCTGAGTTTTCTTTCCCAGGGAAAATGGAAAAGGTATGTGCTCAGGGGCCCCTAGCCGTGGGCAGGCACCTGACTGCAAAAAATCCTTATATCGAAGGATGGACCCCACACCGAAGTTGTCCCCACTTCAAACTTGTGCTGCCCTGATAGACCCAAGGGAGCCCTACAAACTGACATCAGGAACCTGGACCGCACACTTTTCTTTCCCAGGGAAAATGGAAAAAGGATGTGCCCAGTGGCCCCTAGCCCTGGGCAGGGACCTCACTGCAAAGAATCCTTATATCGAAGGATGGACCCCACACCGAAGTTGTCCCCACCTCAAACTTGTTCTGCCCTGATAGACCCAAGGGAGCCCTACAAACTGACATCAGGAACCTGGACTGCTGAGTTTTCTTTCCCAGGGAAAATGGAAAAAGGATGTGCCCAGGGGCCCCCGGCCCTGGGCAGGCACCTCATAACAAGAAATCCTTATATCGAAGGATGGACCCCACACCGAAGTTGTCCCCACCTCAAACTTGTGCTGCCCTGATAGACCCAAGGGAGCCCTACAAACTGACATCAGGAACCTGGACCGCACAGTTTTCTTTCCCAGGGAAAATGGAAAAAGGATGTGCCCAGGGGCCCCTGGCCCTGACTGCAAAAAATCCTTATATTCAAGGATGCACCCCACACCGAAGTTGTCCCCACCTCAAACTTGTGCTGCCCTGATAGACCCAAGGGAGCCCTACAAACTGACATCAGGAACCTGGACTGCTGAGTTTTCTTTCCCAGGGAAAATGGAAAAAGGATGTGCCCAGGGGCCCCTAGCCCTGACTGCAAAAAATCCTTATATCGAAGGATGGACCCCACAACGAAGTTGTCCTGACCTCAAACTCGTGCTGTCCTGATACACCCAAGGGAGCCCTACAAACTGACATCAGGAACCTGGACTGCTGAGTTTTCTTTCCCAGGGAAAATGGAAAAAGGATTTGCCCAGGGGCCCCTGGCCCTGGGCCCCTGGCCCTGACTGCAAAAAATCCTTATATCGAAGGATGGACCCCACACCGAAGTTGTCCCCACCTCAAACTTGTGCTGCCCTGATAGACCCAAGGGAGCCCTACAAACTGACATCAGGAACCTGGATTGCTGATGTGGTAGGGGACTTGGGAAAAACTCACCCAAACATGCCTTGGGAGGAGGCTGTTGTGTAGTTCCCCGCCTCCAAGCTGCCCATTAACGTTACCACTCCGCCCATGTTATGTAACTATCAGTTATGCCCACCTTTATGTCAATCACTTTTGTACTTGCCCTCAGTTCTAGAATGTTCTTAAGTTCTTTGTCTGCAATTGGTTCTTCCTCGGTTACTGCCCCCCTTCCCTTATTCCCATTTGTTGTACCCCTATTATCTCATCCCAACTCCTCCTCCTAGCCCTATTCCTATTGGACCCTTTGTACCCTGTCCCTCCTACTTGCTACCTGATATAAGCTCTACCCCGCCCTTGTTCGGGGCTCTCTGAGCCTGCTCCCTTGCTGTGTGGTCGGGTCACAGATCCTCCCTGACACCCACCCTCAGTGAATAAAGCAGAGCTTGAGAGTCAACCTGCCGTGGTGCAAGCCTTATTATTTCCATCGCGTCCTCGCTGAGGCCTCCACGCCAGAGAGACCCCCAGGACGCATGCTGAGTTTTCTCTCCCAGGGAAAATGGAAAAAGGATGTGCCCAGGGGCCCCTGGCCCTGACTGCAAAGAATCCTTATATCGAAGGATGGACCCCACACCAAAGTTGTCCCCACCTCAAAATTGTGCTGCCCTGATAGACCCAAGGGAGCCCTACAAACTGACATCAGGAACCTGGACTGTTGAGTTTTCTTTCCAAGGGAAAATGGCCAAAGGATGTGCCAGGGGGCCCCTGGCCCTGACTGCAAAAAATCATTATATCGAAGGATGCACCCTACAACGAAGTTGTCCCCACCTCAAACTTGTGCTGCCCTAATAGACCCAAGGGAGCCCTACAAACTGACATCAGGAACCTGGACTGCTGAGTTTTCTTTCCCAGGGAAAATGGCCAAAGGATGTGCCCAGGGGCCCCTGGCCCTGACTGCAAAAAATCCTTATATCGAAGGATGGACCCCACACCGAAGTTGTCCCCACCTCAAACTTGTGCTGCCCTGATACACCCAAGGGAGCCCTACAAACTGACATCAGGAACCTGGACTGCTGAGTTTTCTTTCCCAGGGAAAATGGAAAAAGGATGTGCTCAGGGGCCCCTAGCCCTGACTGCAAAAAATCCTTATATCGAAGGATGGACCCCACACCAAAGTTGTCCCCACCTCAAACTTGTGCTGCCCTGATAGACCCAAGGGAGCCCTACAAACTGACATCAGGAACGTGGACCGCACAGTTTTCTTTCCCAGGGAAAATGGAAAAAGGATGTGTCCAGGGGCCCCTAGCCCTGGGCAGGGACCTCACTGCAAAGAATCCTTATATCGAAGGACGGACCCCACACCAAAGTTGTCCCCACCTCAAACTTGTGCTGCCCTGATAGACCCAAGGGAGCCCTACAAACTGACATCAGGAACCTGGACTGCTGAGTTTTCTTTCCCAGGGAAAATGGAAAAAGGATGTGCCCAGGGGCCCCTGGCCCTGACTGCAAAAAATCCTTATATCGAAGGATGGACCCCACACCGAAGTTGTCCCGACCTCAAACTTGTGCTGCCCTGATACACCCAAGGGAGCCCTACAAACTGACATCAGGAACCTGGACTGCTGAGTTTTCTTTCCCAGGGAAAATGGAAAAAGGATGTGCCCAGGGGCCCCTGGCCCTGGGCCCCTGGCCCTGACTGCAAAAAATCCTTATATTGAAGGATGGACCCCACACCGAAGTTGTCTCCACCTCAAACTTGTGCTGCCCTGATAGACCCAAGGGAGCCCTACAAACTGACATCAGGAACCTGGATTGCTGATGTGGTAGGGGACTTGGGAAAAACTCACCCAAACATGCCTTGGGAGGAGGCTGTTGTGTAGTTCCCTGCCTCCAAGCTGCCCATTAACGTTACCACTCCGCCCATGTTATGTAACTATCAGTTATGCCCACATTTATGTCAATCACTTTTGTACTTGCCCTCAGTTCTAGAATGTTCTTAAGTTCTTTGTCTGCAATTGGTTCTTCCCCGGTTACTGCCCCCCTTCCCTTATTCCCATTTGTTGTACCCCTATTATCTCATCCCAACTCCTCCTCCTAGCCCTATTCCTATTGGACCCTTTGTACCCTGTCCCTCCTACTTGCTACCTGATATAAGCTCTACCCCGCCCTTGTTCGGGGCTCTCTGAGCCTGCTCCCTTGCTGTGTGGTCGGGTCACAGATCCTCCCTGACACCCACCCTCAGTGAATAAAGCAGAGCTTGAGAGTCAACCTGCCGTGGTGCAAGCCTTATTATTTCCATCGCGTCCTCGCTGAGGCCTCCACGCCAGAGAGACCCCCAGGACGCATGCTGAGTTTTCTCTCCCATGAAAAATGGAAAAAGGATGTGCCCAGGGGCCCCTGGCCCTGACTGCAAAGAATCCTTATATCGAAGGATGGACCCCACACCGAAGTTGTCCCCACCTCAAACTTGTGCTGCCCTGATACACCCAAGGGAGCCCTACAAACTGACATCAGGAACTTGGACTGCTGAGTTTTCTTTCCAAGGGAAAATGGCCAAAGGATGTGCCCGGGGGCCCCTGGCCCTGACTGCAAAAAATCATTATATCGAAGGATGCACCCTACAACGAAGTTGTCCCCACCTCAAACTTGTGCTGCCCTGATAGACCTAAGGGAGCCCTACAAACTGACATCAGGAACCTGGACTGCTGAGTTTTCTTTCCCAGGGAAAATGGAAAAAGTATGTGCTCAGGGGCCCCTAGCCCTGACTGCAAAAAATCCTTATATCGAAGGATGGACCCCACACCGAAGTTGTCCCCACCTCAAACTTGTGCTGCCCTGATAGACCCAAGGGAGCCCTACAAACTGACATCAGGAACCTGGACTGCTGAGTTTTCTTTCCCAGGGAAAATGGAAAAAGGATGTGCCCAGGGGCCCCTGGCCCTGACTGCAAAAAATCCTTATATCGAAGGATGGACCCCACACCGAAGCTGTCCCCACCTCAAACTTGTGCTGCCCTGATAGACCCAAGGGAGCCCTACAAACTGACATCAGGAACCTGGATTACTGGGTTTTCTTTCCCAGGGAAAATGGAAAAATGATGTGCCCGGGGGCCACTGGCCCTGACTGCAAAAAATCCTTATATCGAAGGATGCACCCCACACCGAAGTTGTCCCCACCTCAAACTTGTTCTGCCCTGATAGACCCAAGGGAGCCCTACAAACTGACATCAGGAACCTGGACTGCTGAGTTTTCTTTCCCAGGGAAAATGGAAAAAGGATGTGCCCAGGGGCCCCCGGCCCTGGGCAGGCACCTCACAACAAGAAATCCTTATATCGAAGGATGGACCCCACACCGAAGTTGTCCCCACCTCAAACTTGTGCTGCCCTGATAGACCCAAGGGAGCCCTACAAACTGACATCAGGAACCTGGACCGCACAGTTTTCTTTCCCAGGGAAAATGGAAAAAGGATGTGCCCAGGGGCCCCTGGCCCTGACTGCAAAAAATCCTTATATTGAAGGATGCACCCCACACCGAAGTTGTCCCCACCTCAAACTTGTGCTGCCCTGATAGACCCAAGGGAGCCCTACAAACTGACATCAGGAACCTGGACTGCTGAGTTTTCTTTCCCAGGGAAAATGGAAAAAGGATGTGCCCAGGGGCCCCTAGCCCTGACTGCAAAAAATCCTTATATCGAAGGATGGACCCCACAACGAAGTTGTCCCGATCTCAAACTTGTGCTGTCCTGATACACCCAAGGGAGCCCTACAAACTGACATCAGGAACCTGGACTGCTGAGTTTTCTTTCCCAGGGAAAATGGAAAAAGGATGTGCCCAGGGGCCCCCGGCCCTGGGCAGGCACCTCACAACAAGAAATCCTTATATCGAAGGATGGCCCCCACACCAAAGTTGTCCCCACCTCAAACTTGTGCTGCCCTGATAGACCCAAGGGAGCCCTACAAACTGACATCAGGAACCTGGACCGCACAGTTTTCTTTCCCAGGGAAAATGGAAAAAGGATGTGCCCACGGGCCCCTGGCCCTGACTGCAAAAAATCCTTATATTGAAGGATGCACCCCACACCGAAGTTGTCCCCACCTCAAACTTGTGCTGCCCTGATAGACCCAAGGGAGCCCTACAAACTGACATCAGGAACCTGGATTGCTGATGTGGTAGGGGACTTGGGAAAAACTCACCCAAACATGCCTTGGGAGGAGGCTGTTGTGTAGTTCCCCGCCTCCAAGCTGCCCATTAACGTTACCACTCCGCCCATGTTATGTAACTATCAGTTATGCCCACCTTTATGTCAATCACTTTTGTACTTGCCCTCAGTTCTAGAATGTTCTTAAGTTCTTTGTCTGCAATTGGTTCTTCCCCGGTTACTGCCCCCCTTCCCTTATTCCCATTTGTTGTACCCCTATTATCTCATCCCAACTCCTCCTCCTAGCCCTATTCCTATTGGACCCTTTGTACCCTGTCCCTCCTACTTGCTACCTGATATAAGCTCTACCCCGCCCTTGTTCGGGGCTCTCTGAGCCTGCTCCCTTGCTGTGTGGTCGGGTCACAGATCCTCCCTGACACCCACCCTCAGTGAATAAAGCAGAGCTTGAGAGTCAACCTGCCGTGGTGCAAGCCTTATTATTTCCATCGCGTCCTCGCTGAGGCCTCCACGCCAGAGAGACCCCCAGGACGCAGGCTGAGTTTTCTCTCCCATGAAAAATGGAAAAAGGATGTGCCCAGGGGCCCCTGGCCCTGACTGCAAAGAATCCTTATATCGAAGGATGGAACCCACACCGAAGTTGTCCCCACCTCAAACTTGTGCTGCCCTGATACACCCAAGGGAGCCCTACAAACTGACATCAGGAACTTGGACTGCTGAGTTTTCTTTCCAAGGGAAAATGGCCAAAGGATGTGCCCGGGGGCCCCTGGCCCTGACTGCAAAAAATCATTATATCGAAGGATGCACCCTACAACGAAGTTGTCCCCACCTCAAACTTGTGCTGCCCTGATAGACCCAAGGGAGCCCTACAAACTGACATCAGGAACCTGGACTGCTGAGTTTTCTTTCCCAGGGAAAATGGAAAAAGTATGTGCTCAGGGGCCCCTAGCCCTGACTGCAAAAAATCCTTATATCGAAGGATGGACCCCACACCGAAGTTGTCCCCACCTCAAACTTGTGCTGCCCTGATAGACCCAAGGGAGCCCTACAAACTGACATCAGGAACCTGGACTGCTGAGTTTTCTTTCCCAGGGAAAATGGAAAAAGGATGTGCCCAGGGGCCCCTGGCCCTGACTGCAAAAAATCCTTATATCGAAGGATGGACCCCACACCGAAGCTGTCCCCACCTCAAACTTGTGCTGCCCTGATAGACCCAAGGGAGCCCTACAAACTGACATCAGGAACCTGGATTACTGGGTTTTCTTTCCCAGGGAAAATGGAAAAATGATGTGCCCGGGGGCCACTGGCCCTGACTGCAAAAAATCCTTATATCGAAGGATGGACCCCACACCGAAGTTGTCCCCACCTCAAACTTGTTCTGCCCTGATAGACCCAAGGGAGCCCTACAAACTGACATCAGGAACCTGGACTGCTGAGTTTTCTTTCCCAGGGAAAATGGAAAAAGGATGTGCCCAGGGGCCCGTAGCCCTGACTGCAAAAAATCCTTATATCGAAGGATGGACCCCACACCGAAGTTGTCCCGACCTCAAACTTGTGCTGTCCTGATACACCCAAGGGAGCCCTACAAACTGACATCAGGAACCTGGACTGCTGAGTTTTCTTTCCCAGGGAAAATGGAAAAAGGATGTGCCCAGGGGCCCCTGGCCCTGGGCCCCTGGCCCTGACTGCAAAAAATCCTTATATCGAAGGATGGACCCCACACCGAAGTTGTCCCCACCTCAAACTTGTGCTGCCCTGATAGACCCAAGGGAGCCCTACAAACTGACATCAGGAACCTGGATTGCTGATGTGGTAGGGGACTTTGGAAAAACTCCCCCAAACATGCCTTGGGAGGAGGCTGTTGTGTAGTTCCCCGCCTCCAAGCTGCCCATTAACGTTACCACTCCGCCCATGTTATGTAACTATCAGTTATGCCCACCATTATGTCAATCACTTTTGTACTTGCCCTCAGTTCTAGAATGTTCTTAAGTTCTTTGTCTGCAATTGGTTCTTCCCCGGTTACTGCCCCCCTTCCCTTATTCCCATTTGTTGTACCCCTATTATCTCATCCCAACTCCTCCTCCTAGCCCTATTCCTATTGGACCCTTTGTACCCTGTCCCTCCTACTTGCTACCTGATATAAGCTCTACCCCGCCCTTGTTCGGGGCTCTCTGAGCCTGCTCCCTTGCTGTGTGGTCGGGTCACAGATCCTCCCTGACACCCACCCTCAGTGAATAAAGCAGAGCTTGAGAGTCAACCTGCCGTGGTGCAAGCCTTATTATTTCCATCGCGTCCTCGCTGAGGCCTCCACGCCAGAGAGACCCCCAGGACGCATGCTGAGTTTTCTCTCCCATGGAAAATGGAAAAAGGATGTGCCCAGGGGCCCCTGGCCCTGACTGCAAAGAATCCTTATATCGAAGGATGGACCCCACACCAAAGTTGTCCCCACCTCAAACTTGTGCTGCCCTGATAGACCCAAGGGAGCCCTACAAACTGACATCAGGAACCTGGACTGCTGAGTTTTCTTTCCCAGGGAAAATGGAAAAAGGATGTGCCCAGGGGCCCCTAGCCCTGGGCAGGAACCTGACTGCAAAAAATCCTTATATCGAAGGATGGACCCCACACCGAAGTTGTCCCCACCTCAAACTTGTGCTGCCCTGATAGACCCAAGGGAGCCCTACAAACTGACATCAGGAACCTGGACTGCTGAGTTTTCTTTCCCAGGGAAAATGGAAAAAGGATGTGCCCAGGGACCCCTACCCCTGACTGCAAAAGATCCTTATATCGAAGGATGGACCCCACACCGAAGTTGTCCCCACCTCAAACTTGTGGTGCTCTGATACACCCAAGGGAGCCCTACAAACTGACATCAGGAACCTGGACTGCTGAGTTTTCTTTCCCAGGGAAAACGGAAAAAGGATGTGCCCGGGGACCCCTACCCCTGACTGCAAAAGATCCTTATATCGAAGGATGGACCCCACACCGAAGTTGTCCCCACCTCAAACTTGTGCTGCCCTGATACACCCAAGGGAGCCCTACAAACTGACATCAGGAACCTGGATCGCACAGTTTTCTTTCCCAGGGAAAATGGAAAAAGGATGTGCCCAGGGGCCCCTAGCCCTGGGCAGGGACCTCACTGCAAAAAATCCTTATATCGAAGGATGGACCCCACACCGAAGTTGTCCCCACCTCAAACTTGTGCTGCCCTGATAGACCCAAGGGAGCCCTACAAACTGACATCAGGAACCTGGACTGCTGAGTTTTCTTTCCTAGGGAAAATGGAAAAAGGATTTGCTCAGGGGCCCCTGGCCCTGACTGCAAAAAATCCTTATATCGAAGGATGGACCCCACACCGAAGCTGTCCCCACCTCAAACTTGTGCTGCCCTGATAGACCCAAGGGAGCCCTACAAACTCACATCAGGATCCTGGACTGCTGAGTTTTCTTTCCCAGGGAAAATGGAAAAAGGATGTGCCACGGGGCCCCTGGCCCTGGGCAGGCACCTCACAACAAGAAATCCTTATATCGAAGGATGGACCCGACACCAAAGTTGTCCCCACCTCAAACTTGTGCTGCCCTGATACACCCAAGGGAGCCCTACAAACTGACATCAGGAACCTGGACTGCTGAGTTTTCTTTCCCAGGGAAAATGGAAAAAGGATGTGCCCAGGGGCCCCTGGCCCTGGGCTGGGTCCTCACTGCTAAGAATCCTTATATCGAAGGATGGACCCCACACCGAAGTTGTCCCCACCTCAAACTTGTGATGCCCTGATAGACCCAAGAGAGCCCTACAAACTGATATCAGCAACCTGGACTGCTGGGTTTTCTTTCCCAGGGAAAATGGAAAAATGATGTGCCCGGGGGCCCCTGGCCCTGACTGCAAAGAATCCTTATATCGAAGGATGGACCCCACACCGAAGTTGTCCCCACCTCAAACTTGTCCTGCCCTGATACACCCAAGGGAGCCCTACAAACTGACATCAGGAACCTGGGCTGCTGTGTTTTCTTTCCCAGGGAAAATGGAAAAAGGATGTGCCCAGGGGCCCCTGGCCCTGACTGCAAAAAATCATTATATCGAAGGATGCACCCTACACCGAAGTTGTCCCCACCTCAAACTTGTGCTGCCCTGATACACCCAAGGGAGCCCTACAAACTGACATCAGGAACCTGGGCTGCTGAGTTTTCTTTCCCAGGGAAAATGGAAAAAGGATGTGCCCAGGGGCCCCTGGCCCTGACTGCAAAAAATCCTTATATTGAAGGATGCACCCCACACCGAAGTTGTCCCCACCTCAAACTTGTGCTGCCCTGATAGACCCAAGGGAGCCCTACAAACTGACATCAGGAACCTGGACTGCTGAGTTTTCTTTCCCAGGGAAAATGGAAAAAGGATGTGCCCAGGGGCACCCGGCCCTGGGCAGGCCCCTCACAGCAAGAAATCCTTATATCGAAGGATGGATTCCGCACCGAAGTTGTCCCCACCTCAAACTTGTGCTGCCCTGATAGACCCAAGGCAGCCCTACAAACTGACATCAGGAACCTGGACTGCTGAGTTTTCTTTCCCAGGGAAAATGGCCAAAGGATGTGCCCGGGGGCCCCTGGCCCTGACTGAAAAAATCATTATATCGAAGGATGGACCCCACACCGAAGTTGTCCCCACCTCAAACTTGTGCTGCCCTGATAGACCCAAGGGAGCCCTACAAACTGACATCAGGAACCTGGACTGCTGAGTTTTCTTTCCCAGGGAAAATGGAAAAAGGATGTGCCCAGGGGCCCCTAGCCCTGACTGCAAAAAATCCTTATATCGAAGGATGGACCCCACACCGAAGTTGTCCCCACCTCAAACTTGTGCTGCCCTGATAGACCCAAGGGAGCCCTACAAACTGACATCAGGAACCTGGACCGCACAGTTTTCTTTCCCAGGGAAAATGGAAAAAGGATGTTCCCAGGGCCCCTAGCCCTGGGCAGGGACCTGACTGCAAAAAATCCTTATATCGAAGGATGGACCCCACACCGAAGTTGTCCCCACCTCAAACTTGTGCTGCCCTGATAGACCCAAGGGAGCCCTACAAACTGACATCAGGAACCTGGACTGCTGAGTTTTCTTTCCCAGGGAAAATGGAAAAAGGATGTGCCCAGGGGCCCCTGGCCCTGACTGCAAAGAATCCTTATATCGAAGAATGCACCCCACACCGAAGTTGTCCCCACCTCAAACTTGTGCTGCCCTGATACACCCAAGGGAGCCCTACAAACTGACATCAGGAACCTGGACTGCTGAGTTTTCTTTCCCAGGGAAAATGGAAAAAGGATGTGCCCAGGGGCCCCTGGCCCTGACTGCAAAAAATCCTTATATCGAAGGATGGACCCCACACCGAAGCTGTCCCCACCTCAAACTTGTGCTGCCCTGATAGACCCAAGGCAGCCCTACAAACTGACATCAGGAACCTGGACTGCTGAGTTTTCTTTCCCAGGGAAAATGGAAAAAGGATGTGCCCAGGGCCCATAGCCCTGTGCAGGGACCTCACTGCAAAAAATCCTTATATCGAAGGATGGACCCCACACCGAAGCTGTCCCCACCTCAAACTTGTGCTGCCCTGATACACCCAAGGGAGCCCTACAAACTGACATCAGGAACTTGGACTGCTGAGTTTTCTTTCCCAGGGAAAATGGAAAAAGGATGTGCCCAGGGGCCCCTGGCCCTGACTGCAAAAAATCCTTATATCGAAGAATGCACCCCACACCGAAGTTGTCCCCACCTCAAACTTGTGCTGCCCTGATACATCCAAGGGAGCCCTACAAACTGACATCAGGAACCTGGACTGCTGAGTTTTCTTTCCCAGGGAAAATGGAAAAATGATGTGCCCAGGAGCCCCTAGCCCTGGGCAGGCACCTGACTGCAAAAAATCCTTATATCGAAGGATGGACCCCACACCGAAGTTGTCCCCACTTCAAACTTGTGCTGCCCTGATAGACCCAAGGGAGCCCTACAAACTGACATCAGGAACCTGGGCTGCTGAGTTTTCTTTCCCAGGGAAAATGGAAAAAGGATGTGCCCAGGGGCCCCTGGCCCTGACTGCAAAAAATCCTTATATCGAAGGATGGACCCCACACCGAAGATGTCCCCACCTCAAACTTGTGGTGCCCTGATAGACGCAAGGGAGCCCTACAAACTGACATCAGGAACCTGGACCGCACACTTTTCTTTCCCAGGGAAAACGGAAAAAGGATGTGCCCAGGGGCCCCCTGCCCTGGGCAGGCACCTTAGTACAAGAAATCCTTATATCGAAGGATGGACCCCACACCAAAGTTGTCCCCACCTCAAACTTGTGCTGCCCTGATACACCCAAGGGAGCCCTACAAACTGACATCAGGAACCTGGACCGCACAGTTTTCTTTCCCAGGGAAAATGGAAAAAGGATGTGCCCAGGGGCCCCTGGCCCTGACTGCAAAAAATCCTTATATTGAAGGATGCACCCCACACCGAAGTTGTCCCCACCTCAAACTTGTGCTGCCCTGATAGAACCAAGGGAGCCCTACAAACTGACATCAGGAACCTGGACTGCTGAGTTTTCTTTCCCAGGGAAAATGGAAAAAGGATGTGTCCAGGGGCCCCTAGCCCTGACTGCAAAAAATCCTTATATCGAAGGATGGACCCCACACCGAAGTTGTCCCCACCTCAAACTTGTGCTGCCCTGATAGACCCAAGGGAGCCCTACAAACTGACATCAGGAACCTGGACCGCACAGTTTTCTTTCCCAGGGAAAATGGAAAAAGGATGTGCCCAGGGCCCCTAGCCCTGGGCAGGGACCTCACTGCAAAAAATCCTTATATCGAAGGATGGACCCCACACCAAAGTTGTCCCCACCTCAAACTTGTGCTGCCCTGATACACCCAAGGGAGCCCTACAAACTGACATCAGGAACTTGGACTGCTGAGTTTTCTTTCCCAGGGAAAATGGAAAAAGGATGTGCCCAGGGGCCCCTGGCCCTGACTGCAAAAAATCCTTATATCAAAGGATGGACCCCACACCGAAGTTGTCCCCACCTCAAACTTGTGCTGCCCTGATACACCCAAGGGAGCCCTACAAACTGACATCAGGAACCCGGACTGCTGAGTTTTCTTTCCCAGGGAAAATGGAAAAATGATGTGCCCAGGGGCCCCTAGCCCTGGGCAGGCACCTGACTGCAAAAAATCCTTATATCGAAGGATGGACCCCACACCGAAGTTGTCCCCACTTCAAACTTGTGCTGCCCTGATAGACCCAAGGGAGCCCTACAAACTGACATCAGGAACCTGGACTGCTGAGTTTTCTTTCTCAGGGAAAATGGAAAAAGGATGTGCCCAGGGGCCCCTAGCCCTGGGCAGGGACCTCACTGCAAAAAATCCTTATATCGAAGGATGGACCCCACACCGAAGTTGTCCCCACCTCAAACTTGTGCTGCCCTGATAGACCCAAGGGAGCCCTACAAACTGACATCAGGAACCTGGACTGCTGAGTTTTCTTTCCCAGGGAAAATGCCCAAAAGTCGTGCCCGGGGGCCCCTGGCCCTGACTGCAAAGAATCCTTATATCGAAGGATGCACCCCACACCGAAGTTGTGCCCACCTCAAACTTGTGCTGCCCTGATAGACCCAATGGAGCCCTACAAACTGACATCAGGAACCTGGATTTCTGGGTTTTCTTTCCCAGGGAAAATGGAAAAATGATGTGCCCGGGGGCCCCTGGCCCTGACTGCAAAAAATCCTTATATCGAAGGATGGACCCCACACCGAAGTTGTCCCCACCTCAAACTTGTGCTGCCCTGATAGACCCAAGGGAGCCCTACAAACTGACATCAGGAACCTGGACTGCTGAGTTTTCTTTCCCAGGGAAAATGGAAAAAGGATATGCCCAGGGGCCCCTGGCCCTGACTGCAAAAAATCCTTATATCGAAGGATGGACCCCACACCGAAGATGTCCCCACCTCAAACTTGTGCTGCCCTGATAGACCCAAGGGAGCCCTACAAACTGACATCAGGAACCTGGACTGCTGAGTTTTCTTTCCCAGGGAAAATGGAAAAAGGATGTGCCCAGGGGCCCCCGGCCCTGGGCAGGCACCTCACAACAAGAAATCCTTATATCGAAGGATGGACCCCACACCGAAGTTGTCCCCACCTCAAACTTGTGCTGCCCTGATGCACCCAAGGGAGCCCTACAAACTGACATCAGGAACTTGGACTGCTGAGTTTTCTTTCCCAGGGAAAATGGAGAAAGGATGTGCCCGGGGGCCCCTTGCCCTGACTGCAAAAAATCATTTTTTCGAAGGATGCACCCTACACCGAAGTTGTCCCCACCTCAAACTTGTGCTGCCCTGAGAGACCCAAGGGAGCCCTACAAACTGACATCAGGAACCTGGACCGCACAGTTTTCTTTCCCAGGGAAAATGGAAAAAGGATGTGCCCAGGGGCCCCTGGCCCTGACTGCAAAGAATCCTTATATTGAAGGATGCACCCCACACCGAAGTTGTCCCCACCTCAAACTTGTGCTGCCCTGATAGACCCAAGGGAGCCCTACAAACTGACATCAGGAACCTGGACTGCTGAGTTTTCTTTCCCAGGGAAAATGGAAAGAGGATGTGCCCATGGGCCCCTAGCCCTGACTGCAAAAAATCCTTATATCGAAGGATGGACCCCACACCGAAGTTGTCCCCACCTCAAATTTGTGCTGCCCTGATAGACCCAAGGGAGCCCTACAAACTGACATCAGGAACCTGGACCGCACAGTTTTCTTTCCCAGGGAAAATGGAAAAAGGATGTGCCCAGGGGCCCCTAGACCTGGGCAGGGACCTCATTGCAAAAAATCCTTATATCGTAGGATGCACCCCACACCGAAGTTGTCCCCACCTCAAACTTGTGCTGCCCTGATACACCCAAGGGAGCCCTACAAACTGACATCAGGAACTTGGACTGCTGAGTTTTCTTTCCCAGGGAAAATGGAAAAAGGATGTGCCCAGGGGCCCCTGGCGCTGACTGCAAAAAATCCTTATATCGAAGAATGCACCCCACACCGAAGTTGTGCCCACCTCAAACTTGTGCTGCCCTGATAGACCCAAGGGAGCCCTACAAACTGACATCAGGAACCTGGACTGCTGAGTTTTCTTTCCCAGGGAAAATGGAAAAAGGATGTGCCCAGGGGCCCCCGGCCCTGGGCAGGCACCTCACAACAAGAAATCCTTATATCGAAGGATGGACCCCACACCAAAGTTGTCCCCACCTCAAACTTGTGCTGCCCTGATAGACCCAAGGGAGCCCTAAAATCTGAGATCAGGAACCTGGACCGCACACTTTTCTTTCCCAGGGAAAATGGAAAAAGGATGTGCCCAGGGGCCCCCTGCCCTGGGCAGGCACCTTAGTACTAGAAATCCTTATATCGAAGGATGGACCCCACACCGAAGTTGTCCCCACCTCAAACTTGTGCTGCCCTGATAGACCCAAAGCAGCCCTACAAACTGACATCAGGAACCTGGACTGCTGAGTTTTCTTTCCCAGGGAAAATGGAAAAATGATGTGCCCAGGGGCCCCTAGCCCTGGGCAGGCACCTGACTGCAAAAAATCCTTATATCGAAGGATGGACCCCACACCGAAGTTGTCCCCACTTCAAACTTGTGCTGCCCTGATAGACCCAAGGGAGCCCTACAAACTGACATCAGGAACCTGGACTGCTGAGTTTTCTTTCTCAGGGAAAATGGAAAAAGGATGTGCCCAGGGCCCCTAGCCCTGGGCAGGGACCTCACTGCAAAAAATCCTTATATCGAAGGATGGACCCCACACCAAAGTTGTCCCCACCTCAAACTTGTGCTGCCCTGATACACCCAAGGGAGCCCTACAAACTGACATCAGGAACTTGGACTGCTGAGTTTTCTTTCCCAGGGAAAATGGAAAAAGGATGTGCCCAGGGGCCCCTGGCCCTGACTGCAAAAAATCCTTATATCGAAGGATGGACCCCACACCGAAGTTGTCCCCACCTCAAACTTGTGCTGCCCTGATACACCCAAGGGAGCCCTACAAACTGACATCAGGAACTTGGACTGCTGAGTTTTCTTTCCCAGGGAAAATGGAAAAAGGATGTGCCCAGGGGCCCCTGGCCCTGACTGCAAAGAATCCTTATATCGAAGGATGGACCCCACACCGAAGTTGTCCCCACCTCAAACTTGTGCTGCCCTGATAGACCCAAGGGAGCCCTACAAACTGACATCAGGAACCTGGACTGCTGAGTTTTCTTTCCCAGGGAAAATGGAAAAAGGATGTGCCCAGGGGCCCCTGGCCCTGACTGCAAAAAATCCTTATATCGAAGGATGGACCCCACACCGAAGCTGTCCCCACCTCAAACTTGTGCTGCCCTGATAGACCCAAGGCAGCCCTACAAACTGACATCAGGAACCTGGACTGCTGAGTTTTCTTTCCCAGGGAAAATGCCCAAAAGTCGTGCCCGGGGGCCCCTGGCCCTGACTGCAAAGAATCCTTATATCGAAGGATGCACCCCACACCGAAGTTGTCCCCACCTCAAACTTGTGCTGCCCTGATAGACCCAATGGAGCCCTACAAACAGACATCAGGAACCTGGACTGCTGAGTTTTCTTTCCCAGGGAAAATGGAAAAAGGATGTGCCCAGGGGCCCCTGGCCCTGACTGCAAAAAATCCTTATATCGAAGGATGGACCCCACACCGAAGATGTCCCCACCTCAAACTTGTGCTGCCCTGATAGACCCAAGGGAGCCCTACAAACTGACATCAGCAACCTGGATTTCTGGGTTTTCTTTCCCAGGGAAAATGGAAAAATGATGTGCCCGGGGGCCCCTGGCCCTGACTGCAAAAAATCCTTATATCGAAGGATGGACCCCACACCGAAGTTGTCCCCACCTCAAACTTGTGCTGCCCTGATAGACCCAAGGGAGCCCTACAAACTGACATCAGGAACCTGGACTGCTGAGTTTTCTTTCCCAGGGAAAATGGAAAAAGGATGTGCCCAGGGGCCCCTGGCCCTGACTGCAAAAAATCCTTTTATCGAAGGATGGACCCCACACCGAAGATGTCCCCACCTCAAACTTGTGCTGCCCTGATAGACCCAAGGGAGCCCTACAAACTGACATCAGGAACCTGGACTGCTGAGTTTTCTTTCCCAGGGAAAATGGAAAAAGGATGTGCCCAGGGGCCCCCGGCCCTGGGCAGGCACCTCACAACAAGAAATCCTTATATGGAAGGATGGACCCCACACCGAAGTTGTCCCCACCTCAAACTTGTGCTGCCCTGATAGACCCAAGGGAGCCCTACAAACTGACATCAGCAACCTGGACTGCTGAGTTTTCTTTCCCAGGGAAAATGGAAAAAGGATGTGCCCAGGGGCCCCTAGCCCTGACTGCAAAAAATCCTTATATCGAAGGATGGACCCCACACCGAAGTTGTCCCCACCTCAAACTTGTGCTGTCCTGATACACCCAAGGGAGCCCTACAAACTGACATCAGGAACCTGGACCGCACAGTTTTCTTTCCCAGGGAAAATGGAAAAAGGATGTGCCCAGGGGCCCCTGGCCCTGGGCCCCTGGCCCTGACTGCAAAAAATCCTTATATCGAAGGATGGACCCCACACCGAAGTTGTCCCCACCTCAAACTTGTGCCGCCCTGATAGACCCAAGGGAGCCCTACAAACTGACATCAGGAACCTGGATTGCTGATGTGGTAGGGGACTTGGGAAAAACTCACCCAAACATGCCTTGGGAGGAGGCTGTTATGTAGATCCCCGCCTCCAAGCTGCCCATCAAACCTACCACTCCCCTCATGTTATGTAACTATCAGTTATGCCCACCTTTATGTCAATCACTTTCGTACTTGCCCTCAGTTCTAGAATGTTCTTAAGTTCTTTGTCTGCAATTGGTTCTTCCCCGGTTACTGCCCCCCTTCCCTTATTCCCATTTGTTGTACCCCTATTATCTCATCCCAACTCCTCCTCCTAGCCCTATTCCTATTGGACCCTTTGTACCCTGTCCCTCCTACTTGCTACCTGATATAAGCTCTACCCCGCCCCTTGTTCGGGGCTCTCTGAGCCTGCTCCCTTGCTGTGTGGTCGGGTCACAGATCCTCCCTGACACCCACCCTCAGTGAATAAAGCAGAGCTTGAGAGTCAACCTGCCGTGGTGCGAGCCTTATTATTTCCATCGCGTCCTCGCTGAGGCCTCCACGCCAGAGAGACCCCCAGGACGCATGCTGAGTTTTCTCTCCCATGGAAAATGGAAAAAGGATGTGCCCAGGGGCCCCTGGCCCTGACTGCAAAGAATCCTTATATCGAAGGATGGACCCCACACCGAAGTTGTCCCCACCTCAAACTTGTGCTGCCCTGATAGACCCAAGGGAGCCCTACAAACTGACATCAGCAACCTGGACTGCTGAGTTTTCTTTCCCAGGGAAAATGGAAAAAGGATGTGCCCAGGGGCCCCTGGCCCTGGGCCCCTGGCCGTGACTGCAAAGAATCCTTATATCGAAGGATGCACCCCACACCGAAGTTGTGCCCGCCTCAAATTTCTGCTGCCCTGATAGACCGAGGGGAGCCCTACAAACTGACATCAGGAACATGGACTGCTGAGTTTTCTTTCCCAGGGAAAATGGAAAAAGGTTGTGCATAGGGGCCCCTGGCCCTGACTGCAAAGAATCCGTATATCGAAGGATGGACCCCACACCGAAGTTGTCCCCACCTCAAACTTGTGCTGCCCTGATAGACCCAAGGGAGCCCTACAAACTGACATCAGCAACCTGGACTGCTGAGTTTTCTTTCCCAGGGAAAATGGAAAAAGGATGTGCCCGGGGGCCCCTGGCCCTGACTGCAAAAAATCCTTATATCGAAGGATGGACCCCACACCGAAGTTGTCCCCACCTCAAACTTGTGCTGCCCTGATAGACCCAAGGGAGCCCTACAAACTGACATCAGCAACCTGGACTGCTGAGTTTTCTTTCCCAGGGAAAATGGAAAAAGGATGTGCCCAGGGGCCCCTGGCCCTGACTGCAAAAAATCCTTATATCGAAGGATGGACCCCACACCGAAGCTGTCCCCACCTCAAACTTGTGCTGCCCTGATAGACCCAAGGGAGCCCTACAAACTGACATCAGCAACCTGGACTGCTGGGTTTTCTTTCCCAGGGAAAATGGAAAAAGGATGTGCCCGGGTGCCCCTGGCCCTGACTGCAAAGAATCCTTATATCGAAGGATGGACCCCACACCGAAGTTGTCCCCACCTCAAACTTGTGCTGCCCTGATAGACCCAAGGGAGCCCTACAAACTGACATCAGGAACCTGGGCTGCTGAGTTTTCTTTCCCAGGGAAAATGGAAAAAGGATGTGCCCAGGGGCCCCTGGCCCTGACTGCAAAAAATCATTATATCGAAGGATGCACCCTACACCGAAGTTCTCCCCACCTCAAACTTGAGCTGCCCTGATAGACCCAAGGGAGCCCTACAAACTGAGATCAGGAACCTGGACCGCACACTTTTCTTTCCCAGGGAAAATGGAAAAAGGATGTGCCCAGGGGCCCCCTGCCCTGGGCAGGCACCTTAGTACTAGAAATCCTTATATCGAAGGATGGACCCCACACCGAAGTTGTCCCCACCTCAAACTTGTGCTGCCCTGATAGACCCAAGGCAGCCCTACAAACTGACATCAGGAACCTGGACTGCTGAGTTTTCTTTCCCAGGGAAAATGGAAAAAGGATGTGCCCAGGGGCCCCTGGCCCTGACTGCAAAAAATCCTTATGTCGAAGGATGGACCCCACACCGAAGCAGTCCCCACCTCAAACTTGTGCTGCCCTGATAGACCCAAGGGAGCCCTACAAACTGACGTCAGGAACCTGGATTGCTGGGTTTTCTTTCCCAGAGAAAATGGAAAAATGATGTGCCCAGGGGCCCCTGGCCCTGACTGCAAAGAATCCTTATATCGAAGGATGGACCCCACACCGAAGTTGTCCCCACCTCAAACTTGTGCTGCCCTGATAGACCCAAGGGAGCCCTACAAACTGACATCAGGAACCTGGACTGCTGAGTTTTCTTTCCCAGGGAAAATGGAAAAAGGATGTGCCCAGGGGCCCCTGGCCCTGACTGCAAAGAATCCTTATATCGAAGGATGGACCCCACACCGAAGTTGTCCCCACCTCAAACTTGTGCTGCCCTGATAGACCCAAGGGAGCCCTACAAACTGACATCAGGAACCTGGACTGCTGAGTTTTCTTTCCCAGGGAAAATGGAAAAAGGATGTGCCCAGGGGCCCCTGGCCCTGACTGCAAAGAATCCTTATATCGAAGGATGGACCCCACACCGAAGTTGTCCCCACCTCAAACTTGTGCTGCCCTGATGCACCCAAGGGAGCCCTACAAACTGACATCAGGAACTTGGACTGCTGAGTTTTCTTTCCCAGGGAAAATGGAGAAAGGATGTGCCCGGGGGCCCCTTGCCCTGACTGCAAAAAATCATTATTTCGAAGGATGCACCCTACACCGAAGTTGTCCCCACCTCAAACTTGTGCTGCCCTGATAGACCCAAGGGAGCCCTACAAACTGACATCAGGAACCTGGACCGCACAGTTTTCTTTCCCAGGGAAAATGGAAAAAGGATGTGCCCAGGGGCCCCTGGCCCTGACTGCAAAGAATCCTTATATCGAAGGATGGACCCCACACCGAAGTTGTCCCCACCTCAAACTTGTGCTGCCCTGATGCACCCAAGGGAGCCCTACAAACTGACATCAGGAACTTGGACTGCTGAGTTTTCTTTCCCAGGGAAAATGGAGAAAGGATGTGCCCGGGGGCCCCTTGCCCTGACTGCAAAAAATCATTATTTCGAAGGATGCACCCTACACCGAAGTTGTCCCCACCTCAAACTTGTGCTGCCCTGAGAGACCCAAGGGAGCCCTACAAACTGACATCAGGAACCTGGACCGCACAGTTTTCTTTCCCAGGGAAAATGGAAAAAGGATGTGCCCAGGGGCCCCTGGCCCTGACTGCAAAGAATCCTTATATTGAAGGATGCACCCCACACCGAAGTTGTCCCCACCTCAAACTTGTGCTGCCCTGATAGACCCAAGGGAGCCCTACAAACTGACATCAGGAACCTGGACTGCTGAGTTTTCTTTCCCAGGGAAAATGGAAAAAGGATGTGCCCAGGGGCCCCTAGCCCTGACTGCAAAAAATCCTTATATCGAAGGATGGACCCCACACCGAAGTTGTCCCCACCTCAAACTTGTGCTGCCCTGATAGACCCAAGGCAGCCCTACAAACTGACATCAGGAACCTGGACCGCACAGTTTTCTTTCCCAGGGAAAATGGAAAAAGGATGTGCCCAGGGGCCCCTGGCCCTGGGCCCCTGGCCCTGACTGCAAAAAATCCTTATATCGAAGGATGGACCCCACACCGAAGTTGTCCCCACCTCAAACTTGTGCTGCCCTGATAGACCCAAGGGAGCCCTACAAACTGACATCAGGAACCTGGATTGCTGATGTGGTAGGGGACTTGGGAAAAACTCACCCAAACATGCCTTGGGAGGAGGCTGTTATGTAGATCCCCGCCTCCAAGCTGCCCATCAAACCTACCACTCCCCTCATGTTATGTAACTATCAGTTATGCCCACCTTTATGTCAATCACTTTCGTACTTGCCCTCAGTTCTAGAATGTTCTTAAGTTCTTTGTCTGCAATTGGTTCTTCCCCGGTTACTGCCCCCCTTCCCTTATTCCCATTTGTTGTACCCCTATTATCTCATCCCAACTCCTCCTCCTAGCCCTATTCCTATTGGACCCTTTGTACCCTGTCCCTCCTACTTGCTACCTGATATAAGCTCTACCCCGCCCCTTGTTCGGGGCTCTCTGAGCCTGCTCCCTTGCTGTGTGGTCGGGTCACAGATCCTCCCTGACACCCACCCTCAGTGAATAAAGCAGAGCTTGAGAGTCAACCTGCCGTGGTGCGAGCCTTATTATTTCCATCGCGTCCTCGCTGAGGCCTCCACGCCAGAGAGACCCCCAGGACGCATGATGAGTTTTCTCTCCCATGGAAAATGGAAAAAGGATGTGCCCAGGGGCCCCTGGCCCTGACTGCAAAGAATCCTTATATCGAAGGATGGACCCCACACCGAAGTTGTCCCCACCTCAAACTTGTGCTGCCCTGATAGACCCAAGGGAGCCCTACAAACTGACATCAGCAACCTGGACTGCTGAGTTTTCTTTCCCAGGGAAAATGGAAAAAGGATGTGCCCAGGGGCCCCTGGCCCTGGGCCCCTGGCCGTGACTGCAAAGAATCCTTATATCGAAGGATGCACCCCACACCGAAGTTGTGCCCGCCTCAAATTTCTGCTGCCCTGATAGACCGAGGGGAGCCCTACAAACTGACATCAGGAACATGGACTGCTGAGTTTTCTTTCCCAGGGAAAATGGAAAAAGGTTGTGCATAGGGGCCCCTGGCCCTGACTGCAAAGAATCCGTATATCGAAGGATGGACCCCACACCGAAGTTGTCCCCACCTCAAACTTGTGCTGCCCTGATAGACCCAAGGGAGCCCTACAAACTGACATCAGCAACCTGGACTGCTGAGTTTTCTTTCCCAGGGAAAATGGAAAAAGGATGTGCCCGGGGGCCCCTGGCCCTGACTGCAAAAAATCCTTATATCGAAGGATGGACCCCACACCGAAGTTGTCCCCACCTCAAACTTGTGCTGCCCTGATAGACCCAAGGGAGCCCTACAAACTGACATCAGGAACCTGGACTGCTGAGTTTTCTTTCCCAGGGAAAATGGAAAAAGGATGTGCCCAGGGGCCCCTGGCCCTGACTGCAAAAAATCCTTATATCGAAGGATGGACCCCACACCGAAGATGTCCCCACCTCAAACTTGTGCTGCCCTGATAGACCCAAGGGAGCCCTACAAACTGACATCAGGAACCTGGACTGCTGAGTTTTCTTTCCCAGGGAAAATGGAAAAAGGATGTGCCCAGGGGCCCCCGGCCCTGGGCAGGCACCTCACAACAAGAAATCCTTATATCGAAGGATGGACCCCACACCAAAGTTGTCCCCACCTCAAACTTGTGCTGCCCTGATAGACCCAAGGGAGCCCTACAAACTGACATCAGGAACCTGGACTGCTGAGTTTTCTTTCCCAGGGAAAATGGAAAAAGGATGTGCCCAGGGGCCCCTGGCCCTGGGCCCCTGGCCCTGACTGCAAAGAATCCTTATATCGAAGGATGCACCCCACACCGAAGTTGTGCCCGCCTCAAACTTCTGCTGCCCTGATAGACCGAGGGGAGCCCTACAAACTGACATCAGGAACATGGACTGCTGAGTTTTCTTTCCCAGGGAAAATGGAAAAAGGTTGTGCACAGGGGCCCCTGGCCCTGACTGCAAAGAATCCTTATATCGAAGGATGGACCCCACACCGAAGTTGTCCCCACCTCAAACTTGTGCTGCCCTGATAGACCCAAGGGAGCCCTACAAACTGACATCAGCAACCAGGACTGCTGAGTTTTCTTTCCCAGGGAAAATGGCCAAAGGATGTGCAAGGGGGCCCCTGGCCCTGAGTGCAAAAAATCCTTATATCGAAGGATGGACCCCACACCGAAGCTGTCCCCACCTCAAACTTGAGCTGCCCTGATAGACCCAAGGGAGCCCTACAAACTGAGATCACGAACCTGGACCGCACACTTTTCTTTCCCAGGGAAAATGGAAAAAGGATGTGCCCAGGGGCCCCCTGCCCTGGGCAGGCACCTTAGTACTAGAAATCCTTATATCGAAGGATGGACCCCACACCGAAGTTGTCCCCACCTCAAACTTGTGCTGCCCTGATAGACCCAAGGCAGCCCTACAAACTGACATCAGGAACCTGGACTGCTGAGTTTTCTTTCCCAGGGAAAATGGAAAAAGGATGTGCCCAGGGGCCCCTGGCCCTGACTGCAAAGAATCCTTATATCGAAGGATGGACCCCACACCGAAGTTGTCCCCACCTCAAACTTGTGCTGCCCTGATAGACCCAAGGGAGCCCTACAAACTGACATCAGGAACCTGGACCGCACAGTTTTCTTTCCCAGGGAAAATGGAAAAAGGATGTGCCCAGGGGCCCCTGGCCCTGACTGCAAAAAATCCTTATATCGAAGGATGGACCCCACACCGAAGATGTCCCCACCTCAAACTTGTGCTGCCCTGATAGACCCAAGGGAGCCCTACAAACTGAGATCAGGAACCTGGACCGCACACTTTTCTTTCCCAGGGAAAATGGAAAAAGGATGTGCCCAGGGGCCCCTAGCCCTGGGCAGGGGCCTCACTGCAAAAAATCCTTATATCGTAGGATGGACCCCACACCGAAGTTGTCCCCACCTCAAACTTGTGCTGCCCTGATAGACCCAAGGGAGCCCTACAAACTGACATCAGGAACCTGGACTGCTGAGTTTTCTTTCCCAGGGAAAATGACCAAAAGTCGTGCCCGGGGGCCCCTGGCCCTGACTGCAAAGAATCCTTATATCGAAGGATGCACCCCACACCGAAGTTGTGCTGACCTCAAACTTGTGCTGCCCTGATAGACCCAAGGGAGCCCTACAAACTGACATCAGGAACCTGGACTGCTGAGTTTTCTTTCCCAGGGAAAATGGAAAAAGGATGTGCCCGGGGGCCCCTGGCCCTGACTGCAAAAAATCCTTATATCGAAGGATGGACCCCACACCGAAGTTGTCCCCACCTCAAACTTGTGCTGCCCTGATAGACCCAAGGGAGCCCTACAAACTGACATCAGCAACCTGGACTGCTGAGTTTTCTTTCCCAGGGAAAATGGAAAAAGGATGTGCCCAGGGGCCCCTGGCCCTGACTGCAAAAAATCCTTATATCGAAGGATGGACCCCACACCGAAGATGTCCCCACCTCAAAATTGTGCTGCCCTGATAGACCCAAGGGAGCCCTACAAACTGACATCAGGAACCTGGACTGCTGAGTTTTCTTTCCCAGGGAAAATGGAAAAAGGATGTGCCCAGGGGCCCCTGGCCCTGACTGCAAAGAATCCTTATATCGAAGGATGGACCCCACACCAAAGTTGTCCCCACCTCAAACTTGTGCTGCCCTGATGCACCCAAGGGAGCCCTACAAACTGACATCAGGAACTTGGACTGCTGAGTTTTCTTTCCCAGGGAAAATGGAGAAAGGATGTGCCCGGGGGCCCCTGGCCCTGACTGCAAAAAATCATTATATCGAAGGATGCACCCTACACCGAAGTTGTCCCCACCTCAAACTTGTGCTGCCCTGATAGACCCAAGGGAGCCCTACAAACTGACATCAGGAACCTGGACCGCACAGTTTTCTTTCCCAGGGAAAATGGAAAAAGGTTGTGCATAGGGGCCCCTGGCCCTGACTGCAAAGAATCCTTATATCGAAGGATGGACCCCACACCGAAGTTGTCCCCACCTCAAACTTGTGCTGCCCTGATAGACCCAAGGGAGCCCTACAAACTGACATCAGCAACCTGGACTGCTGAGTTTTCTTTCCCAGGGAAAATGGAAAAAGGATGTGCCCGGGGGCCCCTGGCCCTGACTGCAAAAAATCCTTATATCGAAGGATGGACCCCACACCGAAGTTGTCCCCACCTCAAACTTGTGCTGCCCTGATAGACCCAAGGGAGCCCTACAAACTGACATCAGCAACCTGGACTGCTGAGTTTTCTTTCCCAGGGAAAATGGAAAAAGGATGTGCCGAGGGGCCCCTGGCCCTGACTGCAAAAAATCCTTATATCGAAGGATGGACCCCACACCGAAGATGTCCCCACCTCAAACTTGTGCTGCCCTGATAGACCCAAGGGAGCCCTACAAACTGACATCAGGAACCTGGACTGCTGAGTTTTCTTTCCCAGGGAAAATGGAAAAAGGATGTGCCCAGGGGCCCCCGGCCCTGGGCAGGCACCTCACAACAAGAAATCCTTATATCGAAGGATGGACCCCACACCAAAGTTGTCCCCACCTCAAACTTGTGCTGCCCTGATAGACCCAAGGGAGCCCTACAAACTGACATCAGGAACCTGGACTGCTGAGTTTTCTTTCCCAGGGAAAATGGAAAAAGGATGTGCCCAGGGGCCCCTGGCCCTGGGCCCCTGGCCCTGACTGCAAAGAATCCTTATATCGAAGGATGCACCCCACACCGAAGTTGTGCCCGCCTCAAACTTCTGCTGCCCTGATAGACCGAGGGGAGCCCTACAAACTGACATCAGGAACATGGACTGCTGAGTTTTCTTTCCCAGGGAAAATGGAAAAAGGTTGTGCACAGGGGCCCCTGGCCCTGACTGCAAAGAATCCTTATATCGAAGGATGGACCCCACACCGAAGTTGTCCCCACCTCAAACTTGTGCTGCCCTGATAGACCCAAGGGAGCCCTACAAACTGACATCAGCAACCAGGACTGCTGAGTTTTCTTTCCCAGGGAAAATGGAAAAAGGATGTGCCCGGGTGCCCCTGGCCCTGACTGCAAAGAATCCTTATATCGAAGGATGGACCCCACACCGAAGTTGTCCCCACCTCAAACTTGTGCTGCCCTGATACACCCAAGGGAGCCCTACAAACTGACATCAGGAACCTGGGCTGCTGAGTTTTCTTTCCCAGGGAAAATGGAAAAAGGATGTGCCCAGGGGCCCCTGGCCCTGACTGCAAAAAATCATTATATCGAAGGATGCACCCTACACCGAAGTTCTCCCCACCTCAAACTTGAGCTGCCCTGATAGACCCAAGGGAGCCCTACAAACTGAGATCAGGAACCTGGACCGCACACTTTTCTTTCCCAGGGAAAATGGAAAAAGGATGTTCCCAGGGGCCCCTAGCCCTGGGCAGGGGCCTCACTGCAAAAAATCCTTATATCGTAGGATGGACCCCACACCGAAGTTGTCCCCACCTCAAACTTGTGCTGCCCTGATACACCCAAGGGAGCCCTACAAACTGACATCAGGAACTTGGACTGCTGAGTTTTCTTTCCCAGGGAAAATGGAAAAAGGATGTGCCCAGGGGCCCCTGGCCCTGACTGCAAAGAATCCTTATATCGAAGGATGGACCCCACACCGAAGTTGTCCCCACCTCAAACTTGTGCTGCCCTGATAGACCCAAGGGAGCCCTACAAACTGACATCAGGAACCTGGACTGCTGAGTTTTCTTTCCCAGGGAAAATGACCAAAAGTCGTGCCCGGGGGCCCCTGGCCCTGACTGCAAAGAATCCTTATATCGAAGGACGCACCCCACACCGAAGTTGTGCCGACCTCAAACTTGTGCTGCCCTGATAGACCCAAGGGAGCCCTACAAACTGACATCAGGAACCTGGACTGCTGAGTTTTCTTTCCCAGGGAAAATGGAAAAAGGATGTGCCCGGGGGCCCCTGGCCCTGACTGCAAAAAATCCTTATATCGAAGGATGGACCCCACACCGAAGTTGTCCCCACCTCAAACTTGTGCTGCCCTGATAGACCCAAGGGAGCCCTACAAACTGACATCAGCAACCTGGACTGCTGAGTTTTCTTTCCCAGGGAAAATGGAAAAAGGATGTGCCCAGGGGCCCCTGGCCCTGACTGCAAAAAATCCTTATATCGAAGGATGGACCCCACACCGAAGATGTCCCCACCTCAAACTTGTGCTGCCCTGATAGACCCAAGGGAGCCCTACAAACTGACATCAGGAACCTAGACTGCTGAGTTCTCTTTCCCAGGGAAAATGGAAAAAGGATGTGCACAGGGGCCCCTGGCCCTGACTGCAAAGAATCCTTGTATCGAAGGATGGACCCCACACCGAAGTTGTCCCCACCTCAAACTTGTGATGCCCTGATGCACCCAAGGGAGCCCTACAAACTGACATCAGGAACTTGGACTGCTGAGTTTTCTTTCCCAGGGAAAATGGAGAAAGGATGTGCCCGGGGGCCCCTTGCCCTGACTGCAAAAAATCATTATATCGAAGGATGCACCCTACACCGAAGTTGTCCCCACCTCAAACTTGTGCTGCCCTGAGAGACCCAAGGGAGCCCTACAAACTGACATCAGGAACCTGGACCGCACAGTTTTCTTTCCCAGGGAAAATGGAAAAAGGATGTGCCCAGGGGCCCCTGGCCCTGACTGCAAAAAATCCTTATATTGAAGGATGCACCCCACACCGAAGTTGTCCCCACCTCAAACTTGTGCTGCCCTGATAGACCCAAGGGAGCCCTACAAACTGACATCAGGAACCTGGACTGCTGAGTTTTCTTTCCCAGGGAAAATGGAAAAAGGATGTGCCCAGGGGCCCCTAGCCCTGACTGCAAAAAATCCTTATATCGAAGGATGGACCCCACACCGAAGTTGTCCCCACCTCAAACTTGTGCTGCCCTGATAGACCCAAGGGAGCCCTACAAACTGACGTCAGGAACCTGGACCGCACAGTTTTCTTTCCCAGGGAAAATGGAAAAAGGATGTGCCCAGGGGCCCCTAGCCCTGGGCAGGGACCTCACTGCAAAAAATCCTTATATCGTAGGATGGACCCCACACCGAAGATGTCCCCACCTCAAACTTGTGCTGCCCTGATAGACCCAAGGGAGCCCTACAAACTGACATCAGGAACCTAGACTGCTGAGTTCTCTTTCCCAGGGAAAATGGAAAAAGGATGTGCACAGGGGCCCCTGGCCCTGACTGCAAAGAATCCTTGTATCGAAGGATGGACCCCACACCGAAGTTGTCCCCACCTCAAACTTGTGATGCCCTGATGCACCCAAGGGAGCCCTACAAACTGACATCAGGAACTTGGACTGCTGAGTTTTCTTTCCCAGGGAAAATGGAGAAAGGATGTGCCCGGGGGCCCCTTGCCCTGACTGCAAAAAATCATTATATCGAAGGATGCACCCTACACCGAAGTTGTCCCCACCTCAAACTTGTGCTGCCCTGAGAGACCCAAGGGAGCCCTACAAACTGACATCAGGAACCTGGACCGCACAGTTTTCTTTCCCAGGGAAAATGGAAAAAGGATGTGCCCAGGGGCCCCTGGCCCTGACTGCAAAAAATCCTTATATTGAAGGATGCACCCCACACCGAAGTTGTCCCCACCTCAAACTTGTGCTGCCCTGATAGACCCAAGGGAGCCCTACAAACTGACATCAGGAACCTGGACTGCTGAGTTTTCTTTCCCAGGGAAAATGGAAAAAGGATGTGCCCAGGGGCCCCTAGCCCTGACTGCAAAAAATCCTTATATCGAAGGATGGACCCCACACCGAAGTTGTCCCCACCTCAAACTTGTGCTGCCCTGATAGACCCAAGGGAGCCCTACAAACTGACGTCAGGAACCTGGACCGCACAGTTTTCTTTCCCAGGGAAAATGGAAAAAGGATGTGCCCAGGGGCCCCTAGCCCTGGGCAGGGACCTCACTGCAAAAAATCCTTATATCGTAGGATGGACCCCACACCGAAGTTGTCCCCACCTCAAACTTGTGCTGCCCTGATAGACCCAAGGGAGCCCTACAAACTGACATCAGGAACCTGGACTGCTGAGTTTTCTTTCCCAGGGAAAATGACCAAAAGTCGTGCCCGGGGGCCCCTGGCCCTGACTGCAAAAAATCCTTATATCGAAGGATGGACCCCACACCGAAGTTGTCCCCACCTCAAACTTGTGCTGCCCTGATAGACCCAAGGGAGCCCTACAAACTGACATCAGGAACCTGGACTGCTGAGTTTTCTTTCCCAGGGAAAATGGAAAAAGGATGTGCCCAGGGGCCCCTGGCCCTGACTGCAAAAAATCTTTATATTGAAGGATGCACCCCACACCGAAGTTGTCCCCACCTCAAACTTGTGCTGCCCTGATAGACCCAAGGGAGCCCTACAAACTGACATCAGGAACCTGGACTGCTGAGTTTTCTTTCCCAGGGAAAATGGAAAAAGGATGTGCCCAGGGGCCCCTAGCCCTGACTGCAAAAAATCCTTATATCGAAGGATGGACCCCACACCGAAGTTGTCCCCACCTCAAACTTGTGCTGCCCTGATAGACCCAAGGGAGCCCTACAAACTGACATCAGGAACCTGGACCGCACAGTATTCTTTCCCAGGGAAAATGGAAAAAGGATGTGCCCACGGGCCCCTGGCCCTGGGCCCCTGGGCCTGACTGCAAAAAATCCTTATATCGAAGGATGGACCCCACACCGAAGTTGTCCCCACCTCAAACTTGTGCTGCCCTGATAGACCCAAGGGAGCCCTACAAACTGACATCAGCAACCAGGACTGCTGAGTTTTCTTTCCCAGGGAAAATGGCCAAAGGATGTGCAAGGGGGCCCCTGGCCCTGAGTGCAAAAAATCCTTATATCGAAGGATGGACCCCACACCGAAGTTGTCCCCACCTCAAACTTGTGCTGCCTTGATAGACTCAAAGGAGCCCTACAAACTGACATCAGGAACCTGGACTGCTGAGTTTTCTTTCCCAGGGAAAATGGAAAAAGGATGTGCCCGGGGGCCCCTTGCCCTGACTGCAAAAAATCATTATATCGAAGGATGCACCCTACACCGAAGTTGTCCCCACCTCAAACTTGTGCTGCCCTGAGAGACCCAAGGGAGCCCTACAAACTGACATCAGGAACCTGGACCGCACAGTTTTCTTTCCCAGGGAAAATGGAAAAAGGATGTGCCCGGGGGCCCCTGGCCCTGACTGCAAAGAATCCTTATATCGAAGGACGCACCCCACACCGAAGTTGTGCCCACCTCAAACTTGTGCTGCCCTGATAGACCCAAGGGAGCCCTACAAACTGACATCAGCAACCTGGACTGCTGAGTTTTCTTTCCCAGGGAAAATGGAAAAAGGATGTGCCCGGGGGCCCCTGGCCCTGACTGCAAAAAATCCTTATATCGAAGGATGGACCCCACACCGAAGTTGTCCCCACCTCAAACTTGTGCTGCCCTGATAGACCCAAGGGAGCCCTACAAACTGACATCAGGAACCTGGACTGCTGAGTTTTCTTTCCCAGGGAAAATGGAAAAAGGATGTGCCCAGGGGCCCCCGGCCCTGGGCAGGCACCTCACAACAAGAAATCCTTATATCGAAGGATGGACCCCACACCAAACTTGTCCCCACCTCAAACTTGTGCTGCCCTGAGAGACCCAAGGGAGCCCTACAAACTGACATCAGGAACCTGGACCGCACAGTTTTCTTTCCCAGGGAAAATGGAAAAAGGATGTGCCCAGGGGCCCCTGGCCCTGACTGCAAAAAATCCTTATATTGAAGGATGCACCCCACACCGAAGTTGTCCCCACCTCAAACTTGTGCTGCCCTGATAGACCCAAGGGAGCCCTACAAACTGACATCAGGAACCTGGACTGCTGAGTTTTCTTTCCCAGGGAAAATGGAAAAAGGATGTGCCCAGGGGCCCCTAGCCCTGACTGCAAAAAATCCTTATATCGAAGGATGGACCCCACACCGAAGTTGTCCCCACCTCAAACTTGTGCTGCCCTGATAGACCCAAGGGAGCCCTACAAACTGACGTCAGGAACCTGGACCGCACAGTTTTCTTTCCCAGGGAAAATGGAAAAAGGATGTGCCCAGGGGCCCCTAGCCCTGGGCAGGGACCTCACTGCAAAAAATCCTTATATCGTAGGATGGACCCCACACCGAAGTTGTCCCCACCTCAAACTTGTGCTGCCCTGATAGACCCAAGGGAGCCCTACAAACTGACATCAGGAACCTGGACTGCTGAGTTTTCTTTCCCAGGGAAAATGACCAAAAGTCGTGCCCGGGGGCCCCTGGCCCTGACTGCAAAGAATCCTTATATCGAAGGATGGACCCTACACCGAAGTTGTCCCCACCTCAAACTTGTGCTGCCCTGATACACCCAAGGGAGCCCTACAAACTGACATCAGGAACTTGGACTGCTGAGTTTTCTTTCCCAGGGAAAATGGAAAAAGTATGTGCCCAGGGGCCCCTGGCGCTGACTGCAAAAAATCCTTATATCGAAGAATGCACCCCACACCGAAGTTGTGCCCACCTCAAACTTGTGCTGCCCTGATACACCCAAGGGAGCCCTAAAAACTGACATCAGGAACCTGGACTGCTGAGTTTTCTTTCCCAGGGAAAATGGAAAAAGGATGTGCCCAGGGGCCCCTGGCCCTGACTGCAAAGAATCCTTATATCGAAGGATGGACCCCACACCGAAGCTGTCCCCACCTCAAACTTGTGCTGCCCTGATAGACCCAAGGGAGCCCTACAAACTGACATCAGCAACCTGGACTGCTGAGTTTTCTTTCTCAGGGAAAATGGAAAAAGTATGTGCCCAGGGGCACCTAGCCCTGGGCAGGGACCTCACTGCAAAAAATCCTTATATCGAAGGATGGACCCCACACCGAAGTTGTCCCCACCTCAAACTTGTGCTGCCCTGATAGACCCAAGGGAGCCCTACAAACTGACATCAGGAACCTGGACTGCTGAGTTTTCTTTCCCAGGGAAAATGCCCAAAAGTCGTGCCCGGGGGCCCGTGGCCCTGACTGCAAAGAATCCTTATATCGAAGGATGCACCCCACACCGAAGTTGTGCCCACCTCAAACTTGTGCTGCCCTGATAGACCCAAGGGAGCCCTACAAACTGACATCAGGAACCTGGACTGCTGAGTTTTCTTTCCCAGGGAAAATGGAAAAAGGATGTGCCCGGGGGCCCCTGGCCCTGACTGCAAAAAATCCTTATATCGAAGGATGGACCCCACACCGAAGTTGTCCCCACCTCAAACTTGTGCTGCCCAGATAGACCCAAGGGAGCCCTACAAACTGACATCAGGAACCTGGACTGCTGAGTTTTCTTTCCCAGGGAAAATGGAAAAAGGATATGCCCAGGGGCCCCCGGCCCTGGGCAGGCACCTCACAACAAGAAATCCTTATATCGAAGGATGGACCCCACACCAAAGTTGTCCCCACCTCAAACTTGTGCTGCCCTGATAGACCCAAGGGAGCCCTACAAACTGACATCAGGAACCTGGACTGCTGAGTTTTCTTTCCCAGGGAAAATGGAAAAAGGATGTGCCCAGGGGCCCCTGGCCCTGACTGCAAAAAATCTTTATATTGAAGGATGCACCCCACACCGAAGTTGTCCCCACCTCAAATTTGTGCTGCCCTGATAGACCCAAGGGAGCCCTACAAACTGACATCAGGAACCTGGACTGCTGAGTTTTCTTTCCCAGGGAAAATGGAAAAAGGATGTGCCCAGGGGCCCCTGGCCCTGGGCCCCTGGGCCTGACTGCAAAAAATCCTTATATCGAAGGATGGACCCCACACCGAAGTTGTCCCCACCTCAAACTTGTGCTGCCCTGATAGACCCAAGGGAGCCCTACAAACTGACATCAGGAACCTGGACTGCTGAGTTTTCTTTCCCAGGGAAAATGGAAAAAGGTTGTGCCAAGGGCCCTGGCCCTGGGCTGGGACCTCACTGCAAAGAATCCTTATATCGAAGGATGGACCCCACACCAACGTTGTCCCCACCTCAAACTTGTGCTGCCCTGATAGACCCAAGGGAGCCCTACAAACTGATATCAGGAACCTGGACTGCTGAGTTTTCTTTCCCAGGGAAAATGGAAAAAGGATGTGCCCAGGGGCCCCTGGCCCTGACTGCAAAAAATCCTTATATCGAAGGATGGACCCCACACCGAAGTTGTGCCCGCCTCAAATTTCTGCTGCCCTGATAGACCGAGGGGAGCCCTACAAACTGACATCAGGAACATGGACTGCTGAGTTTTCTTTCCCAGGGAAAATGGAAAAAGGTTGTGCATAGGGGCCCCTGGCCCTGACTGCAAAGAATCCGTATATCGAAGGATGGACCCCACACCGAAGTTGTCCCCACCTCAAACTTGTGCTGCCCTGATAGACCCAAGGGAGCCCTACAAACTGACATCAGGAACCTGGACTGCTGAGTTTTCTTTCCCAGGGAAAATGGAAAAAGGATGTGCCCAGGGGCCCCCGGCCCTGGGCAGGCACCTCACAACAAGAAATCCTTATATCGAAGGATGGACCCCACACCAAAGTTGTCCCCACCTCAAACTTGTGCTGCCCTGATAGACCCAAGGGAGCCCTACAAACTGACATCAGGAACCTGGACTGCTGAGTTTTCTTTCCCAGGGAAAATGGAAAAAGGATGTGCCCAGGGGCCCCTGGCCCTGGGCCCCTGGCCCTGACTGCAAAGAATCCTTATATCGAAGGATGCACCCCACACCGAAGTTGTGCCCGCCTCAAACTTCTGCTGCCCTGGTAGACCGAGGGGAGCCCTACAAACTGACATCAGGAACATGGACTGCTGAGTTTTCTTTCCCAGGGAAAATGGAAAAAGGTTGTGCACAGGGGCCCCTGGCCCCGACTGCAAAGAATCCTTATATCGAAGGATGGACCCCACACCGAAGTTGTCCCCACCTCAAACTTGTGCTGCCCTGATAGACCCAAGGGAGCCCTACAAACTGACATCAGCAACCAGGACTGCTGAGTTTTCTTTCCCAGGGAAAATGGCCAAAGGATGTGCAAGGGGGCCCCTGGCCCTGAGTGCAAAAAATCCTTATATCGAAGGATGGACCCCACACCGAAGCTGTCCCCACCTCAAACTTGAGCTGCCCTGATAGACCCAAGGGAGCCCTACAAACTGAGATCACGAACCTGGACCGCACACTTTTCTTTCCCAGGGAAAATGGAAAAAGGATGTGCCCAGGGGCCCCCTGCCCTGGGCAGGCACCTTAGTACTAGAAATCCTTATATCGAAGGATGGACCCCACACCGAAGTTGTCCCCACCTCAAACTTGTGCTGCCCTGATAGACCCAAGGCAGCCCTACAAACTGACATCAGGAACCTGGACTGCTGAGTTTTCTTTCCCAGGGAAAATGGAAAAAGGATGTGCCCAGGGGCCCCTGGCCCTGACTGCAAAGAATCCTTATATCGAAGGATGGACCCCACACCGAAGTTGTCCCCACCTCAAACTTGTGCTGCCCTGATAGACCCAAGGGAGCCCTACAAACTGACATCAGGAACCTGGACCGCACAGTTTTCTTTCCCAGGGAAAATGGAAAAAGGATGTGCCCAGGGGCCCCTGGCCCTGACTGCAAAAAATCCTTATATCGAAGGATGGACCCCACACCGAAGATGTCCCCACCTCAAACTTGTGCTGCCCTGATAGACCCAAGGGAGCCCTACAAACTGAGATCAGGAACCTGGACCGCACACTTTTCTTTCCCAGGGAAAATGGAAAAAGGATGTGCCCAGGGGCCCCTAGCCCTGGGCAGGGGCCTCACTGCAAAAAATCCTTATATCGTAGGATGGACCCCACACCGAAGTTGTCCCCACCTCAAACTTGTGCTGCCCTGATAGACCCAAGGGAGCCCTACAAACTGACATCAGGAACCTGGACTGCTGAGTTTTCTTTCCCAGGGAAAATGACCAAAAGTCGTGCCCGGGGGCCCCTGGCCCTGACTGCAAAGAATCCTTATATCGAAGGATGCACCCCACACCGAAGTTGTGCTGACCTCAAACTTGTGCTGCCCTGATAGACCCAAGGGAGCCCTACAAACTGACATCAGGAACCTGGACTGCTGAGTTTTCTTTCCCAGGGAAAATGGAAAAAGGATGTGCCCGGGGGCCCCTGGCCCTGACTGCAAAAAATCCTTATATCGAAGGATGGACCCCACACCGAAGTTGTCCCCACCTCAAACTTGTGCTGCCCTGATAGACCCAAGGGAGCCCTACAAACTGACATCAGCAACCTGGACTGCTGAGTTTTCTTTCCCAGGGAAAATGGAAAAAGGATGTGCCCAGGGGCCCCTGGCCCTGACTGCAAAAAATCCTTATATCGAAGGATGGACCCCACACCGAAGATGTCCCCACCTCAAAATTGTGCTGCCCTGATAGACCCAAGGGAGCCCTACAAACTGACATCAGGAACCTGGACTGCTGAGTTTTCTTTCCCAGGGAAAATGGAAAAAGGATGTGCCCAGGGGCCCCTGGCCCTGACTGCAAAGAATCCTTATATCGAAGGATGGACCCCACACCGAAGTTGTCCCCACCTCAAACTTGTGCTGCCCTGATGCACCCAAGGGAGCCCTACAAACTGACATCAGGAACTTGGACTGCTGAGTTTTCTTTCCCAGGGAAAATGGAGAAAGGATGTGCCCGGGGGCCCCTGGCCCTGACTGCAAAAAATCATTATATCGAAGGATGCACCCTACACCGAAGTTGTCCCCACCTCAAACTTGTGCTGCCCTGATAGACCCAAGGGAGCCCTACAAACTGACATCAGGAACCTGGACCGCACAGTTTTCTTTCCCAGGGAAAATGGAAAAAGGTTGTGCATAGGGGCCCCTGGCCCTGACTGCAAAGAATCCTTATATCGAAGGATGGACCCCACACCGAAGTTGTCCCCACCTCAAACTTGTGCTGCCCTGATAGACCCAAGGGAGCCCTACAAACTGACATCAGCAACCTGGACTGCTGAGTTTTCTTTCCCAGGGAAAATGGAAAAAGGATGTGCCCGGGGGCCCCTGGCCCTGACTGCAAAAAATCCTTATATCGAAGGATGGACCCCACACCGAAGTTGTCCCCACCTCAAACTTGTGCTGCCCTGATAGACCCAAGGGAGCCCTACAAACTGACATCAGCAACCTGGACTGCTGAGTTTTCTTTCCCAGGGAAAATGGAAAAAGGATGTGCCCAGGGGCCCCTGGCCCTGACTGCAAAAAATCCTTATATCGAAGGATGGACCCCACACCGAAGATGTCCCCACCTCAAACTTGTGCTGCCCTGATAGACCCAAGGGAGCCCTACAAACTGACATCAGGAACCTGGACTGCTGAGTTTTCTTTCCCAGGGAAAATGGAAAGAGGATGTGCCCAGGGGCCCCCGGCCCTGGGCAGGCACCTCACAACAAGAAATCCTTATATCGAAGGATGGACCCCACACCAAAGTTGTCCCCACCTCAAACTTGTGCTGCCCTGATAGACCCAAGGGAGCCCTACAAACTGACATCAGGAACCTGGACTGCTGAGTTTTCTTTCCCAGGGAAAATGGAAAAAGGATGTGCCCAGGGGCCCCTGGCCCTGGGCCCCTGGCCCTGACTGCAAAGAATCCTTATATCGAAGGATGCACCCCACACCGAAGTTGTGCCCGCCTCAAACTTCTGCTGCCCTGATAGACCGAGGGGAGCCCTACAAACTGACATCAGGAACATGGACTGCTGAGTTTTCTTTCCCAGGGAAAATGGAAAAAGGTTGTGCACAGGGGCCCCTGGCCCTGACTGCAAAGAATCCTTATATCGAAGGATGGACCCCACACCGAAGTTGTCCCCACCTCAAACTTGTGCTGCCCTGATAGACCCAAGGGAGCCCTACAAACTGACATCAGCAACCAGGACTGCTGAGTTTTCTTTCCCAGGGAAAATGGAAAAAGGATGTGCCCGGGTGCCCCTGGCCCTGACTGCAAAGAATCCTTATATCGAAGGATGGACCCCACACCGAAGTTGTCCCCACCTCAAACTTGTGCTGCCCTGATACACCCAAGGGAGCCCTACAAACTGACATCAGGAACCTGGGCTGCTGAGTTTTCTTTCCCAGGGAAAATGGAAAAAGGATGTGCCCAGGGGCCCCTGGCCCTGACTGCAAAAAATCCTTATATCGAAGGATGGATTCCACACCGAAGTTCTCCCCACCTCAAACTTGAGCTGCCCTGATAGACCCAAGGGAGCCCTACAAACTGAGATCAGGAACCTGGACCGCACACTTTTCTTTCCCAGGGAAAATGGAAAAAGGATGTTCCCAGGGGCCCCTAGCCCTGGGCAGGGGCCTCACTGCAAAAAATCCTTATATCGTAGGATGGACCCCACACCGAAGTTGTCCCCACCTCAAACTTGTGCTGCCCTGATACACCCAAGGGAGCCCTACAAACTGACATCAGGAACTTGGACTGCTGAGTTTTCTTTCCCAGGGAAAATGGAAAAAGGATGTGCCCAGGGGCCCCTGGCCCTGACTGCAAAGAATCCTTATATCGAAGGATGGACCCCACACCGAAGTTGTCCCCACCTCAAACTTGTGCTGCCCTGATAGACCCAAGGGAGCCCTACAAACTGACATCAGGAACCTGGACTGCTGAGTTTTCTTTCCCAGGGAAAATGACCAAAAGTCGTGCCCGGGGGCCCCTGGCCCTGACTGCAAAGAATCCTTATATCGAAGGATGCACCCCACACCGAAGTTGTGCCGACCTCAAACTTGTGCTGCCCTGATAGACCCAAGGGAGCCCTACAAACTGACATCAGGAACCTGGACTGCTGAGTTTTCTTTCCCAGGGAAAATGGATAAAGGATGTGCCCGGGGGCCCCTGGCCCTGACTGCAAAAAATCCTTATATCGAAGGATGGACCCCACACCGAAGTTGTCCCCACCTCAAACTTGTGCTGCCCTGATAGACCCAAGGGAGCCCTACAAACTGACATCAGCAACCTGGACTGCTGAGTTTTCTTTCCCAGGGAAAATGGAAAAAGGATGTGCCCAGGGGCCCCTGGCCCTGACTGCAAAAAATCCTTATATCGAAGGATGGACCCCACACCGAAGATGTCCCCACCTCAAACTTGTGCTGCCCTGATAGACCCAAGGGAGCCCTACAAACTGACATCAGGAACCTAGACTGCTGAGTTTTCTTTCCCTGGGAAAATGGAAAAAGGATGTGCCCAGGGGCCCCTGGCCCTGACTGCAAAGAATCCTTGTATCGAAGGATGGACCCCACACCGAAGTTGTCCCCACCTCAAACTTGTGATGCCCTGATGCACCCAAGGGAGCCCTACAAACTGACATCAGGAACTTGGACTGCTGAGTTTTCTTTCCCAGGGAAAATGGAGAAAGGATGTGCCCGGGGGCCCCTTGCCCTGACTGCAAAAAATCATTATATCGAAGGATGCACCCTACACCGAAGTTGTCCCCACCTCAAACTTGTGCTGCCCTGAGAGACCCAAGGGAGCCCTACAAACTGACATCAGGAACCTGGACCGCACAGTTTTCTTTCCCAGGGAAAATGGAAAAAGGATGTGCCCAGGGGCCCCTGGCCCTGACTGCAAAAAATCCTTATATTGAAGGATGCACCCCACACCGAAGTTGTCCCCACCTCAAACTTGTGCTGCCCTGATAGACCCAAGGGAGCCCTACAAACTGACATCAGGAACCTGGACTGCTGAGTTTTCTTTCCCAGGGAAAATGGAAAAAGGATGTGCCCAGGGGCCCCTAGCCCTGACTGCAAAAAATCCTTATATCGAAGGATGGACCCCACACCGAAGTTGTCCCCACCTCAAACTTGTGCTGCCCTGATAGACCCAAGGGAGCCCTACAAACTGACGTCAGGAACCTGGACCGCACAGTTTTCTTTCCCAGGGAAAATGGAAAAAGGATGTGCCCAGGGGCCCCTAGCCCTGGGCAGGGACCTCACTGCAAAAAATCCTTATATCGTAGGATGGACCCCACACCGAAGTTGTCCCCACCTCAAACTTGTGCTGCCCTGATAGACCCAAGGGAGCCCTACAAACTGACATCAGGAACCTGGACTGCTGAGTTTTCTTTCCCAGGGAAAATGACCAAAAGTCGTGCCCGGGGGCCCCTGGCCCTGACTGCAAAAAATCCTTATATCGAAGGATGGACCCCACACCGAAGTTGTCCCCACCTCAAACTTGTGCTGCCCTGATAGACCCAAGGGAGCCCTACAAACTGACATCAGGAACCTGGACTGCTGAGTTTTCTTTCCCAGGGAAAATGGAAAAAGGATGTGCCCAGGGGCCCCTGGCCCTGACTGCAAAAAATCTTTATATTGAAGGATGCACCCCACACCGAAGTTGTCCCCACCTCAAACTTGTGCTGCCCTGATAGACCCAAGGGAGCCCTACAAACTGACATCAGGAACCTGGACTGCTGAGTTTTCTTTCCCAGGGAAAATGGAAAAAGGATGTGCCCAGGGGCCCCTAGCCCTGACTGCAAAAAATCCTTATATCGAAGGATGGACCCCACACCGAAGTTGTCCCCACCTCAAACTTGTGCTGCCCTGATAGACCCAAGGGAGCCCTACAAACTGACATCAGGAACCTGGACCGCACAGTATTCTTTCCCAGGGAAAATGGAAAAAGGATGTGCCCACGGGCCCCTGGCCCTGGGCCCCTGGGCCTGACTGCAAAAAATCCTTATATCGAAGGATGGACCCCACACCGAAGTTGTCCCCACCTCAAACTTGTGCTGCCCTGATAGACCCAAGGGAGCCCTACAAACTGACATCAGCAACCAGGACTGCTGAGTTTTCTTTCCCAGGGAAAATGGCCAAAGGATGTGCAAGGGGCCCCTGGCCCTGAGTGCAAAAAATCCTTATATCGAAGGATGGACCCCACACCGAAGTTGTCCCCACCTCAAACTTGTGCTGCCTTGATAGACTCAAAGGAGCCCTACAAACTGACATCAGGAACCTGGACTGCTGAGTTTTCTTTCCCAGGGAAAATGGAAAAAGGATGTGCCCGGGGGCCCCTTGCCCTGACTGCAAAAAATCATTATATCGAAGGATGCACCCTACACCGAAGTTGTCCCCACCTCAAACTTGTGCTGCCCTGAGAGACCCAAGGGAGCCCTAAAAACTGACATCAGGAACCTGGACTGCTGAGTTTTCTTTCCCAGGGAAAATGGAAAAAGGATGTGCCCAGGGGCCCCTGGCCCTGACTGCAAAAAATCCTTATATTGAAGGATGCACCCCACACCGAAGTTGTCCCCACCTCAAACTTGTGCTGCCCTGATAGACCCAAGGGAGCCCTACAAACTGACATCAGGAACCTGGGCTGCTGAGTTTTCTTTCCCAGGGAAAATGGAAAAAGGATGTGCCCAGGGGCCCCTAGCCCTGACTGCAAAAAATCCTTATATCGAAGGATGGACCCCACACCGAAGTTGTCCCCACCTCAAACTTGTGCTGCCCTGATAGACCCAAGGGAGCCCTACAAACTGACATCAGGAACCTGGACCGCACAGTTTTCTTTCCCAGGGAAAATGGAAAAAGGATGTGCCCAGGGGCCCCTAGCCCTGGGCAGGGACCTCACTGCAAAAAATCCTTATATCGTAGGATGGACCCCACACCGAAGTTGTCCCCACCTCAAACTTGTGCTGCCCTGATACACCCAAGGGAGCCCTACAAACTGACATCAGGAACTTGGACTGCTGAGTTTTCTTTCCCAGGGAAAATGGAAAAAGGATGTGCCCAGGGGCCCCTGGCCCTGACTGCAAAGAATCCTTATATCGAAGGATGGACCCCACACCGAAGCTGTCCCCACCTCAAACTTGTGCTGCCCTGATAGACCCAAGGGAGCCCTACAAACTGACATCAGGAACCTGGACTGCTGAGTTTTCTTTCTCAGGGAAAATGGAAAAAGTATGTGCCCAGGGGCACCTAGCCCTGGGCAGGGACCTCACTGCAAAAAATCCTTATATCGAAGGATGGACCCCACACCGAAGTTGTCCCCACCTCAAACTTGTGCTGCCCTGATAGACCCAAGGGAGCCCTACAAACTGACATCAGGAACCTGGACTGCTGAGTTTTCTTTCCCAGGGAAAATGGAAAAAGGATGTGCCCGGGGGCCCCTGGCCCTGACTGCAAAAAATCCTTATATCGAAGGATGGACCCCACACCGAAGTTGTCCCCACCTCAAACTTGTGCTGCCCTGATAGACCCAAGGGAGCCCTACAAACTGACATCAGGAACCTGGACTGCTGAGTTTTCTTTCCCAGGGAAAATGGAAAAAGGATGTGCCCAGGGGCCCCCGGCCCTGGGCAGGCACCTCACAACAAGAAATCCTTATATCGAAGGATGGACCCCACACCAAACTTGTCCCCACCTCAAACTTGTGCTGCCCTGAGAGACCCAAGGGAGCCCTACAAACTGACATCAGGAACCTGGACTGCTGAGTTTTCTTTCCCAGGGAAAATGGAAAAAGGATGTGCCCAGGGGCCCCTAGCCCTGACTGCAAAAAATCCTTATATCGAAGGATGGACCCCACACCGAAGTTGTCCCCACCTCAAACTTGTGCTGCCCTGATAGACCCAAGGGAGCCCTACAAACTGACGTCAGGAACCTGGACCGCACAGTTTTCTTTCCCAGGGAAAATGGAAAAAGGATGTGCCCAGGGGCCCCTAGCCCTGGGCAGGGACCTCACTGCAAAAAATCCTTATATCGTAGGATGGACCCCACACCGAAGTTGTCCCCACCTCAAACTTGTGCTGCCCTGATAGACCCAAGGGAGCCCTACAAACTGACATCAGGAACCTGGACTGCTGAGTTTTCTTTCCCAGGGAAAATGGAAAAAGGATGTGCCCAGGGGCCCCTGGCCCTGGGCCCCTGGGCCTGACTGCAAAAAATCCTTATATCGAAGGATGGACCCCACACCGAAGTTGTCCCCACCTCAAACTTGTGCTGCCCTGATAGACCCAAGGGAGCCCTACAAACTGACATCAGGAACCTGGACTGCTGAGTTTTCTTTCCCAGGGAAAATGGAAAAAGGTTGTGCCAAGGGCCCTGGACCTGGGCTGGGACCTCACTGCAAAGAATCCTTATATCGAAGGATGGACCCCACACCAACGTTGTCCCCACCTCAAACTTGTGCTGCCCTGATAGACCCAAGGGAGCCCTACAAACTGATATCAGGAACCTGGACTGCTGAGTTTTCTTTCCCAGGGAAAATGGAAAAAGGATGTGCCCAGGGGCCCCTGGCCCTGACTGCAAAAAATCCTTATATCGAAGGATGGACCCCACACCGAAGTTGTCCCCACCTCAAACTTGTGCTGCCCTGATAGACCCAAGGGAGCCCTACAAACTGACATCAGGAACCTGGACTGCTGAGTTTTCTTTCCCAGGGAAAATGGAAAAAGGATGTGCCCAGGGGACCCTGGCCCTGACTGCAAAGAATCCTTATATCGAAGGATGGACCCCACACCGAAGTTGTCCCCACCTCAAACTTGTGCTGCCCTGATAGACCCAAGGGAGCCCTACAAACTGACATCAGGAACCTGGACTGCTGAGTTTTCTTTCCCAGGGAAAATGGAAAAAGGATGTGCCCAGGGGCCCCTAGCCCTGGGCAGGGACCTCACTGCAAGAAATCCTTATATCGAAGGATGGACCCCACACCGAAGTTGTCCCCACCTCAAACTTGTGCTGCCCTGATAGACCCAAGGGAGCCCTACAAACTGACATCAGGGACCTGGACTTCTGAGTTTTCTTTCCCAGGGAAAATGGAAAAAGGATGTGCCCAGGGGCCCCTGGCCCTGACTGCAAAAAATCCTTATATCGAAGGATGGACCCCACACCGAAGTTGTCCCCACCTCAAACTTGTGCTGCCCTGATAGACCCAAGGGAGCCCTACAAACTGACATCAGGAACCTGGACTGCTGAGTTTTCTTTCCCAGGGAAAATGGAAAAAGGATGTGCCCAGGGGACCCTGGCCCTGACTGCAAAGAATCCTTATATCGAAGGATGGACCCCACACCGAAGTTGTCCCCACCTCAAACTTGTGCTGCCCTGATAGACCCAAGGGAGCCCTACAAACTGACATCAGGAACCTGGACTGCTGAGTTTTCTTTCCCAGGGAAAATGGAAAAAGGATGTGCCCAGGGGCCCCTAGCCCTGGGCAGGGACCTCACTGCAAAAAATCCTTATATCGAAGGATGGACCCCACACCGAAGTTGTCCCCACCTCAAACTTGTGCTGCCCTGATAGACCCAAGGGAGCCCTACAAACTGACATCAGGAACCTGGACTGCTGAGTTTTCTTTCCCAGGGAAAATGGAAAAAGGATGTGCCCAGGGGCCCCTAGCCCTGGGCAGGGACCTCACTGCAAAAAATCCTTATATCGAAGGATGGACCCCACACCGAAGTTGTCCCCACCTCAAACTTGTGCTGCCCTGATAGACCCAAGGGAGCCCTACAAACTGACATCAGGGACCTGGACTTCTGAGTTTTCTTTCCCAGGGAAAATGGAAAAAGGATGTGCCCAGGGGCCCCTGGCCCTGACTGCAAAAAATCCTTATATCGAAGGATGGACCCCACACCGAAGTTGTCCCCACCTCAAACTTGTGCTGCCCTGATAGACCCAAGGGAGCCCTACAAACTGACATCAGGAACCTGGACTGCTGAGTTTTCTTTCCCAGGGAAAATGGAAAAAGGATGTGCCCAGGGGACCCTGGCCCTGACTGCAAAGAATCCTTATATCGAAGGATGGACCCCACACCGAAGTTGTCCCCACCTCAAACTTGTGCTGCCCTGATAGACCCAAGGGAGCCCTACAAACTGACATCAGGAACCTGGACTGCTGAGTTTTCTTTCCCAGGGAAAATGGAAAAAGGATGTGCCCAGGGGCCCCTAGCCCTGGGCAGGGACCTCACTGCAAAAAATCCTTATATCGAAGGATGGACCCCACACCGAAGTTGTCCCCACCTCAAACTTGTGCTGCCCTGATAGACCCAAGGGAGCCCTACAAACTGACATCAGGAACCTGGACTGCTGAGTTTTCTTTCCCAGGAAAAATGGAAAAAGGATGTGCCCAGGGGCCCCTAGCCCTGGGCAGGGACCTCACTGCAAGGAATCCTTATATCGAAGGATGGACCCCACACCGAAGTTGTCCCCACCTCAAACTTGTGCTACCCTGATAGACCCAAGGGAGCCCTACAAACTGAGATCAGGAACCTGGACTGCTGAGTTTTCTTTCCCAGGGAAAATGGATAAAGGATGTGCCCAGGGGCCCCTGGCCCTGACTGCAAAGAATCCTTATATCGAAGGATGGACCCCACACCGAAGCTGTCCCCACCTCAAACTTGTGCTGCCCTGATAGACCCAAGGGAGCCCTACAAACTGACATCAGGAACCTGGACCGCACACTTTTCTTTCCCAGGGAAAATGGAAAAAAGATGTGCCCAGGGGCCCCCTGCCCTGGGCAGGCACCTTAGTACTAGAAATCCTTATATCGAAGGATGGACCCCACACCAAAGTTGTCCCCACCTCAAACTTGTGCTGCCCTGATAGACCCAAGGCAGCCCTACAAACTGACATCAGGAACCTGGACTGCTGAGTTTTCTTTCCCAGGGAAAATGGAAAAAGGATGTGCCCAGGGGCCCCTGGCCCTGACTGCAAAAAATCCTTATATCGAAGGATGGACCCCACACCGAAGTTGTCCCCACCTCAAACTTGTGCTGCCCTGATAGACCCAAGGGAGCCCTACAAACTGACATCAGCAACCTGGATTGCTGGGTTTTCTTTCCCAGGGAAAATGGAAAAAGGATGTGCCAAGGGCCCATGGCCCTGACTGCAAAGAATCCTTATATCGAAGGATGGACCCCACACCGAAGTTGTCCCCACCTCAAACTTGTGCTGCCCTGATAGACCCAAGGCAGCCCTACAAACTGACATCAGGAACCTGGACTGCTGAGTTTTCTTTCCCAGGGAAAATGGAAAAAGGATGTGCCCAGGGGCCCCTGGCCCTGACTGCAAAAAATCCTTATATCGAAGGATGGACCCCACACCGAAGTTGTCCCCACCTCAAACTTGTGCTGCCCTGATAGACCCAAGGGAGCCCTACAAACTGACATCAGCAACCTGGATTGCTGGGTTTTCTTTCCCAGGGAAAATGGAAAAAGGATGTGCCAAGGGCCCATGGCCCTGACTGCAAAGAATCCTTATATCGAAGGATGGACCCCACACCGAAGTTGTCCCCACCTCAAACTTGTGCTGCCCTGATAGACCCAAGGGAGCCCTACAAACTGACATCAGGAACCTGGACTGCTGAGTTTTCTTTCCCAGGGAAAATGGAAAAAGGATGTGCCCAGGGGCCCCTGGCCCTGACTGCAAGAAATCCTTATATCGAAGGATGGACCCCACACCGAAGTTGTCCCCACCTCAAACTTGTGCTGCCCTGATAGACCCAAGGGAGCCCTACAAACTGACATCAGGAACCTGGACTGCTGAGTTTTCTTTCCCAGGGAAAATGGAAAAAGGATGTGCCCAGGGGCCCCTAGCCCTGGGCATGGACCTCACTGCAAGAAATCCATATATCGAAGGATGGACCCCACATCGAAGTTGTCCCCACCTCAAACTTGTGCTGCCCTGATACACCCAAGGGAGGCCTACAAACTGACATCAGGAACCTGGACTGCTGAGTTTTCTTTCCCAGGGAAAATGGAAAAAGGATGTGCCCGGGGGCCCCTGGCCCTGACTGCAAAGAATCCTTATATCGAAGGATGGACCCCACACCGAAGTTGTCCCCACCTCAAACTTGTGCTGCCCTGATAGACCCAAGGGAGCCCTACAAACTGACATCAGGAACCTGGACTGCTGAGTTTTCTTTCCCAGGGAAAATGGAAAAAGGATGTGCCCAGGGGCCCCTAGCCCTGGGCAGGGACCTCACTGCAAGAAATCCTTATATCGAAGGATGGACCCCACACCGAAGTTGTCCCCACCTCAAACTTGTGCTGCCCTGATAGACCCAAGGGAGCCCTACAAACTGACATCAGGAACCTGGACTGCTGAGTTTTGTTTCCCAGGGAAAATGGAAAAAGGATGTGCCCAGGGGCCCCTGGCCCTGACTGCAAGAAATCCTTATATCGAAGGATGGACCCCACACCAAAGTTGTCCCCACCTCAAACTTGTGCTGCCCTGATAGACCCAAGGCAGCCCTACAAACTGACATCAGGAACCTGGACTGCTGAGTTTTCTTTCCCAGGGAAAATGGAAAAAGGATGTGCCCAGGGGCCCCTGGCCCTGACTGCAAGAAATCCTTATATCGAAGGATGGACCCCACACCGAAGTTGTCCCCACCTCAAACTTGTGCTGCCCTGATAGACCCAAGGGAGCCCTACAAACTGACATCAGGAACCTGGACTGCTGAGTTTTCTTTCCCAGGGAAAATGGAAAAAGGATGTGCCCAGGGGCCCCTAGCCCTGGGCAGGGACCTCACTGCAAGAAATCCTTATATCGAAGGATGGACCCCACACCGAAGTTGTCCCCACCTCAAACTTGTGCTGCCCTGATAGACCCAAGGGAGCCCTACAAACTGACATCCGGAACCTGGACTGCTGAGTTTTCTTTCCCAGGGAAAATGGAAAAAGGATGTGCCCAGGGGCCCCTGGCCCTGACTGCAAGAAATCCTTATATCGAAGGATGGACCCCACACCGAAGTTGTCCCCACCTCAAACTTGTGCTGTCCTGATAGACCCAAGGCAGCCCTACAAACTGACATCAGGAACCTGGACTGCTGAGTTTTCTTTCCCAGGGAAAATGGAAAAAGGATGTGCCCAGGGGCCCCTGGCCCTGACTGCAAAGAATCCTTATATCGAAGGATGGACTTCACACCGAAGTTGTCCCCACCTCAAACTTGTGCTGCCCTGATAGACTCAAAGGAGCCCTACAAACTGACATCAGGAACCTGGACTGCTGAGTTTTCTTTCCCAGGGAAAATGGAAAAAGGATGTGCCCGGGTGCCCCTGGCCCTGACTGCAAAAAATCCTTATATCTAAGGATGGACCCCACATCGAAGTTGTCCCCACCTCAAACTTGTGCTGCCCTGATAGACCCAAGGGAGCCCTACAAACTGAGATCAGGAACCTGGACTGCTGAGTTTTCTTTCCCAGGGAAAATGGAAAAAGGCTGTGCCCAGGGGCCCCTGGCCCTGACTGCAAAGAATCCTTATATCGGAGGATGGACCCCACACCGAAGCTGTCCCCACCTCAAACTTGTGCTGCCCTGATAGACCCAAGGGAGCCCTACAAACTGACATCAGGAACCTGGACTACTGGGTTTTCTTTCCCAGGGAAAATGGAAAAAGGATGTGCCCGCCTGCCCCTGGCCCTGACTGCAAAAAATCCTTATATCGAAGGATGGACCCCACTCCGAAGTTGTCCCCACCTCAAACTTGAGCTGCCCTGCTAGACCCAAGGGAGCCCTACAAACTGACATCAGCAACCTGGACTGCTGAGTTTTCTTTCCCAGGGAAAATGGAAAAAGGATGTGCCCAGGGGCCCCTGGCCCTGACTGCAAAAAATCCTTTTATTGAAGGATGGACCCCACACCGAAGTTGTCCCCACCTCAAACTTGTGCTGCCCTGATAGACCCAAGGGAGCCCTACAAACTGACATCAGGAACCTGGACTGCTGAGTTTTCTTTCCCAGGGAAAATGGAAAAAGGATGTGCCCAGGGGCCCCTAGCCCTGGGCAGGGACCTCACTGCAAGAAATCCATATATCGAAGGATGGACCCCACACCGAAGTTGTCCCCACCTCAAACTTGTGCTGCTCTGATAGACCCAAGGGAGCCCTACAAACTGACATCAGCAACCTGGACTGCTGAGTTTTCTTTCCCAGGGAAAATGGAAAAAGGATGTGCCCAGGGGCCCCTGGCCCTGACTGCAAGAAATCCTTATATCGAAGGATGGACCCCACACCGAAGTTGTCCCCACCTCAAACTTGTGCTGCCCTGATAGACCCAAGGCAGCCCTACAAACTGACATCAGGAACCTGGACTGCTGAGTTTTCTTTCCCAGGGAAAATGGAAAAAGGATGTGCCCAGGGGACCCTGGCCCTGACTGCAAAGAATCCTTATATCGAAGGATGGACCCCACACCGAAGTTGTCCCCACCTCAAACTTGTGCTGCCCTGATAGACCCAAGGGAGCCCTACAAACTGACATCAGGAACCTGGACTGCTGAGTTTTCTTTCCCAGGGAAAATGGAAAAAGGATGTGCCCAGGGGCCCCTGGCCCTGGGCTGGGACCTCACTGCAAAGAATCCTTATATCGAAGGATGGAACCCACACCGAAGTTGTCCCCACCTCAAACTTTTGCTGCCTTGATAGACCCAAGGGAACTCTACAAACTGACATCAGGAACCTGGACTGCTGAGTTTTCTTTCCCAGGGAAAATGGAAAAAGGATGTGCCCAGGGGCCCCTGGCCCTGACTGCAAACAATCCTTATATCGAAGGATGGACCCCACACCAAAGTTGTCCCCACCTCAAACTTGAGCTGCCCTGCTAGACCCAAGGGAGCCCTACAAACTGACATCAGCAACCTGGACTGCTGAGTTTTCTTTCCCAGGGAAAATGGAAAAAGGATGTGCCCAGGGGCCCCTGGCCCTGACTGCAAAAAATCCTTTTATTGAAGGATGGACCCCACACCGAAGTTGTCCCCACCTCAAACTTGTGCTGCCCTGATAGACCCAAGGGAGCCCTACAAACTGACATCAGGAACCTGGACTGCTGAGTTTTCTTTCCCAGGGAAAATGGAAAAAGGATGTGCCCAGGGGCCCCTAGCCCTGGGCAGGGACCTCACTGCAAGAAATCCATATATCGAAGGATGGACCCCACACCGAAGTTGTCCCCACCTCAAACTTGTGCTGCTCTGATAGACCCAAGGGAGCCCTACAAACTGACATCAGGAACCTGGACTGCTGAGTTTTCTTTCCCAGGGAAAATGGAAAAAGGATGTGCCCAGGGGCCCCTGGCCCTGACTGCAAGAAATCCTTATATCGAAGGATGGACCCCACACCGAAGTTGTCCCCACCTCAAACTTGTGCTGCCCTGATAGACCCAAGGCAGCCCTACAAACTGACATCAGGAACCTGGACTGCTGAGTTTTCTTTCCCAGGGAAAATGGAAAAAGGATGTGCCCAGGGGACCCTGGCCCTGACTGCAAAGAATCCTTATATCGAAGGATGGACCCCACACCGAAGTTGTCCCCACCTCAAACTTGTGCTGCCCTGATAGACCCAAGGGAGCCCTACAAACTGACATCAGGAACCTGGACTGCTGAGTTTTCTTTCCCAGGGAAAATGGAAAAAGGATGTGCCCAGGGGCCCCTGGCCCTGGGCTGGGACCTCACTGCAAAGAATCCTTATATCGAAGGATGGAACCCACACCGAAGTTGTCCCCACCTCAAACTTTTGCTGCCTTGATAGACCCAAGGGAACTCTACAAACTGACATCAGGAACCTGGACTGCTGAGTTTTCTTTCCCAGGGAAAATGGAAAAAGGATGTGCCCAGGGGCCCCTGGCCCTGACTGCAAACAATCCTTATATCGAAGGATGGACCCCACACCAAAGTTCTCCCCACCTCAAACTTGTGCTGCCCTGATAGACCCAAGGCAGCCCTACAAACTGACATCAGGAACCTGGACTGCTGAGTTTTCTTTCCCAGGGAAAATGGAAAAAGGATGTGGCAAGGGCCCCTGGCCCTGGGCTGGGACCTCACTGCAAAAATCCTTATATCGAAGGATGGAACCCACACCGAAGTTGTCCCCACCTCAAACTTGTGCTGCCTTGATAGACCCAAGGGAACTCTACAAACTGACATCAGCAACCTGGACTGCTGAGTTTTCTTTCCCAGGGAAAATGGAAAAAGGATGTGCCCAGGGGCCCCTGGCCCTGACTGCAAAGAATCCTTATATCGAAGGATGGACCCCACACCGAAGTTGTCCCCACCTCAAACTTGTGCTGCCCTGATAGACCCAAGGGAGCCCTACAAACTGACATCAGGAACCTGGACTGCTGAGTTTTCTTTCCCAGGGAAAATGGAAAAAGGATGTGCCAACGGCCCTGGCCCTGGGCTGGGACCTCACTGCAAAGAATCCTTATATCGAAGGATGGAACCCACACCGAAGTTGTCCCCACCTCAAACTTGTGCTGCCCTGATAGACCCAAGGGAGCCCTACCAACAGACATCAGCAACCAGGACTGCTGAGTTTTCTTTCCCAGGGAAAATGGCCAAAGGATGTGCAAGGGGGCCTCTGGCCCTGACTGCAAAGAATCCTTATATCGAAGGATGGACCCCACACCGAAGTTCTCCCCACCTCAAACTTGAGCTGCCCTGCTAGACCCAAGCGAGCCCTACAAACTGACATCAGCAACCTGGACTGCTGAGTTTTCTTTCCCAGGGAAAATGGAAAAAGGATGTGCCCAGGGGCCCCTGGCCCTGACTGCAAAAAATCCTTTTATTGAAGGATGGACCCCACACCGAAGTTGTCCCCACCTCAAACTTGTGCTGCCCTGATAGACCCAAGGGAGCCCTACAAACTGACATCAGGAACCTGGACCGCACACTTTTCTTTCCCAGGGAAAATGGAAAAAAGATGTGCCCAGGGGCCCCCTGCCCTGGGCAGGCACCTTAGTACTAGAAATCCTTATATCGAAGGATGGACCCCACACCGAAGTTGTCCCCACCTCAAACTTGTGCTGCCCTGATAGACCCAAGGGAGCCCCACAAACTGACATCAGCAACCTGGACTGCTGAGTTTTCTTTCCCAAGGAAAATGGAAAAAGGATGTGCCAAGGGCCCCTGGCCCTGGGCTGGGACCTCACTGCAAAGAATCCTTATATCGAAGGATGGAACCCACACCGAAGTTGTCCCCACCTCAAACTTGTGCTGCCTTGATAGACCCAAGGGAACTCTACAAACTGACATCAGCAACCTGGACTGCTGAGTTTTCTTTCCCAGGGAAAATGGAAAAAGGTTGTGCACAGGGGCTCCTGGCCCTGACTGCAAAGAATCCGTATATCGGAAGATGGACCCCACACCGAAGTTGTCCCCACCTCAAACTTGAGCTGCCCTGATAGACCCAAGGGAGCCCTACAAACTGACATCAGGAACCTGGACTGCTGAGTTTTCTTTCCCAGGGAAAATGGAAAAAAGATGTGCCCAGGGGCCCCCTGCCCTGGGCAGGCACCTTAGTACTAGAAATCCTTATATCGAAGGATGGACCCCACACCAAAGTTGTCCCCACCTCAAAGTTGTGCTGCCCTGATAGACCCAAGGGAGCCCTACAAACTGACATCAGGAACCTGGACTGCTGAGTTTTCTTTCCCAGGGAAAATGGAAAAAGGATGTGCCCGGGTGCCCCTGGCCCTGACTGCAAAAAATCCTTATATCGAAGTATCGAGCCCAGACCGAAGTTGTCCCCACCTCAAACTTGTGCTGCCCTGATAGACCCAAGGGAGCCCTACAAACTGACATCAGGAACCTGGACTGCTGAGTTTTCTTTCCCAGGGAAAATGGAAAAAGGTTGTGCCAAGGGCCCTGGACCTGGGCTGGGACCTCACTGCAAAGAATCCTTATATCGAAGGATGGACCCCACACCAACGTTGTCCCCACCTCAAACTTGTGCTGCCCTGATAGACCCAAGGGAGCCCTACAAACTGATATCAGGAACCTGGACTGCTGAGTTTTCTTTCCCAGGGAAAATGGAAAAAGGATGTGCCCAGGGGCCCCTGGCCCTGACTGGAAAGAATCCTTATATCGAAGGATGGACCCCACACCGAAGTTGTCCCCACCTCAAACTTGTGCTGCCCTGATAGACTCAAAGGAGCCCTACAAACTGACATCAGGAACCTGGACTGCTGAGTTTTCTTTCCCAGGGAAAATGGAAAAAGGATGTGCCCGGGTGCCCCTGGCCCTGACTGCAAAAAATCCTTATATCGAAGGATGGACCCCACATAGAAGTTGTCCCCACCTCAAACTTGTGCTGCCCTGATAGACCCAAGGGAACCCCACAAACTGACATCAGCAACCTGGACTGCTGAGTTTTCTTTCCCAGGGAAAATGGAAAAAGGATGTGCCCAGGGGCCCCTGGCCCTGACTGCAAAGAATCCTTATATCGAAGGATGGACCCCACACCGAAGTTGTCCCCACCTCAAACTTGTGCTGCCCTGATAGACCCAAGGGAGCCCTACAAACTGACATCAGGAACCTGGACTGCTGAGTTTTCTTTCCCAGGGAAAATGGAAAAAGGATGTGCCCAGGGGACCCTGGCCCTGACTGCAAAGAATCCTTATATCGAAGGATGGACCCCACACCGAAGTTGTCCCCACCTCAAACTTGTGCTGCCCTGATAGACCCAAGGGAGCCCTACAAACTGACATCAGGAACCTGGACTGCTGAGTTTTCTTTCCCAGGAAAAATGGAAAAAGGATGTGCCCAGGGGCCCCTAGCCCTGGGCAGGGACCTCATTGCAAGAAATCCTTATATCGAAGGATGGACCCCACACCGAAGTTGTCCCCACCTCAAACTTGTGCTGCCCTGATAGACCCAAGGGAGCCCTACAAACTGACATCAGCAACCTGGACTGCTGAGTTTTCTTTCCCAGGGAAAATGGAAAAAGGATGTGCCCAGGGGCCCCTGGCCCTGACTGCAAAAAATCCTTATATCGAAGGATGGACCCCACATCGAAGTTGTCCCCACCTCAAACTTGTGCTGCCCTGATAGACCCAAGGGAGCCCTACAAACTGAGATCAGGAACCTGGACTGCTGAGTTTTCTTTCCCAGGGAAAATGGATAAAGGATGTGCCCAGGGGCCCCTGGCCCTGACTGCAAAGAATCCTTATATCGAAGGATGGACCCCACACCGAAGCTGTCCCCACCTCAAACTTGTGCTGCCCTGATAGACCCAAGGGAGCCCTACAAACTGACATCAGGAACCTGGACCGCACACTTTTCTTTCCCAGGGAAAATGGAAAAAAGATGTGCCCAGGGGCCCCCTGCCCTGGGCAGGCACCTTAGTACTAGAAATCCTTATATCGAAGGATGGACCCCACACCAAAGTTGTTCCCACCTCAAACTTGTGCTGCCCTGATAGAACCAAGGCAGCCCTACAAACTGACATCAGGAACCTGGACTGCTGAGTTTTCTTTCCCAGGGAAAATGGAAAAAGGATGTGCCCAGGGGCCCCTGGCCCTGACTGCAAAATATCCTTATATCGAAGGATGGACCCCACACCGAAGTTGTCCCCACCTCAAACTTGTGCTGCCCTGATAGACCCAAGGGAGCCCTACAAACTGACATCAGCAACCTGGATTTCTGGGTTTTCTTTCCCAGGGAAAATGGAAAAAGGATGTGCCAAGGGCCCATGGCCCTGACTGCAAAGAATCCTTATATCGAAGGATGGACCCCACACCGAAGTTGTCCCCACCTCAAACTTGTGCTGCCCTGATAGACCCAAGGGAGCCCTACAAACTGACATCAGGAACCTGGACTGCTGAGTTTTCTTTCCCAGGGAAAATGGAAAAAGGATGTGCCCAGGGGCCCCTGGCCCTGACTGCAAGAAATCCTTATATCGAAGGATGGACCCCACACCGAAGTTGTCCCCACCTCAAACTTGTGCTGCCCTGATAGACCCAAGGCAGCCCTACAAACTGACATCAGCAACCTGGACTGCTGAGTTTTCTTTCCCAGGGAAAATGGAATAAGGATGTGCCCAGGGGCCCCTAGCCCTGGGCAGGGACCTCACTGCAAGAAATCCTTATATCGAAGGATGGACCCCACACCGAAGTTGTCCCCACCTCAAACTTGTGCTGCCCTGATAGACCCAAGGCAGCCCTACAAACTGACATCAGGAACCTGGACTGCTGAGTTTTCTTTCCCAGGGAAAATGGAAAAAGGATGTGCCCAGGGGCCCCTAGCCCTGGGCAGGGACCTCACTGCAAGAAATCCTTATATCGAAGGATGGACCCCACACCGAAGTTGTCCCCACCTCAAACTTGTGCTGCCCTGATAGACCCAAGGGAGCCCTACAAACTGACATCAGGAACCTGGACTTCTGAGTTTTCTTTCCCAGGGAAAATGGAATAAGGATGTGCCCAGGGGCCCCTAGCCCTGGGCAGGGACCTCACTGCAAGAAATCCTTATATCGAAGGATGGACCCCACACCGAAGTTGTCCCCACCTCAAACTTGTGCTGCCCTGATAGACCCAAGGGAGCCCTACAAACTGACATCCGGAACCTGGACTGCTGAGTTTTCTTTCCCAGGGAAAATGGAAAAAGGATGTGCCCAGGGGCCCCTGGCCCTGACTGCAAGAAATCCTTATATCGAAGGATGGACCCCACACCGAAGTTGTCCCCACCTCAAACTTGTGCTGCCCTGATAGACCCAAGGGAGCCCTACAAACTGATATCAGAAACCTGGACTGCTGAGTTTTCTTTCCCAGGGAAAATGGAAAAAGGATGTGCCCAGGGGCCCCTGGCCCTGGGCTGGGACCTCACTGCAAAGAATCCTTATATCGAAGGATGGACCCCACACCAAAGTTGTCCCCACCTCAAACTTGTGCTGCCCTGATAGACCCAAGGGAGCCCTACAAACTGACATCAGGAACCTGGACTGCTGAGTTTTCTTTCCCAGGGAAAATGGAAAAAGGATGTGCCCGGGTGCCCCTGGCCCTGACTGCAAAAAATCCTTATATCGAAGTATCGAGCCCAGACCGAAGTTGTCCCCACCTCAAACTTGTGCTGCCCTGATAGACCCAAGGGAGCCCTACAAACTGACATCAGGAACCTGGACTGCTGAGTTTTCTTTCCCAGGGAAAATGGAAAAAGGATGTGCCCAGGGGCCCCTGGCCCTGACTGCAAAAAATCCTTATATCGAAGGATGGACCCCACACCGAAGTTGTCCCCACCTCAAACTTGTGCTGCCCTGATAGACCCAAGGGAGCCCTACAAACTGACATCAGGAACCTGGACTGCTGAGTTTTCTTTCCCAGGGAAAATGGAAAAAGGATGTGCCCAGGGGACCCTGGCCCTGACTGCAAAGAATCCTTATATCGAAGGATGGACCCCACACCGAAGTTGTCCCCACCTCAAACTTGTGCTGCCCTGATAGACCCAAGGGAGCCCTACAAACTGACATCAGGAACCTGGACTGCTGAGTTTTCTTTCCCAGGGAAAATGGAAAAAGGATGTGCCCAGGGGCCCCTGGCCCTGACTGCAAGAAATCCTTGTATCGAAGGATGGACCCCACACCGAAGTTGTCCCCACCTCAAACTTGTGCTGCCCTGATAGACCCAAGGGAGCCCTACAAACTGACATCAGGAACCTGGACTGCTGAGTTTTCTTTCCCAGGGAAAATGGAAAAAGGATGTGCTCAGGGGCCCCTAGCCCTGGGCAGGGACCTCACTGCAAGAAATCCTTATATCGAAGGATGGACCCCACACCGAAGTTGTCCCCACCTCAAACTTGTGCTGCCCTGATAGACCCAAGGGAGCCCTACAAACTGACATCAGGAACCTGGACTGCTGAGTTTTCTTTCCCAGGGAAAATGGAAAAAGGATGTGCCCAGGGGCCCCTGGCCCTGACTGCTAGAAATCCTTATATCGAAGGATGGACCCCACACCGAAGTTGTCCCCACCTCAAACTTGTGCTGTCCTGATAGACCCAAGGCAGCCCTACAAACTGACATCAGGAACCTGGACTGCTGAGTTTTCTTTCCCAGGGAAAATGGAAAAAGGATGTGCCCGGGTGCCCCTGGCCCTGACTGCAAAAAATCCTTATATCGAAGGATGGACCCCACATCGAAGTTGTCCCCACCTCAAACTTGTGCTGCCCTGATAGACCCAAGGGAGCCCTACAAACTGAGATCAGGAACCTGGACTGCTGAGTTTTCTTTCCCAGGGAAAATGGAAAAAGGATGTGCCCAGGGGCCCCTGGCCCTGACTGCAAAAAATCCTTATATCGAAGGATGGACCCCACATAGAAGTTGTCCCCACCTCAAACTTGTGCTGCCCTGATAGACCCAAGGGAGCCCTACAAACTGACATCAGGAACCTGGACTGCTGAGTTTTCTTTCCCAGGGAAAATGGAAAAAGGATGTGCCCAGGGGACCCTGGCCCTGACTGCAAAGAATCCTTATATCGAAGGATGGACCCCACACCGAAGTTGTCCCCACCTCAAACTTGTGCTGCCCTGATAGACCCAAGGCAGCCCTACAAACTGACATCAGGAACCTGGACTGCTGAGTTTTCTTTCCCAGGGAAAATGGAAAAAGGATGTGCTCAGGGGCCCCTGGCCCTGACTGCAAAGAATCCTTATATCGAAGGATGGACCCCACACCGAAGTTGTCCCCACCTCAAACTTGTGCTGCCCTGATAGACCCAAGGGAGCCCTACAAACTGACATCAGGAACCTGGACTGCTGAGTTTTCTTTCCCAGGGAAAATGGAAAAAGGATGTGCCCAGGGGCCCCTAGCCCTGGGCAGGGACCTCACTGCAAGAAATCCATATATCGAAGGATGGACCCCACATCGAAGTTGTCCCCACCTCAAACTTGTGCTGCCCTGATAGACCCAAGGGAGCCCTACAAACTGACATCAGGAACCTGGACTGCTGAGTTTTCTTTCCCAGGGAAAATGGAAAAAGGATGTGCCCAGGGGCCCCTGGCCCTGACTGCAAAGAATCCTTATATCGAAGGATGGACCCCACACCGAAGTTGTCCCCACCTCAAACTTGTGCTGCCCTGATAGACCCAAGGGAGCCCTACAAACTGACATCAGGAACCTGGACTGCTGAGTTTTCTTTCCCAGGGAAAATGGAAAAAGGATGTGCCCAGGGGCCCCTGGCCCTGGGCAGGGACCTCACTGCAAGAAATCCTTATATCGAAGGATGGACCCCACACCGAAGTTGTCCCCACCTCAAACTTGTGCTGCCCTGATAGACTCAAAGGAGCCCTACAAACTGACATCAGGAACCTGGACTGCTGAGTTTTCTTTCCCAGGGAAAATGGAAAAAGGATGTGCCCAGGGGCCCCTAGCCCTGGGCAGGGACCTCACTGCAAGAAATCCTTATATCGAAGGATGGACCCCACACCGAAGTTGTCCCCACCTCAAACTTGTGCTGCCCTGATAGACCCAAGGGAGCCCTACAAACTGACATCCGGAACCTGGACTGCTGAGTTTTCTTTCCCAGGGAAAATGGAAAAAGGATGTGCCCAGGGGCCCCTGGCCCTGACTGCAAGAAATCCTTATATCGAAGGATGGACCCCACATCGAAGTTGTCCCCACCTCAAACTTGTGCTGCCCTGATAGACCCAAGGGAGCCCTACAAACTGACATCAGGAACCTGGACTGCTGAGTTTTCTTTCCCAGGGAAAATGGAAAAAGGATGTGCCCAGGGGCCCCTGGCCCTGACTGCAAAGAATCCTTATATCGAAGGATGGACCCCACACCGAAGCTGTCCCCACCTCAAACTTGTGCTGCCCTGATAGACCCAAGGGAGCCCTACAAACTGACATCAGGAACCTGGACTACTGAGTTTTCTTTCCCAGGGAAAATGGAAAAAGGATGTGCCCGCCTGCCTCTGGCCCTGACTGCAAAAAATCCTTATATCGAAGGATGGACCCCACACCGAAGTTGTCCCCACCTCAAACTTGTGCTGCCCTGATAGACCCAAGGGAGCCCTACAAACTGACATCAGGAACCTGGACCGCACACTTTTCTTTCCCAGGGAAAATGGAAAAAAGATGTGCCCAGGGGCCCCCTGCCCTGCGCAGGCACCTTAGTACTAGAAATCCTTATATCGAAGGATGGACCCCACACCAAAGTTGTCCCCACCTCAAACTTGTGCTGCCCTGATAGACCCAAGGGAGCCCTACAAACTGACATCAGGAACCTGGACTGCTGAGTTTTCTTTCCCAGGGAAAATGGAAAAAGGATGTGCCCGGGTGCCCCTGGCCCTGACTGCAAAAAATCCTTATATCGAAGGATCGAGCCCAGACCGAAGTTGTCCCCACCTCAAACTTGTGCTGCCCTGATACACCCAAAGGAAGCCCTAAAAACTGACATCAGAAACCTGGACTGCTGAGTTTTCTTTCCCAGGGAAAATGGAAAAAGGATGTGCCCAGGGGCCCCTGGCCCTGACTGCAAAGAATCCTTATATCGAAGGATGGACCCCACACCGAAGCTGTCCCCACCTCAAACTTGTGCTGCCCTGATAGACCCAAGGGAGCCCTACAAACTGACATCAGGAACCTGGACCGCACACTTTTCTTTCCCAGGGAAAATGGAAAAAAGATGTGCCCAGGGGCCCCCTGCCCTGGGCAGGCACCTTAGTACTAGAAATCCTTTTATCGAAGGATGGACCCCACACCAAAGTTGTCCCCACCTCAAACTTGTGCTGCCCTGATAGACCCAAGGCAGCCCTACAAACTGACATCAGGAACCTGGACTGCTGAGTTTTCTTTCCCAGGGAAAATGGAAAAAGGATGTGCCCAGGGGCCCCTAGCCCTGGGCAGGGACCTCACTGCAAGAAATCCTTATATCGAAGGATGGACCCCACACCGAAGTTGTCCCCACCTCAAACTTGTGCTGCCCTGATAGACCCAAGGGAGCCCTACAAACTGACATCCGGAACCTGGACTGCTGAGTTTTCTTTCCCAGGGAAAATGGAAAAAGGATGTGCCCAGGGGCCCCTGGCCCTGACTGCAAGAAATCCTTATATCGAAGGATGGACCCCACATCGAAGTTGTCCCCACCTCAAACTTGTGCTGCCCTGATAGACCCAAGGGAGCCCTACAAACTGACATCAGGAACCTGGACTGCTGAGTTTTCTTTCCCAGGGAAAATGGAAAAAGGATGTGCCCAGGGGCCCCTGGCCCTGACTGCAAAGAATCCTTATATCGAAGGATGGACCCCACACCGAAGCTGTCCCCACCTCAAACTTGTGCTGCCCTGATAGACCCAAGGGAGCCCTACAAACTGACATCAGGAACCTGGACTACTGAGTTTTCTTTCCCAGGGAAAATGGAAAAAGGATGTGCCCAGGGGCCCCTAGCCCTGGGCAGGGACCTCACTGCAAGAAATCCATATATCGAAGGATGGACCCCACACCGAAGTTGTCCCCACCTCAAACTTGTGCTGCTCTGATAGACCCAAGGGAGCCCTACAAACTGACATCAGGAACCTGGACTGCTGAGTTTTCTTTCCCAGGGAAAATGGAAAAAGGATGTGCCCAGGGGACCCTGGCCCTGACTGCAAGAAATCCATATATCGAAGGATGGACCCCACACCGAAGTTGTCCCCACCTCAAACTTGTGCTGCCCTGATAGACTCAAAGGAGCCCTACAAACTGACATCAGGAACCTGGACTGCTGAGTTTTCATTCCCAGGGAAAATGGAAAAAGGATGTGCCCGGGTGCCCCTGGCCCTGACTGCAAAAAATCCTTATATCGAAGGATGGACCCCACATCGAAGTTGTCCCCACCTCAAACTTGTGCTGCCCTGATAGACCCAAGGGAGCCCTACAAACTGAGATCAGGAACCTGGACTGCTGAGTTTTCTTTCCCAGGGAAAATGGAAAAAGGATGTGCCCAGGGGCCCCTGGCCCTGACTGCAAAGAATCCTTATATCGAAGGATGGACCCCACACCGAAGCTGTCCCCACCTCAAACTTGTGCTGCCCTGATAGACCCAAGGGAGCCCTACAAACTGACATCAGGAACCTGGACCGCACACTTTTCTTTCCCAGGGAAAATGGAAAAAAGATGTGCCCAGGGGCCCCCTGACCTGGGCAGGCACCTTAGTACTAGAAATCCTTATATCGAAGGATGGACCCCACACCAAAGTTGTCCCCACCTCAAACTTGTGCTGCCCTGATAGACCCAAGGCAGCCCTACAAACTGACATCAGGAACCTGGACTGCTGAGTTTTCTTTCCCAGGGAAAATGGAATAAGGATGTGCCCAGGGGCCCCTAGCCCTGGGCAGGGACCTCACTGCAAGAAATCCTTATATCGAAGGATGGACCCCACACCGAAGTTGTCCCCACCTCAAACTTGTGCTGCCCTGATAGACCCAAGGGAGCCCTACAAACTGACATCAGCAACCTGGACTGCTGAGTTTTCTTTCCCAGGGAAAATGGAAAAAGGATGTGCCCAGGGGCCCCTGGCCCTGACTGCAAGAAATCCTTATATCGAAGGATGGACCCCACATCGAAGTTGTCCCCACCTCAAACTTGTGCTGCCCTGATAGACCCAAGGGAGCCCTACAAACTGACATCAGCAACCTGGACTGCTGAGTTTTCTTTCCCAGGGAAAATGGAAAAAGGATGTGCCCAGGGGCCCCTGGCCCTGACTGCAAAGAATCCTTATATCGAAGGATGGACCCCACACCGAAGCTGTCCCCACCTCAAACTTGTGCTGCCCTGATAGACCCAAGGGAGCCCTACAAACTGACATCAGGAACCTGGACTACTGAGTTTTCTTTCCCAGGGAAAATGGAAAAAGGATGTGCCCGCCTGCCTCTGGCCCTGACTGCAAAAAATCCTTATATCGAAGGATGGACCCCACACCGAAGTTCTCCCCACCTCAAACTTGAGCTGCCCTGCTAGACCCAAGGGAGCCCTACAAACTGACATCAGCAACCTGGACTGCTGAGTTTTCTTTCCCAGGGAAAATGGAAAAAGGATGTGCCCAGGGGCCCCTGGCCCTGACTGCAAAAAATCCTTTTATTGAAGGATGGACCCCACACCGAAGTTGTCCCCACCTCAAACTTGTGCTGCCCTGATAGACCCAAGGGAGCCCTACAAACTGACATCAGGAACCTGGACCGCACACTTTTCTTTCCCAGGGAAAATGGAAAAAGGATGTGCCCGGGTGCCCCTGGCCCTGACTGCAAAAAATCCTTATATCGAAGGATCGAGCCCAGACCGAAGTTGTCCCCACCTCAAACTTGTGCTGCCCTGATACACCCAAAGGAAGCCCTAAAAACTGACATCAGAAACCTGGACTGCTGAGTTTTCTTTCCCAGGGAAAATGGAAAAAGGATGTGCCCAGGGGCCCCTGGCTCTGACTGCAAAGAATCCTTATATCGAAGGATGGACTCCACACCGAAGTTGTCCCCACCTCAAACTTGTGCTGCCTTGATAGACCCAAGGGAACTCTACAAACTGACATCAGGAACCTGGACTGCTGAGTTTTCTTTCCCAGGGAAAATGGAAAAAGGATGTGCCCAGGGGCCCCTAGCCCTGGGCAGGGACCTCACTGCAAGAAATCCATATATCGAAGGATGGACCCCACACCGAAGTTGTCCCCACCTCAAACTTGTGCTGCTCTGATAGACCCAAGGGAGCCCTACAAACTGACATCAGGAACCTGGACTGCTGAGTTTTCTTTCCCAGGGAAAATGGAAAAAGGATGTGCCCAGGGGACCCTGGCCCTGACTGCAAAGAATCCTTATATCGAAGGATGGACCCCACACCGAAGTTGTCCCCACCTCAAACTTGTGCTGCCCTGATAGACCCAAGGGAGCCCTACAAACTGACATCAGGAACCTGGACTGCTGAGTTTTCTTTCCCAGGGAAAATGGAAAAAGGATGTGCCCAGGGTCCCCTGGCCCTGGGCTGGGACCTCACTGCAAAGAATCCTTATATCGAAGGATGGAACCCACACCGAAGTTGTCCCCACCTCAAACTTGTGCTGCCTTGATAGACCCAAGGGAACTCTACAAACTGACATCAGCAACCTGGACTGCTGAGTTTTCTTTCCCAGGGAAAATGGAAAAAGGATGTGCCCAGGGGCCCCTGGCCCTGACTGCAAAGAATCCTTATATCGAAGGATGGACCCCACACCGAAGTTGTCCCCACCTCAAAGTTGTGCTGCCCTGATAGACCCAAGGGAGCCCTACAAACTGACATCAGCAACCAGGACTGCTGAGTTTTCTTTCCCAGGGAAAATGGCCAAAGGATGTGCAAGGGGGCCCCTGGCCCTGACTGCAAAGAATCCTTATATCGAAGGATGGACCCCACACCGAAGCTGTCCCCACCTCAAACTTGTGCTGCCCTGATAGACCCAAGGGAGCCCTACAAACTGACATCAGGAACCTGGACTGCTGAGTTTTCTTTCCCAGGGAAAATGGATAAAGGATGTGCCCAGGGGCCCCTGGCCCTGACTGCAAAGAATCCTTATATCGAAGGATGGACCCCACACCGAAGTTCTCCCCACCTCAAACTTGTGCTGCCCTGATAGACCCAAGGGAGCCCTACAAACTGACATCAGGAACCTGGACTGCTGAGTTTTCTTTCCCAGGGAAAATGGAAAAAGGATGTGCCCAGGGGCCCCTGGCCCTGACTGCAAAGAATCCTTATATCGAAGGATGGACCCCACACCGAAGTTGTCCCCACCTCAAACTTGTGCTGCCCTGATAGACCCAAGGGAGCCCTACAAACTGACATCAGGAACCTGGACCGCACACTTTTCTTTCCCAGGGAAAATGGAAAAAAGATGTGCCCAGGGGCCCCCTGCCCTGGGCAGGCACCTTAGTACTAGAAATCCTTATATCGAAGGATGGACCCCACACCAAAGTTGTCCCCACCTCAAACTTGTGCTGCCCTGATAGACCCAAGGGAGCCCTACAAACTGACATCAGGAACCTGGACTGCTGAGTTTTCTTTCCCAGGGAAAATGGAAAAAGGATGTGCCCAGGGGCCCCTAGCCCTGGGCAGGGACCTCACTGCAAGAAATCCTTATATCGAAGGATGGAACCCACACCGAAGTTGTCCCCACCTCAAACTTGTGCTGCCCTGATAGACCCAAGGGAGCCCTACAAACTGACATCAGGAACCTGGACTGCTGAGTTTTCTTTCCCAGGGAAAATGGAAAAAGGATGTGCCAAAGGCCCCTGGCCCTGGGCTGGGACCTCACTGCAAAGAATCCTTATATCGAAGGATGGAACCCACACCGAAGTTGTCCCCACCTCAAACTTGTGCTGCCTTGATAGACCCAAGGGAACTCTACAAACTGACATCAGCAACCTGGACTGCTGAGTTTTCTTTCCCAGGGAAAATGGAAAAAGGATGTGCCCAGGGGCCCCTGGCCCTGACTGCAAAGAATCCTTATATCGAAGGATGGACCCCACACCGAAGTTGTCCCCACCTCAAACTTGTGCTGCCCTGATAGACCCAAGGGAGCCCTACAAACTGACATCAGCAACCTGGACTGCTGAGTTTTCTTTCCCAGGGAAAATGGAAAAAGGATGTGCCCAGGGGCCCCTGGCCCTGACTGCAAAGAATCCTTATATCGAAGGATGGACCCCACACCGAAGTTGTCCCCACCTCAAACTTGTGCTGCCCTGATAGACCCAAGGGAGCCCTACAAACTGACATCAGGAACCTGGACTGCTGAGTTTTCTTTCCCAGGGAAAATGGAAAAAGGATGTGCCAAGGGCCCTGGCCCTGGGCTGGGACCTCACTGCAAAGAATCCTTATATCGAAGGATGGAACCCACACCGAAGTTGTCCCCACCTCAAACTTTTGCTGCCTTGATAGACCCAAGGGAACTCTACAAACTGACATCAGCAACCTGGACTGCTGAGTTTTCTTTCCCAGGGAAAATGGAAAAAGGTTGTTCCAAGGGCCCTGGACCTGGGCTGGGACCTCACTGCAAAGAATCCTTATATCGAAGGATGGACCCCACACCGACGTTGTCCCCACCTCAAACTTGTGCTGCCCTGATAGACCCAAGGCAGCCCTACAAACTGACATCAGGAACCTGGACTGCTGAGTTTTCTTTCCCAGGGAAAATGGAAAAAGGATGTGCCAAGGGCCCTGGCCCTGGGCTGGGACCTCACTGCAAAGAATCCTTATATCGAAGGATGGAACCCACACCGAAGTTGTCCCCACCTCAAACTTGTGCTGCCTTGATAGACCCAAGGGAACTCTACAAACTGACATCAGCAACCTGGACTGCTGAGTTTTCTTTCCCAGGGAAAATGGAAAAAGGATGTGCCCAGGGGCCCCTGGCCCTGACTGCAAAGAATCCTTATATCGAAGGATGGACCCCACACCGAAGTTGTCCCCACCTCAAACTTATGCTGCCCTGATAGACCCAAGGGAGCCCTACAAACTGACATCAGCAACCAGGACTGCTGAGTTTTCTTTCCCAGGGAAAATGGCCAAAGGATGTGCAAGGGGGCCCCTGGCCCTGACTGCAAAGAATCCTTATATCGAAGGATGGACCCCACACCGAAGTTGTCCCCACCTCAAACTTGAGCTGCCCTGCTAGACCCAAGGGAGCCCTACAAACTGACATCAGGAACCTGGACTGCTGAGTTTTCTTTCCCAGGGAAAATGGAAAAAGGATGTGCCCAGGGGCCCCTAGCCCTGGGCAGGGACCTCACTCCAAGAAATCCATATATCGAAGGATGGACCCCACACCGAAGTTGTGCCCACCTCAAACTTGTGCTGCCCTGATAGACCCAAGGGAGCCCTACAAACTGACATCAGGAACCTGGACTGCTGAGTTTTCTTTCCCAGGGAAAATGGAAAAAGGATGTGCCCATGGGCCCCTGGCCCTGACTGCAAAGAATCCTTATATCGAAGGATGGACCCCACACTGAAGTTGTCCCCACCTCAAACTTGTGCTGCCCTGATAGACCCAAGGGAGCCCTACAAACTGACATCAGCAACCTGGACTGCTGAGTTTTCTTTCCCAGGGAAAATGGAAAAAGGATGTGCCCAGGGGCCCCTGGCCCTGACTGCAAAAAATCCTTATATCGAAGGATGGACCCCACACCGAAGTTGTCCCCACCTCAAACTTGTGCTGCCCTGATAGACCCAAGGCAGCCCTACAAACTGACATCAGGAACCTGGACTGCTGAGTTTTCTTTCCCAGGGAAAATGGAAAAAGGATGTGCCAAGGGCCCCTGGCCCTGGGCTGGGACCTCACTGCAAAGAATCCTTATATCGAAGGATGGAACCCACACCGAAGTTGTCCCCACCTCAAACTTGTGCTGCCTTGATAGACCCAAGGGAACTCTACAAACTGACATCAGCAACCTGGACTGCTGAGTTTTCTTTCCCAGGGAAAATGGAAAAAGGATGTGCCAAGGGGCCCCTGGCCCTGACTGCAAAGAATCCTTATATCGAAGGATGGACCCCACACCGAAGTTGTCCCCACCTCAAACTTGTGCTGCCCTGATAGACCCAAGGGAGCCCTACAAACTGACATCAGGAACCTGGACTGCTGAGTTTTCTTTCCCAGGGAAAATGGAAAAAGGATGTGCCCAGGGGCCCCTGGCCCTGACTGCAAAGAATCCTTGTATCGAAGGATGGACCCCACATCGAAGTTGTCCCCACCTCAAACTTGTGCTGCCCTGATAGACCCAAGGGAGCCCTACAAACTGACATCCGGAACCTGGACTGCTGAGTTTTCTTTCCCAGGGAAAATGGAAAAAGGATGTGCCCAGGGGCCCCTGGCCCTTGACTGCAAAAAATCCTTATATCGAAGGATGGACCCCACATCGAAGTTGTCCCCACCTCAAACTTGTGCTGCCCTGATAGACCCAAGGGAGCCCTACAAACTGACATCAGGAACCTGGACTGCTGAGTTTTCTTTCCCAGGGAAAATGGAAAAATGATGTGCCAAGGGCCCTGGCCCTGGGCTGGGACCTCACTGCAAAGAATCCTTATATCGAAGGATGGAACCCACACCGAAGTTGTCCCCACCTCAAACTTGTGCTGCCTTGATAGACCCAAGGGAACTCTACAAACTGACATCAGCAACCTGGACTGCTGAGTTTTCTTTCCCAGGGAAAATGGAAAAAGGATGTGCCAAGGGCCCTGGCCCTGGGCTGGGACCTCACTGCAAAGAATCCTTATATCGAAGGATGGAACCCACACCGAAGTTGTCCCCACCTCAAACTTGTGCTGCCTTGATAGACCCAAGGGAACTCTACAAACTGACATCAGCAACCTGGACTGCTGAGTTTTCTTTCCCAGGGAAAATGGAAAAAGGATGTGCCCAGGGGCCCCTGGCCCTGACTGCAAAGAATCCTTGTATCGAAGGATGGACCCCACACCGAAGTTGTCCCCACCTCAAACTTGTGCTGCCCTGATAGACCCAAGGGAGCCCTACAAACTGACATCAGGAACCTGGACTGCTGAGTTTTCTTTCCCAGGGAAAATGGAAAAAGGATGTGCCAAGGGCCCTGGCCCTGGGCTGGGACCTCACTGCAAAGAATCCTTATATCGAAGGATGGAACCCACACCGAAGTTGTCCCCACCTCAAACTTGTGCTGCCTTGATAGACCCAAGGGAACTCTACAAACTGACATCAGCAACCTGGACTGCTGAGTTTTCTTTCCCAGGGAAAATGGAAAAAGGATGTGCCCAGGGGCCCCTGGCCCTGACTGCAAAGAATCCTTATATCGAAGGATGGAACCCACACCGAAGTTGTCCCCACCTCAAACTTGTGCTGCCCTGATAGACCCAAGGGAGCCCTACAAACTGACATCAGGAACCTGGACTGCTGAGTTTTCTTTCCCAGGGAAAATGGAAAAAGGATGTGCCCAGGGGCCCCTGGCCCTGACTGCAAAGAATCCTTGTATCGAAGGATGGACCCCACATCGAAGTTGTCCCCACCTCAAACTTGTGCTGCCCTGATAGACCCAAGGGAGCCCTACAAACTGACATCAGGAACCTGGACTGCTGAGTTTTCTTTCCCAGGGAAAATGGAAAAAGGATGTGCCCGTGGGCCCCTGGCCCTGGGCCCCTGGCCCTGACTGCAAAGAATCCTTATATCGAAGGATGGACCCCACACTGAAGTTGTCCCCACCTCAAACTTGTGCTGCCCTGATAGACCCAAGGGAGCCCTACAAACTGACATCAGCAACCTGGACTGCTGAGTTTTCTTTCCCAGGGAAAATGGAAAAAGGATGTGCCCAGGGGCCCCTGGCCCTGACTGCAAAGAATCCTTATCTCGAAGGATGGACCCCACACCGAAGCTGTCCCCACCTCAAACTTGTGCTGCCCTGATAGACCCAAGGGAGCCCTACAAACTGACATCAGCAACCTGGACTGCTGAGTTTTCTTTCCCAGGGAAAATGGAAAAAGGATGTGCCCAGGGGCCCCTGGCCCTGACTGCAAAGAATCCTTGTATCGAAGGATGGACCCCACACCGAAGTTGTCCCCACCTCAAACTTTTGCTGCCCTGATAGACCCAAGGGAGCCCTACAAACTGACATCAGGAACCTGGACTGCTGAGTTTTCTTTCCCAGGGAAAATGGAAAAAGGATGTGCCAAGGCCCCTGGCCCTGGGCTGGGACCTCACTGCAAAGAATCCTTATATCGAAGGATGGAACCCACACCGAAGTTGTCCCCACCTCAAACTTTTGCTGCCTTGATAGACCCAAGGGAACTCTACAAACTGACATCAGCAACCTGGACTGCTGAGTTTTCTTTCCCAGGGAAAATGGAAAAAGGATGTGCCCAGGGGCCCCTGGCCCTGACTGCAAAGAATCCTTATATCGAAGGATGGACCCCACACCAAAGTTGTCCCCACCTCAAACTTGTGCTGCCCTGATAGACCCAAGGCAGCCCTACAAACTGACATCAGGAACCTGGACTGCTGAGTTTTCTTTCCCAGGGAAAATGGAAAAAGGATGTGCCAAGGGCCCTGGCCCTGGGCTGGGACCTCACTGCAAAGAATCCTTATATCGAAGGATGGAACCCACACCGAAGTTGTCCCCACCTCAAACTTTTGCTGCCTTGATAGACCCAAGGGAACTCTACAAATTGACATCAGCAACCTGGACTGCTGAGTTTTCATTCCCAGGGAAAATGGAAAAAGGATGTGCCCAGGGGCCCCTGGCCCTGACTGCAAAGAATCCTTATATCGAAGGATGGACCCCACACCAAAGTTGTCCCCACCTCAAACTTGTGCTGCCCTGATAGACCCAAGGGAGCCCTACAAACTGACATCAGGAACCTGGACTGCTGAGTTTTCTTTCCCAGGGAAAATGGAAAAAGGATGTGCCAAGGGCCCCTGGCCCTGGGCTGGGACCTCACTGCAAAGAATCCTTATATCGAAGGATGGAACCCACACCGAAGTTGTCCCCACCTCAAACTTGTGCTGCCTTGATAGACCCAAGGGAACTCTACAAACTGACATCAGCAACCTGGACTGCTGAGTTTTCTTTCCCAGGGAAAATGGAAAAAGGATGTGCCCAGGGGCCCCTGGCCCTGACTGCAAAGAATCCTTATATCGAAGGATGGACCCCACACCGAAGTTGTCCCCACCTCAAACTTGTGCTGCCCTGATAGACCCAAGGGAGCCCTACAAACTGACATCAGGAACCTGGACTGCTGAGTTTTCTTTCCCAGGGAAAATGGAAAAAGGATGTGCCAAAGGCCCTGGCCCTGGGCTGGGACCTCACTGCAAAGAATCCTTATATCGAAGGATGGACCCCACACCGAAGTTGTCCCCACCTCAAACTTGTGCTGCCCTGATAGACCCAAGGGAGCCCTACAAACTGACATCAGCAACCTGGATTGCTGGGTTTTCTTTCCCAGGGAAAATGGAAAAAGGATGTGCCAAGGGCCCATGGCCCTGACTGCAAAGAATCCTTATATCGAAGGATGGACCCCACACCAAAGTTGTCCCCACCTGAAACTTGTGCTGCCCTGATAGACCCAAGGGAGCCCTACAAACTGATATCAGGAACCTGGACTGCTGAGTTTTCTTTCCCAGGGAAAATGGAAAAAGGATGTGCCCAGGGGCCCCTGGCCCTTGACTGCAAAAAATCCTTATATCGAAGGATGGACCCCACATCGAAGTTGTCCCCACCTCAAACTTGTGCTGCCCTGATAGACCCAAGGGAGCCCTACAAACTGACATCAGGAACCTGGACTGCTGAGTTTTCTTTCCCAGGGAAAATGGAAAAATGATGTGCCAAGGGCCCTGGCCCTGGGCTGGGACCTCACTGCAAAGAATCCTTATATCGAAGGATGGAACCCACACCGAAGTTGTCCCCACCTCAAACTTGTGCTGCCTTGATAGACCCAAGGGAACTCTACAAACTGACATCAGCAACCTGGACTGCTGAGTTTTCTTTCCCAGGGAAAATGGAAAAAGGATGTGCCAAGGGCCCTGGCCCTGGGCTGGGACCTCACTGCAAAGAATCCTTATATCGAAGGATGGAACCCACACCGAAGTTGTCCCCACCTCAAACTTGTGCTGCCTTGATAGACCCAAGGGAACTCTACAAACTGACATCAGCAACCTGGACTGCTGAGTTTTCTTTCCCAGGGAAAATGGAAAAAGGATGTGCCCAGGGGCCCCTGGCCCTGACTGCAAAGAATCCTTGTATCGAAGGATGGACCCCACACCGAAGTTGTCCCCACCTCAAACTTGTGCTGCCCTGATAGACCCAAGGGAGCCCTACAAACTGACATCAGGAACCTGGACTGCTGAGTTTTCTTTCCCAGGGAAAATGGAAAAAGGATGTGCCAAGGGCCCTGGCCCTGGGCTGGGACCTCACTGCAAAGAATCCTTATATCGAAGGATGGAACCCACACCGAAGTTGTCCCCACCTCAAACTTGTGCTGCCTTGATAGACCCAAGGGAACTCTACAAACTGACATCAGCAACCTGGACTGCTGAGTTTTCTTTCCCAGGGAAAATGGAAAAAGGATGTGCCCAGGGGCCCCTGGCCCTGACTGCAAAGAATCCTTATATCGAAGGATGGAACCCACACCGAAGTTGTCCCCACCTCAAACTTGTGCTGCCCTGATAGACCCAAGGGAGCCCTACAAACTGACATCAGGAACCTGGACTGCTGAGTTTTCTTTCCCAGGGAAAATGGAAAAAGGATGTGCCCAGGGGCCCCTGGCCCTGACTGCAAAGAATCCTTGTATCGAAGGATGGACCCCACATCGAAGTTGTCCCCACCTCAAACTTGTGCTGCCCTGATAGACCCAAGGGAGCCCTACAAACTGACATCAGGAACCTGGACTGCTGAGTTTTCTTTCCCAGGGAAAATGGAAAAAGGATGTGCCCGTGGGCCCCTGGCCCTGGGCCCCTGGCCCTGACTGCAAAGAATCCTTATATCGAAGGATGGACCCCACACTGAAGTTGTCCCCACCTCAAACTTGTGCTGCCCTGATAGACCCAAGGGAGCCCTACAAACTGACATCAGCAACCTGGACTGCTGAGTTTTCTTTCCCAGGGAAAATGGAAAAAGGATGTGCCCAGGGGCCCCTGGCCCTGACTGCAAAGAATCCTTATCTCGAAGGATGGACCCCACACCGAAGCTGTCCCCACCTCAAACTTGTGCTGCCCTGATAGACCCAAGGGAGCCCTACAAACTGACATCAGCAACCTGGACTGCTGAGTTTTCTTTCCCAGGGAAAATGGAAAAAGGATGTGCCCAGGGGCCCCTGGCCCTGACTGCAAAGAATCCTTGTATCGAAGGATGGACACCACACCGAAGTTGTCCCCACCTCAAACTTTTGCTGCCCTGATAGACCCAAGGGAGCCCTACAAACTGACATCAGGAACCTGGACTGCTGAGTTTTCTTTCCCAGGGAAAATGGAAAAAGGATGTGCCAAGGCCCCTGGCCCTGGGCTGGGACCTCACTGCAAAGAATCCTTATATCGAAGGATGGAACCCACACCGAAGTTGTCCCCACCTCAAACTTTTGCTGCCTTGATAGACCCAAGGGAACTCTACAAACTGACATCAGCAACCTGGACTGCTGAGTTTTCTTTCCCAGGGAAAATGGAAAAAGGATGTGCCCAGGGGCCCCTGGCCCTGACTGCAAAGAATCCTTATATCGAAGGATGGACCCCACACCAAAGTTGTCCCCACCTCAAACTTGTGCTGCCCTGATAGACCCAAGGCAGCCCTACAAACTGACATCAGGAACCTGGACTGCTGAGTTTTCTTTCCCAGGGAAAATGGAAAAAGGATGTGCCAAGGGCCCTGGCCCTGGGCTGGGACCTCACTGCAAAGAATCCTTATATCGAAGGATGGAACCCACACCGAAGTTGTCCCCACCTCAAACTTTTGCTGCCTTGATAGACCCAAGGGAACTCTACAAATTGACATCAGCAACCTGGACTGCTGAGTTTTCATTCCCAGGGAAAATGGAAAAAGGATGTGCCCAGGGGCCCCTGGCCCTGACTGCAAAGAATCCTTATATCGAAGGATGGACCCCACACCAAAGTTGTCCCCACCTCAAACTTGTGCTGCCCTGATAGACCCAAGGGAGCCCTACAAACTGACATCAGGAACCTGGACTGCTGAGTTTTCTTTCCCAGGGAAAATGGAAAAAGGATGTGCCAAGGGCCCCTGGCCCTGGGCTGGGACCTCACTGCAAAGAATCCTTATATCGAAGGATGGAACCCACACCGAAGTTGTCCCCACCTCAAACTTGTGCTGCCTTGATAGACCCAAGGGAACTCTACAAACTGACATCAGCAACCTGGACTGCTGAGTTTTCTTTCCCAGGGAAAATGGAAAAAGGATGTGCCCAGGGGCCCCTGGCCCTGACTGCAAAGAATCCTTATATCGAAGGATGGACCCCACACCGAAGTTGTCCCCACCTCAAACTTGTGCTGCCCTGATAGACCCAAGGGAGCCCTACAAACTGACATCAGGAACCTGGACTGCTGAGTTTTCTTTCCCAGGGAAAATGGAAAAAGGATGTGCCAAAGGCCCTGGCCCTGGGCTGGGACCTCACTGCAAAGAATCCTTATATCGAAGGATGGACCCCACACTGAAGTTGTCCCCACCTCAAACTTGTGCTGCCCTGATAGACCCAAGGGAGCCCTACAAACTGACATCAGCAACCTGGACTGCTGAGTTTTCTTTCCCAGGGAAAATGGAAAAAGGATGTGCCCAGGGGCCCCTGGCCCTGACTGCAAAAAATCCTTATATCGAAGGATGGACCCCACACCGAAGTTGTCCCCACCTCAAACTTGTGCTGCCCTGATAGACCCAAGGCAGCCCTACAAACTGACATCAGGAACCTGGACTGCTGAGTTTTCTTTCCCAGGGAAAATGGAAAAAGGATGTGCCAAGGGCCCCTGGCCCTGGGCTGGGACCTCACTGTAAAGAATCCTTATATCGAAGGATGGAACCCACACCGAAGTTGTCCCCACCTCAAACTTGTGCTGCCTTGATAGACCCAAGGGAACTCTACAAACTGACATCAGCAACCTGGACTGCTGAGTTTTCTTTCCCAGGGAAAATGGAAAAAGGATGTGCCAAGGGGCCCCTGGCCCTGACTGCAAAGAATCCTTATATCGAAGGATGGACCCCACACCGAAGTTGTCCCCACCTCAAACTTGTGCTGCCCTGATAGACCCAAGGGAGCCCTACAAACTGACATCAGGAACCTGGACTGCTGAGTTTTCTTTCCCAGGGAAAATGGAAAAAGGATGTGCCCAGGGGCCCCTGGCCCTGACTGCAAAGAATCCTTGTATCGAAGGATGGACCCCACATCGAAGTTGTCCCCACCTCAAACTTGTGCTGCCCTGATAGACCCAAGGGAGCCCTACAAACTGACATCCGGAACCTGGACTGCTGAGTTTTCTTTCCCAGGGAAAATGGAAAAAGGATGTGCCCAGGGGCCCCTGGCCCTTGACTGCAAAAAATCCTTATATCGAAGGATGGACCCCACATCGAAGTTGTCCCCACCTCAAACTTGTGCTGCCCTGATAGACCCAAGGGAGCCCTACAAACTGACATCAGGAACCTGGACTGCTGAGTTTTCTTTCCCAGGGAAAATGGAAAAATGATGTGCCAAGGGCCCTGGCCCTGGGCTGGGACCTCACTGCAAAGAATCCTTATATCGAAGGATGGAACCCACACCGAAGTTGTCCCCACCTCAAACTTGTGCTGCCTTGATAGACCCAAGGGAACTCTACAAACTGACATCAGCAACCTGGACTGCTGAGTTTTCTTTCCCAGGGAAAATGGAAAAAGGATGTGCCAAGGGCCCTGGCCCTGGGCTGGGACCTCACTGCAAAGAATCCTTATATCGAAGGATGGAACCCACACCGAAGTTGTCCCCACCTCAAACTTGTGCTGCCTTGATAGACCCAAGGGAACTCTACAAACTGACATCAGCAACCTGGACTGCTGAGTTTTCTTTCCCAGGGAAAATGGAAAAAGGATGTGCCCAGGGGCCCCTGGCCCTGACTGCAAAGAATCCTTGTATCGAAGGATGGACCCCACACCGAAGTTGTCCCCACCTCAAACTTGTGCTGCCCTGATAGACCCAAGGGAGCCCTACAAACTGACATCAGGAACCTGGACTGCTGAGTTTTCTTTCCCAGGGAAAATGGAAAAAGGATGTGCCAAGGGCCCTGGCCCTGGGCTGGGACCTCACTGCAAAGAATCCTTATATCGAAGGATGGAACCCACACCGAAGTTGTCCCCACCTCAAACTTGTGCTGCCTTGATAGACCCAAGGGAACTCTACAAACTGACATCAGCAACCTGGACTGCTGAGTTTTCTTTCCCAGGGAAAATGGAAAAAGGATGTGCCCAGGGGCCCCTGGCCCTGACTGCAAAGAATCCTTATATCGAAGGATGGAACCCACACCGAAGTTGTCCCCACCTCAAACTTGTGCTGCCCTGATAGACCCAAGGGAGCCCTACAAACTGACATCAGGAACCTGGACTGCTGAGTTTTCTTTCCCAGGGAAAATGGAAAAAGGATGTGCCCAGGGGCCCCTGGCCCTGACTGCAAAGAATCCTTGTATCGAAGGATGGACCCCACATCGAAGTTGTCCCCACCTCAAACTTGTGCTGCCCTGATAGACCCAAGGGAGCCCTACAAACTGACATCAGGAACCTGGACTGCTGAGTTTTCTTTCCCAGGGAAAATGGAAAAAGGATGTGCCCGTGGGCCCCTGGCCCTGGGCCCCTGGCCCTGACTGCAAAGAATCCTTATATCGAAGGATGGACCCCACACTGAAGTTGTCCCCACCTCAAACTTGTGCTGCCCTGATAGACCCAAGGGAGCCCTACAAACTGACATCAGCAACCTGGACTGCTGAGTTTTCTTTCCCAGGGAAAATGGAAAAAGGATGTGCCCAGGGGCCCCTGGCCCTGACTGCAAAGAATCCTTATCTCGAAGGATGGACCCCACACCGAAGCTGTCCCCACCTCAAACTTGTGCTGCCCTGATAGACCCAAGGGAGCCCTACAAACTGACATCAGCAACCTGGACTGCTGAGTTTTCTTTCCCAGGGAAAATGGAAAAAGGATGTGCCCAGGGGCCCCTGGCCCTGACTGCAAAGAATCCTTGTATCGAAGGATGGACCCCACACCGAAGTTGTCCCCACCTCAAACTTTTGCTGCCCTGATAGACCCAAGGGAGCCCTACAAACTGACATCAGGAACCTGGACTGCTGAGTTTTCTTTCCCAGGGAAAATGGAAAAAGGATGTGCCAAGGCCCCTGGCCCTGGGCTGGGACCTCACTGCAAAGAATCCTTATATCGAAGGATGGAACCCACACCGAAGTTGTCCCCACCTCAAACTTTTGCTGCCTTGATAGACCCAAGGGAACTCTACAAACTGACATCAGCAACCTGGACTGCTGAGTTTTCTTTCCCAGGGAAAATGGAAAAAGGATGTGCCCAGGGGCCCCTGGCCCTGACTGCAAAGAATCCTTATATCGAAGGATGGACCCCACACCAAAGTTGTCCCCACCTCAAACTTGTGCTGCCCTGATAGACCCAAGGCAGCCCTACAAACTGACATCAGGAACCTGGACTGCTGAGTTTTCTTTCCCAGGGAAAATGGAAAAAGGATGTGCCAAGGGCCCTGGCCCTGGGCTGGGACCTCACTGCAAAGAATCCTTATATCGAAGGATGGAACCCACACCGAAGTTGTCCCCACCTCAAACTTTTGCTGCCTTGATAGACCCAAGGGAACTCTACAAATTGACATCAGCAACCTGGACTGCTGAGTTTTCATTCCCAGGGAAAATGGAAAAAGGATGTGCCCAGGGGCCCCTGGCCCTGACTGCAAAGAATCCTTATATCGAAGGATGGACCCCACACCAAAGTTGTCCCCACCTCAAACTTGTGCTGCCCTGATAGACCCAAGGGAGCCCTACAAACTGACATCAGGAACCTGGACTGCTGAGTTTTCTTTCCCAGGGAAAATGGAAAAAGGATGTGCCAAGGGCCCCTGGCCCTGGGCTGGGACCTCACTGCAAAGAATCCTTATATCGAAGGATGGAACCCACACCGAAGTTGTCCCCACCTCAAACTTGTGCTGCCTTGATAGACCCAAGGGAACTCTACAAACTGACATCAGCAACCTGGACTGCTGAGTTTTCTTTCCCAGGGAAAATGGAAAAAGGATGTGCCCAGGGGCCCCTGGCCCTGACTGCAAAGAATCCTTATATCGAAGGATGGACCCCACACCGAAGTTGTCCCCACCTCAAACTTGTGCTGCCCTGATAGACCCAAGGGAGCCCTACAAACTGACATCAGGAACCTGGACTGCTGAGTTTTCTTTCCCAGGGAAAATGGAAAAAGGATGTGCCAAAGGCCCTGGCCCTGGGCTGGGACCTCACTGCAAAGAATCCTTATATCGAAGGATGGACCCCACACCGAAGTTGTCCCCACCTCAAACTTGTGCTGCCCTGATAGACCCAAGGGAGCCCTACAAACTGACATCAGCAACCTGGATTGCTGGGTTTTCTTTCCCAGGGAAAATGGAAAAAGGATGTGCCAAGGGCCCATGGCCCTGACTGCAAAGAATCCTTATATCGAAGGATGGACCCCACACCAAAGTTGTCCCCACCTGAAACTTGTGCTGCCCTGATAGACCCAAGGGAGCCCTACAAACTGATATCAGGAACCTGGACTGCTGAGTTTTCTTTCCCAGGGAAAATGGAAAAAGGATGTGCCCAGGGGCCCCTGGCCCTTGACTGCAAAAAATCCTTATATCGAAGGATGGACCCCACATCGAAGTTGTCCCCACCTCAAACTTGTGCTGCCCTGATAGACCCAAGGGAGCCCTACAAACTGACATCAGGAACCTGGACTGCTGAGTTTTCTTTCCCAGGGAAAATGGAAAAATGATGTGCCAAGGGCCCTGGCCCTGGGCTGGGACCTCACTGCAAAGAATCCTTATATCGAAGGATGGAACCCACACCGAAGTTGTCCCCACCTCAAACTTGTGCTGCCTTGATAGACCCAAGGGAACTCTACAAACTGACATCAGCAACCTGGACTGCTGAGTTTTCTTTCCCAGGGAAAATGGAAAAAGGATGTGCCAAGGGCCCTGGCCCTGGGCTGGGACCTCACTGCAAAGAATCCTTATATCGAAGGATGGAACCCACACCGAAGTTGTCCCCACCTCAAACTTGTGCTGCCTTGATAGACCCAAGGGAACTCTACAAACTGACATCAGCAACCTGGACTGCTGAGTTTTCTTTCCCAGGGAAAATGGAAAAAGGATGTGCCCAGGGGCCCCTGGCCCTGACTGCAAAGAATCCTTGTATCGAAGGATGGACCCCACACCGAAGTTGTCCCCACCTCAAACTTGTGCTGCCCTGATAGACCCAAGGGAGCCCTACAAACTGACATCAGGAACCTGGACTGCTGAGTTTTCTTTCCCAGGGAAAATGGAAAAAGGATGTGCCAAGGGCCCTGGCCCTGGGCTGGGACCTCACTGCAAAGAATCCTTATATCGAAGGATGGAACCCACACCGAAGTTGTCCCCACCTCAAACTTGTGCTGCCTTGATAGACCCAAGGGAACTCTACAAACTGACATCAGCAACCTGGACTGCTGAGTTTTCTTTCCCAGGGAAAATGGAAAAAGGATGTGTCCAGGGGCCCCTGGCCCTGACTGCAAAGAATCCTTATATCGAAGGATGGAACCCACACCGAAGTTGTCCCCACCTCAAACTTGTGCTGCCCTGATAGACCCAAGGGAGCCCTACAAACTGACATCAGGAACCTGGACTGCTGAGTTTTCTTTCCCAGGGAAAATGGAAAAAGGATGTGCCCAGGGGCCCCTGGCCCTGACTGCAAAGAATCCTTGTATCGAAGGATGGACCCCACATCGAAGTTGTCCCCACCTCAAACTTGTGCTGCCCTGATAGACCCAAGGGAGCCCTACAAACTGACATCAGGAACCTGGACTGCTGAGTTTTCTTTCCCAGGGAAAATGGAAAAAGGATGTGCCCGTGGGCCCCTGGCCCTGGGCCCCTGGCCCTGACTGCAAAAAATCCTTATATCGAAGGATGGACCCCACACCGAAGTTGTCCCCACCTCAAACTTGTGCTGCCCTGATAGACCCAAGGGAGCCCTACAAACTGACATCAGCAACCTGGACTGCTGAGTTTTCTTTCCCAGGGAAAATGGAAAAAGGATGTGCCCAGGGGCCCCTGGCCCTGACTGCAAAGAATCCTTATCTCGAAGGATGGACCCCACACCGAAGCTGTCCCCACCTCAAACTTGTGCTGCCCTGATAGACCCAAGGGAGCCCTACAAACTGACATCAGCAACCTGGACTGCTGAGTTTTCTTTCCCAGGGAAAATGGAAAAAGGATGTGCCCAGGGGCCCCTGGCCCTGACTGCAAAGAATCCTTGTATCGAAGGATGGACACCACACCGAAGTTGTCCCCACCTCAAACTTTTGCTGCCCTGATAGACCCAAGGGAGCCCTACAAACTGACATCAGGAACCTGGACTGCTGAGTTTTCTTTCCCAGGGAAAATGGAAAAAGGATGTGCCAAGGCCCCTGGCCCTGGGCTGGGACCTCACTGCAAAGAATCCTTATATCGAAGGATGGAACCCACACCGAAGTTGTCCCCACCTCAAACTTTTGCTGCCTTGATAGACCCAAGGGAACTCTACAAACTGACATCAGCAACCTGGACTGCTGAGTTTTCTTTCCCAGGGAAAATGGAAAAAGGATGTGCCCAGGGGCCCCTGGCCCTGACTGCAAAGAATCCTTATATCGAAGGATGGACCCCACACCAAAGTTGTCCCCACCTCAAACTTGTGCTGCCCTGATAGACCCAAGGCAGCCCTACAAACTGACATCAGGAACCTGGACTGCTGAGTTTTCTTTCCCAGGGAAAATGGAAAAAGGATGTGCCAAGGGCCCTGGCCCTGGGCTGGGACCTCACTGCAAAGAATCCTTATATCGAAGGATGGAACCCACACCGAAGTTGTCCCCACCTCAAACTTTTGCTGCCTTGATAGACCCAAGGGAACTCTACAAATTGACATCAGCAACCTGGACTGCTGAGTTTTCATTCCCAGGGAAAATGGAAAAAGGATGTGCCCAGGGGCCCCTGGCCCTGACTGCAAAGAATCCTTATATCGAAGGATGGACCCCACACCAAAGTTGTCCCCACCTCAAACTTGTGCTGCCCTGATAGACCCAAGGGAGCCCTACAAACTGACATCAGGAACCTGGACTGCTGAGTTTTCTTTCCCAGGGAAAATGGAAAAAGGATGTGCCAAGGGCCCCTGGCCCTGGGCTGGGACCTCACTGCAAAGAATCCTTATATCGAAGGATGGAACCCACACCGAAGTTGTCCCCACCTCAAACTTGTGCTGCCTTGATAGACCCAAGGGAACTCTACAAACTGACATCAGCAACCTGGACTGCTGAGTTTTCTTTCCCAGGGAAAATGGAAAAAGGATGTGCCCAGGGGCCCCTGGCCCTGACTGCAAAGAATCCTTATATCGAAGGATGGACCCCACACCGAAGTTGTCCCCACCTCAAACTTGTGCTGCCCTGATAGACCCAAGGGAGCCCTACAAACTGACATCAGGAACCTGGACTGCTGAGTTTTCTTTCCCAGGGAAAATGGAAAAAGGATGTGCCAAAGGCCCTGGCCCTGGGCTGGGACCTCACTGCAAAGAATCCTTATATCGAAGGATGGACCCCACACCGAAGTTGTCCCCACCTCAAACTTGTGCTGCCCTGATAGACCCAAGGGAGCCCTACAAACTGACATCAGCAACCTGGATTGCTGGGTTTTCTTTCCCAGGGAAAATGGAAAAAGGATGTGCCAAGGGCCCATGGCCCTGACTGCAAAGAATCCTTATATCGAAGGATGGACCCCACACCAAAGTTGTCCCCACCTGAAACTTGTGCTGCCCTGATAGACCCAAGGGAGCCCTACAAACTGATATCAGGAACCTGGACTGCTGAGTTTTCTTTCCCAGGGAAAATGGAAAAAGGATGTGCCCAGGGGCCCCTGGCCCTTGACTGCAAAAAATCCTTATATCGAAGGATGGACCCCACATCGAAGTTGTCCCCACCTCAAACTTGTGCTGCCCTGATAGACCCAAGGGAGCCCTACAAACTGACATCAGGAACCTGGACTGCTGAGTTTTCTTTCCCAGGGAAAATGGAAAAATGATGTGCCAAGGGCCCTGGCCCTGGGCTGGGACCTCACTGCAAAGAATCCTTATATCGAAGGATGGAACCCACACCGAAGTTGTCCCCACCTCAAACTTGTGCTGCCTTGATAGACCCAAGGGAACTCTACAAACTGACATCAGCAACCTGGACTGCTGAGTTTTCTTTCCCAGGGAAAATGGAAAAAGGATGTGCCAAGGGCCCTGGCCCTGGGCTGGGACCTCACTGCAAAGAATCCTTATATCGAAGGATGGAACCCACACCGAAGTTGTCCCCACCTCAAACTTGTGCTGCCTTGATAGACCCAAGGGAACTCTACAAACTGACATCAGCAACCTGGACTGCTGAGTTTTCTTTCCCAGGGAAAATGGAAAAAGGATGTGCCCAGGGGCCCCTGGCCCTGACTGCAAAGAATCCTTGTATCGAAGGATGGACCCCACACCGAAGTTGTCCCCACCTCAAACTTGTGCTGCCCTGATAGACCCAAGGGAGCCCTACAAACTGACATCAGGAACCTGGACTGCTGAGTTTTCTTTCCCAGGGAAAATGGAAAAAGGATGTGCCAAGGGCCCTGGCCCTGGGCTGGGACCTCACTGCAAAGAATCCTTATATCGAAGGATGGAACCCACACCGAAGTTGTCCCCACCTCAAACTTGTGCTGCCTTGATAGACCCAAGGGAACTCTACAAACTGACATCAGCAACCTGGACTGCTGAGTTTTCTTTCCCAGGGAAAATGGAAAAAGGATGTGCCCAGGGGCCCCTGGCCCTGACTGCAAAGAATCCTTATATCGAAGGATGGAACCCACACCGAAGTTGTCCCCACCTCAAACTTGTGCTGCCCTGATAGACCCAAGGGAGCCCTACAAACTGACATCAGGAACCTGGACTGCTGAGTTTTCTTTCCCAGGGAAAATGGAAAAAGGATGTGCCCAGGGGCCCCTGGCCCTGACTGCAAAGAATCCTTGTATCGAAGGATGGACCCCACATCGAAGTTGTCCCCACCTCAAACTTGTGCTGCCCTGATAGACCCAAGGGAGCCCTACAAACTGACATCAGGAACCTGGACTGCTGAGTTTTCTTTCCCAGGGAAAATGGAAAAAGGATGTGCCCGTGGGCCCCTGGCCCTGGGCCCCTGGCCCTGACTGCAAAGAATCCTTATATCGAAGGATGGACCCCACACTGAAGTTGTCCCCACCTCAAACTTGTGCTGCCCTGATAGACCCAAGGGAGCCCTACAAACTGACATCAGCAACCTGGACTGCTGAGTTTTCTTTCCCAGGGAAAATGGAAAAAGGATGTGCCCAGGGGCCCCTGGCCCTGACTGCAAAGAATCCTTATCTCGAAGGATGGACCCCACACCGAAGCTGTCCCCACCTCAAACTTGTGCTGCCCTGATAGACCCAAGGGAGCCCTACAAACTGACATCAGCAACCTGGACTGCTGAGTTTTCTTTCCCAGGGAAAATGGAAAAAGGATGTGCCCAGGGGCCCCTGGCCCTGACTGCAAAGAATCCTTGTATCGAAGGATGGACACCACACCGAAGTTGTCCCCACCTCAAACTTTTGCTGCCCTGATAGACCCAAGGGAGCCCTACAAACTGACATCAGGAACCTGGACTGCTGAGTTTTCTTTCCCAGGGAAAATGGAAAAAGGATGTGCCAAGGCCCCTGGCCCTGGGCTGGGACCTCACTGCAAAGAATCCTTATATCGAAGGATGGAACCCACACCGAAGTTGTCCCCACCTCAAACTTTTGCTGCCTTGATAGACCCAAGGGAACTCTACAAACTGACATCAGCAACCTGGACTGCTGAGTTTTCTTTCCCAGGGAAAATGGAAAAAGGATGTGCCCAGGGGCCCCTGGCCCTGACTGCAAAGAATCCTTATATCGAAGGATGGACCCCACACCAAAGTTGTCCCCACCTCAAACTTGTGCTGCCCTGATAGACCCAAGGCAGCCCTACAAACTGACATCAGGAACCTGGACTGCTGAGTTTTCTTTCCCAGGGAAAATGGAAAAAGGATGTGCCAAGGGCCCTGGCCCTGGGCTGGGACCTCACTGCAAAGAATCCTTATATCGAAGGATGGAACCCACACCGAAGTTGTCCCCACCTCAAACTTTTGCTGCCTTGATAGACCCAAGGGAACTCTACAAATTGACATCAGCAACCTGGACTGCTGAGTTTTCATTCCCAGGGAAAATGGAAAAAGGATGTGCCCAGGGGCCCCTGGCCCTGACTGCAAAGAATCCTTATATCGAAGGATGGACCCCACACCAAAGTTGTCCCCACCTCAAACTTGTGCTGCCCTGATAGACCCAAGGGAGCCCTACAAACTGACATCAGGAACCTGGACTGCTGAGTTTTCTTTCCCAGGGAAAATGGAAAAAGGATGTGCCAAGGGCCCCTGGCCCTGGGCTGGGACCTCACTGCAAAGAATCCTTATATCGAAGGATGGAACCCACACCGAAGTTGTCCCCACCTCAAACTTGTGCTGCCTTGATAGACCCAAGGGAACTCTACAAACTGACATCAGCAACCTGGACTGCTGAGTTTTCTTTCCCAGGGAAAATGGAAAAAGGATGTGCCCAGGGGCCCCTGGCCCTGACTGCAAAGAATCCTTATATCGAAGGATGGACCCCACACCGAAGTTGTCCCCACCTCAAACTTGTGCTGCCCTGATAGACCCAAGGGAGCCCTACAAACTGACATCAGGAACCTGGACTGCTGAGTTTTCTTTCCCAGGGAAAATGGAAAAAGGATGTGCCAAAGGCCCTGGCCCTGGGCTGGGACCTCACTGCAAAGAATCCTTATATCGAAGGATGGACCCCACACCGAAGTTGTCCCCACCTCAAACTTGTGCTGCCCTGATAGACCCAAGGGAGCCCTACAAACTGACATCAGCAACCTGGATTGCTGGGTTTTCTTTCCCAGGGAAAATGGAAAAAGGATGTGCCAAGGGCCCATGGCCCTGACTGCAAAGAATCCTTATATCGAAGGATGGACCCCACACCAAAGTTGTCCCCACCTGAAACTTGTGCTGCCCTGATAGACCCAAGGGAGCCCTACAAACTGATATCAGGAACCTGGACTGCTGAGTTTTCTTTCCCAGGGAAAATGGAAAAAGGATGTGCCCAGGGGCCCCTGGCCCTGGGCCCCTGGCTCTGACTGCAAAGAATCCTTATATCGAAGGATGGACTCCACACCGAAGTTGTCCCCACCTCAAACTTGTGCTGCCTTGATAGACCCAAGGGAACTCTACAAACTGACATCAGGAACCTGGACTGCTGAGTTTTCTTTCCCAGGGAAAATGGAAAAAGGATGTGCCCAGGGGCCCCTGGCCCTGACTGCAAAGAATCCTTATATCGAAGGATGGACCCCACACCGAAGTTGTCCCCACCTCAAACTTGTGCTGCCCTGATAGACCCAAGGGAGCCCTACAAACTGACATCAGGAACCTGGACTGCTGAGTTTTCTTTCCCAGGGAAAATGGAAAAAGGATGTGCCCAGGGGCCCCTGGCCCTGACTGCAAAGAATCCTTGTATCGAAAGATGGACCCCACATCGAAGTTGTCCCCACCTCAAACTTGTGCTGCCCTGATAGACCCAAGGGAGCCCTACAAACTGACATCAGGAACCTGGACTGCTGAGTTTTCTTTCCCAGGGAAAATGGAAAAAGGATGTGCCCGTGGGCCCCTGGCCCTGGGCCCCTGGCCCTGACTGCAAAGAATCCTTATATCGAAGGATGGACCCCACACTGAAGTTGTCCCCACCTCAAACTTGTGCTGCCCTGATAGACCCAAGGGAGCCCTACAAACTGACATCAGCAACCTGGACTGCTGAGTTTTCTTTCCCAGGGAAAATGGAAAAAGGATGTGCCCAGGGGCCCCTGGCCCTGACTGCAAAGAATCCTTATATCGAAGGATGGACCCCACACCGAAGTTGTCCCCACCTCAAACTTGTGCTGCCCTGATAGACCCAAGGGAGCCCTACAAACTGACATCAGGAACCTGGACTGCTGAGTTTTCTTTCCCAGGGAAAATGGAAAAAGGATGTGCCAAGGGCCCTGGCCCTGGGCTGGGACCTCACTGCAAAGAATCCTTATATCGAAGGATGGAACCCACACCGAAGTTGTCCCCACCTCAAACTTTTGCTGCCTTGATAGACCCAAGGGAGCCCTACAAACTGACATCAGGAACCTGGACTGCTGAGTTTTCTTTCCCAGGGAAAATGGAAAAAGGATGTGCCCGTGGGCCCATGGCCCTGGGCCCCTGGCCCTGACTGCAAAGAATCCTTATATCGAAGGATGGACCCCACACCGAAGTTGTCCCCACCTCAAACTTGTGCTGCCCTGATAGACCCAAGGGAGCCCTACAAACTGACATCAGCAACCTGGACTGCTGAGTTTTCTTTCCCAGGGAAAATGGAAAAAGGATGTGCCCAGGGGCCCCTGGCCCTGACTGCAAAGAATCCTTATATCGAAGGATGGACCCCACACCGAAGTTGTCCCCACCTCAAACTTGTGCTGCCCTGATAGACCCAAGGGAGCCCTACAAACTGACATCAGGAACCTGGACTGCTGAGTTTTCTTTCCCAGGGAAAATGGAAAAAGGATGTGCCAAGGGCCCTGGCCATGGGCTGGGACCTCACTGCAAAGAATCCTTATATCGAAGGATGGAACCCACACCGAAGTTGTCCCCACCTGAAACTTGTGCTGCCCTGATAGACTCAAAGGAGCCCTACAAACTGCCATCAGGAACCTGGACTGCTGAGTTTTCTTTCCCAGGGAAAATGGAAAAAGGATGTGCCCGGGTGCCCCTGGCCCTGACTGCAAAAAATCCTTATATCGAAGGATGGACCCCACATCGAAGTTGTCCCCACCTCAAACTTGTGCTGCCCTGATAGACCCAAGGGAGCCCTACAAACTGACATCAGCAACCAGGACTGCTGAGTTTTCTTTCCCAGGGAAAATGGAAAAAGGATGTGCCAAGGGCCCTGGCCCTGGGCTGGGACCTCACTGTAAAGAATCCTTATATCGAAGGATGGAACCCACACCGAAGTTGTCCCCACCTCAAACTTTTGCTGCCTTGATAGACCCAAGGGAACTCTACAAACTGACATCAGCAACCTGGACTGCTGAGTTTTCTTTCCCAGGGAAAATGGAAAAAGGATGTGCCCAGGGGCCCCTGGCCCTGACTGCAAAGAATCCTTATATCGAAGGATGGACCCCACACCAAAGTTGTCCCCACCTCAAACTTGTGCTGCCCTGATAGACTCAAAGGAGCCCTACAAACTGACATCAGGAACCTGGACTGCTGAGTTTTCTTTCCCAGGGAAAATGGAAAAAGGATGTGCCCAGGGGCCCCTGGCCCTGACTGCAAAAAATCCTTTTATTGAAGGATGGACCCCACACCGAAGTTGTCCCCACCTCAAACTTGTGCTGCCCTGATAGACCCAAGGGAGCCCTACAAACTGACATCAGCAACCTGGATTGCTGGGTTTTCTTTCCCAGGGAAAATGGAAAAAGGATGTGCCAAGGGCCCATGGCCCTGACTGCAAAGAATCGTTATATCGAAGGATGGACCCCACACCGAAGTTGTCCCCACCTCAAACTTGTGCTGCCCTGATAGACCCAAGGGAGCCCTACAAACTGACATCAGGAACCTGGACTGCTGAGTTTTCTTTCCCAGGGAAAATGGAAAAAGGATGTGCCAAGGGCCCATGGCCCTGACTGCAAAGAATCCTTATATCGAAGGATGGACCCCACACCGAAGTTGTCCCCACCTCAAACTTGTGCTGCCCTGATAGACCCAAGGCAGCCCTACAAACTGACATCAGGGACCTGGACTGCTGAGTTTTCTTTCCCAGGGAAAATGGAAAAAGGATGTGCCAAGGGCCCCTGGCCCTGGGCTGGGACCTCACTGCAAAGAATCCTTATATCGAAGGATGGAACCCACACCGAAGTTGTCCCCACCTCAAACTTGTGCTGCCTTGATAGACCCAAGGGAACTCTACAAACTGACATCAGGAACCTGGACTGCTGAGTTTTCTTTCCCAGGGAAAATGGAAAAAGGATGTGCCCAGGGGCCCCTGGCCCTGACTGCAAAGAATCCTTATATCGAAGGATGGAACCCACACCGAATTTGTGCCCACCTCAAACTTGTGCTGCCTTGATAGACCCAAGGGAACTCTACAAACTGACATCAGCAACCTGGACTGCTGAGTTTTCTTTCCCAGGGAAAATGGAAAAAGGATGTGCCCAGGGGCCCCTGGCCCTGACTGCAAAGAATCCTTATATCGAAGGATGGACCCCACACCGAAGTTGTCCCCACCTCAAACTTGTGCTGCCCTGATAGACCCAAGGGAGCCCTACAAACTGACATCAGCAACCAGGACTGCTGAGTTTTCTTTCCCAGGGAAAATGGCCAAAGGATGTGCAAGGGGGCCCCTGGCCCTGACTGCAAAGAATCCTTATATCGAAGGATGGACCCCACACCGAAGTTCTCCCCACCTCAAACTTGAGCTGCCCTGCTAGACCCAAGGGAGCCCTACAAACTGACATCAGGAACCTGGACTGCTGAGTTTTCTTTCCCAGGGAAAATGGAAAAAGGATGTGCCCAGGGGCCCCTGGCCCTGACTGCAAAAAATCCTTTTATTGAAGGATGGACCCCACACCAAAGTTGTCCCCACCTCAAACTTGTGCTGCCCTGATAGACCCAAGGGAGCCCTACAAACTGACATCAGGAACCTGGACCGCGCACTTTTCTTTCCCAGGGAAAATGGAAAAAGGATGTGCCCAGGGGACCCTGGCCCTGACTTCAAGAAATCCTTATATCGAAGGATGGACCCCACACCGAAGTTGTCCCCACCTCAAACTTGTGCTGTCCTGATAGACCCAAGGCGGCCCTACAAACTGACATCAGGAACCTGGACTGCTGAGTTTTCTTTCCCAGGGAAAATGGAAAAAGGATGTGCCCGCCTGCCCCTGGCCCTGACTGCAAAAAATCCTTATATCGAAGGATGGACCCCACATCGAAGTTGTCCCCACCTCAAACTTGTGCTGCCCTGATAGACCCAAGGGAGCCCTACAAACTGACATCAGGAACCTGGACTGCTGAGTTTTCTTTCCCAGGGAAAATGGAAAAAGGATGTGCTAAGGGCCCCTGGCCCTGGGCTGGGACCTCACTGCAAAGAATCCTTATATCGAAGGATGGAACCCACACCGAAGTTGTCCCCACCTCAAACTTGTGCTGCCTTGATAGACCCAAGGGAACTCTACAAACTGACATCAGCAACCTGGACTGCTGAGTTTTCTTTCCCAGGGAAAATGGAAAAAGGATGTGCCCAGGGGCCCCTGGCCCTGACTGCAAAGAATCCTTATATCGAAGGATGGACCCCACACCGAAGTTGTCCCCACCTCAAACTTGTGCTGCCCTGATAGACCCAAGGGAGCCCTACAAACTGACATCAGGAACCTGGACTGCTGAGTTTTCTTTCCCAGGGAAAATGGAAAAAGGATGTGCCCAGGGGCCCCTGGCCCTGACTGCAAAGAATCCTTATATCGAAGGATGGACCCCACACCGAAGTTGTCCCCACCTCAAACTTGTGCTGCCCTGATAGACCCAAGGGAGCCCTACAAACTGACATCAGCAACCTGGACTGCTGAGTTTTCTTTCCCAGGGAAAATGGAAAAAGGATGTGCCCAGGGGCCCCTGGCCCTGACTGCAAAAAATCCTTATATCGAAGGATCGAGCCCACACCGAAGTTGTCCCCACCTCAAACTTGTGCTGCCCTGATAGACCCAAGGGAGCCCTACAAACTGACATCAGGAACCTGGACTGCTGAGTTTTCTTTCCCAGGGAAAATGGAAAAAGGATGTGCCCGGGTGCCACTGGCCCTGGGCTGGGACCTCACTGCAAAAAATCCTTATATCGAAGGATGGACCCCACATCGAAATTGTCCCCACCTCAAACTTGTGCTGCCCTGATACACCCAAGGGAGCCCTACAAACTGACATCAGGAACCTGGACTGCTGAGTTTTCTTTCCCAGGGAAAATGGAAAAAGGATGTGCCCAGGGGCCCCTAGCCCTGGGCAGGGACCTCACTGCAAGAAATCCTTATATCGAAGGATGGACCCCACACCGAAGTTGTCCCCACCTCAAACTTGTGCTGCCCTGATAGACCCAAGGGAGCCCTACAAACTGACATCAGGAACCTGGACTGCTGAGTTTTCTTTCCCAGGGAAAATGGAAAAAGGATGTGCCCAGGGGCCCCTGGCCCTTGACTGCAAAGAATCCTTATATCGAAGGATGGACCCCACATCGAAGTTGTCCCCACCTCAAACTTGTGCTGCCCTGATAGACCCAAGGGAGCCCTACAAACTGACATCAGGAACCTGGACTGCTGAGTTTTCTTTCCCAGGGAAAATGGAAAAAGGATGTGCCAAGGGCCCTGGCCCTGGGCTGGGACCTCACTGCAAAGAATCCTTATATCGAAGGATGGAACCCACACCGAAGTTGTCCCCACCTCAAACTTGTGCTGCCTTGATAGACCCAAGGGAACTCTACAAACTGACATCAGCAACCTGGACTGCTGAGTTTTCTTTCCCAGGGAAAATGGAAAAAGGATGTGCCAAGGGCCCTGGCCCTGGGCTGGGACCTCACTGCAAAGAATCCTTATATCGAAGGATGGAACCCACACCGAAGTTGTCCCCACCTCAAACTTGTGCTGCCTTGATAGACCCAAGGGAACTCTACAGACTGACATCAGCAACCTGGACTGCTGAGTTTTCTTTCCCAGGGAAAATGGAAAAAGGATGTGCCCAGGGGCCCCTGGCCCTGACTGCAAAGAATCCTTGTATCGAAGGATGGACCCCACACCGAAGTTGTCCCCACCTCAAACTTGTGCTGCCCTGATAGACCCAAGGGAGCCCTACAAACTGACATCAGGAACCTGGACTGCTGAGTTTTCTTTCCCAGGGAAAATGGAAAAAGGATGTGCCAAGGGCCCTGGCCCTGGGCTGGGACCTCACTGCAAAGAATCCTTATATCGAAGGATGGAACCCACACCGAAGTTGTCCCCACCTCAAACTTGTGCTGCCTTGATAGACCCAAGGGAACTCTACAAACTGACATCAGCAACCTGGACTGCTGAGTTTTCTTTCCCAGGGAAAATGGAAAAAGGATGTGCCCAGGGGCCCCTGGCCCTGACTGCAAAGAATCCTTATATCGAAGGATGGACCCCACACCGAAGTTGTCCCCACCTCAAACTTGTGCTGCCCTGATAGACCCAAGGGAGCCCTACAAACTGACATCAGGAACCTGGACTGCTGAGTTTTCTTTCCCAGGGAAAATGGAAAAAGGATGTGCCCAGGGGCCCCTGGCCCTGACTGCAAAGAATCCTTGTATCGAAGGATGGACCCCACATCGAAGTTGTCCCCACCTCAAACTTGTGCTGCCCTGATAGACCCAAGGGAGCCCTACAAACTGACATCAGGAACCTGGACTGCTGAGTTTTCTTTCCCAGGGAAAATGGAAAAAGGATGTGCCCGTGGGCCCCTGGCCCTGGGCCCCTGGCCCTGACTGCAAAGAATCCTTATATCGAAGGATGGACCCCACACTGAAGTTGTCCCCACCTCAAACTTGTGCTGCCCTGATAGACCCAAGGGAGCCCTACAAACTGACATCAGCAACCTGGACTGCTGAGTTTTCTTTCCCAGGGAAAATGGAAAAAGGATGTGCCCAGGGGCCCCTGGCCCTGACTGCAAAGAATCCTTATATCGAAGGATGGACCCCACACCGAAGCTGTCCCCACCTCAAACTTTTGCTGCCCTGATAGACCCAAGGGAGCCCTACAAACTGACATCAGGAACCTGGACTGCTGAGTTTTCTTTCCCAGGGAAAATGGAAAAAGGATGTGCCAAGGCCCCTGGCCCTGGGCTGGGACCTCACTGCAAAGAATCCTTATATCGAAGGATGGAACCCACACCGAAGTTGTCCCCACCTCAAACTTTTGCTGCCTTGATAGACCCAAGGGAACTCTACAAACTGACATCAGCAACCTGGACTGCTGAGTTTTCTTTCCCAGGGAAAATGGAAAAAGGATGTGCCCAGGGGCCCCTGGCCCTGACTGCAAAGAATCCTTATATCGAAGGATGGACCCCACACCGAAGTTGTCCCCACCTCAAACTTGTGCTGCCCTGATAGACCCAAGGGAGCCCTACAAACTGACATCAGGAACCTGGACTGCTGAGTTTTCTTTCCCAGGGAAAATGGAAAAAGGATGTGCCCAGGGGCCCCTGGCCCTGACTGCAAAGAATCCTTATATCGAAGGATGGACCCCACACCGAAGTTGTCCCCACCTCAAACTTGTGCTGCCCTGATAGACCCAAGGGAGCCCTACAAACTGACATCAGCAACCTGGACTGCTGAGTTTTCTTTCCCAGGGAAAATGGAAAAAGGATGTGCCCGCCTGCCCCTGGCCCTGACTGCAAAAAATCCTTATATCGAAGGATCGAGCCCACACCGAAGTTGTCCCCACCTCAAACTTGTGCTGCCCTGATAGACCCAAGGGAGCCCTACAAACTGACATCAGGAACCTGGACTGCTGAGTTTTCTTTCCCAGGGAAAATGGAAAAAGGATGTGCCCGGGTGCCACTGGCCCTGGGCTGGGACCTCACTGCAAAAAATCCTTATATCGAAGGATGGACCCCACATCGAAATTGTCCCCACCTCAAACTTGTGCTGCCCTGATACACCCAAGGGAGCCCTACAAACTGACATCAGGAACCTGGACTGCTGAGTTTTCTTTCCCAGGGAAAATGGAAAAAGGATGTGCCCATGGGCCCCTAGCCCTGGGCAGGGACCTCACTGCAAGAAATCCTTATATCGAAGGATGGACCCCACACCGAAGTTGTCCCCACCTCAAACTTGTGCTGCCCTGATAGACCCAAGGGAGCCCTACAAACTGACATCAGGAACCTGGACTGCTGAGTTTTCTTTCCCAGGGAAAATGGAAAAAGGATGTGCCCAGGGGCCCCTGGCCCTTGACTGCAAAGAATCCTTATATCGAAGGATGGACCCCACATCGAAGTTGTCCCCACCTCAAACTTGTGCTGCCCTGATAGACCCAAGGGAGCCCTACAAACTGACATCAGGAACCTGGACTGCTGAGTTTTCTTTCCCAGGGAAAATGGAAAAAGGATGTGCCAAGGGCCCTGGCCCTGGGCTGGGACCTCACTGCAAAGAATCCTTATATCGAAGGATGGAACCCACACCGAAGTTGTCCCCACCTCAAACTTGTGCTGCCTTGATAGACCCAAGGGAACTCTACAAACTGACATCAGCAACCTGGACTGCTGAGTTTTCTTTCCCAGGGAAAATGGAAAAAGGATGTGCCAAGGGCCCTGGCCCTGGGCTGGGACCTCACTGCAAAGAATCCTTATATCGAAGGATGGAACCCACACCGAAGTTGTCCCCACCTCAAACTTGTGCTGCCTTGATAGACCCAAGGGAACTCTACAGACTGACATCAGCAACCTGGACTGCTGAGTTTTCTTTCCCAGGGAAAATGGAAAAAGGATGTGCCCAGGGGCCCCTGGCCCTGACTGCAAAGAATCCTTGTATCGAAGGATGGACCCCACACCGAAGTTGTCCCCACCTCAAACTTGTGCTGCCCTGATAGACCCAAGGGAGCCCTACAAACTGACATCAGGAACCTGGACTGCTGAGTTTTCTTTCCCAGGGAAAATGGAAAAAGGATGTGCCAAGGGCCCTGGCCCTGGGCTGGGACCTCACTGCAAAGAATCCTTATATCGAAGGATGGAACCCACACCGAAGTTGTCCCCACCTCAAACTTGTGCTGCCTTGATAGACCCAAGGGAACTCTACAAACTGACATCAGCAACCTGGACTGCTGAGTTTTCTTTCCCAGGGAAAATGGAAAAAGGATGTGCCCAGGGGCCCCTGGCCCTGACTGCAAAGAATCCTTATATCGAAGGATGGACCCCACACCGAAGTTGTCCCCACCTCAAACTTGTGCTGCCCTGATAGACCCAAGGGAGCCCTACAAACTGACATCAGGAACCTGGACTGCTGAGTTTTCTTTCCCAGGGAAAATGGAAAAAGGATGTGCCCAGGGGCCCCTGGCCCTGACTGCAAAGAATCCTTGTATCGAAGGATGGACCCCACATCGAAGTTGTCCCCACCTCAAACTTGTGCTGCCCTGATAGACCCAAGGGAGCCCTACAAACTGACATCAGGAACCTGGACTGCTGAGTTTTCTTTCCCAGGGAAAATGGAAAAAGGATGTGCCCGTGGGCCCCTGGCCCTGGGCCCCTGGCCCTGACTGCAAAGAATCCTTATATCGAAGGATGGACCCCACACTGAAGTTGTCCCCACCTCAAACTTGTGCTGCCCTGATAGACCCAAGGGAGCCCTACAAACTGACATCAGCAACCTGGACTGCTGAGTTTTCTTTCCCAGGGAAAATGGAAAAAGGATGTGCCCAGGGGCCCCTGGCCCTGACTGCAAAGAATCCTTATATCGAAGGATGGACCCCACACCGAAGCTGTCCCCACCTCAAACTTGTGCTGCCCTGATAGACCCAAGGGAGCCCTACAAACTGACATCAGCAACCTGGACTGCTGAGTTTTCTTTCCCAGGGAAAATGGAAAAAGGATGTGCCCAGGGGCCCCTGGCCCTGACTGCAAAGAATCCTTGTATCGAAGGATGGACCCCACACCGAAGTTGTCCCCACCTCAAACTTGTGCTGCCCTGATAGACCCAAGGGAGCCCTACAAACTGACATCAGGAACCTGGACTGCTGAGTTTTCTTTCCCAGGGAAAATGGAAAAAGGATGTGCCAAGGCCCCTGGCCCTGGGCTGGGACCTCACTGCAAAGAATCCTTATATCGAAGGATGGAACCCACACCGAAGTTGTCCCCACCTCAAACTTTTGCTGCCTTGATAGACCCAAGGGAACTCTACAAACTGACATCAGCAACCTGGACTGCTGAGTTTTCTTTCCCAGGGAAAATGGAAAAAGGATGTGCCCAGGGGCCCCTGGCCCTGACTGCAAAGAATCCTTATATCGAAGGATGGACCCCACACCAAAGTTGTCCCCACCTCAAACTTGTGCTGCCCTGATAGACCCAAGGCAGCCCTACAAACTGACATCAGGAACCTGGACTGCTGAGTTTTCTTTCCCAGGGAAAATGGAAAAAGGATGTGCCAAGGGCCCTGGCCCTGGGCTGGGACCTCACTGCAAAGAATCCTTATATCGAAGGATGGAACCCACACCGAAGTTGTCCCCACCTCAAACTTTTGCTGCCTTGATAGACCCAAGGGAACTCTACAAACTGACATCAGCAACCTGGACTGCTGAGTTTTCTTTCCCAGGGAAAATGGAAAAAGGATGTGCCCAGGGGCCCCTGGCCCTGACTGCAAAGAATCGTTATATCGAAGGATGGACCCCACACCGAAGTTGTCCCCACCTCAAACTTGTGCTGCCCTGATAGACCCAAGGGAGCCCTACAAACTGACATCAGGAACCTGGACTGCTGAGTTTTCTTTCCCAGGGAAAATGGAAAAAGGATGTGCCAAAGGCCCTGGCCCTGGGCTGGGACCTCACTGCAAAGAATCCTTATATCGAAGGATGGACCCCACACCGAAGTTGTCCCCACCTCAAACTTGTGCTGCCCTGATAGACCCAAGGGAGCCCTACAAACTGACATCAGCAACCTGGATTGCTGGGTTTTCTTTCCCAGGGAAAATGGAAAAAGGATGTGCCAAGGGCCCATGGCCCTGACTGCAAAGAATCCTTATATCGAAGGATGGACCCCACACCAAAGTTGTCCCCACCTGAAACTTGTGCTGCCCTGATAGACCCAAGGGAGCCCTACAAACTGATATCAGGAACCTGGACTGCTGAGTTTTCTTTCCCAGGGAAAATGGAAAAAGGATGTGCCCAGGGGCCCCTGGCCCTGGGCCCCTGGCTCTGACTGCAAAGAATCCTTATATCGAAGGATGGACTCCACACCGAAGTTGTCCCCACCTCAAACTTGTGCTGCCTTGATAGACCCAAGGGAACTCTACAAACTGACATCAGGAACCTGGACTGCTGAGTTTTCTTTCCCAGGGAAAATGGAAAAAGGATGTGCCCAGGGGCCCCTGGCCCTGACTGCAAAGAATCCTTATATCGAAGGATGGACCCCACACCGAAGTTGTCCCCACCTCAAACTTGTGCTGCCCTGATAGACCCAAGGGAGCCCTACAAACTGACATCAGGAACCTGGACTGCTGAGTTTTCTTTCCCAGGGAAAATGGAAAAAGGATGTGCCCAGGGGCCCCTGGCCCTGACTGCAAAGAATCCTTGTATCGAAAGATGGACCCCACATCGAAGTTGTCCCCACCTCAAACTTGTGCTGCCCTGATAGACCCAAGGGAGCCCTACAAACTGACATCAGGAACCTGGACTGCTGAGTTTTCTTTCCCAGGGAAAATGGAAAAAGGATGTGCCCGTGGGCCCCTGGCCCTGGGCCCCTGGCCCTGACTGCAAAGAATCCTTATATCGAAGGATGGACCCCACACTGAAGTTGTCCCCACCTCAAACTTGTGCTGCCCTGATAGACCCAAGGGAGCCCTACAAACTGACATCAGCAACCTGGACTGCTGAGTTTTCTTTCCCAGGGAAAATGGAAAAAGGATGTGCCCAGGGGCCCCTGGCCCTGACTGCAAAGAATCCTTATATCGAAGGATGGACCCCACACCGAAGTTGTCCCCACCTCAAACTTGTGCTGCCCTGATAGACCCAAGGGAGCCCTACAAACTGACATCAGGAACCTGGACTGCTGAGTTTTCTTTCCCAGGGAAAATGGAAAAAGGATGTGCCAAGGGCCCTGGCCCTGGGCTGGGACCTCACTGCAAAGAATCCTTATATCGAAGGATGGAACCCACACCGAAGTTGTCCCCACCTCAAACTTTTGCTGCCTTGATAGACCCAAGGGAGCCCTACAAACTGACATCAGGAACCTGGACTGCTGAGTTTTCTTTCCCAGGGAAAATGGAAAAAGGATGTGCCCGTGGGCCCCTGGCCCTGGGCCCCTGGCCCTGACTGCAAAGAATCCTTATATCGAAGGATGGACCCCACACCGAAGTTGTCCCCACCTCAAACTTGTGCTGCCTTGATAGACCCAAGGGAACTCTACAAACTGACATCAGGAACCTGGACTGCTGAGTTTTCTTTCCCAGGGAAAATGGAAAAAGGATGTGCCCAGGGGCCCCTGGCCCTGACTGCAAAGAATCCTTATATCGAAGGATGGACCCCACACCGAAGTTGTCCCCACCTCAAACTTGTGCTGCCCTGATAGACCCAAGGGAGCCCTACAAACTGACATCAGGAACCTGGACTGCTGAGTTTTCTTTCCCAGGGAAAATGGAAAAAGGATGTGCCCAGGGGCCCCTGGCCCTGACTGCAAAGAATCCTTGTATCGAAAGATGGACCCCACATCGAAGTTGTCCCCACCTTAAACTTGTGCTGCCCTGATAGACCCAAGGGAGCCCTACAAACTGACATCAGGAACCTGGACTGCTGAGTTTTCTTTCCCAGGGAAAATGGAAAAAGGATGTGCCCGTGGGCCCCTGGCCCTGGGCCCCTGGCCCTGACTGCAAAGAATCCTTATATCGAAGGATGGACCCCACACTGAAGTTGTCCCCACCTCAAACTTGTGCTGCCCTGATAGACCCAAGGGAGCCCTACAAACTGACATCAGCAACCTGGACTGCTGAGTTTTCTTTCCCAGGGAAAATGGAAAAAGGATGTGCCCAGGGGCCCCTGGCCCTGACTGCAAAGAATCCTTATATCGAAGGATGGACCCCACACCGAAGTTGTCCCCACCTCAAACTTGTGCTGCCCTGATAGACCCAAGGGAGCCCTACAAACTGACATCAGGAACCTGGACTGCTGAGTTTTCTTTCCCAGGGAAAATGGAAAAAGGATGTGCCAAGGGCCCTGGCCCTGGGCTGGGACCTCACTGCAAAGAATCCTTATATCGAAGGATGGAACCCACACCGAAGTTGTCCCCACCTCAAACTTTTGCTGCCTTGATAGACCCAAGGGAGCCCTACAAACTGACATCAGGAACCTGGACTGCTGAGTTTTCTTTCCCAGGGAAAATGGAAAAAGGATGTGCCCGTGGGCCCCTGGCCCTGGGCCCCTGGCCCTGACTGCAAAGAATCCTTATATCGAAGGATGGACCCCACACCGAAGTTGTCCCCACCTCAAACTTGTGCTGCCCTGATAGACCCAAGGGAGCCCTACAAACTGACATCAGCAACCTGGACTGCTGAGTTTTCTTTCCCAGGGAAAATGGAAAAAGGATGTGCCCAGGGGCCCCTGGCCCTGACTGCAAAGAATCCTTATATCGAAGGATGGACCCCACACCGAAGTTGTCCCCACCTCAAACTTGTGCTGCCCTGATAGACCCAAGGGAGCCCTACAAACTGACATCAGGAACCTGGACTGCTGAGTTTTCTTTCCCAGGGAAAATGGAAAAAGGATGTGCCAAGGGCCCTGGCCCTGGGCTGGGACCTCACTGCAAAGAATCCTTATATCGAAGGATGGAACCCACACCGAAGTTGTCCCCACCTGAAACTTGTGCTGCCCTGATAGACTCAAAGGAGCCCTACAAACTGCCATCAGGAACCTGGACTGCTGAGTTTTCTTTCCCAGGGAAAATGGAAAAAGGATGTGCCCGGGTGCCCCTGGCCCTGACTGCAAAAAATCCTTATATCGAAGGATGGACCCCACATCGAAGTTGTCCCCACCTCAAACTTGTGCTGCCCTGATAGACCCAAGGGAGCCCTACAAACTGACATCAGCAACCAGGACTGCTGAGTTTTCTTTCCCAGGGAAAATGGAAAAAGGATGTGCCAAGGGCCCTGGCCCTGGGCTGGGACCTCACTGCAAAGAATCCTTATATCGAAGGATGGAACCCACACCGAAGTTGTCCCCACCTCAAACTTTTGCTGCCTTGATAGACCCAAGGGAACTCTACAAACTGACATCAGCAACCTGGACTGCTGAGTTTTCTTTCCCAGGGAAAATGGAAAAAGGATGTGCCCAGGGGCCCCTGGCCCTGACTGCAAAGAATCCTTATATCGAAGGATGGACCCCACACCAAAGTTGTCCCCACCTCAAACTTGTGCTGCCCTGATAGACTCAAAGGAGCCCTACAAACTGACATCAGGAACCTGGACTGCTGAGTTTTCTTTCCCAGGGAAAATGGAAAAAGGATGTGCCCAGGGGCCCCTGGCCCTGACTGCAAAAAATCCTTTTATTGAAGGATGGACCCCACACCGAAGTTGTCCCCACCTCAAACTTGTGCTGCCCTGATAGACCCAAGGGAGCCCTACAAACTGACATCAGCAACCTGGATTGCTGGGTTTTCTTTCCCAGGGAAAATGGAAAAAGGATGTGCCAAGGGCCCATGGCCCTGACTGCAAAGAATCGTTATATCGAAGGATGGACCCCACACCGAAGTTGTCCCCACCTCAAACTTGTGCTGCCCTGATAGACCCAAGGGAGCCCTACAAACTGACATCAGGAACCTGGACTGCTGAGTTTTCTTTCCCAGGGAAAATGGAAAAAGGATGTGCCAAGGGCCCATGGCCCTGACTGCAAAGAATCCTTATATCGAAGGATGGACCCCACACCGAAGTTGTCCCCACCTCAAACTTGTGCTGCCCTGATAGACCCAAGGCAGCCCTACAAACTGACATCAGGGACCTGGACTGCTGAGTTTTCTTTCCCAGGGAAAATGGAAAAAGGATGTGCCAAGGGCCCCTGGCCCTGGGCTGGGACCTCACTGCAAAGAATCCTTATATCGAAGGATGGACCCCACACCGAAGTTGTCCCCACCTCAAACTTGTGCTGCCTTGATAGACCCAAGGGAACTCTACAAACTGACATCAGGAACCTGGACTGCTGAGTTTTCTTTCCCAGGGAAAATGGAAAAAGGATGTGCCCAGGGGCCCCTGGCCCTGACTGCAAAGAATCCTTATATCGAAGGATGGAACCCACACCGAATTTGTGCCCACCTCAAACTTGTGCTGCCTTGATAGACCCAAGGGAACTCTACAAACTGACATCAGCAACCTGGACTGCTGAGTTTTCTTTCCCAGGGAAAATGGAAAAAGGATGTGCCCAGGGGCCCCTGGCCCTGACTGCAAAGAATCCTTATATCGAAGGATGGACCCCACACCGAAGTTGTCCCCACCTCAAACTTGTGCTGCCCTGATAGACCCAAGGGAGCCCTACAAACTGACATCAGCAACCAGGACTGCTGAGTTTTCTTTCCCAGGGAAAATGGCCAAAGGATGTGCAAGGGGGCCCCTGGCCCTGACTGCAAAGAATCCTTATATCGAAGGATGGACCCCACACCGAAGTTCTCCCCACCTCAAACTTGAGCTGCCCTGCTAGACCCAAGGGAGCCCTACAAACTGACATCAGGAACCTGGACTGCTGAGTTTTCTTTCCCAGGGAAAATGGAAAAAGGATGTGCCCAGGGGCCCCTGGCCCTGACTGCAAAAAATCCTTTTATTGAAGGATGGACCCCACACCAAAGTTGTCCCCACCTCAAACTTGTGCTGCCCTGATAGACCCAAGGGAGCCCTACAAACTGACATCAGGAACCTGGACCGCGCACTTTTCTTTCCCAGGGAAAATGGAAAAAGGATGTGCCCAGGGGACCCTGGCCCTGACTTCAAGAAATCCTTATATCGAAGGATGGACCCCACACCGAAGTTGTCCCCACCTCAAACTTGTGCTGCCCTGATAGACCCAAGGCAGCCCTACAAACTGACATCAGGAACCTGGACTGCTGAGTTTTCTTTCCCAGGGAAAATGGAAAAAGGATGTGCCCGCCTGCCCCTGGCCCTGACTGCAAAAAATCCTTATATCGAAGGATGGACCCCACATCGAAGTTGTCCCCACCTCAAACTTGTGCTGCCCTGATAGACCCAAGGGAGCCCTACAAACTGACATCAGGAACCTGGACTGCTGAGTTTTCTTTCCCAGGGAAAATGGAAAAAGGATGTGCCAAGGGCCCCTGGCCCTGGGCTGGGACCTCACTGCAAAGAATCCTTATATCGAAGGATGGAACCCACACCGAAGTTGTCCCCACCTCAAACTTGTGCTGCCTTGATAGACCCAAGGGAACTCTACAAACTGACATCAGCAACCTGGACTGCTGAGTTTTCTTTCCCAGGGAAAATGGAAAAAGGATGTGCCCAGGGGCCCCTGGCCCTGACTGCAAAGAATCCTTATATCGAAGGATGGACCCCACACCGAAGTTGTCCCCACCTCAAACTTGTGCTGCCCTGATAGACCCAAGGGAGCCCTACAAACTGACATCAGGAACCTGGACTGCTGAGTTTTCTTTCCCAGGGAAAATGGAAAAAGGATGTGCCCAGGGGCCACTGGCCCTGACTGCAAAGAATCCTTATATCGAAGGATGGACCCCACACCGAAGTTGTCCCCACCTCAAACTTGTGCTGCCCTGATAGACCCAAGGGAGCCCTACAAACTGACATCAGCAACCTGGACTGCTGAGTTTTCTTTCCCAGGGAAAATGGAAAAAGGATGTGCCCGGGTGCCCCTGGCCCTGACTGCAAAAAATCCTTATATCGAAGGATCGAGCCCACACCGAAGTTGTCCCCACCTCAAACTTGTGCTGCCCTGATAGACCCAAGGGAGCCCTACAAACTGACATCAGGAACCTGGACTGCTGAGTTTTCTTTCCCAGGGAAAATGGAAAAAGGATGTGCCCGGGTGCCACTGGCCCTGGGCTGGGACCTCACTGCAAAAAATCCTTATATCGAAGGATGGACCCCACATCGAAATTGTCCCCACCTCAAACTTGTGCTGCCCTGATACACCCAAGGGAGCCCTACAAACTGACATCAGGAACCTGGACTGCTGAGTTTTCTTTCCCAGGGAAAATGGAAAAAGGATGTGCCCAGGGGCCCCTAGCCCTGGGCAGGGACCTCACTGCAAGAAATCCTTATATCGAAGGATGGACCCCACACCGAAGTTGTCCCCACCTCAAACTTGTGCTGCCCTGATAGACCCAAGGGAGCCCTACAAACTGACATCAGCAACCTGGACTGCTGAGTTTTCTTTCCCAGGGAAAATGGAAAAAGGATGTGTCCAGGGGCCCCTAGCCCTGGGCAGGGACCTCACTGCAAGAAATCCTTGTATCGAAGGATGGACCCCACACCGAAGTTGTCCCCACCTCAAACTTGTGCTGCCCTGATAGACCCAAGGGAGCCCTACAAACTGACATCAGGAACCTGGACTGCTGAGTTTTCTTTCCCAGGGAAAATGGAAAAAGGATGTGCCAAGGCCCCTGGCCCTGGGCTGGGACCTCACTGCAAAGAATCCTTATATCGAAGGATGGAACCCACACTGAAGTTGTCCCCACCTCAAACTTTTGCTGCCTTGATAGACCCAAGGGAACTCTACAAACTGACATCAGCAACCTGGACTGCTGAGTTTTCTTTCCCAGGGAAAATGGAAAAAGGATGTGCCCAGGGGCCCCTGGCCCTGACTGCAAAGAATCCTTATATCGAAGGATGGACCCCACACCAAAGTTGTCCCCACCTCAAACTTGTGCTGCCCTGATAGACCCAAGGCAGCCCTACAAACTGACATCAGGAACCTGGACTGCTGAGTTTTCTTTCCCAGGGAAAATGGAAAAAGGATGTGCCAAGGGCCCTGGCCCTGGGCTGGGACCTCACTGCAAAGAATCCTTATATCGAAGGATGGAACCCACACCGAAGTTGTCCCCACCTCAAACTTTTGCTGCCTTGATAGACCCAAGGGAACTCTACAAATTGACATCAGCAACCTGGACTGCTGAGTTTTCATTCCCAGGGAAAATGGAAAAAGGATGTGCCCAGGGGCCCCTGGCCCTGACTGCAAAGAATCCTTATATCGAAGGATGGACCCCACACCAAAGTTGTCCCCACCTCAAACTTGTGCTGCCCTGATAGACCCAAGGGAGCCCTACAAACTGACATCAGGAACCTGGACTGCTGAGTTTTCTTTCCCAGGGAAAATGGAAAAAGGATGTGCCAAGGGCCCCTGGCCCTGGGCTGGGACCTCACTGCAAAGAATCCTTATATCGAAGGATGGAACCCACACCGAAGTTGTCCCCACCTCAAACTTGTGCTGCCTTGATAGACCCAAGGGAACTCTACAAACTGACATCAGCAACCTGGACTGCTGAGTTTTCTTTCCCAGGGAAAATGGAAAAAGGATGTGCCCAGGGGCCCCTGGCCCTGACTGCAAAGAATCCTTATATCGAAGGATGGACCCCACACCGAAGTTGTCCCCACCTCAAACTTGTGCTGCCCTGATAGACCCAAGGGAGCCCTACAAACTGACATCAGGAACCTGGACTGCTGAGTTTTCTTTCCCAGGGAAAATGGAAAAAGGATGTGCCAAAGGCCCTGGCCCTGGGCTGGGACCTCACTGCAAAGAATCCTTATATCGAAGGATGGACCCCACACCGAAGTTGTCCCCACCTCAAACTTGTGCTGCCCTGATAGACCCAAGGGAGCCCTACAAACTGACATCAGCAACCTGGACAGCTGAGTTTTCTTTCCCAGGGAAAATGGAAAAAGGATGTGCCAAGGGCCCATGGCCCTGACTGCAAAGAATCCTTATATCGAAGGATGGACCCCACACCGAAGTTGTCCCCACCTGAAACTTGTGCTGCCCTGATAGACCCAAGGGAGCCCTACAAACTGATATCAGGAACCTGGACTGCTGAGTTTTCTTTCCCAGGGAAAATGGAAAAAGGATGTGCCCAGGGGCCCCTGGCCCTGGGCCCCTGGCTCTGACTGCAAAGAATCCTTATATCGAAGGATGGACTCCACACCGAAGTTGTCCCCACCTCAAACTTGTGCTGCCTTGATAGACCCAAGGGAACTCTACAAACTGACATCAGGAACCTGGACTGCTGAGTTTTCTTTCCCAGGGAAAATGGAAAAAGGATGTGCCCAGGGGCCCCTGGCCCTGACTGCAAAGAATCCTTATATCGAAGGATGGACCCCACACCGAAGTTGTCCCCACCTCAAACTTGTGCTGCCCTGATAGACCCAAGGGAGCCCTACAAACTGACATCAGGAACCTGGACTGCTGAGTTTTCTTTCCCAGGGAAAATGGAAAAAGGATGTGCCCAGGGGCCCCTGGCCCTGACTGCAAAGAATCCTTGTATCGAAAGATGGACCCCACATCGAAGTTGTCCCCACCTCAAACTTGTGCTGCCCTGATAGACCCAAGGGAGCCCTACAAACTGACATCAGGAACCTGGACTGCTGAGTTTTCTTTCCCAGGGAAAATGGAAAAAGGATGTGCCAAGGGCCCTGGCCCTGGGCTGGGACCTCACTGCAAAGAATCCTTATATCGAAGGATGGAACCCACACCGAAGTTGTCCCCACCTGAAACTTGTGCTGCCCTGATAGACTCAAAGGAGCCCTACAAACTGCCATCAGGAACCTGGACTGCTGAGTTTTCTTTCCCAGGGAAAATGGAAAAAGGATGTGCCCGGGTGCCCCTGGCCCTGACTGCAAAAAATCCTTATATCGAAGGATGGACCCCACATCGAAGTTGTCCCCACCTCAAACTTGTGCTGCCCTGATAGACCCAAGGGAGCCCTACAAACTGACATCAGCAACCAGGACTGCTGAGTTTTCTTTCCCAGGGAAAATGGAAAAAGGATGTGCCAAGGGCCCTGGCCCTGGGCTGGGACCTCACTGCAAAGAATCCTTATATCGAAGGATGGAACCCACACCGAAGTTGTCCCCACCTCAAACTTTTGCTGCCTTGATAGACCCAAGGGAACTCTACAAACTGACATCAGCAACCTGGACTGCTGAGTTTTCTTTCCCAGGGAAAATGGAAAAAGGATGTGCCCAGGGGCCCCTGGCCCTGACTGCAAAGAATCCTTATATCGAAGGATGGACCCCACACCAAAGTTGTCCCCACCTCAAACTTGTGCTGCCCTGATAGACCCAAGGGAGCCCTACAAACTGACATCAGGAACCTGGACTGCTGAGTTTTCTTTCCCAGGGAAAATGGAAAAAGGATGTGCCCAGGGGCCCCTGGCCCTGACTGCAAAGAATCGTTATATCGAAGGATGGACCCCACACCGAAGTTGTCCCCACCTCAAACTTGTGCTGCCCTGATAGACCCAAGGGAGCCCTACAAACTGACATCAGGAACCTGGACTGCTGAGTTTTCTTTCCCAGGGAAAATGGAAAAAGGATGTGCCAAGGGCCCATGGCCCTGACTGCAAAGAATCCTTATATCGAAGGATGGACCCCACACCGAAGTTGTCCCCACCTCAAACTTGTGCTGCCCTGATAGACCCAAGGCAGCCCTACAAACTGACATCAGGGACCTGGACTGCTGAGTTTTCTTTCCCAGGGAAAATGGAAAAAGGATGTGCCAAGGGCCCCTGGCCCTGGGCTGGGACCTCACTGCAAAGAATCCTTATATCGAAGGATGGAACCCACACCGAAGTTGTCCCCACCTCAAACTTGTGCTGCCTTGATAGACCCAAGGGAACTCTACAAACTGACATCAGGAACCTGGACTGCTGAGTTTTCTTTCCCAGGGAAAATGGAAAAAGGATGTGCCCAGGGGCCCCTGGCCCTGACTGCAAAGAATCCTTATATCGAAGGATGGAACCCACACCGAATTTGTGCCCACCTCAAACTTGTGCTGCCTTGATAGACCCAAGGGAACTCTACAAACTGACATCAGCAACCTGGACTGCTGAGTTTTCTTTCCCAGGGAAAATGGAAAAAGGATGTGCCCAGGGGCCCCTGGCCCTGACTGCAAAGAATCCTTATATCGAAGGATGGACCCCACACCGAAGTTGTCCCCACCTCAAACTTGTGCTGCCCTGATAGACCCAAGGGAGCCCTACAAACTGACATCAGCAACCAGGACTGCTGAGTTTTCTTTCCCAGGGAAAATGGCCAAAGGATGTGCAAGGGGGCCCCTGGCCCTGACTGCAAAGAATCCTTATATCGAAGGATGGACCCCACACCGAAGTTCTCCCCACCTCAAACTTGAGCTGCCCTGCTAGACCCAAGGGAGCCCTACAAACTGACATCAGGAACCTGGACTGCTGAGTTTTCTTTCCCAGGGAAAATGGAAAAAGGATGTGCCCAGGGGCGCCTGGCCCTGACTGCAAAAAATCCTTTTATTGAAGGATGGACCCCACACCAAAGTTGTCCCCACCTCAAACTTGTGCTGCCCTGATAGACCCAAGGGAGCCCTACAAACTGACATCAGGAACCTGGACCGCGCACTTTTCTTTCCCAGGGAAAATGGAAAAAAGATGTGCCCAGGGGCCCCCTGCCCTGGGCAGGCACCTTAGTACTAGAAATCCTTATATCGAAGGATGGACCCCACACCAAAGTTGTCCCCACCTCAAACTTGTGCTGCCCTGATACACCCAAGGGAGCCCTACAAACTGACATCAGGAACCTGGACTGCTGAGTTTTCTTTCCCAGGGAAAATGGAAAAAGGATGTGCCCAGGGGACCCTGGCCCTGACTTCAAGAAATCCTTATATCGAAGGATGGACCCCACACCGAAGTTGTCCCCACCTCAAACTTGTGCTGTCCTGATAGACCCAAGGCAGCCCTACAAACTGACATCAGGAACCTGGACTGCTGAGTTTTCTTTCCCAGGGAAAATGGAAAAAGGATGTGCCAAGGGCCCCTGGCCCTGGGCTGGGACCTCACTGCAAAGAATCCTTATATCGAAGGATGGAACCCACACCGAAGTTGTCCCCACCTCAAACTTGTGCTGCCTTGATAGACCCAAGGGAACTCTACAAACTGACATCAGCAACCTGGACTGCTGAGTTTTCTTTCCCAGGGAAAATGGAAAAAGGATGTGCCCAGGGGCCACTGGCCCTGACTGCAAAGAATCCTTATATCGAAGGATGGACCCCACACCGAAGTTGTCCCCACCTCAAACTTGTGCTGCCCTGATAGACCCAAGGGAGCCCTACAAACTGACATCAGCAACCTGGACTGCTGAGTTTTCTTTCCCAGGGAAAATGGAAAAAGGATGTGCCCGGGTGCCCCTGGCCCTGACTGCAAAAAATCCTTATATCGAAGGATCGAGCCCACACCGAAGTTGTCCCCACCTCAAACTTGTGCTGCCCTGATAGACCCAAGGGAGCCCTACAAACTGACATCAGGAACCTGGACTGCTGAGTTTTCTTTCCCAGGGAAAATGGAAAAAGGATGTGCCCGGGTGCCACTGGCCCTGGGCTGGGACCTCACTGCAAAAAATCCTTATATCGAAGGATGGACCCCACATCGAAATTGTCCCCACCTCAAACTTGTGCTGCCCTGATACACCCAAGGGAGCCCTACAAACTGACATCAGGAACCTGGACTGCTGAGTTTTCTTTCCCAGGGAAAATGGAAAAAGGATGTGCCCAGGGGCCCCTAGCCCTGGGCAGGGACCTCACTGCAAGAAATCCTTATATCGAAGGATGGACCCCACACCGAAGTTGTCCCCACCTCAAACTTGTGCTGCCCTGATAGACCCAAGGGAGCCCTACAAACTGACATCAGCAACCTGGACTGCTGAGTTTTCTTTCCCAGGGAAAATGGAAAAAGGATGTGTCCAGGGGCCCCTAGCCCTGGGCAGGGACCTCACTGCAAGAAATCCTTGTATCGAAGGATGGACCCCACACCGAAGTTGTCCCCACCTCAAACTTGTGCTGCCCTGATAGACCCAAGGGAGCCCTACAAACTGACATCAGGAACCTGGACTGCTGAGTTTTCTTTCCCAGGGAAAATGGAAAAAGGATGTGCCAAGGCCCCTGGCCCTGGGCTGGGACCTCACTGCAAAGAATCCTTATATCGAAGGATGGAACCCACACCGAAGTTGTCCCCACCTCAAACTTTTGCTGCCTTGATAGACCCAAGGGAACTCTACAAACTGACATCAGCAACCTGGACTGCTGAGTTTTCTTTCCCAGGGAAAATGGAAAAAGGATGTGCCCAGGGGCCCCTGGCCCTGACTGCAAAGAATCCTTATATCGAAGGATGGACCCCACACCAAAGTTGTCCCCACCTCAAACTTGTGCTGCCCTGATAGACCCAAGGCAGCCCTACAAACTGACATCAGGAACCTGGACTGCTGAGTTTTCTTTCCCAGGGAAAATGGAAAAAGGATGTGCCAAGGGCCCTGGCCCTGGGCTGGGACCTCACTGCAAAGAATCCTTATATCGAAGGATGGAACCCACACCGAAGTTGTCCCCACCTCAAACTTTTGCTGCCTTGATAGACCCAAGGGAACTCTACAAATTGACATCAGCAACCTGGACTGCTGAGTTTTCATTCCCAGGGAAAATGGAAAAAGGATGTGCCCAGGGGCCCCTGGCCCTGACTGCAAAGAATCCTTATATCGAAGGATGGACCCCACACCAAAGTTGTCCCCACCTCAAACTTGTGCTGCCCTGATAGACCCAAGGGAGCCCTACAAACTGACATCAGGAACCTGGACTGCTGAGTTTTCTTTCCCAGGGAAAATGGAAAAAGGATGTGCCAAGGGCCCCTGGCCCTGGGCTGGGACCTCACTGCAAAGAATCCTTATATCGAAGGATGGAACCCACACCGAAGTTGTCCCCACCTCAAACTTGTGCTGCCTTGATAGACCCAAGGGAACTCTACAAACTGACATCAGCAACCTGGACTGCTGAGTTTTCTTTCCCAGGGAAAATGGAAAAAGGATGTGCCCAGGGGCCCCTGGCCCTGACTGCAAAGAATCCTTATATCGAAGGATGGACCCCACACCGAAGTTGTCCCCACCTCAAACTTGTGCTGCCCTGATAGACCCAAGGGAGCCCTACAAACTGACATCAGGAACCTGGACTGCTGAGTTTTCTTTCCCAGGGAAAATGGAAAAAGGATGTGCCAAAGGCCCTGGCCCTGGGCTGGGACCTCACTGCAAAGAATCCTTATATCGAAGGATGGACCCCACACCGAAGTTGTCCCCACCTCAAACTTGTGCTGCCCTGATAGACCCAAGGGAGCCCTACAAACTGACATCAGCAACCTGGATTGCTGGGTTTTCTTTCCCAGGGAAAATGGAAAAAGGATGTGCCAAGGGCCCATGGCCCTGACTGCAAAGAATCCTTATATCGAAGGATGGACCCCACACCAAAGTTGTCCCCACCTCAAACTTGTGCTGCCCTGATAGACCCAAGGGAGCCCTACAAACTGATATCAGGAACCTGGACTGCTGAGTTTTCTTTCCCAGGGAAAATGGAAAAAGGATGTGCCCAGGGGCCCCTGGCCCTGGGCCCCTGGCTCTGACTGCAAAGAATCCTTATATCGAAGGATGGACTCCACACCGAAGTTGTCCCCACCTCAAACTTGTGCTGCCTTGATAGACCCAAGGGAACTCTACAAACTGACATCAGGAACCTGGACTGCTGAGTTTTCTTTCCCAGGGAAAATGGAAAAAGGATGTGCCCAGGGGCCCCTGGCCCTGACTGCAAAGAATCCTTATATCGAAGGATGGACCCCACACCGAAGTTGTCCCCACCTCAAACTTGTGCTGCCCTGATAGACCCAAGGGAGCCCTACAAACTGACATCAGGAACCTGGACTGCTGAGTTTTCTTTCCCAGGGAAAATGGAAAAAGGATGTGCCCAGGGGCCCCTGGCCCTGACTGCAAAGAATCCTTGTATCGAAAGATGGACCCCACATCGAAGTTGTCCCCACCTCAAACTTGTGCTGCCCTGATAGACCCAAGGGAGCCCTACAAACTGACATCAGGAACCTGGACTGCTGAGTTTTCTTTCCCAGGGAAAATGGAAAAAGGATGTGCCCGTGGGCCCCTGGCCCTGGGCCCCTGGCCCTGACTGCAAAGAATCCTTATATCGAAGGATGGACCCCACACTGAAGTTGTCCCCACCTCAAACTTGTGCTGCCCTGATAGACCCAAGGGAACTCTACAAACTGACATCAGGAACCTGGACTGCTGAGTTTTCTTTCCCAGGGAAAATGGAAAAAGGATGTGCCAAGGCCCCTGGCCCTGGGCTGGGACCTCACTGCAAAGAATCCTTATATCGAAGGATGGAACCCACACCGAAGTTGTCCCCACCTCAAACTTTTGCTGCCTTGATAGACCCAAGGGAGCCCTACAAACTGACATCAGGAACCTGGACTGCTGAGTTTTCTTTCCCAGGGAAAATGGAAAAAGGATGTGCCCAGGGGCCCCTGGCCCTGACTGCAAAGAATCCTTATATCGAAGGATGGACCCCACACCGAAGTTGTCCCCACCTCAAACTTGTGCTGCCCTGATAGACCCAAGGGAGCCCTACAAACTGACATCAGGAACCTGGACCGCGCACTTTTCTTTCCCAGGGAAAATGGAAAAAAGATGTGCCCAGGGGCCCCCTGCCCTGGGCAGGCACCTTAGTACTAGAAATCCTTATATCGAAGGATGGACCCCACACCAAAGTTGTCCCCACCTCAAACTTGTGCTGCCCTGATACACCCAAGGGAGCCCTACAAACTGACATCAGGAACCTGGACTGCTGAGTTTTCTTTCCCAGGGAAAATGGAAAAAGGATGTGCCCAGGGGACCCTGGCCCTGACTTCAAGAAATCCTTATATCGAAGGATGGACCCCACACCGAAGTTGTCCCCACCTCAAACTTGTGCTGTCCTGATAGACCCAAGGCAGCCCTACAAACTGACATCAGGAACCTGGACTGCTGAGTTTTCTTTCCCAGGGAAAATGGAAAAAGGATGTGCCCAGGGGCCCCTGGCCCTGGGCTGGGACCTCACTGCAAAGAATCCTTATATCGAAGGATGGAACCCACACCGAAGTTGTCCCCACCTCAAACTTGTGCTGCCTTGATAGACCCAAGGGAACTCTACAAACTGACATCAGGAACCTGGACTGCTGAGTTTTCTTTCCCAGGGAAAATGGAAAAAGGATGTGCCCAGGGGCCCCTGGCCCTGACTGCAAAGAATCCTTGTATCGAAAGATGGACCCCACATCGAAGTTGTCCCCACCTCAAACTTGTGCTGCCCTGATAGACCCAAGGGAGCCCTACAAACTGACATCAGGAACCTGGACTGCTGAGTTTTCTTTCCCAGGGAAAATGGAAAAAGGATGTGCCCGTGGGCCCCTGGCCCTGGGCCCCTGGCCCTGACTGCAAAGAATCCTTATATCGAAGGATGGACCCCACACTGAAGTTGTCCCCACCTCAAACTTGTGCTGCCCTGATAGACCCAAGGGAGCCCTACAAACTGACATCAGGAACCTGGACTGCTGAGTTTTCTTTCCCAGGGAAAATGGAAAAAGGATGTGCCCAGGGGCCCCTGGCCCTGACTGCAAAGAATCCTTATATCGAAGGATGGACCCCACACCGAAGTTGTCCCCACCTCAAACTTGTGCTGCCCTGATAGACCCAAGGGAGCCCTACAAACTGACATCAGGAACCTGGACTGCTGAGTTTTCTTTCCCAGGGAAAATGGAAAAAGGATGTGCCAAGGGCCCTGGCCCTGGGCTGGGACCTCACTGCAAAGAATCCTTATATCGAAGGATGGAACCCACACCGAAGTTGTCCCCACCTCATACTTTTGCTGACTTGATAGACCCAAGGGAGCCCTACAAACTGACATCAGGAACCTGGACTGCTGAGTTTTCTTTCCCAGGGAAAATGGAAAAAGGATGTGCCCGTGGGCCCCTGGCCCTGGGCCCCTGGCCCTGACTGCAAAGAATCCTTATATCGAAGGATGGACCCCACACCGAAGTTGTCCCCACCTCAAACTTGTGCTGCCCTGATAGACCCAAGGGAGCCCTACAAACTGACATCAGCAACCTGGACTGCTGAGTTTTCTTTCCCAGGGAAAATGGAAAAAGGATGTGCCCAGGGGCCCCTGGCCCTGACTGCAAAGAATCCTTATATCGAAGGATGGACCCCACACCGAAGTTGTCCCCACCTCAAACTTGTGCTGCCCTGATAGACCCAAGGGAGCCCTACAAACTGACATCAGGAACCTGGACTGCTGAGTTTTCTTTCCCAGGGAAAATGGAAAAAGGATGTGCCAAGGGCCCTGGCCCTGGGCTGGGACCTCACTGCAAAGAATCCTTATATCGAAGGATGGAACCCACACCGAAGTTGTCCCCACCTGAAACTTGTGCTGCCCTGATAGACTCAAAGGAGCCCTACAAACTGCCATCAGGAACCTGGACTGCTGAGTTTTCTTTCCCAGGGAAAATGGAAAAAGGATGTGCCCGGGTGCCCCTGGCCCTGACTGCAAAAAATCCTTATATCGAAGGATGGACCCCACATCGAAGTTGTCCCCACCTCAAACTTGTGCTGCCCTGATAGACCCAAGGGAGCCCTACAAACTGACATCAGCAACCAGGACTGCTGAGTTTTCTTTCCCAGGGAAAATGGAAAAAGGATGTGCCAAGGGCCCTGGCCCTGGGCTGGGACCTCACTGCAAAGAATCCTTATATCGAAGGATGGAACCCACACCGAAGTTGTCCCCACCTCAAACTTTTGCTGCCTTGATAGACCCAAGGGAACTCTACAAACTGACATCAGCAACCTGGACTGCTGAGTTTTCTTTCCCAGGGAAAATGGAAAAAGGATGTGCCCAGGGGCCCCTGGCCCTGACTGCAAAGAATCCTTATATCGAAGGATGGACCCCACACCAAAGTTGTCCCCACCTCAAACTTGTGCTGCCCTGATAGACCCAAGGGAGCCCTACAAACTGACATCAGGAACCTGGACTGCTGAGTTTTCTTTCCCAGGGAAAATGGAAAAAGGATGTGCCCAGGGGCCCCTGGCCCTGACTGCAAAAAATCCTTTTATTGAAGGATGGACCCCACACCGAAGTTGTCCCCACCTCAAACTTGTGCTGCCCTGATAGACCCAAGGGAGCCCTACAAACTGACATCAGCAACCTGGATTGCTGGGTTTTCTTTCCCAGGGAAAATGGAAAACGGATGTGCCAAGGGCCCATGGCCCTGACTGCAAAGAATCGTTATATCGAAGGATGGACCCCACACCGAAGTTGTCCCCACCTCAAACTTGTGCTGCCCTGATAGACCCAAGGGAGCCCTACAAACTGACATCAGGAACCTGGACTGCTGAGTTTTCTTTCCCAGGGAAAATGGAAAAAGGATGTGCCAAGGGCCCATGGCCCTGACTGCAAAGAATCCTTATATCGAAGGATGGACCCCACACCGAAGTTGTCCCCACCTCAAACTTGTGCTGCCCTGATAGACCCAAGGCAGCCCTACAAACTGACATCAGGGACCTGGACTGCTGAGTTTTCTTTCCCAGGGAAAATGGAAAAAGGATGTGCCAAGGGCCCCTGGCCCTGGGCTGGGACCTCACTGCAAAGAATCCTTATATCGAAGGATGGAACCCACACCGAAGTTGTCCCCACCTCAAACTTGTGCTGCCTTGATAGACCCAAGGGAACTCTACAAACTGACATCAGGAACCTGGACTGCTGAGTTTTCTTTCCCAGGGAAAATGGAAAAAGGATGTGCCCAGGGGCCCCTGGCCCTGACTGCAAAGAATCCTTATATCGAAGGATGGAACCCACACCGAATTTGTGCCCACCTCAAACTTGTGCTGCCTTGATAGACCCAAGGGAACTCTACAAACTGACATCAGCAACCTGGACTGCTGAGTTTTCTTTCCCAGGGAAAATGGAAAAAGGATGTGCAAGGGGGCCCCTGGCCCTGACTGCAAAGAATCCTTATATCGAAGGATGGACCCCACACCGAAGTTCTCCCCACCTCAAACTTGAGCTGCCCTGCTAGACCCAAGGGAGCCCTACAAACTGACATCAGGAACCTGGACTGCTGAGTTTTCTTTCCCAGGGAAAATGGAAAAAGGATGTGCCCAGGGGCCCCTGGCCCTGACTGCAAAAAATCCTTTTATTGAAGGATGGACCCCACACCAAAGTTGTCCCCACCTCAAACTTGTGCTGCCCTGATAGACCCAAGGGAGCCCTACAAACTGACATCAGGAACCTGGACCGCGCACTTTTCTTTCCCAGGGAAAATGGAAAAAAGATGTGCCCAGGGGCCCCCTGCCCTGGGCAGGCACCTTAGTACTAGAAATCCTTATATCGAAGGATGGACCCCACACCAAAGTTGTCCCCACCTCAAACTTGTGCTGCCCTGATACACCCAAGGGAGCCCTACAAACTGACATCAGGAACCTGGACTGCTGAGTTTTCTTTCCCAGGGAAAATGGAAAAAGGATGTGCCCAGGGGACCCTGGCCCTGACTTCAAGAAATCCTTATATCGAAGGATGGACCCCACACCGAAGTTGTCCCCACCTCAAACTTGTGCTGTCCTGATAGACCCAAGGCAGCCCTACAAAATGACATCAGGAACCTGGACTGCTGAGTTTTCTTTCCCAGGGAAAATGGAAAAAGGATGTGCCAAGGGCCCCTGGCCCTGGGCTGGGACCTCACTGCAAAGAATCCTTATATCGAAGGATGGAACCCACACCGAAGTTGTCCCCACCTCAAACTTGTGCTGCCTTGATAGACCCAAGGGAACTCTACAAACTGACATCAGCAACCTGGACTGCTGAGTTTTCTTTCCCAGGGAAAATGGAAAAAGGATGTGCCCAGGGGCCCCTGGCCCTGACTGCAAAGAATCCTTATATCGAAGGATGGACCCCACACCGAAGTTGTCCCCACCTCAAACTTGTGCTGCCCTGATAGACCCAAGGGAGCCCTACAAACTGACATCAGGAACCTGGACTGCTGAGTTTTCTTTCCCAGGGAAAATGGAAAAAGGATGTGCCCAGGGGCCCATGGCCCTGACTGCAAAGAATCCTTATATCGAAGGATGGACCCCACACCGAAGTTGTCCCCACCTCAAACTTGTGCTGCCCTGATAGACCCAAGGGAGCCCTACAAACTGACATCAGCAACCTGGACTGCTGAGTTTTCTTTCCCAGGGAAAATGGAAAAAGGATGTGCCCGGGTGCCCCTGGCCCTGACTGCAAAAAATCCTTATATCGAAGGATCGAGCCCACACCGAAGTTGTCCCCACCTCAAACTTGTGCTGCCCTGATAGACCCAAGGGAGCCCTACAAACTGACATCAGGAACCTGGACTGCTGAGTTTTCTTTCCCAGGGAAAATGGAAAAAGGATGTGCCCGGGTGCCCCTGGCCCTGGGCTGGGACCTCACTGCAAAAAATCCTTATATCGAAGGATGGACCCCACATCGAAGTTGTCCCCACCTCAAACTTGTGGTGCCCTGATACACCCAAGGGAGCCCTACAAACTGACATCAGGAACCTGGACTGCTGAGTTTTCTTTCCCAGGGAAAATGGAAAAAGGATGTGCCAAGTGCCCATGGCCCTGACTGCAAAGAATCCTTATATCGAAGGATGGACCCCACACCGAAGTTGTCCCCACCTCAAACTTGTGCTGCCCTGATAGACCCAAGGGAGCCCTACAAACTGACATCAGGAACCTGGACTGCTGAGTTTTCTTTCCCAGGGAAAATGGAAAAAGGATGTACCAAGGGCCCTGGCCCTGGGCTGCGACCTCACTGCAAAGAATCCTTATATCGAAGAATGGAACCCACACCGAAGTTGTCCCCACCTCAAACTTGTGCTGCCCTGATAGACCCAAGGGAGCCCTACAAACTGACATCAGGAACCTGGACTGCTGAGTTTTCTTTCCCAGGGAAAATGGAAAAAGGATGTGTCCAGGGGCCCCTAGCCCTGGGCTGGGACCTCACTGCAAGAAATCCTTATATCGAAGGATGCACCCCACACCGAAGTTGTCCCCACCTCAAACTTGTGGTGCCCTGATACACCCAAGGGAGCCCTACAAACTGACATCAGGAACCTGGACTGCTGAGTTTTCTTTCCCAGGGAAAATGGAAAAAGGATGTGCCCAGGGGCCCATGGCCCTGACTGCAAAAAATCCTTATATCGAAGGATGGACCCCACACCGAAGCTGTCCCCACCTCAAACTTGTGCTGCCCTGATAGACCCAAGGGAGGCCTACAAACTGACATCAGGAACCTGGACTGCTGAGTTTTCTTTCCCAGGGAAAATGGAAAAAGGTTTTGCCTGTGTGCCCCTGGCCCTGACTGCAAAAAATCCTTATATCGAAGGATGGACCCCACATCGAAGTTGTCCCCACCTCAAACTTGTGCTGCCCTGATAGACCCAAGGGAGCCCTACAAACTGACATCAGGAACCTGGACTGCTGAGTTTTCTTTCCCAGGGAAAATGGAAAAAGGATGTGCCAAGGGCCCTGGCCCTGGGCTGGGACCTCACTGCAAAGAATCCTTATATCGAAGGATGGAAGCCACACCGAAGTTGTCCCCACCTCAAACTTTTGCGGCCTTGATAGACCCAATGGAACTCTACAAACTGACATCAGCAACCTGGACTGCTGAGTTTTCTTTCCCAGGGAAAATGGAAAAAGGATGTGCCCAGGGGCCCCTGGCCCTGACTGCAAAGAATCCTTATATCGAAGGATGGACCCCACACCGAAGTTGTCCCCACCTCAAACTTGTGCTGCCCTGATAGACCCAAGGCAGCCCTACAAACTGACATCAGCAACCTGGACTGCTGAGTTTTCTTTCCCAGGGAAAATGGAAAAAGGATGTGCCCAGGGACCCCTAGCCCTGGGCAGGGACCTCACTGCAAGAAATCCTTATATCGAAGGATGGACCCCACACCGAAGTTGCCCCCACCTCAAACTTGTGCTGCCCTGATAGACCCAATGCAGCCCTACAAACTGACATCAGGAACCTGGACTGCTGACTTTTCTTTCCCAGGGAAAATGGAAAAAGGATGTGCCAAGGGCCCAAGGCCATGAATGCAAAGAATCCTTATATCGAAGGATGGACCCCACACCGAAGTTGTCCCCACCTCAAACTTGTACTGCCCTGATAGACCCAAGGGAGCCCTACAAACTGACATCAGGAACCTGGACTGCTGAGTTTTCTTTCCCAGGGAAAATGGAAAAAGGATGTGCCCAGGGGCCCCTGGCCCTGACTGCAAAGAATCCTTATATCGAAGGATGGACCCCACACCGAAGTTATCCCCACCTCAAACTTGTGCTGCCCTGATAGACTCAAAGGAGCCCTACAAACTGACATCAGGAACCTGGACTGCTGAGTTTTCTTTCCCAGGGAAAATGGAAAAAGGATGTGCCCGGGTGCCCCTGGCCCTGACTGCAAAAAATCCTTATATCGAAGGATGGACCCCACACCGAAGTTGTCCCCACCTCAAACTTGTGCTGCCCTGATAGACCCAAGGGAGCCCTACAAACTGACATCAGGAACCTGGACTGCTGAGTTTTCTTTCCCAGGGAAAATGGAAAAAGGATGTGCCCAGGGGCCCCTGGCCCTGACTGCAAAGAATCCTTATATCGAAGGATGGACCCCACACCGAAGTTATCCCCACCTCAAACTTGTGCTGCCCTGATAGACTCAAAGGAGCCCTACAAACTGACATCAGGAACCTGGACTGCTGAGTTTTCTTTCCCAGGGAAAATGGAAAAAGGATGTGCCCCCGTGCCCCTGGCCCTGACTGCAAAAAATCCTTATATCGAAGGATGGACCCCACACCGAAGTTGTCCCAACCTCAAACTTGTGCTGCCCTGATACACCCAAGGGAGCCCTACAAACTGACATCAGGAACCTGGACTGCTGAGTTTTCTTTCCCAGGGAAAATGGAAAAAGGATGTGCCCAGGGGCCCCTAGCCCTGGGCAGGGACCTCACTGCAAGAAATCCTTATATCAAAGGATGGACCCCACACCGAAGTTGTCCCCACCTCAAACTTGTGCTGCCCTGATAGACCCAAGGGAGCCCTACAAACTGACATCAGCAACCTGGACTGCTGAGTTTTCTTTCCCAGGGAAAATGGAAAAAGGATGTGCCCAGGGGCCCCTGGCCCTGACTGCAAAAAATCCTTATATCGAAGGATGGACCCCACACCGAAGCTGTCCCCACCTCAAACTTGTGCTGCCCTGATAGACCCAAGGGAGCCCTACAAACTGACATCAGGAACCTGGACTGCTGAGTTTTCTTTCCCAGGGAAAATGGAAAAAGGATGTGCCCAGGTGCCCCTGGCCCTGACTGCAAAAAATCATTATATCGAAGGATGGACCCCACATCGAAGTTGTCCCCACCTCAAACTTGTGCTGCCCTGATAGACCCAAGGGAGCCCTACAAACTGACATCAGGAACCTGGACTGCTGAGTTTTCTTTCCCAGGGAAAATGGAAAAAGGATGTGCCAAGGGCCCTGGCCCTGGGCTGGGACCTCACTGCAAAGAATCCTTATATCGAAGGATGGACCCCACACCGAAGTTATCCCCACCTCAAACTTGTGCTGCCCTGATAGACTCAAAGGAGCCCTACAAACTGACATCAGGAACCTGGACTGCTGAGTTTTCTTTCCCAGGGAAAATGGAAAAAGGATGTGCCCGGGTGCCCCTGGCCCTGACTGCAAAAAATCCTTATATCGAAGGATGGACCCCACACCGAAGTTGTCCCCACCTCAAACTTGTGCTGCCCTGATACACCCAAGGGAGCCCTACAAACTGACATCAGGAACCTGGACTGCTGAGTTTTCTTTCCCAGGGAAAATGGAAAATGGATGTGCCCAGGGGCCCCTAGCCCTGGGCAGGGACCTCACTGCAAGAAATCCTTATATCGAAGGATGGACCCCACACCGAAGTTGTCCCCACCTCAAACTTGTGCTGCCCTGATAGACCCAAGGGAGCCCTACAAACTGACATCAGGAACCTGGACTGCTGAGTTTTCTTTCCCAGGGAAAATGGAAAAAGGATGTGCCAAGGGCCCATGGCCATGAATGCAAAGAATCCTTATATCGAAGGATGGACCCCACACCGAAGTTGTCCCCACCTCAAACTTGAACTGCCCTGATAGACCCAAGGGAGCCCTACAAACTGACATCAGGAACCTGGACTGCTGAGTTTTCTTTCCCAGGGAAAATGGAAAAAGGATGTGCCCAGGGGCCCATGGCCCTGACTGCAAAAAATCCATATATCGAAGGATGGACCCCACACCGAAGTTGTCCCCACCTCAAACTTGTGCTGCCTTGATAGACCCAAGGGAACTCTACAAACTGACATCAGCAACCTGGACTGCTGAGTTTTCTTTCCCAGGGAAAATGGAAAAAGGATGTGCCAAGGGGCCCCTGGCCCTGACTGCAAAGAATCCTTATATCGAAGGATGGACCCCACACCGAAGTTGTCCCCACCTCAAACTTGTGCTGCCCTGATAGACCCAAGGGAGCCCTACAAACTGACATCAGGAACCTGGACTGCTGAGTTTTCTTTCCCAGGGAAAATGGAAAAAGGATGTGCCCAGGGGCCCCTGGCCCTGACTGCAAAGAATCCTTGTATCGAAGGATGGACCCCACATCGAAGTTGTCCCCACCTCAAACTTGTGCTGCCCTGATAGACCCAAGGGAGCCCTACAAACTGACATCAGGAACCTGGACTGCTGAGTTTTCTTTCCCAGGGAAAATGGAAAAAGGATGTGCCCGTGGGCCCCTGGCCCTGGGCCCCTGGCCCTGACTGCAAAGAATCCTTATATCGAAGGATGGACCCCACACTGAAGTTGTCCCCGCCTCAAACTTGTGCTGCCCTGATAGACCCAAGGGAGCCCTACAAACTGACATCAGCAACCTGGACTGCTGAGTTTTCTTTCCCAGGGAAAATGGAAAAAGGATGTGCCCAGGGGCCCCTGGCCCTGACTGCAAAGAATCCTTATATCGAAGGATGGACCCCACACCGAAGCTGTCCCCACCTCAAACTTGTGCTGCCCTGATAGACCCAAGGGAGCCCTACAAACTGACATCAGCAACCTGGACTGCTGAGTTTTCTTTCCCAGGGAAAATGGAAAAAGGATGTGCCCAGGGGCCCCTGGCCCTTGACTGCAAAAAATCCTTATATCGAAGGATGGACCCCACATCGAAGTTGTCCCCACCTCAAACTTGTGCTGCCCTGATAGACCCAAGGGAGCCCTACAAACTGACATCAGGAACCTGGACTGCTGAGTTTTCTTTCCCAGGGAAAATGGAAAAAGGATGTGCCAAGGGCCCTGGCCCTGGGCTGGGACCTCACTGCAAAGAATCCTTATATCGAAGGATGGAACCCACACCGAAGTTGTCCCCACCTCAAACTTGTGCTGCCTTGATAGACCCAAGGGAACTCTACAAACTGACATCAGCAACCTGGACTGCTGAGTTTTCTTTCCCAGGGAAAATGGAAAAAGGATGTGCCCAGGGGCCCCTGGCCCTGACTGCAAAGAATCCTTGTATCGAAGGATGGACCCCACACCGAAGTTGTCCCCACCTCAAACTTGTGCTGCCCTGATAGACCCAAGGGAGCCCTACAAACTGACATCAGCAACCTGGACTGCTGAGTTTTCTTTCCCAGGGAAAATGGAAAAAGGATGTGCCCGTGGGCCCCTGGCCCTGGGCCCCTGGCCCTGACTGCAAAGAATCCTTATATCGAAGGATGGACCCCACACTGAAGTTGTCCCCACCTCAAACTTGTGCTGCCCTGATAGACCCAAGGGAGCCCTACAAACTGACATCAGGAACCTGGACTGCTGAGTTTTCTTTCCCAGGGAAAATGGAAAAAGGATGTGCCAAGGGCCCCTGGCCCTGGGCTGGGACCTCACTGCAAAGAATCCTTATATCGAAGGATGGAACCCACACCGAAGTTGTCCCCACCTCAAACTTGTGCTGCCTTGATAGACCCAAGGGAACTCTACAAACTGACATCAGCAACCTGGACTGCTGAGTTTTCTTTCCCAGGGAAAATGGAAAAAGGATGTGCCAAGGGGCCCCTGGCCCTGACTGCAAAGAATCCTTATATCGAAGGATGGACCCCACACCGAAGTTGTCCCCACCTCAAACTTGTGCTGCCCTGATAGACCCAAGGGAGCCCTACAAACTGACATCAGGAACCTGGACTGCTGAGTTTTCTTTCCCAGGGAAAATGGAAAAAGGATGTGCCCAGGGGCCCCTGGCCCTGACTGCAAAGAATCCTTGTATCGAAGGATGGACCCCACATCGAAGTTGTCCCCACCTCAAACTTGTGCTGCCCTGATAGACCCAAGGGAGCCCTACAAACTGACATCAGGAACCTGGACTGCTGAGTTTTCTTTCCCAGGGAAAATGGAAAAAGGATGTGCCCGTGGGCCCCTGGCCCTGGGCCTCTGGCCCTGACTGCAAAGAATCCTTATATCGAAGGATGGACCCCACACTGAAGTTGTCCCCACCTCAAACTTGTGCTGCCCTGATAGACCCAAGGGAGCCCTACAAACTGACATCAGCAACCTGGACTGCTGAGTTTTCTTTCCCAGGGAAAATGGAAAAAGGATGTGCCCAGGGGCCCCTGGCCCTGACTGCAAAGAATCCTTATATCGAAGGATGGACCCCACACCGAAGTTGTCCCCACCTCAAACTTGTGCTGCCCTGATAGACCCAAGGGAGCCCTACAAACTGACATCAGCAACCTGGACTGCTGAGTTTTCTTTCCCAGGGAAAATGGAAAAAGGATGTGCCCAGGGGCCCCTGGCCCTTGACTGCAAAAAATCCTTATATCGAAGGATGGACCCCACATCGAAGTTGTCCCCACCTCAAACTTGTGCTGCCCTGATAGACCCAAGGGAGCCCTACAAACTGACATCAGGAACCTGGACTGCTGAGTTTTCTTTCCCAGGGAAAATGGAAAAAGGATGTGCCAAGGGCCCTGGCCCTGGGCTGGGACCTCACTGCAAAGAATCCTTATATCGAAGGATGGAACCCACACCGAAGTTGTCCCCACCTCAAACTTGTGCTGCCCTGATAGACCCAAGGGAACTCTACAAACTGACATCAGCAACCTGGACTGCTGAGTTTTCTTTCCCAGGGAAAATGGAAAAAGGATGTGCCCAGGGGCCCCTGGCCCTGACTGCAAAGAATCCTTGTATCGAAGGATGGACCCCACACCGAAGTTGTCCCCACCTCAAACTTTTGCTGCCTTGATAGACCCAAGGGAGCCCTACAAACTGACATCAGGAACCTGGACTGCTGAGTTTTCTTTCCCAGGGAAAATGGAAAAAGGATGTGCCCAGGGGCCCCTGGCCCTGACTGCAAAGAATCCTTATATCGAAGGATGGACCCCACACCGAAGTTGTCCCCACCTCAAACTTGTGCTGCCCTGATAGACCCAAGGGAGCCCTACAAACTGACATCAGGAACCTGGACCGCGCACTTTTCTTTCCCAGGGAAAATGGAAAAAAGATGTGCCCAGGGGCCCCCTGCCCTGGGCAGGCACCTTAGTACTAGAAATCCTTATATCGAAGGATGGACCCCACACCAAAGTTGTCCCCACCTCAAACTTGTGCTGCCCTGATACACCCAAGGGAGCCCTACAAACTGACATCAGGAACCTGGACTGCTGAGTTTTCTTTCCCAGGGAAAATGGAAAAAGGATGTGCCCAGGGGACCCTGGCCCTGACTTCAAGAAATCCTTATATCGAAGGATGGACCCCACACCGAAGTTGTCCCCACCTCAAACTTGTGCTGTCCTGATAGACCCAAGGCAGCCCTACAAACTGACATCAGGAACCTGGACTGCTGAGTTTTCTTTCCCAGGGAAAATGGAAAAAGGATGTGCCCAGGGGCCCCTGGCCCTGGGCTGGGACCTCACTGCAAAGAATCCTTATATCGAAGGATGGAACCCACACCGAAGTTGTCCCCACCTCAAACTTGTGCTGCCTTGATAGACCCAAGGGAACTCTACAAACTGACATCAGGAACCTGGACTGCTGAGTTTTCTTTCCCAGGGAAAATGGAAAAAGGATGTGCCCAGGGGCCCCTGGCCCTGACTGCAAAGAATCCTTGTATCGAAAGATGGACCCCACATCGAAGTTGTCCCCACCTCAAACTTGTGCTGCCCTGATAGACCCAAGGGAGCCCTACAAACTGACATCAGGAACCTGGACTGCTGAGTTTTCTTTCCCAGGGAAAATGGAAAAAGGATGTGCCCGTGGGCCCCTGGCCCTGGGCCCCTGGCCCTGACTGCAAAGAATCCTTATATCGAAGGATGGACCCCACACTGAAGTTGTCCCCACCTCAAACTTGTGCTGCCCTGATAGACCCAAGGGAGCCCTACAAACTGACATCAGGAACCTGGACTGCTGAGTTTTCTTTCCCAGGGAAAATGGAAAAAGGATGTGCCCAGGGGCCCCTGGCCCTGACTGCAAAGAATCCTTATATCGAAGGATGGACCCCACACCGAAGTTGTCCCCACCTCAAACTTGTGCTGCCCTGATAGACCCAAGGGAGCCCTACAAACTGACATCAGGAACCTGGACTGCTGAGTTTTCTTTCCCAGGGAAAATGGAAAAAGGATGTGCCAAGGGCCCTGGCCCTGGGCTGGGACCTCACTGCAAAGAATCCTTATATCGAAGGATGGAACCCACACCGAAGTTGTCCCCACCTGAAACTTGTGCTGCCCTGATAGACTCAAAGGAGCCCTACAAACTGCCATCAGGAACCTGGACTGCTGAGTTTTCTTTCCCAGGGAAAATGGAAAAAGGATGTGCCCGGGTGCCCCTGGCCCTGACTGCAAAAAATCCTTATATCGAAGGATGGACCCCACATCGAAGTTGTCCCCACCTCAAACTTGTGCTGCCCTGATAGACCCAAGGGAGCCCTACAAACTGACATCAGCAACCAGGACTGCTGAGTTTTCTTTCCCAGGGAAAATGGAAAAAGGATGTGCCAAGGGCCCTGGCCCTGGGCTGGGACCTCACTGCAAAGAATCCTTATATCGAAGGATGGAACCCACACCGAAGTTGTCCCCACCTCAAACTTTTGCTGCCTTGATAGACCCAAGGGAACTCTACAAACTGACATCAGCAACCTGGACTGCTGAGTTTTCTTTCCCAGGGAAAATGGAAAAAGGATGTGCCCAGGGGCCCCTGGCCCTGACTGCAAAGAATCCTTATATCGAAGGATGGACCCCACACCAAAGTTGTCCCCACCTCAAACTTGTGCTGCCCTGATAGACCCAAGGGAGCCCTACAAACTGACATCAGGAACCTGGACTGCTGAGTTTTCTTTCCCAGGGAAAATGGAAAAAGGATGTGCCCAGGGGCCCCTGGCCCTGACTGCAAAAAATCCTTTTATTGAAGGATGGACCCCACACCGAAGTTGTCCCCACCTCAAACTTGTGCTGCCCTGATAGACCCAAGGGAGCCCTACAAACTGACATCAGCAACCTGGATTGCTGGGTTTTCTTTCCCAGGGAAAATGGAAAACGGATGTGCCAAGGGCCCATGGCCCTGACTGCAAAGAATCGTTATATCGAAGGATGGACCCCACACCGAAGTTGTCCCCACCTCAAACTTGTGCTGCCCTGATAGACCCAAGGGAGCCCTACAAACTGACATCAGGAACCTGGACTGCTGAGTTTTCTTTCCCAGGGAAAATGGAAAAAGGATGTGCCAAGGGCCCATGGCCCTGACTGCAAAGAATCCTTATATCGAAGGATGGACCCCACACCGAAGTTGTCCCCACCTCAAACTTGTGCTGCCCTGATAGACCCAAGGCAGCCCTACAAACTGACATCAGGGACCTGGACTGCTGAGTTTTCTTTCCCAGGGAAAATGGAAAAAGGATGTGCCAAGGGCCCCTGGCCCTGGGCTGGGACCTCACTGCAAAGAATCCTTATATCGAAGGATGGAACCCACACCGAAGTTGTCCCCACCTCAAACTTGTGCTGCCTTGATAGACCCAAGGGAACTCTACAAACTGACATCAGGAACCTGGACTGCTGAGTTTTCTTTCCCAGGGAAAATGGAAAAAGGATGTGCCCAGGGGCCCCTGGCCCTGACTGCAAAGAATCCTTATATCGAAGGATGGAACCCACACCGAATTTGTGCCCACCTCAAACTTGTGCTGCCTTGATAGACCCAAGGGAACTCTACAAACTGACATCAGCAACCTGGACTGCTGAGTTTTCTTTCCCAGGGAAAATGGAAAAAGGATGTGCAAGGGGGCCCCTGGCCCTGACTGCAAAGAATCCTTATATCGAAGGATGGACCCCACACCGAAGTTCTCCCCACCTCAAACTTGAGCTGCCCTGCTAGACCCAAGGGAGCCCTACAAACTGACATCAGGAACCTGGACTGCTGAGTTTTCTTTCCCAGGGAAAATGGAAAAAGGATGTGCCCAGGGGCCCCTGGCCCTGACTGCAAAAAATCCTTTTATTGAAGGATGGACCCCACACCAAAGTTGTCCCCACCTCAAACTTGTGCTGCCCTGATAGACCCAAGGGAGCCCTACAAACTGACATCAGGAACCTGGACCGCGCACTTTTCTTTCCCAGGGAAAATGGAAAAAAGATGTGCCCAGGGGCCCCCTGCCCTGGGCAGGCACCTTAGTACTAGAAATCCTTATATCGAAGGATGGACCCCACACCAAAGTTGTCCCCACCTCAAACTTGTGCTGCCCTGATACACCCAAGGGAGCCCTACAAACTGACATCAGGAACCTGGACTGCTGAGTTTTCTTTCCCAGGGAAAATGGAAAAAGGATGTGCCCAGGGGACCCTGGCCCTGACTTCAAGAAATCCTTATATCGAAGGATGGACCCCACACCGAAGTTGTCCCCACCTCAAACTTGTGCTGTCCTGATAGACCCAAGGCAGCCCTACAAAATGACATCAGGAACCTGGACTGCTGAGTTTTCTTTCCCAGGGAAAATGGAAAAAGGATGTGCCAAGGGCCCCTGGCCCTGGGCTGGGACCTCACTGCAAAGAATCCTTATATCGAAGGATGGAACCCACACCGAAGTTGTCCCCACCTCAAACTTGTGCTGCCTTGATAGACCCAAGGGAACTCTACAAACTGACATCAGCAACCTGGACTGCTGAGTTTTCTTTCCCAGGGAAAATGGAAAAAGGATGTGCCCAGGGGCCCCTGGCCCTGACTGCAAAGAATCCTTATATCGAAGGATGGACCCCACACCGAAGTTGTCCCCACCTCAAACTTGTGCTGCCCTGATAGACCCAAGGGAGCCCTACAAACTGACATCAGGAACCTGGACTGCTGAGTTTTCTTTCCCAGGGAAAATGGAAAAAGGATGTGCCCAGGGGCCCATGGCCCTGACTGCAAAGAATCCTTATATCGAAGGATGGACCCCACACCGAAGTTGTCCCCACCTCAAACTTGTGCTGCCCTGATAGACCCAAGGGAGCCCTACAAACTGACATCAGCAACCTGGACTGCTGAGTTTTCTTTCCCAGGGAAAATGGAAAAAGGATGTGCCCGGGTGCCCCTGGCCCTGACTGCAAAAAATCCTTATATCGAAGGATCGAGCCCACACCGAAGTTGTCCCCACCTCAAACTTGTGCTGCCCTGATAGACCCAAGGGAGCCCTACAAACTGACATCAGGAACCTGGACTGCTGAGTTTTCTTTCCCAGGGAAAATGGAAAAAGGATGTGCCCGGGTGCCCCTGGCCCTGGGCTGGGACCTCACTGCAAAAAATCCTTATATCGAAGGATGGACCCCACATCGAAATTGTCCCCACCTCAAACTTGTGCTGCCCTGATACACCCAAGGGAGCCCTACAAACTGACATCAGGAACCTGGACTGCTGAGTTTTCTTTCCCAGGGAAAATGGAAAAAGGATGTGCCCAGGGGCCCCTAGCCCTGGGCAGGGACCTCACTGCAAGAAATCCTTATATCGAAGGATGGACCCCACACCGAAGTTGTCCCCACCTCAAACTTGTGCTGCCCTGATAGACCCAAGGGAGCCCTACAAACTGACATCAGCAACCTGGACTGCTGAGTTTTCTTTCCCAGGGAAAATGGAAAAAGGATGTGTCCAGGGGCCCCTAGCCCTGGGCAGGGACCTCACTGCAAGAAATCCTTATATCGAAGGATGGACCCCACACCGAAGTTGTCCCCACCTCAAACTTGTGCTGCCCTGATAGACCCAAGGGAGCCCTACAAACTGACATCAGGAACCTGGACTGCTGAGTTTTCTTTCCCAGGGAAAATGGAAAAAGGATGTGCCAAGTGCCCATGGCCCTGACTGCAAAGAATCCTTATATCGAAGGATGGACCCCACACCGAAGTTGTCCCCACCTCAAACTTGTGCTGCCCTGATAGACCCAAGGGAGCCCTACAAACTGACATCAGCAACCTGGACTGCTGAGTTTTCTTTCCCAGGGAAAATGGAAAAAGGATGTACCAAGGGCCCTGGCCCTGGGCTGCGACCTCACTGCAAAGAATCCTTATATCGAAGAATGGAACCCACACCGAAGTTGTCCCCACCTCAAACTTGTGCTGCCCTGATAGACCCAAGGGAGCCCTACAAACTGACATCAGGAACCTGGACTGCTGAGTTTTCTTTCCCAGGGAAAATGGAAAAAGGATGTGCCCAGGGGCCCCTGGCCCTGACTGCAAAAACTCCTTATATTGAAGGATGGACCCCACACCGAAGTTGTCCCCACCTCAAACTTGTGCTGCCCTGATAGACCCAAGGGAGCCCTACAAACTGACATCAGGAACCTGGACTGCTGAGTTTTCTTTCCCAGGGAAAATGGAAAAAGGATGTGTCCAGGGGCCCCTAGCCCTGGGCTGGGACCTCACTGCAAGAAATCCTTATATCGAAGGATGGACCCCACACCGAAGTTGTCCCCACCTCAAACTTGTGGTGCCCTGATACACCCAAGGGAGCCCTACAAACTGACATCAGGAACCTGGACTGCTGAGTTTTCTTTCCCAGGGAAAATGGAAAAAGGATGTGCCCAGGGGCCCATGGCCCTGACTGCAAAAAATCCTTATATCGAAGGATGGACCCCACACCGAAGCTGTCCCCACCTCAAACTTGTGCTGCCCTGATAGACCCAAGGGAGGCCTACAAACTGACATCAGGAACCTGGACTGCTGAGTTTTCTTTCCCAGGGAAAATGGAAAAAGGTTGTGCCCGTGTGCCCCTGGCCCTGACTGCAAAAAATCCTTATATCGAAGGATGGACCCCACATCGAAGTTGTCCCCACCTCAAACTTGTGCTGCCCTGATAGACCCAAGGGAGCCCTACAAACTGACATCAGGAACCTGGACTGCTGAGTTTTCTTTCCCAGGGAAAATGGAAAAAGGATGTGCCAAGGGCCCTGGCCCTGGGCTGGGACCTCACTGCAAAGAATCCTTATATCGAAGGATGGAAGCCACACCGAAGTTGTCCCCACCTCAAACTTTTGCGGCCTTGATAGACCCAATGGAACTCTACAAACTGACATCAGCAACCTGGACTGCTGAGTTTTCTTTCCCAGGGAAAATGGAAAAAGGATGTGCCCAGGGGCCCCTGGCCCTGACTGCAAAGAATCCTTATATCGAAGGATGGACCCCACACCGAAGTTGTCCCCACCTCAAACTTGTGCTGCCCTGATAGACCCAAGGCAGCCCTACAAACTGACATCAGCAACCTGGACTGCTGAGTTTTCTTTCCCAGGGAAAATGGAAAAAGGATGTGCCCAGGGACCCCTAGCCCTGGGCAGGGACCTCACTGCAAGAAATCCTTATATCGAAGGATGGACCCCACACCGAAGTTGCCCCCACCTCAAACTTGTGCTGCCCTGATAGACCCAATGCAGCCCTACAAACTGACATCAGGAACCTGGACTGCTGACTTTTCTTTCCCAGGGAAAATGGAAAAAGGATGTGCCAAGGGCCCAAGGCCATGAATGCAAAGAATCCTTATATCGAAGGATGGACCCCACACCGAAGTTGTCCCCACCTCAAACTTGTACTGCCCTGATAGACCCAAGGGAGCCCTACAAACTGACATCAGGAACCTGGACTGCTGAGTTTTCTTTCCCAGGGAAAATGGAAAAAGGATGTGCCCAGGGGCCCCTGGCCCTGACTGCAAAGAATCCTTATATCGAAGGATGGACCCCACACCGAAGTTATCCCCACCTCAAACTTGTGCTGCCCTGATAGACTCAAAGGAGCCCTACAAACTGACATCAGGAACCTGGACTGCTGAGTTTTCTTTCCCAGGGAAAATGGAAAAAGGATGTGCCCGGGTGCCCCTGGCCCTGACTGCAAAAAATCCTTATATCGAAGGATGGACCCCACACCGAAGTTGTCCCCACCTCAAACTTGTGCTGCCCTGATAGACCCAAGGGAGCCCTACAAACTGACATCAGGAACCTGGACTGCTGAGTTTTCTTTCCCAGGGAAAATGGAAAAAGGATGTGCCCAGGGGCCCCTGGCCCTGACTGCAAAGAATCCTTATATCGAAGGATGGACCCCACACCGAAGTTATCCCCACCTCAAACTTGTGCTGCCCTGATAGACTCAAAGGAGCCCTACAAACTGACATCAGGAACCTGGACTGCTGAGTTTTCTTTCCCAGGGAAAATGGAAAAAGGATGTGCCCCCGTGCCCCTGGCCCTGACTGCAAAAAATCCTTATATCGAAGGATGGACCCCACACCGAAGTTGTCCCAACCTCAAACTTGTGCTGCCCTGATACACCCAAGGGAGCCCTACAAACTGACATCAGGAACCTGGACTGCTGAGTTTTCTTTCCCAGGGAAAATGGAAAAAGGATGTGCCCAGGGGCCCCTAGCCCTGGGCAGGGACCTCACTGCAAGAAATCCTTATATCGAAGGATGGACCCCACACCGAAGTTGTCCCCACCTCAAACTTGTGCTGCCCTGATAGACCCAAGGGAGCCCTACAAACTGACATCAGCAACCTGGACTGCTGAGTTTTCTTTCCCAGGGAAAATGGAAAAAGGATGTGCCCAGGGGCCCCTGGCCCTGACTGCAAAAAATCCTTATATCGAAGGATGGACCCCACACCGAAGCTGTCCCCACCTCAAACTTGTGCTGCCCTGATAGACCCAAGGGAGCCCTACAAACTGACATCAGGAACCTGGACTGCTGAGTTTTCTTTCCCAGGGAAAATGGAAAAAGGATGTGCCCAGGTGCCCCTGGCCCTGACTGCAAAAAATCATTATATCGAAGGATGGACCCCACATCGAAGTTGTCCCCACCTCAAACTTGTGCTGCCCTGATAGACCCAAGGGAGCCCTACAAACTGACATCAGGAACCTGGACTGCTGAGTTTTCTTTCCCAGGGAAAATGGAAAAAGGATGTGCCAAGGGCCCTGGCCCTGGGCTGGGACCTCACTGCAAAGAATCCTTATATCGAAGGATGGACCCCACACCGAAGTTATCCCCACCTCAAACTTGTGCTGCCCTGATAGACTCAAAGGAGCCCTACAAACTGACATCAGGAACCTGGACTGCTGAGTTTTCTTTCCCAGGGAAAATGGAAAAAGGATGTGCCCGGGTGCCCCTGGCCCTGACTGCAAAAAATCCTTATATCGAAGGATGGACCCCACACCGAAGTTGTCCCCACCTCAAACTTGTGCTGCCCTGATACACCCAAGGGAGCCCTACAAACTGACATCAGGAACCTGGACTGCTGAGTTTTCTTTCCCAGGGAAAATGGAAAATGGATGTGCCCAGGGGCCCCTAGCCCTGGGCAGGGACCTCACTGCAAGAAATCCTTATATCGAAGGATGGACCCCACACCGAAGTTGTCCCCACCTCAAACTTGTGCTGCCCTGATAGACCCAAGGGAGCCCTACAAACTGACATCAGGAACCTGGACTGCTGAGTTTTCTTTCCCAGGGAAAATGGAAAAAGGATGTCCCAAGGGCCCTGGCCCTGGGCTGGGACCTCACTGCAAAGAATCCTTATATCGAAGGATGGAACCCACACCGAAGTTGTCCCCACCTCAAACTTGTGCTGCCTTGATAGACCCAAGGGAACTCTACAAACTGACATCAGCAACCTGGACTGCTGAGTTTTCTTTCCCAGGGAAAATGGAAAAAGGATGTGCCCAGGGGCCCCTGGCCCTGACTGCAAAGAATCCTTGTATCGAAGGATGGACCCCACACCGAAGTTGTCCCCACCTCAAACTTGTGCTGCCCTGATAGACCCAAGGGAGCCCTACAAACTGACATCAGCAACCTGGACTGCTGAGTTTTCTTTCCCAGGGAAAATGGAAAAAGGATGTGCCAAGGCCCATGGCCATGAATGCAAAGAATCCTTATATCGAAGGATGGACCCCACACCGAAGTTGTCCCCACCTCAAACTTGAACTGCCCTGATAGACCCAAGGGAGCCCTACAAACTGACATCAGGAACCTGGACTGCTGAGTTTTCTTTCCCAGGGAAAATGGAAAAAGGATGTGCCCAGGGGCCCATGGCCCTGACTGCAAAAAATCCATATATCGAAGGATGGACCCCACACCGAAGTTGTCCCCACCTCAAACTTGTGCTGCCCTGATAGACCCAAGGGAGCCCTACAAACTGACATCAGGAACCTGGACTGCTGAGTTTTCTTTCCCAGGGAAAATGGAAAAAGGATGTGCCCAGGGGCCCCTGGCCCTGACTGCAAAGAATCCTTGTATCGAAGGATGGACCCCACATCGAAGTTGTCCCCACCTCTAACTTGTGCTGCCCTGATAGACCCAAGGGAGCCCTACAAACTGACATCAGGAACCTGGACTGCTGAGTTTTCTTTCCCAGGGAAAATGGAAAAAGGATGTGCCCGTGGGCCCCTGGCCCTGGGCCCCTGGCCCTGACTGCAAAGAATCCTTATATCGAAGGATGGACCCCACACTGAAGTTGTCCCCGCCTCAAACTTGTGCTGCCCTGATAGACCCAAGGGAGCCCTACAAACTGACATCAGCAACCTGGACTGCTGAGTTTTCTTTCCCAGGGAAAATGGAAAAAGGATGTGCCCAGGGGCCCCTGGCCCTGACTGCAAAGAATCCTTATATCGAAGGATGGACCCCACACCGAAGCTGTCCCCACCTCAAACTTGTGCTGCCCTGATAGACCCAAGGGAGCCCTACAAACTGACATCAGCAACCTGGACTGCTGAGTTTTCTTTCCCAGGGAAAATGGAAAAAGGATGTGCCCAGGGGCCCCTGGCCCTTGACTGCAAAAAATCCTTATATCGAAGGATGGACCCCACATCGAAGTTGTCCCCACCTCAAACTTGTGCTGCCCTGATAGACCCAAGGGAGCCCTACAAACTGACATCAGGAACCTGGACTGCTGAGTTTTCTTTCCCAGGGAAAATGGAAAAAGGATGTGCCAAGGGCCCTGGCCCTGGGCTGGGACCTCACTGCAAAGAATCCTTATATCGAAGGATGGAACCCACACCGAAGTTGTCCCCACCTCAAACTTGTGCTGCCTTGATAGACCCAAGGGAACTCTACAAACTGACATCAGGAACCTGGACTGCTGAGTTTTCTTTCCCAGGGAAAATGGAAAAAGGATGTGCCCAGGGGCCCCTGGCCCTGACTGCAAAGAATCCTTGTATCGAAGGATGGACCCCACACCGAAGTTGTCCCCACCTCAAACTTGTGCTGCCCTGATAGACCCAAGGGAGCCCTACAAACTGACATCAGCAACCTGGACTGCTGAGTTTTCTTTCCCAGGGAAAATGGAAAAAGGATGTGCCCGTGGGCCCCTGGCCCTGGGCCCCTGGCCCTGACTGCAAAGAATCCTTATATCGAAGGATGGACCCCACACTGAAGTTGTCCCCACCTCAAACTTGTGCTGCCCTGATAGACCCAAGGGAGCCCTACAAACTGACATCAGGAACCTGGACTGCTGAGTTTTCTTTCCCAGGGAAAATGGAAAAAGGATGTGCCAAGGGCCCCTGGCCCTGGGCTGGGACCTCACTGCAAAGAATCCTTATATCGAAGGATGGAACCCACACCGAAGTTGTCCCCACCTCAAACTTGTGCTGCCTTGATAGACCCAAGGGAACTCTACAAACTGACATCAGCAACCTGGACTGCTGAGTTTTCTTTCCCAGGGAAAATGGAAAAAGGATGTGCCCAGGGGCCCCTGGCCCTGACTGCAAAGAATCCTTGTATCGAAGGATGGACCCCACATCGAAGTTGTCCCCACCTCAAACTTGTGCTGCCCTGATAGACCCAAGGGAGCCCTACAAACTGACATCAGGAACCTGGACTGCTGAGTTTTCTTTCCCAGGGAAAATGGAAAAAGGATGTGCCCGTGGGCCCCTGGCCCTGGGCCTCTGGCCCTGACTGCAAAGAATCCTTATATCGAAGGATGGACCCCACACTGAAGTTGTCCCCACCTCAAACTTGTGCTGCCCTGATAGACCCAAGGGAGCCCTACAAACTGACATCAGCAACCTGGACTGCTGAGTTTTCTTTCCCAGGGAAAATGGAAAAAGGATGTGCCCAGGGGCCCCTGGCCCTGACTGCAAAGAATCCTTATATCGAAGGATGGACCCCACACCGAAGTTGTCCCCACCTCAAACTTGTGCTGCCCTGATAGACCCAAGGGAGCCCTACAAACTGACATCAGGAACCTGGACTGCTGAGTTTTCTTTCCCAGGGAAAATGGAAAAAGGATGTGCCCAGGGGCCCCTGGCCCTTGACTGCAAAAAATCCTTATATCGAAGGATGGACCCCACATCGAAGTTGTCCCCACCTCAAACTTGTGCTGCCCTGATAGACCCAAGGGAGCCCTACAAACTGACATCAGGAACCTGGACTGCTGAGTTTTCTTTCCCAGGGAAAATGGAAAAAGGATGTGCCAAGGGCCCTGGCCCTGGGCTGGGACCTCACTGCAAAGAATCCTTATATCGAAGGATGGAACCCACACCGAAGTTGTCCCCACCTCAAACTTGTGCTGCCCTGATAGACCCAAGGGAACTCTACAAACTGACATCAGCAACCTGGACTGCTGAGTTTTCTTTCCCAGGGAAAATGGAAAAAGGATGTGCCCAGGGGCCCCTGGCCCTGACTGCAAAGAATCCTTGTATCGAAGGATGGACCCCACACCGAAGTTGTCCCCACCTCAAACTTGTGCTGCCCTGATAGACCCAAGGGAGCCCTACAAACTGACATCAGGAACCTGGACTGCTGAGTTTTCTTTCCCAGGGAAAATGGAAAAAGGATGTGCCAAGGGCCCTGGCCCTGGGCTGGGACCTCACTGCAAAGAATCCTTATATCGAAGGATGGAACCCACACCGAAGTTGTCCCCACCTCAAACTTGTGCTGCCTTGATAGACCCAAGGGAACTCTACAAACTGACATCAGCAACCTGGACTGCTGAGTTTTCTTTCCCAGGGAAAATGGAAAAAGGATGTGCCCAGGGGCCCCTGGCCCTGACTGCAAAGAATCCTTATATCGAAGGATGGACCCCACACCGAAGTTGTCCCCACCTCAAACTTGTGCTGCCCTGATAGACCCAAGGGAGCCCTACAAACTGACATCAGGAACCTGGACTGCTGAGTTTTCTTTCCCAGGGAAAATGGAAAAAGGATGTGCCCAGGGGCCCCTGGCCCTGACTGCAAAGAATCCTTGTATCGAAGGATGGACCCCACATCGAAGTTGTCCCCACCTCAAACTTGTGCTGCCCTGATAGACCCAAGGGAGCCCTACAAACTGACATCAGGAACCTGGACTGCTGAGTTTTCTTTCCCAGGGAAAATGGAAAAAGGATGTCCCCGTGGGCCCCTGGCCCTGGGCCCCTGGCCCTGACTGCAAAGAATCCTTATATCGAAGGATGGACCCCACACTGAAGTTGTCCCCACCTCAAACTTGTGCTGCCCTGATAGACCCAAGGGAGCCCTACAAACTGACATCAGCAACCTGGACTGCTGAGTTTTCTTTCCCAGGGAAAATGGAAAAAGGATGTGCCCAGGGGCCCCTGGCCCTGACTGCAAAGAATCCTTATATCGAAGGATGGACCCCACACCGAAGCTGTCCCCACCTCAAACTTGTGCTGCCCTGATAGACCCAAGGGAGCCCTACAAACTGACATCAGCAACCTGGACTGCTGAGTTTTCTTTCCCATGGAAAATGGAAAAAGGATGTGCCCAGGGGCCCCTGGCCCTGACTGCAAAGAATCCTTGTATCGAAGGATGGACCCCACACCGAAGTTGTCCCCACCTCAAACTTGTGCTGCCCTGATAGACCCAAGGGAGCCCTACAAACTGACATCAGGAACCTGGACTGCTGAGTTTTCTTTCCCAGGGAAAATGGAAAAAGGATGTGCCAAGGCCCCTGGCCCTGGGCTGGGACCTCACTGCAAAGAATCCTTATATCGAAGGATGGAACCCACACCGAAGTTGTCCCCACCTCAAACTTTTGCTGCCTTGATAGACCCAAGGGAACTCTACAAACTGACATCAGCAACCTGGACTGCTGAGTTTTCTTTCCCAGGGAAAATGGAAAAAGGATGTGCCCAGGGGCCCCTGGCCCTGACTGCAAAGAATCCTTATATCGAAGGATGGACCCCACACCAAAGTTGTCCCCACCTCAAACTTGTGCTGCCCTGATAGACCCAAGGCAGCCCTACAAACTGACATCAGGAACCTGGACTGCTGAGTTTTCTTTCCCAGGGAAAATGGAAAAAGGATGTGCCAAGGGCCCCTGGCCCTGGGCTGGGACCTCACTGCAAAGAATCCTTATATCGAAGGATGGAACCCACACCGAAGTTGTCCCCACCTCAAACTTGTGCTGCCTTGATAGACCCAAGGGAACTCTACAAACTGACATCAGCAACCTGGACTGCTGAGTTTTCTTTCCCAGGGAAAATGGAAAAAGGATGTGCCCAGGGGCCCCTGGCCCTGACTGCAAAGAATCCTTATATCGAAGGATGGACCCCACACCGAAGTTGTCCCCACCTCAAACTTGTGCTGCCCTGATAGACCCAAGGGAGCCCTACAAACTGACATCAGGAACCTGGACTGCTGAGTTTTCTTTCCCAGGGAAAATGGAAAAAGGATGTGCCAAAGGCCCCTGGCCCTGGGCTGGGACCTCACTGCAAAGAATCCTTATATCGAAGGATGGACCCCACACCGAAGTTGTCCCCACCTCAAACTTGTGCTGCCCTGATAGACCCAAGGGAGCCCTACAAACTGACATCAGCAACCTGGATTGCTGGGTTTTCTTTCCCAGGGAAAATGGAAAAAGGATGTGCCAAGGGCCCATGGCCCTGACTGCAAAGAATCCTTATATCGAAGGATGGACCCCACACCGAAGTTGTCCCCACCTGAAACTTGTGCTGCCCTGATAGACCCAAGGGAGCCCTACAAACTGATATCAGGAACCTGGACTGCTGAGTTTTCTTTCCCAGGGAAAATGGAAAAAGGATGTGCCCAGGGGCCCCTGGCCCTGGGCCCCTGGCTCTGACTGCAAAGAATCCTTATATCGAAGGATGGACTCCACACCGAAGTTGTCCCCACCTCAAACTTGTGCTGCCTTGATAGACCCAAGGGAACTCTACAAACTGACATCAGGAACCTGGACTGCTGAGTTTTCTTTCCCAGGGAAAATGGAAAAAGGATGTGCCCAGGGGCCCCTGGCCCTGACTGCAAAGAATCCTTGTATCGAAAGATGGACCCCACATCGAAGTTGTCCCCACCTCAAACTTGTGCTGCCCTGATAGACCCAAGGGAGCCCTACAAACTGACATCAGGAACCTGGACTGCTGAGTTTTCTTTCCCAGGGAAAATGGAAAAAGGATGTGCCCGTGGGCCCCTGGCCCTGGGCCCCTGGCCCTGACTGCAAAGAATCCTTATATCGAAGGATGGACCCCACACTGAAGTTGTCCCCACCTCAAACTTGTGCTGCCCTGATAGACCCAAGGGAGCCCTACAAACTGACATCAGGAACCTGGACTGCTGAGTTTTCTTTCCCAGGGAAAATGGAAAAAGGATGTGCCCAGGGGCCCCTGGCCCTGACTGCAAAGAATCCTTATATCGAAGGATGGACCCCACACCGAAGTTGTCCCCACCTCAAACTTGTGCTGCCCTGATAGACCCAAGGGAGCCCTACAAACTGACATCAGGAACCTGGACTGCTGAGTTTTCTTTCCCAGGGAAAATGGAAAAAGGATGTGCCAAGGGCCCTGGCCCTGGGCTGGGACCTCACTGCAAAGAATCCTTATATCGAAGGATGGAACCCACACCGAAGTTGTCCCCACCTCAAACTTTTGCTGCCTTGATAGACCCAAGGGAGCCCTACAAACTGACATCAGGAACCTGGACTGCTGAGTTTTCTTTCCCAGGGAAAATGGAAAAAGGATGTGCCCGTGGGCCCCTGGCCCTGGGCCCCTGGCCCTGACTGCAAAGAATCCTTATATCGAAGGATGGACCCCACACCGAAGTTGTCCCCACCTCAAACTTGTGCTGCCCTGATAGACCCAAGGCAGCCCTACAAACTGACATCAGCAACCTGGACTGCTGAGTTTTCTTTCCCAGGGAAAATGGAAAAAGGATGTGCCCAGGGGCCCCTGGCCCTGACTGCAAAGAATCCTTATATCGAAGGATGGACCCCACACCGAAGTTGTCCCCACCTCAAACTTGTGCTGCCCTGATAGACCCAAGGGAGCCCTACAAACTGACATCAGGAACCTGGACTGATGAGTTTTCTTTCCCAGGGAAAATGGAAAAAGGATGTGCCAAGGGCCCTGGCCCTGGGCTGGGACCTCACTGCAAAGAATCCTTATATCGAAGGATGGACCCCACACCGAAGTTGTCCCCACCTGAAACTTGTGCTGCCCTGATAGACTCAAAGGAGCCCTACAAACTGCCATCAGGAACCTGGACTGCTGAGTTTTCTTTCCCAGGGAAAATGGAAAAAGGATGTGCCCGGGTGCCCCTGGCCCTGACTGCAAAAAATCCTTATATCGAAGGATGGACCCCACATCGAAGTTGTCCCCACCTGAAACTTGTGCTGCCCTGATAGACCCAAGGGAGCCCTACAAACTGACATCAGCAACCAGGACTGCTGAGTTTTCTTTCCCAGGGAAAATGGAAAAAGGATGTGCCAAGGGCCCTGGCCCTGGGCTGGGACCTCACTGCAAAGAATCCTTATATCGAAGGATGGAACCCACACCGAAGTTGTCCCCACCTCAAACTTTTGCTGCCTTGATAGACCCAAGGGAACTCTACAAACTGACATCAGCAACCTGGACTGCTGAGTTTTCTTTCCCAGGGAAAATGGAAAAAGGATGTGCCCAGGGTCCCTGGCCCTGACTGCAAAGAATCCTTATATCGAAGGATGGACCCCACACCAAAGTTGTCCCCACCTCAAACTTGTGCTGCCCTGATAGACTCAAAGGAGCCCTACAAACTGACATCAGGAACCTGGACTGCTGAGTTTTCTTTCCCAGGGAAAATGGAAAAAGGATGTGCCCAGGGGCCCCTGGCCCTGACTGCAAAAAATCCTTTTATTGAAGGATGGACCCCACACCGAAGTTGTCCCCACCTCAAACTTGTGCTGCCCTGATAGACCCAAGGGAGCCCTACAAACTGACATCAGCAACCTGGATTGCTGGGTTTTCTTTCCCAGGGAAAATGGAAAAAGGATGTGCCAAGGGCCCATGGCCCTGACTGCAAAGAATCGTTATATCGAAGGATGGACCCCACACCGAAGTTGTCCCCACCTCAAACTTGTGCTGCCCTGATAGACCCAAGGGAGCCCTACAAACTGACATCAGGAACCTGGACTGCTGAGTTTTCTTTCCCAGGGAAAATGGAAAAAGGATGTGCCAAGGGCCCATGGCCCTGACTGCAAAGAATCCTTATATCGAAGGATGGACCCCACACCGAAGTTGTCCCCACCTCAAACTTGTGCTGCCCTGATAGACCCAAGGCAGCCCTACAAACTGACATCAGGGACCTGGACTGCTGAGTTTTCTTTCCCAGGGAAAATGGAAAAAGGATGTGCCAAGGGCCCCTGGCCCTGGGCTGGGACCTCACTGCAAAGAATCCTTATATCGAAGGATGGAACCCACACCGAAGTTGTCCCCACCTCAAACTTGTGCTGCCTTGATAGACCCAAGGGAACTCTACAAACTGACATCAGGAACCTGGACTGCTGAGTTTTCTTTCCCAGGGAAAATGGAAAAAGGATGTGCCCAGGGGCCCCTGGCCCTGACTGCAAAGAATCCTTATATCGAAGGATGGACCCCACACCGAAGTTGTCCCCACCTCAAACTTGTGCTGCCCTGATAGACCCAAGGGAGCCCTACAAACTGACATCAGCAACCAGGACTGCTGAGTTTTCTTTCCCAGGGAAAATGGCCAAAGGATGTGCAAGGGGGCCCCTGGCCCTGACTGCAAAGAATCCTTATATCGAAGGATGGACCCCACACCGAAGTTCTCCCCACCTCAAACTTGAGCTGCCCTGCTAGACCCAAGGGAGCCCTACAAACTGACATCAGGAACCTGGACTGCTGAGTTTTCTTTCCCAGGGAAAATGGAAAAAGGATGTGCCCAGGGGCCCCTGGCCCTGACTGCAAAAAATCCTTTTATTGAAGGATGGACCCCACACCGAAGTTGTCCCCACCTCAAACTTGTGCTGCCCTGATAGACCCAAGGGAGCCCTACAAACTGACATCAGGAACCTGGACCGCGCACTTTTCTTTCCCAGGGAAAATGGAAAAAGGATGTGCCCAGGGGACCCTGGCCCTGACTTCAAGAAATCCTTATATCGAAGGATGGACCCCACACCGAAGTTGTCCCCACCTCAAACTTGTGCTGTCCTGATAGACCCAAGGCAGCCCTACAAACTGACATCAGGAACCTGGACTGCTGAGTTTTCTTTCCCAGGGAAAATGGAAAAAGGATGTGCCCGCCTGCCCCTGGCCCTGACTGCAAAAAATCCTTATATCGAAGGATGGACCCCACATCGAAGTTGTCCCCACCTCAAACTTGTGCTGCCCTGATAGACCCAAGGGAGCCCTACAAACTGACATCAGGAACCTGGACTGCTGAGTTTTCTTTCCCAGGGAAAATGGAAAAAGGATGTGCCAAGGGCCCCTGGCCCTGGGCTGGGACCTCACTGCAAAGAATCCTTATATCGAAGGATGGAACCCACACCGAAGTTGTCCCCACCTCAAACTTGTGCTGCCTTGATAGAACCAAGGGAACTCTACAAACTGACATCAGCAACCTGGACTGCTGAGTTTTCTTTCCCAGGGAAAATGGAAAAAGGATGTGCCCAGGGGCCCCTGGCCCTGACTGCAAAGAATCCTTATATCGAAGGATGGACCCCACACCGAAGTTGTCCCCACCTCAAACTTGTGCTGCCCTGATAGACCCAAGGGAGCCCTACAAACTGACATCAGCAACCTGGACTGCTGAGTTTTCTTTCCCAGGGAAAATGGAAAAAGGATGTGCCCGGGTGCCCCTGGCCCTGACTGCAAAAAATCCTTATATCGAAGGATCGAGCCCACACCGAAGTTGTCCCCACCTCAAACTTGTGCTGCCCTGATAGACCCAAGGGAGCCCTACAAACTGACATCAGGAACCTGGACTGCTGAGTTTTCTTTCCCAGGGAAAATGGAAAAAGGATGTGCCGGGGTGCCACTGGCCCTGGGCTGGGACCTCACTGCAAAAAATCCTTATATCGAAGGATGGACCCCACATCGAAATTGTCCCCACCTCAAACTTGTGCTGCCCTGATACACCCAAGGGAGCCCTACAAACTGACATCAGGAACCTGGACTGCTGAGTTTTCTTTCCCAGGGAAAATGGAAAAAGGATGTGCCCAGGGGCCCCTAGCCCTGGGCAGGGACCTCACTGCAAGAAATCCTTATATCGAAGGATGGACCCCACACCGAAGTTGTCCCCACCTCAAACTTGTGCTGCCCTGATAGACCCAAGGGAGCCCTACAAACTGACATCAGCAACCTGGACTGCTGAGTTTTCTTTCCCAGGGAAAATGGAAAAAGGATGTGTCCAGGGGCCCCTAGCCCTGGGCAGGGACCTCACTGCAAGAAATCCTTGTATCGAAGGATGGACCCCACACCGAAGTTGTCCCCACCTCAAACTTGTGCTGCCCTGATAGACCCAAGGGAGCCCTACAAACTGACATCAGGAACCTGGACTGCTGAGTTTTCTTTCCCAGGGAAAATGGAAAAAGGATGTGCCAAGGCCCCTGGCCCTGGGCTGGGACCTCACTGCAAAGAATCCTTATATCGAAGGATGGAACCCACACCGAAGTTGTCCCCACCTCAAACTTTTGCTGCCTTGATAGACCCAAGGGAACTCTACAAACTGACATCAGCAACCTGGACTGCTGAGTTTTCTTTCCCAGGGAAAATGGAAAAAGGATGTGCCCAGGGGCCCCTGGCCCTGACTGCAAAGAATCCTTATATCGAAGGATGGACCCCACACCAAAGTTGTCCCCACCTCAAACTTGTGCTGCCCTGATAGACCCAAGGCAGCCCTACAAACTGACATCAGGAACCTGGACTGCTGAGTTTTCTTTCCCAGGGAAAATGGAAAAAGGATGTGCCAAGGGCCCTGGCCCTGGGCTGGGACCTCACTGCAAAGAATCCTTATATCGAAGGATGGAACCCACACCGAAGTTGTCCCCACCTCAAACTTTTGCTGCCTTGATAGACCCAAGGGAACTCTACAAATTGACATCAGCAACCTGGACTGCTGAGTTTTCATTCCCAGGGAAAATGGAAAAAGGATGTGCCCAGGGGCCCCTGGCCCTGACTGCAAAGAATCCTTATATCGAAGGATGGACCCCACACCAAAGTTGTCCCCACCTCAAACTTGTGCTGCCCTGATAGACCCAAGGGAGCCCTACAAACTGACATCAGGAACCTGGACTGCTGAGTTTTCTTTCCCAGGGAAAATGGAAAAAGGATGTGCCAAGGGCCCCTGGCCCTGGGCTGGGACCTCACTGCAAAGAATCCTTATATCGAAGGATGGAACCCACACCGAAGTTCTCCCCACCTCAAACTTGTGCTGCCTTGATAGACCCAAGGGAACTCTACAAACTGACATCAGCAACCTGGACTGCTGAGTTTTCTTTCCCAGGGAAAATGGAAAAAGGATGTGCCCAGGGGCCCCTGGCCCTGACTGCAAAGAATCCTTATATCGAAGGATGGACCCCACACCGAAGTTGTCCCCACCTCAAACTTGTGCTGCCCTGATAGACCCAAGGGAGCCCTACAAACTGACATCAGGAACCTGGACTGCTGAGTTTTCTTTCCCAGGGAAAATGGAAAAAGGATGTGCCAAAGGCCCTGGCCCTGGGCTGGGACCTCACTGCAAAGAATCCTTATATCGAAGGATGGACCCCACACCGAAGTTGTCCCCACCTCAAACTTGTGCTGCCCTGATAGACTCAAGGGAGCCCTACAAACTGACATCAGCAACCTGGATTGCTGGGTTTTCTTTCCCAGGGAAAATGGAAAAAGGATGTGCCAAGGGCCCATGGCCCTGACTGCAAAGAATCCTTATATCGAAGGATGGACCCCACACCGAAGTTGTCCCCACCTGAAACTTGTGCTGCCCTGATAGACCCAAGGGAGCCCTACAAACTGATATCAGGAACCTGGACTGCTGAGTTTTCTTTCCCAGGGAAAATGGAAAAAGGATGTGCCCAGGGGCCCCTGGCCCTGGGCCCCTGGCTCTGACTGCAAAGAATCCTTATATCGAAGGATGGACTCCACACCGAAGTTGTCCCCACCTCAAACTTGTGCTGCCTTGATAGACCCAAGGGAACTCTACAAACTGACATCAGGAACCTGGACTGCTGAGTTTTCTTTCCCAGGGAAAATGGAAAAAGGATGTGCCCAGGGGCCCCTGGCCCTGACTGCAAAGAATCCTTATATCGAAGGATGGACCCCACACCGGAGTTGTCCCCACCTCAAACTTGTGCTGCCCTGATAGACCCAAGGGAGCCCTACAAACTGACATCAGGAACCTGGACTGCTGAGTTTTCTTTCCCAGGGAAAATGGAAAAAGGATGTGCCCTGGGGCCCCTGGCCCTGACTGCAAAGAATCCTTGTATCGAAAGATGGACCCCACATCGAAGTTGTCCCCACCTCAAACTTGTGCTGCCCTGATAGACCCAAGGGAGCCCTACAAACTGACATCAGGAACCTGGACTGCTGAGTTTTCTTTCCCAGGGAAAATGGAAAAAGGATGTGCCCAGGGGCCCCTGGCCCTGACTGCAAAGAATCCTTATATCGAAGGATGGACCCCACACCGAAGTTGTCCCCACCTCAAACTTGTGCTGCCCTGATAGACCCAAGGGAGCCCTACAAACTGACATCAGGAACCTGGACTGCTGAGTTTTCTTTCCCAGGGAAAATGGAAAAAGGATGTGCCAAGGGCCCTGGCCCTGGGCTAGGACCTCACTGCAAAGAATCCTTATATCGAAGGATGGAACCCACACCGAAGTTGTCCCCACCTGAAACTTGTGCTGCCCTGATAGACTCAAAGGAGCCCTACAAACTGCCATCAGGAACCTGGACTGCTGAGTTTTCTTTCCCAGGGAAAATGGAAAAAGGATGTGCCCGGGTGCCCCAGGCCCTGACTGCAAAAAATCCTTATATCGAAGGATGGACCCCACATCGAAGTTGTCCCCACCTCAAACTTGTGCTGCCCTGATAGACCCAAGGGAGCCCTACAAACTGACATCAGCAACCAGGACTGCTGAGTTTTCTTTCCCAGGGAAAATGGAAAAAGGATGTGCCAAGGGCCCTGGCCCTGGGCTGGGACCTCACTGCAAAGAATCCTTATATCGAAGGATGGAACCCACACCGAAGTTGTCCCCACCTCAAACTTTTGCTGCCTTGATAGACCCAAGGGAACTCTACAAACTGACATCAGCAACCTGGACTGCTGAGTTTTCTTTCCCAGGGAAAATGGAAAAAGGATGTGCCCAGGGGCCCCTGGCCCTGACTGCAAAGAATCCTTATATCGAAGGATGGACCCCACACCAAAGTTGTCCCCACCTCAAACTTGTGCTGCCCTGATAGACCCAAGGGAGCCCTACAAACTGACATCAGGAACCTGGACTGCTGAGTTTTCTTTCCCAGGGAAAATGGAAAAAGGATGTGCCCAGGGGCCCCTGGCCCTGACTGCAAAGAATCCTTATATCGAAGGATGGACCCCACACCGAAGTTGTCCCCACCTCAAACTTGTGCTGCCCTGATAGACCCAAGGGAGCCCTACAAACTGACATCAGCAACCTGGATTGCTGGGTTTTCTTTCCCAGGGAAAATGGAAAAAGGATGTGCCAAGGGCCCATGGCCCTGACTGCAAAGAATCGTTATATCGAAGGATGGACCCCACACCGAAGTTGTCCCCACCTCAAACTTGTGCTGCCCTGATAGACCCAAGGGAGCCCTACAAACTGACATCAGGAACCTGGACTGCTGAGTTTTCTTTCCCAGGGAAAATGGAAAAAGGATGTGCCAAGGGCCCATGGCCCTGACTGCAAAGAATCCTTATATCGAAGGATGGACCCCACACCGAAGTTGTCCCCACCTCAAACTTGTGCTGCCCTGATAGACCCAAGGCAGCCCTACAAACTGACATCAGGGACCTGGACTGCTGAGTTTTCTTTCCCAGGGAAAATGGAAAAAGGATGTGCCAAGGGCCCCTGGCCCTGGGCTGGGACCTCACTGCAAAGAATCCTTATATCGAAGGATGGAACCCACACCGAAGTTGTCCCCACCTCAAACTTGTGCTGCCTTGATAGACCCAAGGGAACTCTACAAACTGACATCAGGAACCTGGACTGCTGAGTTTTCTTTCCCAGGGAAAATGGAAAAAGGATGTGCCCAGGGGCCCCTGGCCCTGACTGCAAAGAATCCTTATATCGAAGGATGGAACCCACACCGAATTTGTGCCCACCTCAAACTTGTGCTGCCTTGATAGACCCAAGGGAACTCTACAAACTGACATCAGCAACCTGGACTGCTGAGTTTTCTTTCCCAGGGAAAATGGAAAAAGGATGTGCCCAGGGGCCCCTGGCCCTGACTGCAAAGAATCCTTATATCGAAGGATGGACCCCACACCGAAGTTGTCCCCACCTCAAACTTGTGCTGCCCTGATAGACCCAAGGGAGCCCTACAAACTGACATCAGCAACCAGGACTGCTGAGTTTTCTTTCCCAGGGAAAATGGCCAAAGGATGTGCAAGGGGGCCCCTGGCCCTGACTGCAAAGAATCCTTATATCGAAGGATGGACCCCACACCGAAGTTCTCCCCACCTCAAACTTGAGCTGCCCTGCTAGACCCAAGGGAGCCCTACAAACTGACATCAGGAACCTGGACTGCTGAGTTTTCTTTCCCAGGGAAAATGGAAAAAGGATGTGCCCAGGGGCCCCTGGCCCTGACTGCAAAAAATCCTTTTATTGAAGGATGGACCCCACACCAAAGTTGTCCCCACCTCAAACTTGTGCTGCCCTGATAGACCCAAGGGAGCCCTACAAACTGACATCAGGAACCTGGACCGCGCACTTTTCTTTCCCAGGGAAAATGGAAAAAAGATGTGCCCAGGGGCCCCCTGCCCTGGGCAGGCACCTTAGTACTAGAAATCCTTATATCGAAGGATGGACCCCACACCAAAGTTGTCCCCACCTCAAACTTGTGCTGCCCTGATACACCCAAGGGAGCCCTACAAACTGACATCAGGAACCTGGACTGCTGAGTTTTCTTTCCCAGGGAAAATGGAAAAAGGATGTGCCCAGAGGACCCTGGCCCTGACTTCAAGAAATCCTTATATCGAAGGATGGACCCCACACCGAAGTTGTCCCCACCTCAAACTTGTGCTGTCCTGATAGACCCAAGGCAGCCCTACAAACTGACATCAGGAACCTGGACTGCTGAGTTTTCTTTCCCAGGGAAAATGGAAAAAGGATGTGCCCAGGGGCCCCTGGCCCTGGGCTGGGACCTCACTGCAAAGAATCCTTATATCGAAGGATGGAACCCACACCGAAGTTGTCCCCACCTCAAACTTGTGCTGCCTTGATAGACCCAAGGGAACTCTACAAACTGACATCAGGAACCTGGACTGCTGAGTTTTCTTTCCCAGGGAAAATGGAAAAAGGATGTGCCCAGGGGCCCCTGGCCCTGACTGCAAAGAATCCTTATATCGAAGGATGGACCCCACACCGAAGTTGTCCCCACCTCAAACTTGTGCTGCCCTGATACACCCAAGGGAGCCCTACAAACTGACATCAGGAACCTGGACTGCTGAGTTTTCTTTCCCAGGGAAAATGGAAAAAGGATGTGCCCAGGGGCCCCTGGCCCTGACTGCAAAGAATCCTTGTATCGAAAGATGGACCCCACATCGAAGTTGTCCCCACCTCAAACTTGTGCTGCCCTGATAGACCCAAGGGAGCCCTACAAACTGACATCAGGAACCTGGACTGCTGAGTTTTCTTTCCCAGGGAAAATGGAAAAAGGATGTGCCCAGGGGCCCCTGGCCCTGGGCCCCTGGCCCTGACTGCAAAGAATCCTTATATCGAAGGATGGACCCCACACTGAAGTTGTCCCCACCTCAAACTTGTGCTGCCCTGATAGACCCAAGGGAGCCCTACAAACTGACATCAGGAACCTGGACTGCTGAGTTTTCTTTCCCAGGGAAAATGGAAAAAGGATGTGCCCAGGGGCCCCTGGCCCTGACTGCAAAGAATCCTTATATCGAAGGATGGACCCCACACCGAAGTTGTCCCCACCTCAAACTTGTGCTGCCCTGATAGACCCAAGGGAGCCCTACAAACTGACATCAGGAACCTGGACTGCTGAGTTTTCTTTCCCAGGGAAAATGGAAAAAGGATGTGCCAAGGGCCCTGGCCCTGGGCTGGGACCTCACTGCAAAGAATCCTTATATCGAAGGATGGAACCCACACCGAAGTTGTCCCCACCTCAAACTTTTGCTGCCTTGATAGACCCAAGGGAGCCCTACAAACTGACATCAGGAACCTGGACTGCTGAGTTTTCTTTCCCAGGGAAAATGGAAAAAGGATGTGCCCGTGGGCCCCTGGCCCTGGGCCCCTGGCCCTGACTGCAAAGAATCCTTATATCGAAGGATGGACCCCACACCGAAGTTGTCCCCACCTCAAACTTGTGCTGCCCTGATAGACACAAGGGAGCCCTACAAACTGACATCAGGAACCTGGACTGCTGAGTTTTCTTTCCCAGGGAAAATGGAAAAAGGATGTGCCCAGGGGCCCCTAGCCCTGACTGCAAAAAATCCTTTTATTGAAGGATGGACCCCACACCGAAGTTGTCCCCACCTCAAACTTGTGCTGCCCTGATAGACCCAAGGGAGCCCTACAAACTGACATCAGCAACCTGGATTGCTGGGTTTTCTTTCCCAGGGAAAATGGAAAAAGGATGTGCCAAGGGCCCATGGCCCTGACTGCAAAGAATCGTTATATCGAAGGATGGACCCCACACCGAAGTTGTCCCCACCTCAAACTTGTGCTGCCCTGATAGACCCAAGGCAGCCCTACAAACTGACATCAGGGACCTGGACTGCTGAGTTTTCTTTCCCAGGGAAAATGGAAAAAGGATGTGCCAAGGGCCCCTGGCCCTGGGCTGGGACCTCACTGCAAAGAATCCTTATATCGAAGGATGGAACCCACACCGAAGTTGTCCCCACCTCAAACTTGTGCTGCCTTGATAGACCCAAGGGAACTCTACAAACTGACATCAGGAACCTGGACTGCTGAGTTTTCTTTCCCAGGGAAAATGGAAAAAGGATGTGCCCAGGGGCCCCTGGCCCTGACTGCAAAGAATCCTTATATCGAAGGATGGAACCCACACCGAATTTGTGCCCACCTCAAACTTGTGCTGCCTTGATAGACCCAAGGGAACTCTACAAACTGACATCAGCAACCTGGACTGCTGAGTTTTCTTTCCCAGGGAAAATGGAAAAAGGATGTGCCCAGGGGCCCCTGGCCCTGACTGCAAAGAATCCTTATATCGAAGGATGGACCCCACACCGAAGTTGTCCCCACCTCAAACTTGTGCTGCCCTGATAGACCCAAGGGAGCCCTACAAACTGACATCAGCAACCAGGACTGCTGAGTTTTCTTTCCCAGGGAAAATGGCCAAAGGATGTGCAAGGGGGCCCCTGGCCCTGACTGCAAAGAATCCTTATATCGAAGGATGGACCCCACACCGAAGTTCTCCCCACCTCAAACTTGAGCTGCCCTGCTAGACCCAAGGGAGCCCTACAAACTGACATCAGGAACCTGGACTGCTGAGTTTTCTTTCCCAGGGAAAATGGAAAAAGGATGTGCCCAGGGGCCCCTGGCCCTGACTGCAAAAAATCCTTTTATTGAAGGATGGACCCCACACCAAAGTTGTCCCCACCTCAAACTTGTGCTGCCCTGATAGACCCAAGGGAGCCCTACAAACTGACATCAGGAACCTGGACCGCGCACTTTTCTTTCCCAGGGAAAATGGAAAAAAGATGTGCCCAGGGGCCCCCTGCCCTGGGCAGGCACCTTAGTACTAGAAATCCTTATATCGAAGGATGGACCCCACACCAAAGTTGTCCCCACCTCAAACTTGTGCTGCCCTGATACACCCAAGGGAGCCCTACAAACTGACATCAGGAACCTGGACTGCTGAGTTTTCTTTCCCAGGGAAAATGGAAAAAGGATGTGCCCAGGGGACCCTGGCCCTGACTTCAAGAAATCCTTATATCGAAGGATGGACCCCACACCGAAGTTGTCCCCACCTCAAACTTGTGCTGTCCTGATAGACCCAAGGCAGCCCTACAAAATGACATCAGGAACCTGGACTGCTGAGTTTTCTTTCCCAGGGAAAATGGAAAAAGGATGTGCCAAGGGCCCCTGGCCCTGGGCTGGGACCTCACTGCAAAGAATCCTTATATCGAAGGATGGAACCCACACCGAAGTTGTCCCCACCTCAAACTTGTGCTGCCTTGATAGACCCAAGGGAACTCTACAAACTGACATCAGCAACCTGGACTGCTGAGTTTTCTTTCCCAGGGAAAATGGAAAAAGGATGTGCCCAGGGGCCCCTGGCCCTGACTGCAAAGAATCCTTATATCGAAGGATGGACCCCACACCGAAGTTGTCCCCACCTCAAACTTGTGCTGCCCTGATAGACCCAAGGGAGCCCTACAAACTGACATCAGGAACCTGGACTGCTGAGTTTTCTTTCCCAGGGAAAATGGAAAAAGGATGTGCCCAGGGGCCCCTGGCCCTGACTGCAAAGAATCCTTATATCGAAGGATGGACCCCACACCGAAGTTGTCCCCACCTCAAACTTGTGCTGCCCTGATAGACCCAAGGGAGCCCTACAAACTGACATCAGCAACCTGGACTGCTGAGTTTTCTTTCCCAGGGAAAATGGAAAAAGGATGTGCCCAGGGGCCCCTAGCCCTGGGCAGGGACCTCACTGCAAGAAATCCTTATATCGAAGGATGGACCCCACACCGAAGTTGTCCCCACCTCAAACTTGTGCTGCCCTGATAGACCCAAGGGAGCCCTACAAACTGACATCAGGAACCTGGACTGCTGAGTTTTCTTTCCCAGGGAAAATGGAAAAAGGATGTGCCAAGTGCCCATGGCCCTGACTGCAAAGAATCCTTATATCGAAGGATGGACCCCACACCGAAGTTGTCCCCACCTCAAACTTGTGCTGCCCTGATAGACCCAAGGGAGCCCTACAAACTGACATCAGGAACCTGGACTGCTGAGTTTTCTTTCCCAGGGAAAATGGAAAAAGGATGTACCAAGGGCCCTGGCCCTGGGCTGCGACCTCACTGCAAAGAATCCTTATATCGAAGAATGGAACCCACACCGAAGTTGTCCCCACCTCAAACTTGTGGTGCCCTGATACACCCAAGGGAGCCCTACAAACTGACATCAGGAACCTGGACTGCTGAGTTTTCTTTCCCAGGGAAAATGGAAAAAGGATGTGCCCAGGGGCCCATGGCCCTGACTGCAAAAAATCCTTATATTGAAGGATGGACCCCACACCGAAGCTGTCCCCACCTCAAACTTGTGCTGCCCTGATAGACCCAAGGGAGGCCTACAAACTGACATCAGGAACCTGGACTGCTGAGTTTTCTTTCCCAGGGAAAATGGAAAAAGGTTGTGCCCGGGTGCCCCTGGCCCTGACTGCAAAAAATCCTTATATCGAAGGATGGACCCCACATCGAAGTTGTCCCCACCTCAAACTTGTGCTGCCCTGATAGACCCAAGGGAGCCCTACAAACTGACATCAGGAACCTGGACTGCTGAGTTTTCTTTCCCAGGGAAAATGGAAAAAGGATGTGCCAAGGGCCCTGGCCCTGGGCTGGGACCTCACTGCAAAGAATCCTTATATCGAAGGATGGAAGCCACACCGAAGTTGTCCCCACCTCAAACTTTTGCGGCCTTGATAGACCCAAGGGAACTCTACAAACTGACATCAGCAACCTGGACTGCTGAGTTTTCTTTCCCAGGGAAAATGGAAAAAGGATGTGCCCAGGGACCCCTAGCCCTGGGCAGGGACCTCACTGCAAGAAATCCTTATATCGAAGGATGGACCCCACACCGAAGTTGCCCCCACCTCAAACTTGTGCTGCCCTGATAGACCCAAGGCAGCCCTACAAACTGACATCAGGAACCTGGACTGCTGAGTTTTCTTTCCCAGGGAAAATGGAAAAAGGATGTGCCAAGGGCCCAAGGCCATGAATGCAAAGAATCCTTATATCGAAGGATGGACCCCACACCGAAGTTGTCCCCACCTCAAACTTGTACTGCCCTGATAGACCCAAGGGAGCCCTACAAACTGACATCAGGAACCTGGACTGCTGAGTTTTCTTTCCCAGGGAAAATGGAAAAAGGATGTGCCCAGGGGCCCCTGGCCCTGACTGCAAAGAATCCTTATATCGAAGGATGGACCCCACACCGAAGTTATCCCCACCTCAAACTTGTGCTGCCCTGATAGACTCAAAGGAGCCCTACAAACTGACATCAGGAACCTGGACTGCTGAGTTTTCTTTCCCAGGGAAAATGGAAAAAGGATGTGCCCGGGTGCCCCTGGCCCTGACTGCAAAAAATCCTTATATCGAAGGATGGACCCCACACCGAAGTTGTCCCCACCTCAAACTTGTGCTGCCCTGATAGACCCAAGGGAGCCCTACAAACTGACATCAGGAACCTGGACTGCTGAGTTTTCTTTCCCAGGGAAAATGGAAAAAGGATGTGCCCAGGGGCCCCTGGCTCTGACTGCAAAGAATCCTTATATCGAAGGATGGACCCCACACCGAAGTTATCCCCACCTCAAACTTGTGCTGCCCTGATAGACTCAAAGGAGCCCTACAAACTGACATCAGGAACCTGGACTGCTGAGTTTTCTTTCCCAGGGAAAATGGAAAAAGGATGTGCCCCCGTGCCCCTGGCACTGACTGCAAAAAATCCTTATATCGAAGGATGGACCCCACACCGAAGTTGTCCCAACCTCAAACTTGTGCTGCCCTGATACACCCAAGGGAGCCCTACAAACTGACATCAGGAACCTGGACTGCTGAGTTTTCTTTCCCAGGGAAAATGGAAAAAGGATGTGCCCAGGGGCCCCTAGCCCTGGGCAGGGACCTCACTGCAAGAAATCCTTATATCGAAGGATGGACCCCACACCGAAGTTGTCCCCACCTCAAACTTGTGCTGCCCTGATAGACCCAAGGGAGCCCTACAAACTGACATCAGCAACCTGGACTGCTGAGTTTTCTTTCCCAGGGAAAATGGAAAAAGGATGTGCCCAGGGGCCCCTGGCCCTGACTGCAAAAAATCCTTATATCGAAGGATGGACCCCACACCGAAGCTGTCCCCACCTCAAACTTGTGCTGCCCTGATAGACCCAAGGGAGCCCTACAAACTGACATCAGGAACCTGGACTGCTGAGTTTTCTTTCCCAGGGAAAATGGAAAAAGGATGTGCCCGGGTGCCCCTGGCCCTGACTGCAAAAAATCATTATATCGAAGGATGGACCCCACATCGAAGTTGTCCCCACCTCAAACTTGTGCTGCCCTGATAGACCCAAGGGAGCCCTACAAACTGACATCAGGAACCTGGACTGCTGAGTTTTCTTTCCCAGGGAAAATGGAAAAAGGATGTGCCAAGGGCCCTGGCCCTGGGCTGGGACCTCACTGCAAAGAATCCTTATATCGAAGGATGGACCCCACACCGAAGTTATCCCCACCTCAAACTTGTGCTGCCCTGATAGACTCAAAGGAGCCCTACAAACTGACATCAGGAACCTGGACTGCTGAGTTTTCTTTCCCAGGGAAAATGGAAAAAGGATGTGCCCGGGTGCCCCTGGCCCTGACTGCAAAAAATCCTTATATCGAAGGATGGACCCCACACCGAAGTTGTCCCCACCTCAAACTTGTGCTGCCCTGATACACCCAAGGGAGCCCTACAAACTGACATCAGGAACCTGGACTGCTGAGTTTTCTTTCCCAGGGAAAATGGAAAAAGGATGTGCCCAGGGGCCCCTAGCCCTGGGCAGGGACCTCACTGCAAGAAATCCTTATATCGAAGGATGGACCCCACACCGAAGTTGTCCCCACCTCAAACTTGTGCTGCCCTGATAGACCCAAGGGAGCCCTACAAACTGACATCAGGAACCTGGACTGCTGAGTTTTCTTTCCCAGGGAAAATGGAAAAAGGATGTGCCCAGGGGCCCCTGGCCTTGGGCCCCTGGCCCTGACTGCAAAGAATCCTTATATCGAAGGATGGACCCCACACCGAAGTTGTCCCCACCTCAAACTTGTGCTGCCCTGATAGACCCAAGGGAGCCCTACAAACTGACATCAGGAACCTGGACTGCTGAGTTTTCTTTCCCAGGGAAAATGGAAAAAGGATGTGCCAAGGGCCCATGGCCCTGACTGCAAAGAATCCTTATATCGAAGGATGGACCCCACACCGAAGTTGTCCCCACCTCAAACTTGTGCTGCCCTGATAGACCCAAGGGAGCCCTACAAACTGACATCAGGAACCTGGACTGCTGAGTTTTCTTTCCCAGGGAAAATGGAAAAAGGATGTGCCAAGGGCCCATGGCCATGAATGCAAAGAATCCTTATATCGAAGGATGGACCCCACACCGAAGTTGTCCCCACCTCAAACTTGTACTGCCCTGATAGACCCAAGGGAGCCCTACAAACTGACATCAGGAACCTGGACTGCTGAGTTTTCTTTCCCAGGGAAAATGGAAAAAGGATGTGCCCGCCTGCCCCTGGCCCTGACTGCAAAGAATCCTTATATCGAAGGATGGACCCCACATCGAAGTTGTCCCCACCTCAAACTTGTGCTGCCCTGATAGACCCAAGGGAGCCCTACAAACTGACATCAGGAACCTGGACTGCTGAGTTTTCTTTCCCAGGGAAAATGGAAAAAGGATGTGCCAAGGGCCCTGGCCCTGGGCTGGGACCTCACTGCAAAGAATCCTTATATCGAAGGATGGACCCCACACCGAAGTTATCCCCACCTCAAACTTGTGCTGCCCTGATAGACTCAAAGGAGCCCTACAAACTGACATCAGGAACCTGGACTGCTGAGTTTTCTTTCCCAGGGAAAATGGAAAAAGGATGTGCCCGGGTGCCCCTGGCCCTGACTGCAAAAAATCCTTATATCGAAGGATGGACCCCACACCGAAGTTGTCCCCACCTCAAACTTGTGCTGCCCTGATACACCCAAGGGAGCCCTACAAACTGACATCAGGAACCTGGACTGCTGAGTTTTCTTTCCCAGGGAAAATGGAAAATGGATGTGCCCAGGGGCCCCTAGCCCTGGGCAGGGACCTCACTGCAAGAAATCCTTATATCGAAGGATGGACCCCACACCGAAGTTGTCCCCACCTCAAACTTGTGCTGCCCTGATAGACCCAAGGGAGCCCTACAAACTGACATCAGGAACCTGGACTGCTGAGTTTTCTTTCCCAGGGAAAATGGAAAAAGGATGTGCCCAGGGGCCCCTGGTTTTGGGCCCCTGGCCCTGACTGCAAAGAATCCTTATATCGAAGGATGGACCCCACACCGAAGTTGTCCCCACCTCAAACTTGTGCTGCCCTGATAGACCCAAGGGAGCCCTACAAACTGACATCAGGAACCTGGACTGCTGAGTTTTCTTTCCCAGGGAAAATGGAAAAAGGATGTGCCAAGGGCCCATGGCCATGAATGCAAAAAATCCATATATCGAAGGATGGACCCCACACCGAAGTTGTCCCCACCTCAAACTTGTGCTGCCCTGATAGACCCAAGGGAGCCCTACAAACTGACATCAGGAACCTGGACTGCTGAGTTTTCTTTCCCAGGGAAAATGGCCAAAGGATGTGCCCGGGGGCCCCTGGCCCTGACTGCAAAAAATCCTTATATCGAAGGATGGACCCCACACCGAAGTTGTCCCCACCTCAAACTTGTGCTGCCCTGATAGACCCAAGGGAGCCCTACAAACTGACATCAGGAACCTGGACTGCTGAGTTTTCTTTCCCAGGGAAAATGGAAAAACGTTGTACCAAGGGCCCTGGCCCTGGGCTGGGACCTCACTGCAAAGAATCCTTATATCGAAGGATGGACCCCACACCGAAGTTGTCCCCACCTCAAACTTGTGCTGCCCTGATAGACCCAAGGGAGCCCTACAAACTGACATCAGGAACCTGGACTGCTGAGTTTTCTTTCCCAGGGAAAATGGAAAAAGGATGTGCCCAGGGGCCCCTGGCCCTGACTGCAAAAACTCCTTATATTGAAGGATGGACCCCACACCGAAGTTGTCCCCACCTCAAACTTGTGCTGCCCTGATAGACCCAAGGGAGCCCTACAAACTGACATCAGGAACCTGAACTGCTGAGTTTTCTTTCCCAGGGAAAATGGAAAAAGGATGTGCCAAGGGCCCATGGCCCTGAATGCAAAGAATCCTTATATCGAAGGATGGACCCCACACCGAAGTTGTCCCCACCTCAAACTTGTGCTGCCCTGATAGACTCAAAGGAGCCCTACAAACTGACATCAGGAACCTGGACTGCTGAGTTTTCTTTCCCAGGGGAAATGGAAAAAGGATGTGTCCAGGGGCCCCTAGCCCTGGGCAGGGACCTCACTTCAAGAAATCCTTATATCGAAGGATGGACCCCACACCGAAGTTGTCCCCACCTCAAACTTGTACTGCCCTGATAGACCCAAGGGAGCCCTACAAACTGACATCAGGAACCTGGACTGCTGAGTTTTCTTTCCCAGGGAAAATGGAAAAAGGATGTGCCCGCCTGCCCCTGGCCCTGACTGCAAAGAATCCTTATATCGAAGGATGGACCCCACATCGAAGTTGTCCCCACCTCAAACTTGTGCTGCCCTGATAGACCCAAGGGAGCCCTACAAACTGACATCAGGAACCTGGACTGCTGAGTTTTCTTTCCCAGGGAAAATGGAAAAAGGATGTGCCAAGGGCCCTGGCCCTGGCCTGGGACCTCACTGCAAAGAATCCTTATATCGAAGGATGGACCCCACACCGAAGTTATCCCCACCTCAAACTTGTGCTGCCCTGATAGACTCAAAGGAGCCCTACAAACTGACATCAGGAACCTGGACTGCTGAGTTTTCTTTCCCAGGGAAAATGGAAAAAGGATGTGCCCGGGTGCCCCTGGCCCTGACTGCAAAAAATCCTTATATAGAAGGATGGACCCCACACCGATGTTGTCCCCACCTCAAACTTGTGCTGCCCTGATACACCCAAGGGAGCCCTACAAACTGACATCAGGAACCTGGACTGCTGAGTTTTCTTTCCCAGGGAAAATGGAAAATGGATGTGCCCAGGGGCCCCTAGCCCTGGGCAGCGACCTCACTGCAAGAAATCCTTATATCGAAGGATGGACCCCACACCGAAGTTGTCCCCACCTCAAACTTGTGCTGCCCTGATAGACCCAAGGGAGCCCTACAAACTGACATCAGGAACCTGGACTGCTGAGTTTTCTTTCCCAGGGAAAATGGAAAAAGGATGTGCCCAGGGGCCCCTGGCCTTGGGCCCCTGGCCCTGACTGCAAAGAATCCTTATATCGAAGGATGGACCCCACACCGAAGCTGTCCCCACCTCAAACTTGTGCTGCCCTGATAGACCCAAGGGAGCCCTACAAACTGACATCAGGAACCTGGACTGCTGAGTTTTCTTTCCCAGGGAAAATGGAAAAAGGATGTGCCCGGGTGGCCCTGGCCCTGACTGCAAAGAATCCTTATATCGAAGGATGGACCCCACACCGAAGTTGTCCCCACCTCAAACTTGTGCTGCCCTGATAGACCCAAGGGAGCCCTACAAACTGACATCAGGAACCTGGACTGCTGAGTTTTCTTTCCCAGGGAAAATGCAAAAAGGATGTACCAAGGGCCCTGGCCCTGGGCTGGGACCTCACTGCAAAGAATCCTTATATCGAAGGATGGACCCCACACCGAAGTTGTCCCCACCTCAAACTTGTGCTGCCCTGATAGACCCAAGGGAGCCCTACAAACTGACATCAGGAACCTGGACTGCTGAGTTTTCTTTCCCAGGGAAAATGGAAAAAGGATGTGCCCAGGGGCCCCTGGCCCTGACTGCAAAAACTCCTTATATTGAAGGATGGACCCCACACCGAAGTTGTCCCCACCTCAAACTTGTGCTGCCCTGATAGACCCAAGGGAGCCCTACAAACTGACATCAGGAACCTGGACTGCTGAGTTTTCTTTCCCAGGGAAAATGGAAAAAGGATGTGCCAAGGGCCCATGGCCCTGAATGCAAAGAATCCTTATATCGAAGGATGGACCCCACACCGAAGTTGTCCCCACCTCAAACTTGTGCTGCCCTGATAGACTCAAAGGAGCCCTACAAACTGACATCAGGAACCTGGACTGCTGAGTTTTCTTTCCCAGGGAAAATGGAAAAAGGATGTGTCCAGGGGCCCCTGGCCCTGGGCAGGGACCTCACTTCAAGAAATCCTTATATCGAAGGATGGACCCCACACCGAAGTTGTCCCCACCTCAAACTTGTGCTGCCCTGATAGACCCAAGGGAGCCCTACAAACTGACATCAGGAACCTGGACTGCTGAGTATTCTTTCCCAGGGAAAATGGAAAAAGGATGTACCAAGGGCCCATGGCCCTGAATGCAAAGAATCCTTATATCGAAGGATGGACCCCACACCGAAGTTGTCCCCACCTCAAACTTGTGCTGCCCTGATAGACCCAAGGGAGCCCTACAAACTGACATCAGGAACCTGGACTGCTGAGTTTTCTTTCCCAGGGAAAATGGAAAAAGGATGTGCCCAGGGGCCCCTGGCCCTGACTGCAAAGAATCCTTATATCGAAGGATGGACCCCACACCGAAGTTATCCCCACCTCAAACTTGTGCTGCCCTGATAGACTCAAAGGAGCCCTACAAACTGACATCAGGAACCTGGACTGCTGAGTTTTCTTTCCCAGGGAAAATGGAAAAAGGATATGCCCAGGGGCCCCTAGCCCTGGGCTGGGACCTCACTGCAAGAAATCCTTATATCGAAGGATGGACCCCACACCGAAGTTGTCCCCACCTCAAACTTGTGCTGCCCTGATAGACCCAAGGGAGCCCTACAAACTGACATCAGGAACCTGGACTGCTGAGTTTTCTTTCCCAGGGAAAATGGAAAAAGGATGTGCCCAGGGGCCCCTGGCCCTGGGCCCCTGGCCCTGACTGCAAAGAATCCTTATATCGAAGGATGGACCCCACACCGAAGTTCTCCCCACCTCAAACTTGAGCTGCCCTGCTAGACCCAAGGGAGCCCTACAAACTGACATCAGGAACCTGGACTGCTGAGTTTTCTTTCCCAGGGAAAATGGAAAAAGGATGTGCCCAGGGGCCCCTGGCCCTGACTGCAAAAAATCCTTTTATTGAAGGATGGACCCCACACCAAAGTTGTCCCCACCTCAAACTTGTGCTGCCCTGATAGACCCAAGGGAGCCCTACAAACTGACATCAGGAACCTGGACCGCGCACTTTTCTTTCCCAGGGAAAATGGAAAAAAGATGTGCCCAGGGGCCCCCTGCCCTGGGCAGGCACCTTAGTACTAGAAATCCTTATATCGAAGGATGGACCCCACACCAAAGTTGTCCCCACCTCAAACTTGTGCTGCCCTGATACACCCAAGGGAGCCCTACAAACTGACATCAGGAACCTGGACTGCTGAGTTTTCTTTCCCAGGGAAAATGGAAAAAGGATGTGCCCAGGGGACCCTGGCCCTGACTTCAAGAAATCCTTATATCGAAGGATGGACCCCACACCGAAGTTGTCCCCACCTCAAACTTGTGCTGTCCTGATAGACCCAAGGCAGCCCTACAAACTGACATCAGGAACCTGGACTGCTGAGTTTTCTTTCCCAGGGAAAATGGAAAAAGGATGTGCCCGCCTGCCCCTGGCCCTGACTGCAAAAAATCCTTATATCGAAGGATGGACCCCACACCGAAGTTGTCCCCACCTCAAACTTGTGCTGCCTTGATAGACCCAAGGGAACTCTACAAACTGACTTCAGCAACCTGGACTGCTGAGTTTTCTTTCCCAGGGAAAATGGAAAAAGGATGTGCCCAGGGGCCCCTGGCCCTGACTGCAAAGAATCCTTATATCGAAGGATGGACCCCACACCGAAGTTGTCCCCACCTCAAACTTGTGCTGCCCTGATAGACCCAAGGGAGCCCTACAAACTGACATCAGGAACCTGGACTGCTGAGTTTTCTTTCCCAGGGAAAATGGAAAAAGGATGTGCCCAGGGGCCACTGGCCCTGACTGCAAAGAATCCTTATATCGAAGGATGGACCCCACACCGAAGTTGTCCCCACCTCAAACTTGTGCTGCCCTGATAGACCCAAGGGAGCCCTACAAACTGACATCAGCAACCTGGACTGCTGAGTTTTCTTTCCCAGGGAAAATGGAAAAAGGATGTGCCCGGGTGCCCCTGGCCCTGACTGCAAAAAATCCTTATATCGAAGGATCGAGCCCACACCGAAGTTGTCCCCACCTCAAACTTGTGCTGCCCTGATAGACCCAAGGGAGCCCTACAAACTGACATCAGGAACCTGGACTGCTGAGTTTTCTTTCCCAGGGAAAATGGAAAAAGGATGTGCCCGGGTGCCCCTGGCCCTGGGCTGGGACCTCACTGCAAAAAATCCTTATATCGAAGGATGGACCCCACATCGAAATTGTCCCCACCTCAAACTTGTGCTGCCCTGATACACCCAAGGGAGCCCTACAAACTGACATCAGGAACCTGGACTGCTGAGTTTTCTTTCCCAGGGAAAATGGAAAAAGGATGTGCCCAGGGGCCCCTAGCCCTGGGCAGGGACCTCACTGCAAGAAATCCTTATATCGAAGGATGGACCCCACACCGAAGTTGTCCCCACCTCAAACTTGTGCTGCCCTGATAGACCCAAGGGAGCCCTACAAACTGACATCAGGAACCTGGACTGCTGAGTTTTCTTTCCCAGGGAAAATGGAAAAAGGATGTCCCAAGTGCCCATGGCCCTGACTGCAAAGAATCCTTATATCGAAGGATGGACCCCACACCGAAGTTGTCCCCACCTCAAACTTGTGCTGCCCTGATAGACCCAAGGGAGCCCTACAAACTGACATCAGGAACCTGGACTGCTGAGTTTTCTTTCCCAGGGAAAATGGAAAAAGGATGTGCCAAGGGCCCATGGCCCTGACTGCAAAGAATCCTTATATCGAAGGATGGACCCCACACCGAAGTTGTCCCCACCTCAAACTTGTGCTGCCCTGATAGACCCAAGGGAGCCCTACAAACTGACATCAGGAACCTGGACTGCTGAGTTTTCTTTCCCAGGGAAAATGGAAAAAGGATGTGCCAAGGGCCCATGGCCATGAATGCAAAGAATCCTTATATCGAAGGATGGACCCCACACCGAAGTTGTCCCCACCTCAAACTTGTACTGCCCTGATAGACCCAAGGGAGCCCTACAAACTGACATCAGGAACCTGGACTGCTGAGTTTTCTTTCCCAGGGAAAATGGAAAAAGGATGTGCCCAGGGGCCCATGGCCCTGACTGCAAAAAATCCATATATCGAAGGATGGACCCCACACCGAAGTTGTCCCCACCTCAAACTTGTGCTGCCCTGATAGACCCAAGGGAGCCCTACAAACTGACATCAGGAACCTGGACTGCTGAGTTTTCTTTCCCAGGGAAAATGGAAAAAGGATGTGCCAAGGGCCCATGGCCCTGAATGCAAAGAATCCTTATATCGAAGGATGGACCCCACACCGAAGTTGTCCCCACCTCAAACTTGTGCTGCCCTGATAGACTCAAAGGAGCCCTACAAACTGACATCAGGAACCTGGACTGCTGAGTTTTCTTTCCCAGGGGAAATGGAAAAAGGATGTGTCCAGGGGCCCCTAGCCCTGGGCAGGGACCTCACTTCAAGAAATCCTTATATCGAAGGATGGACCCCACACCGAAGTTGTCCCCACCTCAAACTTGTGCTGCCCTGATAGACCCAAGGGAGCCCTACAAACTGACATCAGGAACCTGGACTGCTGAGTATTCTTTCCCAGGGAAAATGGAAAAAGGATGTACCAAGGGCCCATGGCCCTGAATGCAAAGAATCCTTATATCGAAGGATGGACCCCACACCGAAGTTGTCCCCACCTCAAACTTGTGCTGCCCTGATAGACCCAAGGGAGCCCTACAAACTGACATCAGGAACCTGGACTGCTGAGTTTTCTTTCCCAGGGAAAATGGAAAAAGGATGTGCCAAGGGCCCATGGCCATGAATGCAAAGAATCCTTATATCGAAGGATGGACCCCACACCGAAGTTATCCCCACCTCAAACTTGTGCTGCCCTGATAGACTCAAAGGAGCCCTACAAACTGACATCAGGAACCTGGACTGCTGAGTTTTCTTTCCCAGGGAAAATGGAAAAAGGATGTGCCCAGGGGCCCCTAGCCCTGGGCAGGGACCTCACTGCAAGAAATCCTTATATCGAAGGATGGACCCCACACCGAAGTTGTCCCCACCTCAAACTTGTGCTGCCCTGATAGACCCAAGGGAGCCCTACAAACTGACATCAGCAACCTGGACTGCTGAGTTTTCTTTCCCAGGGAAAATGGAAAAAGGATGTGCCCAGGGGCCCCTGGCCCTGGGCCCCTGGCCCTGACTGCAAAGAATCCTTATATCGAAGGATGGACCCCACACCGAAGTTGTCCCCACCTCAAACTTGTGCTGCCCTGATAGACCCAAGGGAGCCCTACAAACTGACATCAGCAACCTGGACTGCTGAGTTTTCTTTCCCAGGGAAAATGGAAAAAGGATGTGTCCAGGGGCCCCTAGCCCTGGGCAGGGACCTCACTGCAAGAAATCCTTATATCGAAGGATGGACCCCACACCAAAGTTGTCCCCACCTCAAACTTGTGCTGCCCTGATAGACCCAAGGGAGCCCTACAAACTGACATCAGGAATCTGGACTGCTGAGTTTTCTTTCCCAGGGAAAATGGAAAAAGGATGTGCCAAGGGCCCATGGCCCTGAATGCAAAGAATCCTTATATCGAAGGATGGACCCCACACCGAAGTTGTCCCCACCTCAAACTTGTGCTGCCCTGATACACCGAAGGGAGCCCTACAAACTGACATCAGGAACCTGGACTGCTGAGTTTTCTTTCCCAGGGAAAATGGCCAAAGGATGTGCCCCGGGGCCCCTGGCCCTGACTGCAAAAAATCCTTATATCGAAGGATGGACCCCACACCGAAGTTGTCCCCACCTCAAACTTGTGCTGCCCTGATAGACTCAAAGGAGCCCTACAAACTGACATCAGGAACCTGGACTGCTGAGTTTTCTTTCCCAGGGAAAATGGCCAAAGGATGTGCCCCGGGGCCCCTGGCCCTGACTGCAAAGAATCCTTATATACAAGGATGGACCCCACACCGAAGTTATCCCCACCTCAAACTTGTGCTGCCCTGATAGACTCAAAGGAGCCCTACAAACTGACATCAGGAACCTGGACTGCTGAGTTTTCTTTCCCAGGGAAAATGGAAAAAGGATGTGCCCAGGGGCCCCTAGCCCTGGGCAGGGACCTCACTGCAAGAAATCCTTATATCGAAGGATGGACCCCACACCGAAGTTGTCCCCACCTCAAACTTGTGCTGCCCTGATAGACCCAAGGGAGCCCTACAAACTGACATCAGGAACCTGGACTGCTGAGTTTTCTTTCCCAGGGAAAATGGAAAAAGGATGTGCCCAGGGGCCCCTGGCCCTGGGCCCCTGGCCCTGACTGCAAAGAATCCTTATATCGAAGGATGGACCCCACACCGAAGTTGTCCCCACCTCAAACTTGTGCTGCCCTGATAGACCCAAGGGAGCCCTACAAACTGACATCAGGAACCTGGACTGCTGAGTTTTCTTTCCCAGGGAAAATGGAAAAAGGATGTGTCCAGGGGCCCCTAGCCCTGGGCAGGGACCTCACTGCAAGAAATCATTATATCGAAGGATGGACCCCACACCGAAGTTGTCCCCACCTCAAACTTGTGCTGCCCTGATAGACCCAAGGGAGCCCTACAAACTGACATCAGGAACCTGGACTGCTGAGTTTTCTTTCCCAGGGAAAATGGAAAAAGGATGTGCCAAGGGCCCATGGCCCTGAATGCAAAGAATCCTTATATCGAAGGATGGACCCCACACCGAAGTTGTCCCCACCTCAAACTTGTGCTGCCCTGATACACCCAAGGGAGCCCTACAAACTGACATCAGGAACCTGGACTGCTGAGTTTTCTTTCCCAGGGAAAATGGAAAAAGGATGTGCCCAGGGGCCCCTGGCCCTGACTGCAAGAAATCCTTTTATCGAAGGATGGACCCCACACCGAAGTTGTCCCCACCTCAAACTTGTGCTGCCCTGATAGACCTAAGGCAGCCCTACAAACTGACATCAGGAACCTGGACTGCTGAGTTTTCTTTCCCAGGGAAAATGGAAAAAGGATGTGCCCAGGGGCCCCTGGCCCTGACTGCAAAGAATCCTTATATCGAAGGATGGACCCCACACCGAAGTAGTCCCCACCTGAAACTTGTGCTGCCCTGATAGACTCAAAGGAGCCCTACAAACTGACATCAGGAACCTGGACTGCTGAGTTTTCTTTCCCAGGGAAAATGGAAAAAGGATGTGCCCGGGTGCCCCTGGCCCTGACTGCAAAAAATCCTTATATCGAAGGATGGACCCCACACCGAAGTTGTCCCCACCTCAAACTTGTGCTGCCCTGATAGACCCAAGGGAGCCCTACAAACTGACATCAGCAACCTGGACTGCTGAGTTTTCTTTCCCAGGGAAAATGGAAAAAGGATGTGCCCAGGGGCCCCTGGCCCTGACTGCAAAGAATCCTTATATCGAAGGATCGAGCCCAGACCGAAGTTGTCCCCACCTCAAACTTGTGCTGCCCTGATAGACCCAAGGGAGCCCTACAAACTGACATCAGGAACCTGGACTGCTGAGTTTTCTTTCCCAGGGAAAATGGAAAAAGGATGTACCAAGGGCCCTGGCCCTGGGCTGGGACCTCACTGCAAAGAATCCTTATATCGAAGGATGGACCCCACACCGAAGTTGTCCCCACCTCAAACTTGTGCTGCCCTGATAGACCCAAGGGAGCCCTACAAACTGACATCAGGAACCTGGACTGCTGAGTTTTCTTTCCCAGGGAAAATGGAAAAAGGTTGTGCCCGGGTGCCCCGGGCCCTGACTGCAAAAAATCCTTATATTGAAGGATGGACTCCACACCGAAGTTGTCCCCACCTCAAACTTGTGCTGCCCTGATAGACCCAAGGGAGCCCTACAAACTGACATCAGGAACCTGGACTGCTGAGTTTTCTTTCCCAGGGAAAATGGAAAAAGGATGTGCCCGGGTGCCCCTGGCCCTGACTGCAAAGAATCCTTATATCGAAGGATGGACCCCACACCGAAGTTGTCCCCACCTCAAACTTGTGCTGCCCTGATAGACCCAAGGGAGCCCTACAAACTGACATCAGGAACCTGGACTGCTGAGTTTTCTTTCCCAGGGAAAATGGAAAAAGGGTGTGCCAAGGGCCTCTGGCCCTGGGCTGGGACCTCACTGCAAAGAATCCTTATATCGAAGGATGGACCCCACACCGAAGTTGTCCCCACCTCAAACTTGTGCTGCCCTGATAGACCCAAGGGAGCCCTACAAACTGACATCAGGAACCTGGACTGCTGAGTTTTCTTTCCCAGGGAAAATGGAAAAAGGATGTGCCCAGGGGCCCCTGGCCCTGACTGCAAAAAATCCTTATATCGAAGGATGGACCCCACACCGAAGTTGTCCCCACCTCAAACTTGTGCTGCCCTGATAGACCCAAGGGAGCCCTACAAACTGATATCAGGAACCAGGACTGCTGAATTTTCTTTCCCAGGGAAAATGGAAAAAGGATGTGCCCAGGGGCCCCTGGCCCCGACTGCAAAGAATCCTTATATCGAAGGATGGACCCCACACCGAAGTTGTCCCCACCTCAAACTTGTAGTGCCCTGATAGACCCAAGGGAGCCCTACAAACTGACATCAGGAACCTGGACTGCTGAGTTTTCTTTCCCAGGGAAAATGGCCAAAGGATGTGCCCAGGGCCCCCTGGCCCTGACATCAAAAAATCCTTATATCGAAGGATGGACCCCACACCGAAGTTGTCCCCACCTCAAACTTGTGCTGCCCTGATAGACCCAAGGGAGCCCTACGAACTGACATCAGCAACCTGGACTGCTGAGTTTTCTTTCCCAGGGAAAATGGAAAAAGGATGTGCCCAGGGGCCCCTGGCCCTGACTGCAAAGAATCCTTATATCGAAGGATCGAGCCCAGACCGAAGTTGTCCCCACCTCAAACTTGTGCTGCCCTGATAGACCCAAGGGAGCCCTACAAACTGACATCAGGAACCTGGACTGCTGAGTTTTCTTTCCCAGGGAAAATGGAAAAAGGATGTGCCCGGGTGCCCCGGGCCCTGACTGCAAAAAATCCTTATATCGAAGGATGGACCCCACACCGAAGTTGTCCCCACCTCAAACTTGTGCTGCCCTGATAGACCCAAGGGAGCCCTACAAACTGACATCAGCAACCTGGACTGCTGATTTTTCTTTCCCAGGGAAAATGGAAAAAGGATGTGCCAAGGGCCCTGGCCATTGGCTGGGACCTCACTGCAAAGAATCCTTATATCGAAGGATGGAACCCACACCGAAGTTGTCCCCACATCAAACTTTTGCTGCCTTGATAGACCCAAGGGAACTCTACAAACTGACATCAGGAACCTGGACTGCTGAGTTTTCTTTCCCAGGGAAAATGGAAAAAGGATGTGCCCCGGGGCCCCTGGCCCTGACTGCAAAGAATCCTTATATACAAGGATGGACCCCACACCGAAGTTATCCCCACCTCAAACTTGTGCTGCCCTGATAGACTCAAAGGAGCCCTACAAACTGACATCAGGAACCTGGACTGCTGAGTTTTCTTTCCCAGGGAAAATGGAAAAAGGATGTGCCCACGGGCCCCTGGCCCTGACTGCAAAAAATCCTTATATCGAAGGATGGACCCCACACCGAAGTTGTCCCCACCTCAAACTTGTGCTGCCCTGATAGACCCAAGGGAGCCCTACAAACTGACATCAGGAACCTGGACTGCTGAGTTTTCTTTCCCAGGGAAAATGGAAAAAGGATGTGCCAAGGGCCCTGGCCCTGGGCTGGGACCTCACTGCAAAGAATCCCTATAACAAAAAATGGACCCCACACCGAAGTTGTCCCCACCTCAAACTTGTGCTGCCCTGATAGACCCAAGGGAGCCCTACAAACTGACATCAGGAACCTGGACTGCTGAGTTTTCTTTCCCAGGGAAAATGGAAAAAGGATGTGCCAAGGGCCCCTGGCCCTGGGCTGGGACCTCACTGCAAAGAATCCTTATATCGAAGGATGGACCCCACACCGAAGTTGTCCCCACCTCAAACTTGTGCTGCCCTGATAGACCCAAGGGAGCCCTACAAACTGACATCAGGAACCTGGACTGCTGAGTTTTCTTTCCCAGGGAAAATGGAAAAAGGATGTGCCCAGGGGCCCCTGGCCCTGACTGCAAAGAATCCTTATATCGAAGGATGGACCCCACACCGAAGTTGTCCCCACCTCAAACTTGTGCTGCCCTGATAGACCCAAGGGAGCCCTACAAACTGACATCAGGAACCTGGACTGCTGAGTTTTCTTTCCCAGGGAAAATGGAAAAAGGGTGTGCTCAGGGGCCCCTGGCCCTGACTGCAAAGAATCCTTATATCGAAGGATGGACCCCACACCGAAGTTGTCCCCACCTCAAACTTGTGGTGCCCTGATACACCCAAGGGAGCCCTACAAACTGACATCAGGAACCTGGACTGCTGAGTTTTCTTTCCCAGGGAAAATGGCCAAAGAATGTGCCCGGGGGCCCCTAGCCCTGACTGCAAAGAATCCTTATATCGAAGGATGCACCCTACACCGAAGTTGTCCCCACCTCAAACTTGTGCTGCCCTGATAGACCCAAGGGAGCCCTACAAACTGACATCAGGAACCTGGACTGCTGAGTTTTCTTTCCCAGGGAAAATGGAAAAAGGATGTGCCTGGGGGCCCCTGGCCCTGACTGCAAAAAATCCTTATATCGAAGGATCGAGCCCAGACCGAAGTTGTCCCCACCTCAAATTTGTGCTGCCCTGATAGACCCAAGGGAGCCCTACAAACTGACATCAGGAACCTGGACTGCTGAGTTTTCTTTCCCAGGGAAAATGGAAAAAGGATGTGCCAAGGGCCCCTGGCCCTGGGCTGGGACCTCACTGCAAAGAATCCTTATATCGAAGGATGGACCCCACACCAAAGTTGTCCCCACCTCAAACTTGTGCTGCCCTGATTCACCCAAGGGAGCCCTACGAACTGACATCAGGAACCTGGACTGCTGAGTTTTCTTTCCCAGGGAAAATGGAAAAAGGATGTGCCCAGGGGCCCCTGGCCCTGACTGCAAAGAATCCTTATATCGAAGGATGGACCCCACACCGAAGTTGTCCCCACCTCAAACTTGTGCTGCCCTGATAGACCCAAGGGAGCCCTACAAACTGACATCAGCAACCTGGACTGCTGAGTTTTCTTTCCCAGGGAAAATGGAAAAAGGATGTGCCCAGGGGCCCCTGGCCCTGACTGCAAAGAATCCTTATATCGAAGGATGGACCCCACACCGAAGTTGTCCCCACCTCAAACGTGTGCTGCCCTGATAGACTCAAAGGAGCTCTACAAACTGACATCAGGAACCTGGACTGCTGAGTTTTCTTTCCCAGGGGAAATGGAAAAAGGATGTGCCCGGGTGCCCCTGGCCCTGACTGCAAAAAATCCTTATATCGAAGGATGGACCCCACACCAAAGTTGTCCCCACCTTAAACTTGTGCTGCCCTGATAGACCCAAGGGAGCCCTACAAACTGACATCAGGAACCTGGACTGCTGAGTTTTCTTTCCCAGGGAAAATGGAAAAAGGATGTGCCCAGGTGCCCCTGGCCCTGACTGCAAAGAATCCTTATATCGAAGGATGGACCCCACACCGAAGTTGTCCCCACCTCAAACTTGTGCTGCCCTGATAGACCCAAGGGAGCCCTACAAACTGACATCAGGAACCTGGACTGCTGAGTTTTCTTTCCCAGGGAAAATGGCCAAAGGATGTGCCCGGGGGCCCCTGGCCCTGACTGCAAAGAATCCTTATATCGAAGGATCGAGCCCAGACCGAAGTTGTCCCCACCTCAAACTTGTGCTGCCCTGATAGACCCAAGGGAGCCCTACGAACTGACATCAGGAACCTGGACTGCTGAGTTTTCTTTCCCAGGGAAAATGGAAAAAGGATGTGCCTGGGGCCCCCTGGCCCTGACTGCAAAAAATCCTTATATCGAAGGATGGACCCCACACCAAAGTTGTCCCCACCTCAAACTTGTGCTGCCCTGATAGACCCAAGGGAGCCCTACAAACTGACATCAGGAACCTGGACTGCTGAGTTTTCTTTCCCAGGGAAAATGGAAAAAGGATGTGCCCAGGGGCCCCTGGCCCTGACTGCAAACAATCCTTATATCGAAGGATGGACCCCACACCAAAGTTGTCCCCACCTTAAACTTGTGCTGCCCTGATAGACCCAAGGGAGCCCTACAAACTGACATCAGGAACCTGGACTGCTGAGTTTTCTTTCCCAGGGAAAATGGAAAAAGGATGTGCCAAGGGCCCCTTGCCCTGGCCTGGGACCTCACTGCGAAGAATCCTTATATCGAAGGATGGACCCCACACCGAAGTTGTCCCCACCTCAAACTTGTGCTGCCCTGATAGACCCAAGGGAGCCCTACAAACTGACATCAGCAACCTGGACTGCTGAGTTTTCTTTCCCAGGGAAAATGGAAAAAGGATGTGCCCAGGGGCCCCTGGCCCTGACTGCAAAGAATCCTTATATCGAAGGATGGACCCCACACCGAAGTTGTCCCCACCTCAAACGTGTGCTGCCCTGATAGACCCAAGGGAGCCCTACAAACTGACATCAGGAACCTGGACTGCTGAGTTTTCTTTCCCAGGGGAAATGGAAAAAGGATGTGCCCGGGTGCCCCTGGCCCTGACTGCAAAAAATCCTTATATCGAAGGATGGACCCCACACCAAAGTTGTCCCCACCTTAAACTTGTGCTGCCCTGATAGACCCAAGGGAGCCCTACAAACTGACATCAGGAACCTGGACTGCTGAGTTTTCTTTCCCAGGGAAAATGGAAAAAGGGTGTGCCCAGGGGCCCCTAGCCCTGGGCAGGGACCTCACTGAAAGAAATCCTTATATCGAAGGATGGCCCCCACACCGAAGTTGTCCCCACCTGAAACTTGTGCTGCCCTGATAGACCCAAGGGAGCCCTACAAACTGACATCAGGAACCTGGACTGCTGAGTTTTCTTTCCCAGGGAAAATGGAAAAAGGATGTGCCAAGGGCCCCTGGCCCTGGGCTGGGACCTCACTGCAAAGAATCCTTATATCGAAGGATGGACCCCACACCAAAGTTGTCCCCACCTCAAACTTGTGCTGCCCTGATTCACCCAAGGGAGCCCTACGAACTGACATCAGGAACCTGGACTGCTGAGTTTTCTTTCCCAGGGAAAATGGAAAAAGGATGTGCCCAGGGGCCCCTGGCCCTGACTGCAAAGAATCCTTATATCGAAGGATGGACCCCACACCGAAGTTGTCCCCACCTCAAACTTGTGCTGCCCTGATAGACCCAAGGGAGCCCTACAAACTGACATCAGCAACCTGGACTGCTGAGTTTTCTTTCCCAGGGAAAATGGAAAAAGGATGTGCCCAGGGGCCCCTGGCCCTGACTGCAAAGAATCCTTATATCGAAGGATGGACCCCACACCGAAGTTGTCCCCACCTCAAACTTGTGCTGCCCTGATAGACCCAAGGGAGCCCTACAAACTGACATCAGGAACCTGGACTGCTGAGTTTTCTTTCCCAGGGAAAATGGCCAAAGGATGTGCCCGGGGGCCCCTGGCCCTGACTGCAAAGAATCCTTATATCGAAGGATCGAGCCCAGACCGAAGTTGTCCCCACCTCAAACTTGTGCTGCCCTGATAGACCCAAGGGAGCCCTACGAACTGACATCAGGAACCTGGACTGCTGAGTTTTCTTTCCCAGGGAAAATGGAAAAATGATGTGCCTGGGGCCCCCTGGCCCTGACTGCAAAGAATCCTTATATCGAAGGATGGACCCCACACCAAAGTTGTCCCCACCTCAAACTTGTGCTGCCCTGATAGACCCAAGGGAGCCCTACAAACTGACATCAGGAACCTGGACTGCTGAGTTTTCTTTCCCAGGGAAAATGGAAAAAGGATGTGCCCAGGGGCCCCTGGCCCTGGGCCCCTGGCCCTGACTGCAAAGAATCCTTATATCGAAGGATGGACCCCACACCAAAGTTGTCCCCACCTCAAACTTGTGCTGCCCTGATAGACCCAAGGGAGCCCTACAAACTGACATCAGCAACCTGGACTGCTGAGTTTTCTTTCCCAGGGAAAATGGAAAAAGGATGTGCCCAGGGGCCCCTGGCCCTGACTGCAAAGAATCCTTATATCGAAGGATGGACCCCACACCAAAGTTGTCCCCACCTTAAACTTGTGCTGCCCTGATAGACCCAAGGGAGCCCTACAAACTGACATCAGGAACCTGGACTGCTGAGTTTTCTTTCCCAGGGAAAATGGAAAAAGGATGTGCCAAGGGCCCCTGGCCCTGGGCTGGGACCTCACTGCAAAGAATCCTTATATCGAAGGATGGACCCCACACCGAAGTTATCCCCACCTCAAACTTGTGCTGCCCTGATAGACCCAAGGGAGCTCTACAAACTGACATCAGCAACCTGGACTGCTGAGTTTTCTTTCCCAGGGAAAATGGAAAAAGGATGTGCCCAGGGGCCCCTGGCCCTGACTGCAAAAAATCCTTATATCGAAGGATGGACCCCACACCAAAGTTGTCCCCACCTCAAACTTGTGCTGCCCTGATAGACCCAAGGGAGCCCTACAAACTGACATCAGGAACCTGGACTGCTGAGTTTTCTTTCCCAGGGAAAATGGAAAAAGGATGTGCCAAGGGCCCCTTGCCCTGGGCTGGGACCTCACTGCAAAGAATCCTTATATCGAAGGATGGAACCCACACCGAAGTTGTCCCCACCTCAAACTTGTGCTGCCCTGATACACCCAAGGGAGCCCTACAAACTGACATCAGGAACCTGGACTGCTGAGTTTTCTTTCCCAGGGAAAATGGAAAAAGGGTGTGCCCAGGGGCCCCTAGCCCTGGGCATGGACCTCACTGCAAGAAATCCTTATATCGAAGGATGGCCCCCACACCGAAGTTGTCCCCACCTGAAACTTGTGCTGCCCTGATAGACTCAAAGGAGCCCTACAAACTGACATCAGGAACCTGGACTGCTGAGTTTTCTTTCCCAGGGAAAATGGAAAAAGGATGTGCCCACGGGCCCCTGGCCCTGACTGCAAAAAATCCTTATATCGAAGGATGGACCCCACACCGAAGTTGTCGCCACCTCAAACTTGTGCTGCCCTGATAGACCCAAGGGAGCCCTACAAACTGACATCAGGAACCTGGACTGCTGAGTTTTCTTTCCCAGGGAAAATGGAAAAAGGATGTGCCAAGGGCCCTGGCCCTGGGCTGGGACCTCACTGCAAAGAATCCCTATAACAAAAAATGGACCCCACACCGAAGTTGTCCCCACCTCAAACTTGTGCTGCCCTGATAGACCCAAGGGAGCCCTACAAACTGACATCAGGAAGCTGGACTGCTGAGTTTTCTTTCCCAGGGAAAATGGAAAAAGGATGTGCCAAGGGCCCCTGGCCCTGGGCTGGGACCTCACTGCAAAGAATCCTTATATCGAAGGATGGACCCCACACCGAAGTTGTCCCCACCTCAAACTTGTGCTGCCCTGATAGACCCAAGGGAGCCCTACAAACTGACATCAGGAACCTGGACTGCTGAGTTTTCTTTCCCAGGGAAAATGGAAAAAGGATGTGCCCAGGGGCCCCTGGCCCTGACTGCAAAGAATCCTTATATCGAAGGATGGACCCCACACCGAAGTTGTCCCCACCTCAAACTTGTGCTGCCCTGATAGACCCAAGGGAGCCCTACAAACTGACATCAGGAACCTGGACTGCTGAGTTTTCTTTCCCAGGGAAAATGGAAAAAGGATGTGCCCAGGGGCCCCTGGCCCTGGGCCCCTGGGCCTGACTGCAAAGAATCCTTATATCGAAGGATGGACCCCACACCAAAGTTGTCCCCACCTCAAACTTGTGCTGCCCTGATAGACCCAAGGGAACCCTACAAACTGACATCAGGAACCTGGACTGCTGAGTTTTCTTTCCCAGGGAAAATGGCCAAACGATGTGCCCGGGGGCCCCTGGCCCTGACTGCAAAGATTCCTTATATCGAAGGATCGAGCCCAGACCGAAGTTGTCCCCACCTCAAACTTGTGCTGCCCTGATAGACCCAAGGGAGCCCTACAAACTGACATCAGGAACCTGGACTGCTGAGTTTTCTTTCCCAGGGAAAATGGAAAAAGGATGTGCCAAGGGCCCTGGCCCTGGGCTGGGACCTCACTGCAAAGAATCCCTATAACAAAAAATGGAACCCACACCGAAGTTGTCCCCACCTCAAACTTGTGCTGCCCTGATAGACCCAAGGGAGCCCTACGAACTGACATCAGCAACCTGGACTGCTGAGTTTTCTTTCCCAGGGAAAATGGAAAAAGGATGTGCCCAGGGGCCCCTGGCCCTGACTGCAAAGAATCCTTATATCGAAGGATGGACCCCACACCAAAGTTATCCCCACCTTAAACTTGTGCTGCCCTGATAGACCCAAGGGAGCCCTACAAACTGACATCAGGAACCTGGACTGCTGAGTTTTCTTTCCCAGGGAAAATGGAAAAAGGATGTGCCCAGGGGCCCCTGGCCCTGACTGCAAAGAATCCTTATATCGAAGGATGGACCCCACACCGAAGTTGTCCCCACCTCAAACGTGTGCTGCCCTGATAGACTCAAAGGAGCTCTACAAACTGACATCAGGAACCTGGACTGCTGAGTTTTCTTTCCCAGGGAAAATGGCCAAAGGATGTGCCCAGGGGCCCCTGGCCCTGACTGCAAAAAATCCTTATATCGAAGGATGGACCCCACACCGAAGTTGTCCCCACCTCAAACTTTTGCTGCCCTCATAGACTCAAAGGAGCCCTACAAACTGACATCAGGAACCTGGACTGCTGAGTTTTCTTTCCCAGGGAAAATGGAAAAAGGATGTGCCCAGGGGCCCCTGGCCCTGGGCCCCTGGCCCTGACTGCAAAAAATCCTTATATCGAAGGATGGACCCCACACCGAAGTTGTCCCCACCTCAAACTTGTGCTGCCCTGATACACCCAAGGGAGCCCTACAAACTGACATCAGGAACCTGGACTGCTGAGTTTTCTTTCCCAGGGAAAATGGAAAAAGGATGTGCCCAGGGGCCCCTGGCCCTGGGCCTTTGGCCCTGACTGCAAAGAATCCTTATATCGAAGGATGGACCCCACACCGAAGTTGTCCCCACCTCAAACTTGTGCTGCCCTGATAGACCCAAGGGAGCCCTACAAACTGACATCAGGAACCTGGACTGCTGAGTTTTCTTTCCAGGGAAAATGGACAAAGGATATGCCCGGGGGCCCCTGGCCCTGACTGCAAAGAATCCTTATATCGAAGGATCGAGCCCAGACCGAAGTTGTCCCCACCTCAAACTTGTGCTGCCCTGATAGACCCAAGGGAGCCCTACAAACTGACATCAGGAACCTGGACTGCTGAGTTTTCTTTCCCAGGGAAAATGGAAAAAGGATGTGCCAAGGGCCCTGGCCCTGGGCTGGGACCTCACTGCAAAGAATCCCTATAACAAAAAATGGAACCCACACCAAAGTTGTCCCCACCTCAAACTTGTGCTGCCCTGATAGACCCAAGGGAGCCCTACGAACTGACATCAGGAACCTGGACTGCTGAGTTTTCTTTCCCAGGGAAAATGGAAAAAGGATGTGCCTGGGGACCCCTGGCCCTGACTGCAAAGAATCCTTATATCGAAGGATGGACCCCACACCAAAGTTGTCCCCACCTCAAACTTGTGCTGCCCTGATAGACCCAAGGGAGCCCTACAAACTGACATCAGGAACCTGGACTGCTGAGTTTTCTTTCCCAGGGAAAATGGAAAAAGGATGTGCCCAGGGGCCCCTGGCCCTGGGCCCCTGGCCCTGACTGCAAAGAATCCTTATATCGAAGGATGGACCCCACACCAAAGTTGTCCCCACCTCAAACTTGTGCTGCCCTGATAGACCCAAGGGAGCCCTACAAACTGACATCAGCAACCTGGACTGCTGAGTTTTCTTTCCCAGGGAAAATGGAAAAAGGATGTGCCCAGGGGCCCCTGGCCCTGACTGCAAAGAATCCTTATATCGAAGGATGGACCCCACACCAAAGTTGTCCCCACCTTAAACTTGTGCTGCCCTGATAGACCCAAGGGAGCCCTACAAACTGACATCAGGAACCTGGACTGCTGAGTTTTCTTTCCCAGGGAAAATGGAAAAAGGATGTGCCAAGGGCCCCTTGCCCTGGGCTGGGACCTCACTGCGAAGAATCCTTATATCGAAGGATGGACCCCACACCGAAGTTGTCCCCACCTCAAACGTGTGCTGCCCTGATAGACTCAAAGGAGCTCTACAAACTGACATCAGGAACCTGGACTGCTGAGTTTTCTTTCCCAGGGGAAATGGAAAAAGGATGTGCCCGGGTGCCCCTGGCCCTGACTGCAAAAAATCCTTATATCGAAGGATGGACCCCACACCAAAGTTGTCCCTACCTTAAACTTGTGCTGCCCTGATAGACCCAAGGGAGCCCTACAAACTGACATCAGGAACCTGGACTGCTGAGTTTTCTTTCCCAGGGAAAATGGAAAAAGGATGTGCCCAGGGGCCCCTTGCCCTGGGCTGGGACCTCACTGCAAAGAATCCCTATAACAAAAAATGGACCCCACACCGAAGTTGTCCCCACCTCAAACTTGTGCTGCCCTGATTCACCCAAGGGAGCCCTACGAACTGACATCAGGAACCTGGACTGCTGAGTTTTCTTTCCCAGGGAAAATGGAAAAAGGATGTGCCCAGGGGCCCCTGGCCCTGACTGCAAAGAATCCTTATATCGAAGGATGGACCCCACACCAAAGTTGTCCCCACCTCAAACTTCTGCTGCCCTGATAGACCCAAGGGAGCCCTACAAACTGATATCTGGAACCAGTACTGCTGAGTTTTCTTTCCCAGGGAAAATGGAAAAAGGATGTGCCCAGGGGGTCCTGGCCCTGACTGCAAAGAATCCTTATATCGAAGGATGGACCCCACACCGAAGTTGTCCCCACCTCAAACTTGTGGTGCCCTGATACACCCAAGGGAGCCCTACAAACTGACATCAGGAACCTGGACTGCTGAGTTTTCTTTCCCAGGGAAAATGGCCAAAGGATGTGCCCAGGGGCCGCTGGCCCTGACTGCAAAAAATCCTTATATCGAAGGATGGACCCCACACCAAAGTTGTCCCCACCTCAAACTTGTGCTGCCCTGATAGACCCAAGGGAGCCCTACAAACTGACATCAGGAACCTGGACTGCTGAGTTTTCTTTCCCAGGGAAAATGGAAAAAGGATGTGCCCAGGGGCCCCTGGCCCTGACTGCAAAGAATCCTTATATCGAAGGGTGGACCCCACACCGAAGTTGTCCCCACCTCAAACTTGTGCTGCCCTGATAGACCCAAGGGAGCCCTACAAACTGACATCAGGAACCTGGACTGCTGAGTTTTCTTTCCCAGGGAAAATGGCCAAAGGATGTGCCCGGGGGCCCCTGGCCCTGACTGCAAAGAATCCTTATATCGAAGGATCGAGCCCAGACCGAAGTTGTCCCCACCTCAAACTTGTGCTGCCCTGATACACCCAAGGGAGCCCTACAAACTGACATCAGGAACCTGGACTGCTGAGTTTTCTTTCCCAGGGAAAATGGAAAAAGGATGTGCCAAGGGCCCTGGCCCTGGGCTGGGACCTCACTGCAAAGAATCCCTATAACAAAAAATGGAACCCACACCAAAGTTGTCCCCACCTCAAACTTGTGCTGCCCTGATAGACCCAAGGGAGCCCTACGAACTGACATCAGGAACCTGGACTGCTGAGTTTTCTTTCCCAGGGAAAATGGAAAAAGGATGTGCCTGGGGGCCCCTGGCCCTGGGCCCCTGGCCCTGACTGCAAAGAATCCTTATATCGAAGGATGGACCCCACACCGAAGTTGTCCCCACCTCAAACGTGTGCTGCCCTGATAGACCCAAGGGAGCCCTACAAACTGACATCAGGAACCTGGACTGCTGAGTTTTCTTTCCCAGGGAAAATGGAAAAAGGATGTGCCAAGGGCCCCTTGCCCTGGGCTGGGACCTCACTGCAAAGAATCCTTATATCGAAGGATGGAACCCACACCAAAGTTGTCCCCACCTCAAACTTGTGCTGCCCTGATAGACCCAAGGGAGCCCTACAAACTGACATCAGGAACCTGGACTGCTGAGTTTTCTTTCCCAGGGAAAATGGAAAAAGGGTGTTCCCAGGGGCCCCTAGCCCTGGGCAGGGACCTCACTGCAAGAAATCCTTATATCGAAGGATGGCCCCCACACCGAAGTTGTCCCCACCTGAAACTTGTGCTGCCCTGATAGACTCAAAGGAGCCCTACAAACTGACATCAGGAACCTGGACTGCTGAGTTTTCTTTCCCAGGGAAAATGGAAAAAGGATGTGCCCACGGGCCCCTGGCCCTGACTGCAAAGAATCCTTATATCGAAGGATGGACCCCACACCGAAGTTGTCCCCACCTCAAACTTGTGCTGCCCTGATACACCCAAGGGAGCCCTACAAACTGACATCAGGAACCTGGACTGCTGAGTTTTCTTTCCCAGGGAAAATGGAAAAAGGATGTGCCAAGGGCCCTGGCCCTGGGCTGGGACCTCACTGCAAAGAATCCCTATAACAAAAAATGGACCCCACACCGAAGTTGTCCCCACCTCAAACTTGTGCTGCCCTGATAGACCCAAGGGAGCCCTACAAACTGACATCAGGAACATGGACTGCTGAGTTTTCTTTCCCAGGGAAAATGGAAAAAGGATGTGCCAAGGGCCCCTGGCCCTGGGCTGGGACCTCACTGCAAAGAATCCTTATATCGAAGGATGGACCCCACACCGAAGTTGTCCCCACCTCAAACTTGTGCTGCCCTGATAGACCCAAGGGAGCCCTACAAACTGACATCAGGAACCTGGACTGCTGAGTTTTCTTTCCCAGGGAAAATGGAAAAAGGATGTGCCCAGGGGCCCCTGGCCCTGACAGCAAAGAATCCTTATATCGAATGATGGACCCCACACCGAAGTTGTCCCCACCTCAAACTTGTGCTGCCCTGATAGACCCAAGGGAGCCCTACAAACTGACATCAGGAACCTGGACTGCTGAGTTTTCTTTCCCAGGGAACATGGAAAAAGGGTGTGCCCAGGGGCCCCTGGCCCTGACTGCAAAGAATCCTTATATCGAAGGATGGACCCCACACCGAAGTTGTCCCCACCTCAAACTTGTGGTGCCCTGATACACCCAAGGGAGCCCTACAAACTGACATCAGGAACCTGGACTGCTGAGTTTTCTTTCCCAGGGAAAATGGCCAAAGAATGTGCCCGGGGGCCCCTGGCCCTGACTGCAAAGAATCCTTATATCGAAGGATGCACCCTACACCGAAGTTGTCCCCACCTCAGACTTGTGCTGCCCTGATAGACCCAAGGGAGCTTTACAAACTGACATCAGGAACCTGGACTGCTGAGTTTTCTTTCCCAGGGAAAATGGAAAAAGGATGTGCCCAGGGGCCCCTGGGCCTGGGCCCCTGGCCCTGACTGCAAAAAATCCTTATATCGAAGGATGGACCCCACACCGAAGTTGTCCCCACCTCAAACTTGTGCTGCCCTGATAGACCCAAGGGAGCCCTACAAACTGACATCAGGAACCTGGACTGCTGAGTTTTCTTTCCCAGGGAAAATGGAAAAAGGATGTGCCAAGGGCCCTGGCCCTGGGCTGGGACCTCACTGCAAAGAATCCTTATATCGAAGGATGGACCCCACACCGAAGTTGTCCCCACCTCAAACGTGTGCTGCCCTGATAGACTCAAAGGAGCTCTACAAACTGACATCAGGAACCTGGACTGCTGAGTTTTCTTTCCCAGGGGAAATGGAAAAAGGATGTGCCCGGGTGCCCCTGGCCCTGACTGCAAAAAATCCTTATATCGAAGGATGGACCCCACACCAAAGTTGTCCCCACCTTAAACTTGTGCTGCCCTGATAGACCCAAGGGAGCCCTACAAACTGACATCAGGAACCTGGACTGCTGAGTTTTCTTTCCCAGGGAAAATGGAAAAAGGATGTGCCCAGGGGCCCCTTGCCCTGGGCTGGGACCTCACTGCAAAGAATCCTTATATCGAAGGATGGACCCCACACCGAAGTTGTCCCCACCTCAAACTTGTGCTGCCCTGATTCACCCAAGGGAGCCCTACGAACTGACATCAGGAACCTGGACTGCTGAGTTTTCTTTCCCAGGGAAAATGGAAAAAGGATGTGCCAAGGGCCCCTTGCCCTGGGCTGGGACCTCACTGCAAAGAATCCTTATATCGAAGGATGGACCCCACACCGAAGTTGTCCCCACCTCAAACTTGTGCTGCCCTGATAGACCCAAGGGAGCCCTACAAACTGACATCAGGAACCTGGACTGCTGAGTTTTCTTTCCCAGGGAAAATGGAAAAAGGATGTGCCAAGGGCCCTGGCCCTGGGCTGGGACCTCACTGCAAAGAATCCCTATAACAAAAAATGGACCCCACACCGAAGTTGTCCCCACCTCAAACTTGTGCTGCCCTGATAGACCCAAGGGAGCCCTACAAACTGACATCAGGAACATGGACTGCTGAGTTTTCTTTCCCAGGGAAAATGGAAAAAGGATGTGCCAAGGGCCCCTGGCCCTGGGCTGGGACCTCACTGCAAAGAATCCTTATATCGAAGGATGGACCCCACACCGAAGTTGTCCCCACCTCAAACTTGTGCTGCCCTGATAGACCCAAGGGAGCCCTACAAACTGACATCAGGAACCTGGACTGCTGAGTTTTCTTTCCCAGGGAAAATGGAAAAAGGATGTGCCCAGGGGCCCCTGGCCCTGACTGCAAAGAATCCTTATATCGAATGATGGACCCCACACCGAAGTTGTCCCCACCTCAAACTTGTGCTGCCCTGATAGACCCAAGGGAGCCCTACAAACTGACATCAGGAACCTGGACTGCTGAGTTTTCTTTCCCAGGGAACATGGAAAAAGGGTGTGCCCAGGGGCCCCTGGCCCTGACTGCAAAGAATCCTTATATCGAAGGATGGACCCCACACCGAAGTTGTCCCCACCTCAAACTTGTGGTGCCCTGATACACCCAAGGGAGCCCTACAAACTGACATCAGGAACCTGGACTGCTGAGTTTTCTTTCCCAGGGAAAATGGAAAAAGGATGTGCCCAGGGGCCCCTGGCCCTGACTGCAAAGAATCCTTATATCGAAGGATGGACCCCACACCAAAGTTGTCCCCACCTCAAACTTGTGCTGCCCTGATAGACTCAAAGGAGCTCTACAAACTGACATCAGGAACCTGGACTGCTGAGTTTTCTTTCCCAGGGGAAATGGAAAAAGGATGTGCCCGGGTGTCCCTGGCCCTGACTGCAAAAAATCCTTATATCGAAGGATGGACCCCACACCGAAGTTGTCCCCACCTTAAACTTGTGCTGCCCTGATAGACTCAAAGGAGCCCTACAAACTGACATCAGGAACCTGGACTGCTGAGTTTTCTTTCCCAGGGAAAATGGAAAAAGGATGTGCCAAGGGCCCCTGGCCCTGGGCTGGGACCTCACTGCAAAGAATCCTTATATCGAAGGATGGACCCCACACCGAAGTTGTCCCCACCTCAAACTTGTGCTGCCCTGATAGACCCAAGGGAGCCCTACAAACTGACATCAGGAACCTGGACTGCTGAGTTTTCTTTCCCAGGGAAAATGGAAAAAGGATGTGCCCAGGGGCCCCTGGCCCTGACTGCAAAGAATCCCTATAACAAAAAATGGAACCCACACCGAAGTTGTCCCCACCTCAAACTTGTGCTGCCCTGATAGACCCAAGGGAGCCCTACAAACTGACATCAGGAACCTGGACTGCTGAGTTTTCTTTCCCAGGGAAAATGGAAAAAGGATGTGCCTGGGGGCCCCTGGCCCTGACTGCAAAGAATCCTTATATCGAAGGATGGACCCCACACCAAAGTTGTCCCCACCTCAAACTTGTGCTGCCCTGATAGACCCAAGGGAGCCCTACAAACTGACATCAGGAACCTGGACTGCTGAGTTTTCTTTCCCAGGGAAAATGGAAAAAGGATGTGCCCAGGGGCCCCTGGCCCTGGGCCCCTGGCCCTGACTGCAAAGAATCCTTATATCGAAGGATGGACCCCACACCAAAGTTGTCCCCACCTCAAACTTGTGCTGCCCTGATAGACCCAAGGGAGCCCTACAAACTGACATCAGGAACCTGGACTGCTGAGTTTTCTTTCCCAGGGAAAATGGAAAAAGGATGTGCCAAGGGCCCCTTGCCCTGGGCTGGGACCTCACTGCAAAGAATCCTTATATCGAAGGATGGACCCCACACCGAAGTTGTCCCCACCTCAAACGTGTGCTGCCCTGATAGACTCAAAGGAGCTCTACAAACTGACATCAGGAACCTGGACTGCTGAGTTTTCTTTCCCAGGGAAAATGGAAAAAGGATGTGCCCAGGGGCCCCTAGCCCTGGGCAGGGACCTCACTGCAAGAAATCCTTATATCGAAGGATGGCCCCCACACCGAAGTTGTCCCCACCTGAAACTTGTGCTGCCCTGATAGACTCAAAGGAGCCCTACAAACTGACATCAGGAACCTGGACTGCTGAGTTTTCTTTCCCAGGGAAAATGGAAAAAGGATGTGCCCACGGGCCCCTGGCCCTGACTGCAAAAAATCCTTATATCGAAGGATGGACCCCACACCGAAGTTGTCCCCACCTCAAACTTGTGCTGCCCTGATAGACCCAAGGGAGCCCTACAAACTGACATCAGGAACCTGGACTGCTGAGTTTTCTTTCCCAGGGAAAATGGAAAAAGGATGTGCCAAGGGCCCTGGCCTTGGGCTGGGACCTCACTGCAAAGAATCCATATAACAAAAAATGGACCCCACACCGAAGTTGTCCCCACCTCAAACTTGTGCTGCCCTGATAGACCCAAGGGAGCCCTACAAACTGACATCAGGAACCTGGACTGCTGAGTTTTCTTTCCCAGGGAAAATGGCCAAAGGATGTGCCCGGGGGCCCCTGGCCCTGACTGCAAAGAATCCTTATATCGAAGGATCGAGCCCAGACCGAAGTTGTCCCCACCTCAAACTTGTGCTGCCCTGATAGACCCAAGGGAGCCCTACAAACTGACATCAGGAACCTGGACTGCTGAGTTTTCTTTCCCAGGGAAAATGGAAAAAGGATGTGCCCAGGGGCCCCTGGCCCTGACTGCAAAGAATCCTTATATCGAAGGATGGACCCCACACCGAAGTTGTCCCCACCTCAAACGTGTGCTGCCCTGATAGACTCAAAGGAGCTCTACAAACTGACATCAGGAACCTGGACTGCTGAGTTTTCTTTCCCAGGGAAAATGGCCAAAGGATGTGCCCAGGGGCCCCTGGCCCTGACTGCAAAAAATCCTTATATCGAAGGATGGACCCCACACCGAAGTTGTCCCCACCTCAAACTTGTGCTGCCCTGATACACCCAAGGGAGCCCTACAAACTGACATCAGGAACCTGGACTGCTGAGTTTTCTTTCCCAGGGAAAATGGAAAAAGGATGTGCCCAGGGGCCCCTGGCCCTGGGCCCCTGGCCCTGACTGCAAAGAATCCTTATATCGAAGGATGGACCCCACACCGAAGTTGTCCCCACCTCAAACTTGTGCTGCCCTGATAGACCCAAGGGAGCCCTACAAACTGACATCAGGAACCTGGACTGCTGAGTTTTCTTTCCAGGGAAAATGGACAAAGGATATGCCCGGGGGCCCCTGGCCCTGACTGCAAAGAATCCTTATATCGAAGGATCGAGCCCAGACCGAAGTTGTCCCCACCTCAAACTTGTGCTGCCCTGATAGACCCAAGGGAGCCCTACAAACTGACATCAGGAACCTGGACTGCTGAGTTTTCTTTCCCAGGGAAAATGGAAAAAGGATGTGCCAAGGGCCCTGGCCCTGGGCTGGGACCTCACTGCAAAGAATCCCTATAACAAAAAATGGAACCCACACCAAAGTTGTCCCCACCTCAAACTTGTGCTGCCCTGATAGACCCAAGGGAGCCCTACGAACTGACATCAGGAACCTGGACTGCTGAGTTTTCTTTCCCAGGGAAAATGGAAAAAGGATGTGCCTGGGGACCCCTGGCCCTGACTGCAAAGAATCCTTATATCGAAGGATGGACCCCACACCAAAGTTGTCCCCACCTCAAACTTGTGCTGCCCTGATAGACCCAAGGGAGCCCTACAAACTGACATCAGGAACCTGGACTGCTGAGTTTTCTTTCCCAGGGAAAATGGAAAAAGGATGTGCCCAGGGGCCCCTGGCCCTGGGCCCCTGGCCCTGACTGCAAAGAATCCTTATATCGAAGGATGGACCCCACACCAAAGTTGTCCCCACCTCAAACTTGTGCTGCCCTGATAGACCCAAGGGAGCCCTACAAACTGACATCAGCAACCTGGACTGCTGAGTTTTCTTTCCCAGGGAAAATGGAAAAAGGATGTGCCCAGGGGCCCCTGGCCCTGACTGCAAAGAATCCTTATATCGAAGGATGGACCCCACACCAAAGTTGTCCCCACCTTAAACTTGTGCTGCCCTGATAGACCCAAGGGAGCCCTACAAACTGACATCAGGAACCTGGACTGCTGAGTTTTCTTTCCCAGGGAAAATGGAAAAAGGATGTGCCAAGGGCCCCTTGCCCTGGGCTGGGACCTCACTGCGAAGAATCCTTATATCGAAGGATGGACCCCACACCGAAGTTGTCCCCACCTCAAACGTGTGCTGCCCTGATAGACTCAAAGGAGCTCTACAAACTGACATCAGGAACCTGGACTGCTGAGTTTTCTTTCCCAGGGGAAATGGAAAAAGGATGTGCCCGGGTGCCCCTGGCCCTGACTGCAAAAAATCCTTATATCGAAGGATGGACCCCACACCAAAGTTGTCCCCACCTCAAACTTCTGCTGCCCTGATAGACCCAAGGGAGCCCTACAAACTGATATCTGGAACCAGTACTGCTGAGTTTTCTTTCCCAGGGAAAATGGAAAAAGGATGTGCCCAGGGGGTCCTGGCCCTGACTGCAAAGAATCCTTATATCGAAGGATGGACCCCACACCGAAGTTGTCCCCACCTCAAACTTGTGGTGCCCTGATACACCCAAGGGAGCCCTACAAACTGACATCAGGAACCTGGACTGCTGAGTTTTCTTTCCCAGGGAAAATGGCCAAAGGATGTGCCCAGGGGCCGCTGGCCCTGACTGCAAAAAATCCTTATATCGAAGGATGGACCCCACACCAAAGTTGTCCCCACCTCAAACTTGTGCTGCCCTGATAGACCCAAGGGAGCCCTACAAACTGACATCAGGAACCTGGACTGCTGAGTTTTCTTTCCCAGGGAAAATGGAAAAAGGATGTGCCCAGGGGCCCCTGGCCCTGACTGCAAAGAATCCTTATATCGAAGGGTGGACCCCACACCGAAGTTGTCCCCACCTCAAACTTGTGCTGCCCTGATAGACCCAAGGGAGCCCTACAAACTGACATCAGGAACCTGGACTGCTGAGTTTTCTTTCCCAGGGAAAATGGCCAAAGGATGTGCCCGGGGGCCCCTGGCCCTGACTGCAAAGAATCCTTATATCGAAGGATCGAGCCCAGACCGAAGTTGTCCCCACCTCAAACTTGTGCTGCCCTGATACACCCAAGGGAGCCCTACAAACTGACATCAGGAACCTGGACTGCTGAGTTTTCTTTCCCAGGGAAAATGGAAAAAGGATGTGCCAAGGGCCCTGGCCCTGGGCTGGGACCTCACTGCAAAGAATCCCTATAACAAAAAATGGAACCCACACCAAAGTTGTCCCCACCTCAAACTTGTGCTGCCCTGATAGACCCAAGGGAGCCCTACAAACTGACATCAGGAACCTGGACTGCTGAGTTTTCTTTCCCAGGGAAAATGGAAAAAGGATGTGCCAAGGGCCCCTTGCCCTGGGCTGGGACCTCACTGCAAAGAATCCTTATATCGAAGGATGGAACCCACACCAAAGTTGTCCCCACCTCAAACTTGTGCTGCCCTGATAGACCCAAGGGAGCCCTACAAACTGACATCAGGAACCTGGACTGCTGAGTTTTCTTTCCCAGGGAAAATGGAAAAAGGGTGTTCCCAGGGGCCCCTAGCCCTGGGCAGGGACCTCACTGCAAGAAATCCTTATATCGAAGGATGGCCCCCACACCGAAGTTGTCCCCACCTGAAACTTGTGCTGCCCTGATAGACTCAAAGGAGCCCTACAAACTGACATCAGGAACCTGGACTGCTGAGTTTTCTTTCCCAGGGAAAATGGAAAAAGGATGTGCCCACGGGCCCCTGGCCCTGACTGCAAAGAATCCTTATATCGAAGGATGGACCCCACACCGAAGTTGTCCCCACCTCAAACTTGTGCTGCCCTGATACACCCAAGGGAGCCCTACAAACTGACATCAGGAACCTGGACTGCTGAGTTTTCTTTCCCAGGGAAAATGGAAAAAGGATGTGCCAAGGGCCCTGGCCCTGGGCTGGGACCTCACTGCAAAGAATCCCTATAACAAAAAATGGACCCCACACCGAAGTTGTCCCCACCTCAAACTTGTGCTGCCCTGATAGACCCAAGGGAGCCCTACAAACTGACATCAGGAACATGGACTGCTGAGTTTTCTTTCCCAGGGAAAATGGAAAAAGGATGTGCCAAGGGCCCCTGGCCCTGGGCTGGGACCTCACTGCAAAGAATCCTTATATCGAAGGATGGACCCCACACCGAAGTTGTCCCCACCTCAAACTTGTGCTGCCCTGATAGACCCAAGGGAGCCCTACAAACTGACATCAGGAACCTGGACTGCTGAGTTTTCTTTCCCAGGGAAAATGGAAAAAGGATGTGCCCAGGGGCCCCTGGCCCTGACTGCAAAGAATCCTTATATCGAATGATGGACCCCACACCGAAGTTGTCCCCACCTCAAACTTGTGCTGCCCTGATAGACCCAAGGGAGCCCTACAAACTGACATCAGGAACCTGGACTGCTGAGTTTTCTTTCCCAGGGAACATGGAAAAAGGGTGTGCCCAGGGGCCCCTGGCCCTGACTGCAAAGAATCCTTATATCGAAGGATGGACCCCACACCGAAGTTGTCCCCACCTCAAACTTGTGGTGCCCTGATACACCCAAGGGAGCCCTACAAACTGACATCAGGAACCTGGACTGCTGAGTTTTCTTTCCCAGGGAAAATGGCCAAAGAATGTGCCCGGGGGCCCCTGGCCCTGACTGCAAAGAATCCTTATATCGAAGGATGCACCCTACACCGAAGTTGTCCCCACCTCAGACTTGTGCTGCCCTGATAGACCCAAGGGAGCTTTACAAACTGACATCAGGAACCTGGACTGCTGAGTTTTCTTTCCCAGGGAAAATGGAAAAAGGATGTGCCCAGGGGCCCCTGGGCCTGGGCCCCTGGCCCTGACTGCAAAAAATCCTTATATCGAAGGATGGACCCCACACCGAAGTTGTCCCCACCTCAAACTTGTGCTGCCCTGATAGACCCAAGGGAGCCCTACAAACTGACATCAGGAACCTGGACTGCTGAGTTTTCTTTCCCAGGGAAAATGGAAAAAGGATGTGCCAAGGGCCCTGGCCCTGGGCTGGGACCTCACTGCAAAGAATCCTTATATCGAAGGATGGACCCCACACCGAAGTTGTCCCCACCTCAAACGTGTGCTGCCCTGATAGACTCAAAGGAGCTCTACAAACTGACATCAGGAACCTGGACTGCTGAGTTTTCTTTCCCAGGGGAAATGGAAAAAGGATGTGCCCGGGTGCCCCTGGCCCTGACTGCAAAAAATCCTTATATCGAAGGATGGACCCCACACCAAAGTTGTCCCCACCTTAAACTTGTGCTGCCCTGATAGACCCAAGGGAGCCCTACAAACTGACATCAGGAACCTGGACTGCTGAGTTTTCTTTCCCAGGGAAAATGGAAAAAGGATGTGCCCAGGGGCCCCTTGCCCTGGGCTGGGACCTCACTGCAAAGAATCCTTATATCGAAGGATGGACCCCACACCGAAGTTGTCCCCACCTCAAACTTGTGCTGCCCTGATTCACCCAAGGGAGCCCTACGAACTGACATCAGGAACCTGGACTGCTGAGTTTTCTTTCCCAGGGAAAATGGAAAAAGGATGTGCCAAGGGCCCCTTGCCCTGGGCTGGGACCTCACTGCAAAGAATCCTTATATCGAAGGATGGACCCCACACCGAAGTTGTCCCCACCTCAAACTTGTGCTGCCCTGATAGACCCAAGGGAGCCCTACAAACTGACATCAGGAACCTGGACTGCTGAGTTTTCTTTCCCAGGGAAAATGGAAAAAGGATGTGCCAAGGGCCCTGGCCCTGGGCTGGGACCTCACTGCAAAGAATCCCTATAACAAAAAATGGACCCCACACCGAAGTTGTCCCCACCTCAAACTTGTGCTGCCCTGATAGACCCAAGGGAGCCCTACAAACTGACATCAGGAACATGGACTGCTGAGTTTTCTTTCCCAGGGAAAATGGAAAAAGGATGTGCCAAGGGCCCCTGGCCCTGGGCTGGGACCTCACTGCAAAGAATCCTTATATCGAAGGATGGACCCCACACCGAAGTTGTCCCCACCTCAAACTTGTGCTGCCCTGATAGACCCAAGGGAGCCCTACAAACTGACATCAGGAACCTGGACTGCTGAGTTTTCTTTCCCAGGGAACATGGAAAAAGGGTGTGCCCAGGGGCCCCTGGCCCTGACTGCAAAGAATCCTTATATCGAAGGATGGACCCCACACCGAAGTTGTCCCCACCTCAAACTTGTGGTGCCCTGATACACCCAAGGGAGCCCTACAAACTGACATCAGGAACCTGGACTGCTGAGTTTTCTTTCCCAGGGAAAATGGAAAAAGGATGTGCCCAGGGGCCCCTGGCCCTGACTGCAAAGAATCCTTATATCGAAGGATGGACCCCACACCAAAGTTGTCCCCACCTCAAACTTGTGCTGCCCTGATAGACTCAAAGGAGCTCTACAAACTGACATCAGGAACCTGGACTGCTGAGTTTTCTTTCCCAGGGGAAATGGAAAAAGGATGTGCCCGGGTGTCCCTGGCCCTGACTGCAAAAAATCCTTATATCGAAGGATGGACCCCACACCGAAGTTGTCCCCACCTTAAACTTGTGCTGCCCTGATAGACTCAAAGGAGCCCTACAAACTGACATCAGGAACCTGGACTGCTGAGTTTTCTTTCCCAGGGAAAATGGAAAAAGGATGTGCCAAGGGCCCCTGGCCCTGGGCTGGGACCTCACTGCAAAGAATCCTTATATCGAAGGATGGACCCCACACCGAAGTTGTCCCCACCTCAAACTTGTGCTGCCCTGATAGACCCAAGGGAGCCCTACAAACTGACATCAGGAACCTGGACTGCTGAGTTTTCTTTCCCAGGGAAAATGGAAAAAGGATGTGCCCAGGGGCCCCTGGCCCTGACTGCAAAGAATCCCTATAACAAAAAATGGAACCCACACCGAAGTTGTCCCCACCTCAAACTTGTGCTGCCCTGATAGACCCAAGGGAGCCCTACAAACTGACATCAGGAACCTGGACTGCTGAGTTTTCTTTCCCAGGGAAAATGGAAAAAGGATGTGCCTGGGGGCCCCTGGCCCTGACTGCAAAGAATCCTTATATCGAAGGATGGACCCCACACCAAAGTTGTCCCCACCTCAAACTTGTGCTGCCCTGATAGACCCAAGGGAGCCCTACAAACTGACATCAGGAACCTGGACTGCTGAGTTTTCTTTCCCAGGGAAAATGGAAAAAGGATGTGCCCAGGGGCCCCTGGCCCTGGGCCCCTGGCCCTGACTGCAAAGAATCCTTATATCGAAGGATGGACCCCACACCAAAGTTGTCCCCACCTCAAACTTGTGCTGCCCTGATAGACCCAAGGGAGCCCTACAAACTGACATCAGGAACCTGGACTGCTGAGTTTTCTTTCCCAGGGAAAATGGAAAAAGGATGTGCCAAGGGCCCCTTGCCCTGGGCTGGGACCTCACTGCAAAGAATCCTTATATCGAAGGATGGACCCCACACCGAAGTTGTCCCCACCTCAAACGTGTGCTGCCCTGATAGACTCAAAGGAGCTCTACAAACTGACATCAGGAACCTGGACTGCTGAGTTTTCTTTCCCAGGGAAAATGGAAAAAGGATGTGCCCAGGGGCCCCTAGCCCTGGGCAGGGACCTCACTGCAAGAAATCCTTATATCGAAGGATGGCCCCCACACCGAAGTTGTCCCCACCTGAAACTTGTGCTGCCCTGATAGACTCAAAGGAGCCCTACAAACTGACATCAGGAACCTGGACTGCTGAGTTTTCTTTCCCAGGGAAAATGGAAAAAGGATGTGCCCACGGGCCCCTGGCCCTGACTGCAAAAAATCCTTATATCGAAGGATGGACCCCACACCGAAGTTGTCCCCACCTCAAACTTGTGCTGCCCTGATAGACCCAAGGGAGCCCTACAAACTGACATCAGGAACCTGGACTGCTGAGTTTTCTTTCCCAGGGAAAATGGAAAAAGGATGTGCCAAGGGCCCTGGCCTTGGGCTGGGACCTCACTGCAAAGAATCCCTATAACAAAAAATGGACCCCACACCGAAGTTGTCCCCACCTCAAACTTGTGCTGCCCTGATAGACCCAAGGGAGCCCTACAAACTGACATCAGGAACCTGGACTGCTGAGTTTTCTTTCCCAGGGAAAATGGCCAAAGGATGTGCCCGGGGGCCCCTGGCCCTGACTGCAAAGAATCCTTATATCGAAGGATCGAGCCCAGACCGAAGTTGTCCCCACCTCAAACTTGTGCTGCCCTGATAGACCCAAGGGAGCCCTACAAACTGACATCAGGAACCTGGACTGCTGAGTTTTCTTTCCCAGGGAAAATGGAAAAAGGATGTGCCAAGGGCCCCTTGCCCTGGGCTGGGACCTCACTGCAAAGAATCCCTATAACAAAAAATGGAACCCACACCGAAGTTGTCCCCACCTCAAACTTGTGCTGCCCTGATAGACCCAAGGGAGCCCTACAAACTGACATCAGGAACCTGGACTGCTGAGTTTTCTTTCCCAGGGAAAATGGAAAAAGGATGTGCCAAGGGCCCCTTGCCCTGGCCTGGGACCTCACTGCGAAGAATCCTTATATCGAAGGATGGACCCCACACCGAAGTTGTCCCCACCTCAAACTTGTGCTGCCCTGATAGACCCAAGGGAGCCCTACAAACTGACATCAGCAACCTGGACTGCTGAGTTTTCTTTCCCAGGGAAAATGGAAAAAGGATGTGCCCAGGGGCCCCTGGCCCTGACTGCAAAGAATCCTTATATCGAAGGATGGACCCCACACCGAAGTTGTCCCCACCTCAAACGTGTGCTGCCCTGATAGACTCAAAGGAGCTCTACAAACTGACATCAGGAACCTGGACTGCTGAGTTTTCTTTCCCAGGGGAAATGGAAAAAGGATGTGCCCGGGTGCCCCTGGCCCTGACTGCAAAAAATCCTTATATCGAAGGATGGACCCCACACCAAAGTTGTCCCCACCTTAAACTTGTGCTGCCCTGATAGACCCAAGGGAGCCCTACAAACTGACATCAGGAACCTGGACTGCTGAGTTTTCTTTCCCAGGGAAAATGGAAAAAGGATGTGCCAAGGGCCCCTTGCCCTGGGCTGGGACCTCACTGCAAAGAATCCTTATATCGAAGGATGGAACCCACACCGAAGTTGTCCCCACCTCAAACTTGTGCTGCCCTGATAGACCCAAGGGAGCCCTACAAACTGACATCAGGAACCTGGACTGCTGAGTTTTCTTTCCCAGGGAAAATGGAAAAAGGGTGTGCCCAGGGGCCCCTAGCCCTGGGCAGGGACCTCACTGCAAGAAATCCTTATATCGAAGGATGGCCCCCACACCGAAGTTGTCCCCACCTCAAACTTGTGCTGCCCTGATAGACCCAAGGGAGCCCTACAAACTGACATCAGCAACCTGGACTGCTGAGTTTTCTTTCCCAGGGAAAATGGAAAAAGGATGTGCCAAGGGCCCCTGGCCCTGGGCTGGGACCTCACTGCAAAGAATCCTTATATCGAAGGATGGACCCCACACCAAAGTTGTCCCCACCTCAAACTTGTGCTGCCCTGATTCACCCAAGGGAGCCCTACGAACTGACATCAGGAACCTGGACTGCTGAGTTTTCTTTCCCAGGGAAAATGGAAAAAGGATGTGCCCAGGGGCCCCTGGCCCTGACTGCAAAGAATCCTTATATCGAAGGATGGACCCCACACCGAAGTTGTCCCCACCTCAAACTTGTGCTGCCCTGATAGACCCAAGGGAGCCCTACAAACTGACATCAGCAACCTGGACTGCTGAGTTTTCTTTCCCAGGGAAAATGGAAAAAGGATGTGCCCAGGGGCCCCTGGCCCTGACTGCAAAGAATCCTTATATCGAAGGATGGACCCCACACCGAAGTTGTCCCCACCTCAAACTTGTGCTGCCCTGATAGACCCAAGGGAGCCCTACAAACTGACATCAGGAACCTGGACTGCTGAGTTTTCTTTCCCAGGGAAAATGGCCAAAGGATGTGCCCGGGGGCCCCTGGCCCTGACTGCAAAGAATCCTTATATCGAAGGATCGAGCCCAGACCGAAGTTGTCCCCACCTCAAACTTGTGCTGCCCTGATACACCCAAGGGAGCCCTACAAACTGACATCAGGAACCTGGACTGCTGAGTTTTCTTTCCCAGGGAAAATGGAAAAAGGATGTGCCTGGGGCCCCCTGGCCCTGACTGCAAAGAATCCTTATATCGAAGGATGGACCCCACACAGAAGTTGTCCCCACCTCAAACTTGTGCTGCCCTGATAGACCCAAGGGAGCCCTACAAACTGACATCAGGAACCTGGACTGCTGAGTTTTCTTTCCCAGGGAAAATGGAAAAAGGATGTGCCCAGGGGCCCCTGGCCCTGGGCCCCTGGCCCTGACTGCAAAGAATCCTTATATCGAAGGATGGACCCCACACCAAAGTTGTCCCCACCTCAAACTTGTGCTGCCCTGATAGACCCAAGGGAGCCCTACAAACTGACATCAGCAACCTGGACTGCTGAGTTTTCTTTCCCAGGGAAAATGGAAAAAGGATGTGCCCAGGGGCCCCTGGCCCTGACTGCAAAGAATCCTTATATCGAAGGATGGACCCCACACCAAAGTTGTCCCCACCTTAAACTTGTGCTGCCCTGATAGACCCAAGGGAGCCCTACAAACTGACATCAGGAACCTGGACTGCTGAGTTTTCTTTCCCAGGGAAAATGGAAAAAGGATGTGCCAAGGGCCCCTTGCCCTGGGCTGGGACCTCACTGCAAAGAATCCTTATATCGAAGGATGGACCCCACACCGAAGTTGTCCCCACCTCAAACTTGTGCTGCCCTGATAGACCCAAGGGAGCCCTACAAACTGACATCAGCAACCTGGACTGCTGAGTTTTCTTTCCCAGGGAAAATGGGAAAAGGATGTGCCCAGGGGCCCCTGGCCCTGACTGCAAAGAATCCTTATATCGAAGGATGGACCCCACACCGAAGTTGTCCCCACCTCAAACGTGTGCTGCCCTGATAGACTCAAAGGAGCTCTACAAACTGACATCAGGAACCTGGACTGCTGAGTTTTCTTTCCCAGGGGAAATGGAAAAAGGATGTGCCCGGGTGCCCCTGGCCCTGACTGCAAAAAATCCTTATATCGAAGGATGGACCCCACACCAAAGTTGTCCCCACCTTAAACTTGTGCTGCCCTGATAGACCCAAGGGAGCCCTACAAACTGACATCAGGAACCTGGACTGCTGAGTTTTCTTTCCCAGGGAAAATGGAAAAAGGATGTGCCCGGGTGCCCCTGGCCCTGACTGCAAAAAATCCTTATATCGAAGGATGGACCCCACACCGAAGTTGTCCCCACCTCAAACTTGTGCTGCCCTGATAGACCCAAGGGAGCCCTACAAACTGACATCAGGAACATGGACTGCTGAGTTTTCTTTCCCAGGGAAAATGGAAAAAGGATGTGCCAAGGGCCCCTGGCCCTGGGCTGGGACCTCACTGCAAAGAATCCTTATATCGAAGGATGGACCCCACACCGAAGTTGTCCCCACCTCAAACTTGTGCTGCCCTGATAGACCCAAGGGAGCCCTACAAACTGACATCAGCAACCTGGACTGCTGAGTTTTCTTTCCCAGGGAAAATGGAAAAAGGATGTGCCCAGGGGCCCCTGGCCCTGACTGCAAAGAATCCTTATATCGAAGGATGGACCCCACACCGAAGTTGTCCCCACCTCAAACTTGTGCTGCCCTGATAGACCCAAGGGAGCCCTACAAACTGACATCAGGAACCTGGACTGCTGAGTTTTCTTTCCCAGGGAAAATGGAAAAAGGATGTGCCCAGGGGCCCCTGGCCCTGGGCCCCTGGCCCTGACTTCAAAGAATCCTTATATCGAAGGATGGACCCCACACCGAAGTTGTCCCCACCTCAAACTTGTGCTGCCCTGATAGACCCAAGGGAGCCCTACAAACTGACATCAGGAACCTGGACTGCTGAGTTTTCTTTCCCAGGGAAAATGGCCAAAGGATGTGCCCGGGGGCCCCTGGCCCTGACTGCAAAGAATCCTTATATCGAAGGATCGAGCCCAGACCGAAGTTGTCCCCACCTCAAACTTGTGCTGCCCTGATAGACCCAAGGGAGCCCTACGAACTGACATCAGGAACCTGGATTGCTCAGTTTTCTTTCCCAGGGAAAATGGAAAAAGGATGTGCCTGGGGCCCCCTGGCCCTGACTGCAAAAAATCCTTATATCGAAGGATGGACCCCACACCAAAGTTGTCCCCACCTCAAACTTGTGCTGCCCTGATAGACCCAAGGGAGCCCTACAAACTGACATCAGCAACCTGGACTGCTGAGTTTTCTTTCCCAGGGAAAATGGAAAAAGGATGTGCCCAGGGGCCCCTGGCCCTGACTGCAAACAATCCTTATATCGAAGGATGGACCCCACACCAAAGTTGTCCCCACCTTAAACTTGTGCTGCCCTGATAGACCCAAGGGAGCCCTACAAACTGACATCAGGAACCTGGACTGCTGAGTTTTCTTTCCCAGGGAAAATGGAAAAAGGATGTGCCAAGGGCCCCTTGCCCTGGCCTGGGACCTCACTGCGAAGAATCCTTATATCGAAGGATGGACCCCACACCGAAGTTGTCCCCACCTCAAACTTGTGCTGCCCTGATAGACCCAAGGGAGCCCTACAAACTGACATCAGCAACCTGGACTGCTGAGTTTTCTTTCCCAGGGAAAATGGAAAAAGGATGTGCCCAGGGGCCCCTGGCCCTGACTGCAAAGAATCCTTATATCGAAGGATGGACCCCACACCGAAGTTGTCCCCACCTCAAACGTGTGCTGCCCTGATAGACTCAAAGGAGCTCTACAAACTGACATCAGGAACCTGGACTGCTGAGTTTTCTTTCCCAGGGGAAATGGAAAAAGGATGTGCCCGGGTGCCCCTGGCCCTGACTGCAAAAAATCCTTATATCGAAGGATGGACCCCACACCAAAGTTGTCCCCACCTTAAACTTGTGCTGCCCTGATAGACCCAAGGGAGCCCTACAAACTGACATCAGGAACTTGGACTGCTGAGTTTTCTTTCCCAGGGAAAATGGAAAAAGGATGTGCCAAGGGCCCCTTGCCCTGGGCTGGGACCTCACTGCAAAGAATCCTTATATCGAAGGATGGAACCCACACCGAAGTTGTCCCCAGCTCAAACTTGTGCTGCCCTGATAGACCCAAGGGAGCCCTACAAACTGACATCAGGAACCTGGACTGCTGAGTTTTCTTTCCCAGGGAAAATGGAAAAAGGATGTGCCCAGGGGCCCCTAGCCCTGGGCAGGGACCTCACTGCAAGAAATCCTTATATCGAAGGATGGCCCCCACACCGAAGTTGTCCCCACCTGAAACTTGTGCTGCCCTGATAGACCCAAGGGAGCCCTACAAACTGACATCAGGAACCTGGACTGCTGAGTTTTCTTTCCCAGGGAAAATGGAAAAAGGATGTGCACACGGGCCCCTGGCCCTGACTGCAAAAAATCCTTATATCGAAGGATGGACCCCACACCGAAGTTGTCCCCACCTCAAACTTGTGCTGCCCTGATAGACCCAAGGGAGCCCTACAAACTGACATCAGGAACCTGGACTGCTGAGTTTTCTTTCCCAGGGAAAATGGAAAAAGGATGTGCCAAGGGCCCTGGCCCTGGGCTGGGACCTCACTGCAAAGAATCCCTATAACAAAAAATGGACCCCACACCGAAGTTGTCCCCACCTCAAACTTGTGCTTCCCTGATAGACCCAAGGGAGCCCTACAAACTGACATCAGGAACATGGACTGCTGAGTTTTCTTTCCCAGGGAAAATGGAAAAAGGATGTGCCCAGGGGCCCCTGGCCCTGGGCCCCTGGCCCTGACTGCAAAGAATCCTTATATCGAAGGATGGACCCCACACCAAAGTTGTCCCCACCTCAAACTTGTGCTGCCCTGATAGACCCAAGGGAGCCCTACAAACTGACATCAGGAACCTGGACTGCTGAGTTTTCTTTCCCAGGGAAAATGGAAAAAGGATGTGCCAAGGGCCCTGGCCCTGGGCTGGGACCTCACTGCAAAGAATCCCTATAACAAAAAATGGAACCCACACCGAAGTTGTCCCCACCTCAAACTTGTGCTGCCCTGATAGACTCAAAGGAGCCCTACAAACTGACATCAGGAACCTGGACTGCTGAGTTTTCTTTCCCAGGGAAAATGGAAAAAGGATGTGCCCACGGGCCCCTGGCCCTGACTGCAAAAAATCCTTATATCGAAGGATGGACCCCACACCGAAGTTGTCCCCACCTCAAACTTGTGCTGCCCTGATAGACCCAAGGGAGCCCTACAAACTGACATCAGGAACCTGGACTGCTGAGTTTTCTTTCCCAGGGAAAATGGAAAAAGGATGTGCCCAGGGGCCCCTGGCCCTGACTGCAAAGAATCCTTATATCGAAGGATGGACCCCACACCGAAGTTGTCCCCACCTCAAACTTGTGCTGCCCTGATAGACCCAAGGGAGCCCTACAAACTGACATCAGGAACCTGGACTGCTGAGTTTTCTTTCCCAGGGAAAATGGAAAAAGGATGTGCCAAGGGCCCTGGCCCTGGGCTGGGACCTCACTGCAAAGAATCCCTATAACAAAAAATGGAACCCACACCGAAGTTGTCCCCACCTCAAACTTGTGCTGCCCTGATAGACTCAAAGGAGCCCTACAAACTGACATCAGGAACCTGGACTGCTGAGTTTTCTTTCCCAGGGAAAATGGAAAAAGGATGTGCCCACGGGCCCCTGGCCCTGACTGCAAAAAATCCTTATATCGAAGGATGGACCCCACACCGAAGTTGTCCCCACCTCAAACTTGTGCTGCCCTGATAGACCCAAGGGAGCCCTACAAACCGACATCAGGAACCTGGACTGCTGAGTTTTCTTTCCCAGGGAAAATGGAAAAAGGATGTGCCAAGGGCCCCTGGCCCTGGGCTGGGACCTCACTGCAAAGAATCCTTATATTGAAGGATGGACCCCACACCGAAGTTGTCCCCACCTCAAACTTGTGCTGCCCTGATAGACCCAAGGGAGCCCTACAAACTGACATCAGGAACCTGGACTGCTGAGTTTTCTTTCCCAGGGAAAATGGAAAAAGGATGTGCCAAGGGCCCTGGCCCTGGGCTGGGACCTCACTGCAAAGAATCCCTATAACAAAAAATGGAACCCACACCGAAGTTGTCCCCACCTCAAACTTGTGCTGCCCTGATAGACCCAAGGGAGCCCTACGAACTGACATCAGCAACCTGGACTGCTGAGTTTTCTTTCCCAGGGAAAATGGAAAAAGGATGAGCCCAGGGGCCCCTGGCCCTGACTGCAAAGAATCCTTATATCGAAGGATGGACCCCACACCAAAGTTATCCCCACCTTAAACTTGTGCTGCCCTGATAGACCCAAGGGAGCCCTACAAACTGACATCAGGAACCTGGACTGCTGAGTTTTCTTTCCCAGGGAAAATGGAAAAAGGATGTGCCCAGGGGCCCCTGGCCCTGGGCCCCTGGCCCTGACTGCAAAAAATCCTTATATCGAAGGATGGACCCCACACCGAAGTTGTCCCCACCTCAAACTTGTGCTGCCCTGATACACCCAAGGGAGCCCTACAAACTGACATCAGGAACCTGGACTGCTGAGTTTTCTTTCCCAGGGAAAATGGAAAAAGGATGTGCCCAGGGGCCCCTGGCCCTGGGCCCCTGGCCCTGACTGCAAAGAATCCTTATATCGAAGGATGGACCCCACACCGAAGTTGTCCCCACCTCAAACTTGTGCTGCCCTGATAGACCCAAGGGAGCCCTACAAACTGACATCAGCAACCTGGACTGCTGAGTTTTCTTTCCCAGGGAAAATGGCCAAAGGATGTGCCCGGGGGCCCCTGGCCCTGACTGCAAAGAATCCTTATATCGAAGGATCGAGCCCAGACCGAAGTTGTCCCCACCTCAAACTTGTGCTGCCCTGATAGACCCAAGGGAGCCCTACAAACTGACATCAGGAACCTGGACTGCTGAGTTTTCTTTCCCAGGGAAAATGGAAAAAGGATGTGCCAAGGGCCCTGGCCCTGGGCTGGGACCTCACTGCGAAGAATCCTTATATCGAAGGATGGAACCCACACCGAAGTTGTCCCCACCTGAAACTTGTGCTGCCCTGATTCACCCAAGGGAGCCCTACGAACTGACATCAGGAACCTGGACTGCTGAGTTTTCTTTCCCAGGGAAAATGGAAAAAGGATGTGCCAAGGGCCCCTTGCCCTGGGCTGGGACCTCACTGCAAAGAATCCTTATATCGAAGGATGGACCCCACACCGAAGTTGTCCCCACCTCAAACTTGTGCTGCCCTGATAGACCCAAGGGAGCCCTACAAACTGACATCAGGAACCTGGACTGCTGAGTTTTCTTTCCCAGGGAAAATGGAAAAAGGATGTGCCCAGGGGCCCCTGGCCCTGACTGCAAAGAATCCTTATATCGAAGGATGGACCCCACACCAAAGTTGTCCCCACCTCAAACTTCTGCTGCCCTGATAGACCCAAGGGAGCCCTACAAACTGATATCTGGAACCAGTACTGCTGAGTTTTCTTTCCCAGGGAAAATGGAAAAAGGATGTGCCCAGGGGGTCCTGGCCCTGACTGCAAAGAATCCTTATATCGAAGGATGGACCCCACACCGAAGTTGTCCCCACCTCAAACTTGTGGTGCCCTGATACACCCAAGGGAGCCCTACAAACTGACATCAGGAACCTGGACTGCTGAGTTTTCTTTCCCAGGGAAAATGGCCAAAGGTTGTGCCCAGGGGCCCCTGGCCCTGACTGCAAAAAATCCTTATATCGAAGGATGGACCCCACACCAAAGTTGTCCCCACCTCAAACTTGTGCTGCCCTGATAGACCCAAGGGAGCCCTACAAACTGACATCAGGAACCTGGACTGCTGAGTTTTCTTTCCCAGGGAAAATGGAAAAAGGATGTGCCCAGGGGCCCCTGGCCCTGACTGCAAAGAATCCTTATATCGAAGGATGGACCCCACACCGAAGTTGTCCCCACCTCAAACTTGTGCTGCCCTGATAGACCCAAGGGAGCCCTACAAACTGACATCAGGAACCTGGACTGCTGAGTTTTCTTTCCCAGGGAAAATGGCCAAAGGATGTGCCCGGGGGCCCCTGGCCCTGACTGCAAAGAATCCTTATATCGAAGGATCGAGCCCAGACCGAAGTTGTCCCCACCTCAAACTTGTGCTGCCCTGATACACCCAAGGGAGCCCTACAAACTGACATCAGGAACCTGGACTGCTGAGTTTTCTTTCCCAGGGAAAATGGAAAAAGGATGTGCCAAGGGCCCTGGCCCTGGGCTGGGACCTCACTGCAAAGAATCCCTATAACAAAAAATGGAACCCACACCGAAGTTGTCCCCACCTCAAACTTGTGCTGCCCTGATAGACCCAAGGGAGCCCTACGAACTGACATCAGGAACCTGGACTGCTGAGTTTTCTTTCCCAGGGAAAATGGAAAAAGGATGTGCCTGGGGGCCCCTGGCCCTGACTGCAAGAAATCCTTATATCGAAGGATGGACCCCACACCAAAGTTGTCCCCACCTCAAACTTGTGCTGCCCTGATAGACCCAAGGGAACCCTACAAACTGACATCAGGAACCTGGACTGCTGAGTTTTCTTTCCCAGGGAAAATGGAAAAAGAATGTGCCCAGGGGCCCCTGGCCCTGGGCCCCTGGCCCTGACTGCAAAGAATCCTTATATCGAAGGATGGACCCCACACCGAAGTTGTCCCCACCTCAAACGTGTGCTGCCCTGATAGACCCAAGGGAGCCCTACAAACTGACATCAGGAACCTGGACTGCTGAGTTTTCTTTCCCAGGGAAAATGGAAAAAGGATGTGCCCGGGTGCCCCTGGCCCTGACTGCAAAAAATCCTTATATCGAAGGATGGACCCCACACCAAAGTTGTCCCCACCTTAAACTTGTGCTGCCCTGATAGACCCAAGGGAGCCCTACAAACTGACATCAGGAACCTGGACTGCTGAGTTTTCTTTCCCAGGGAAAATGGAAAAAGGATGTGCCAAGGGCCCCTTGCCCTGGGCTGGGACCTCACTGCAAAGAATCCTTATATCGAAGGATGGAACCCACACCAAAGTTGTCCCCACCTCAAACTTGTGCTGCCCTGATAGACCCAAGGGAGCCCTACAAACTGACATCAGGAACCTGGACTGCTGAGTTTTCTTTCCCAGGGAAAATGGAAAAAGGATGTGCCCACGGGCCCCTGGCCCTGACTGCAAAAAATCCTTATATCGAAGGATGGACCCCACACCGAAGTTGTCCCCACCTCAAACTTGTGCTGCCCTGATACACCCAAGGGAGCCCTACAAACTGACATCAGGAACCTGGACTGCTGAGTTTTCTTTCCCAGGGAAAATGGAAAAAGGATGTGCCAAGGGCCCTGGCCCTGGGCTGGGACCTCACTGCAAAGAATCCCTATAACAAAAAATGGACCCCACACCGAAGTTGTCCCCACCTCAAACTTGTGCTGCCCTGATAGACCCAAGGGAGCCCTACAAACTGACATCAGGAACATGGACTGCTGAGTTTTCTTTCCCAGGGAAAATGGAAAAAGGATGTGCCAAGGGCCCCTGGCCCTGGGCTGGGACCTCACTGCAAAGAATCCTTATATCGAAGGATGGACCCCACACCGAAGTTGTCCCCACCTCAAACTTGTGCTGCCCTGATAGACCCAAGGGAGCCCTACAAACTGACATCAGGAACCTGGACTGCTGAGTTTTCTTTCCCAGGGAACATGGAAAAAGGGTGTGCCCAGGGGCCCCTGGCCCTGACTGCAAAGAATCCTTATATCGAAGGATGGACCCCACACCGAAGTTGTCCCCACCTCAAACTTGTGGTGCCCTGATACACCCAAGGGAGCCCTACAAACTGACATCAGGAACCTGGACTGCTGAGTTTTCTTTCCCAGGGAAAATGGCCAAAGAATGTGCCCGGGGGCCCCTGGCCCTGACTGCAAAGAATCCTTATATCGAAGGATGCAACCTACACCGAAGTTGTCCCCACCTCAGACTTGTGCTGCCCTGATAGACCCAAGGGAGCTTTACAAACTGACATCAGGAACCTGGACTGCTGAGTTTTCTTTCCCAGGGAAAATGGAAAAAGGATGTGCCCAGGGGCCCCTGGGCCTGGGCCCCTGGCCCTGACTGCAAAAAATCCTTATATCGAAGGATGGACCCCACACCGAAGTTGTCCCCACCTCAAACTTGTGCTGCCCTGATAGACCCAAGGGAGCCCTACAAACTGACATCAGGAACCTGGACTGCTGAGTTTTCTTTCCCAGGGAAAATGGAAAAAGGATGTGCCAAGGGCCCTGGCCCTGGGCTGGGACCTCACTGCAAAGAATCCTTATATCGAAGGATGGACCCCACACCGAAGTTGTCCCCACCTGAAACTTGTGCTGCCCTGATTCACCCAAGGGAGCCCTACGAACTGACATCAGGAACCTGGACTGCTGAGTTTTCTTTCCCAGGGAAAATGGAAAAAGGATGTGCCTGGGGGCCCCTGGCCCTGACTGCAAAGAATCCTTATATCGAAGGATCGAGCCCAGACCGAAGTTGTCCCCACCTCAAACTTGTGCTGCCCTGATAGACCCAAGGGAGCCCTACAAACTGACATCAGGAACCTGGACTGCTGAGTTTTCTTTCCCAGGGAAAATGGCCAAAGGATGTGCCCGGGGGCCCCTGGCCCTGACTGCAAAGAATCCTTATATCGAAGGATGGACCCCACACCAAAGTTGTCCCCACCTCAAACTTGTGCTGCCCTGATAGACCCAAGGGAGCCCTACAAACTGACATCAGGAACCTGGACTGCTGAGTTTTCTTTTTCAGGGAAAATGGAAAAAGGATGTGCCAAGGGCCCCTTGCCCTGGGCTGGGACCTCACTGCAAAGAATCCTTATATCGAAGGATGGACCCCACACCGAAGTTGTCCCCACCTCAAACTTGTGCTGCCCTGATAGACCCAAGGGAGCCCTACAAACTGACATCAGCAACCTGGACTGCTGAGTTTTCTTTCCCAGGGAAAATGGAAAAAGGATGTGCCCAGGGGCCCCTGGCCCTGACTGCAAAGAATCCTTATATCGAAGGATGGACCCCACACCGAAGTTGTCCCCACCTCAAACTTGTGCTGCCCTGATAGACTCAAAAAAGCCCTACAAACTGACATCAGGAACCAGTACTGCTGAGTTTTCTTTCCCAGGGAAAATGGAAAAAGGATGTGCCCAGGGGGTCCTGGCCCTGACTGCAAAGAATCCTTATATCGAAGGATGGACCCCACACCGAAGTTGTCCCCACCTCAAACTTGTGGTGCCCTGATACACCCAAGGGAGCCCTACAAACTGACATCAGGAACCTGGACTGCTGAGTTTTCTTTCCCAGGGAAAATGGCCAAAGGTTGTGCCCAGGGGCCCCTGGCCCTGACTGCAAAAAATCCTTATATCGAAGGATGGACCCCACACCAAAGTTGTCCCCACCTCAAACTTGTGCTGCCCTGATAGACCCAAGGGAGCCCTACAAACTGACATCAGGAACCTGGACTGCTGAGTTTTCTTTCCCAGGGAAAATGGAAAAAGGATGTGCCCAGGGGCCCCTGGCCCTGACTGCAAAGAATCCTTATATCGAAGGATGGACCCCACACCGAAGTTGTCCCCACCTCAAACTTGTGCTGCCCTGATAGACCCAAGGGAGCCCTACAAACTGACATCAGGAACCTGGACTGCTGAGTTTTCTTTCCCAGGGAAAATGGCCAAAGGATGTGCCCGGGGGCCCCTGGCCCTGACTGCAAAGAATCCTTATATCGAAGGATCGAGCCCAGACCGAAGTTGTCCCCACCTCAAACTTGTGCTGCCCTGATAGACCCAAGGGAGCCCTACAAACTGACATCAGGAACCTGGACTGCTGAGTTTTCTTTCCCAGGGAAAATGGAAAAAGGATGTGCCAAGGGCCCTGGCCCTGGGCTGGGACCTCACTGCAAAGAATCCCTATAACAAAAAATGGAACCCACACCGAAGTTGTCCCCACCTCAAACTTGTGCTGCCCTGATAGACCCAAGGGAGCCCTACGAACTGACATCAGGAACCTGGACTGCTGAGTTTTCTTTCCCAGGGAAAATGGAAAAAGGATGTGCCTGGGGGCCCCTGGCCCTGACTGCAAGAAATCCTTATATCGAAGGATGGACCCCACACCAAAGTTGTCCCCACCTCAAACTTGTGCTGCCCTGATAGACCCAAGGGAGCCCTACAAACTGACATCAGGAACCTGGACTGCTGAGTTTTCTTTCCCAGGGAAAATGGAAAAAGAATGTGCCCAGGGGCCCCTGGCCCTGGGCCCCTGGCCCTGACTGCAAAGAATCCTTATATCGAAGGATGGACCCCACACCGAAGTTGTCCCCACCTCAAACGTGTGCTGCCCTGATAGACCCAAGGGAGCCCTACAAACTGACATCAGGAACCTGGACTGCTGAGTTTTCTTTCCCAGGGAAAATGGAAAAAGGATGTGCCCGGGTGCCCCTGGCCCTGACTGCAAAAAATCCTTATATCGAAGGATGGACCCCACACCAAAGTTGTCCCCACCTTAAACTTGTGCTGCCCTGATAGACCCAAGGGAGCCCTACAAACTGACATCAGGAACCTGGACTGCTGAGTTTTCTTTCCCAGGGAAAATGGAAAAAGGATGTGCCAAGGGCCCCTTGCCCTGGGCTGGGACCTCACTGCAAAGAATCCTTATATCGAAGGATGGAACCCACACCAAAGTTGTCCCCACCTCAAACTTGTGCTGCCCTGATAGACCCAAGGGAGCCCTACAAACTGACATCAGGAACCTGGACTGCTGAGTTTTCTTTCCCAGGGAAAATGGAAAAAGGGTGTTCCCAGGGGCCCCTAGCCCTGGGCAGGGACCTCACTGCAAGAAATCCTTATATCGAAGGATGGCCCCCACACCGAAGTTGTCCCCACCTGAAACTTGTGCTGCCCTGATAGACTCAAAGGAGCCCTACAAACTGACATCAGGAACCTGGACTGCTGAGTTTTCTTTCCCAGGGAAAATGGAAAAAGGATGTGCCCACGGGCCCCTGGCCCTGACTGCAAAAAATCCTTATATCGAAGGATGGACCCCACACCGAAGTTGTCCCCACCTCAAACTTGTGCTGCCCTGATACACCCAAGGGAGCCCTACAAACTGACATCAGGAACCTGGACTGCTGAGTTTTCTTTCCCAGGGAAAATGGAAAAAGGATGTGCCAAGGGCCCTGGCCCTGGGCTGGGACCTCACTGCAAAGAATCCGTATAACAAAAAATGGACCCCACACCGAAGTTGTCCCCACCTCAAACTTGTGCTGCCCTGATAGACCCAAGGGAGCCCTACAAACTGACATCAGGAACATGGACTGCTGAGTTTTCTTTCCCAGGGAAAATGGAAAAAGGATGTGCCAAGGGCCCCTGGCCCTGGGCTGGGACCTCACTGCAAAGAATCCTTATATCGAAGGATGGACCCCACACCGAAGTTGTCCCCACCTCAAACTTGTGCTGCCCTGATAGACCCAAGGGAGCCCTACAAACTGACATCAGGAACCTGGACTGCTGAGTTTTCTTTCCCAGGGAACATGGAAAAAGGGTGTGCCCAGGGGCCCCTGGCCCTGACTGCAAAGAATCCTTATATCGAAGGATGGACCCCACACCGAAGTTGTCCCCACCTCAAACTTGTGGTGCCCTGATACACCCAAGGGAGCCCTACAAACTGACATCAGGAACCTGGACTGCTGAGTTTTCTTTCCCAGGGAAAATGGCCAAAGAATGTGCCCGGGGGCCCCTGGCCCTGACTGCAAAGAATCCTTATATCGAAGGATGCACCCTACACCGAAGTTGTCCCCACCTCAGACTTGTGCTGCCCTGATAGACCCAAGGGAGCTTTACAAACTGACATCAGGAACCTGGACTGCTGAGTTTTCTTTCCCAGGGAAAATGGAAAAAGGATGTGCCCAGGGGCCCCTGGGCCTGGGCCCCTGGCCCTGACTGCAAAAAATCCTTATATCGAAGGATGGACCCCACACCGAAGTTGTCCCCACCTCAAACTTGTGCTGCCCTGATAGACCCAAGGGAGCCCTACAAACTGACATCAGGAACCTGGACTGCTGAGTTTTCTTTCCCAGGGAAAATGGAAAAAGGATGTGCCAAGGGCCCTGGCCCTGGGCTGGGACCTCACTGCAAAGAATCCTTATATCGAAGGATGGACCCCACACCGAAGTTGTCCCCACCTGAAACTTGTGCTGCCCTGATTCACCCAAGGGAGCCCTACGAACTGACATCAGGAACCTGGACTGCTGAGTTTTCTTTCCCAGGGAAAATGGAAAAAGGATGTGCCTGGGGGCCCCTGGCCCTGACTGCAAAGAATCCTTATATCGAAGGATCGAGCCCAGACCGAAGTTGTCCCCACCTCAAACTTGTGCTGCCCTGATAGACCCAAGGGAGCCCTACAAACTGACATCAGCAACCTGGACTGCTGAGTTTTCTTTCCCAGGGAAAATGGCCAAAGGATGTGCCCGGGGGCCCCTGGCCCTGACTGCAAAGAATCCTTATATCGAAGGATGGACCCCACACCAAAGTTGTCCCCACCTCAAACTTGTGCTGCCCTGATAGACCCAAGGGAGCCCTACAAACTGACATCAGGAACCTGGACTGCTGAGTTTTCTTTCCCAGGGAAAATGGAAAAAGGATGTGCCAAGGGCCCCTTGCCCTGGGCTGGGACCTCACTGCAAAGAATCCTTATATCGAAGGATGGACCCCACACCGAAGTTGTCCCCACCTCAAACTTGTGCTGCCCTGATAGACCCAAGGGAGCCCTACAAACTGACATCAGCAACCTGGACTGCTGAGTTTTCTTTCCCAGGGAAAATGGAAAAAGGATGTGCCCAGGGGCCCCTGGCCCTGACTGCAAAGAATCCTTATATCGAAGGATGGACCCCACACCGAAGTTGTCCCCACCTCAAACTTGTGCTGCCCTGATAGACTCAAAGGAGCCCTACAAACTGACATCAGGAACCTGGACTGCTGAGTTTTCTTTCCCAGGGGAAATGGAAAAAGGATGTGCCCGGGTGTCCCTGGCCCTGACTGCAAAAAATCCTTATATCGAAGGATGGACCCCACACCGAAGTTGTCCCCACCTTAAACTTGTGCTGCCCTGATAGACCCAAGGGAGCCCTACAAACTGACATCAGGAACCTGGACTGCTGAGTTTTCTTTCCCAGGGAAAATGGAAAAAGGGTGTGCCCAGGGGCCCCTAGCCCTGGGCAGGGACCTCACTGCAAGAAATCCTTATATCGAAGGATGGCCCCCACACCGAAGTTGTCCCCACCTGGAACTTGTGCTGCCCTGATAGACTCAAAGGAGCCCTACAAACTGACATCAGGAACCTGGACTGCTGAGTTTTCTTTCCCAGGGAAAATGGAAAAAGGATGTGCCCGGGTGCCCCTGGCCCTGACTGCAAAAAATCCTTATATCGAAGGATGGACCCCACACCGAAGTTGTCCCCACCTCAAACTTGTGCTGCCCCGATAGACCCAAGGGAGCCCTACAAACTGACATCAGGAACCTGGACTGCTGAGTTTTCTTTCCCAGGGAAAATGGAAAAAGGATGTGCCCAGGGGCCCCTGGCCCTGACTGCAAAGAATCCCTATAACAAAAAATGGAACCCACACCGAAGTTGTCCCCACCTCAAACTTGTGCTGCCCTGATAGACCCAAGGGAGCCCTACAAACTGACATCAGGAACCTGGACTGCTGAGTTTTCTTTCCCAGGGAAAATGGAAAAAGGATGTGCCTGGGGGCCCCTGGCCCTGACTGCAAAGAATCCTTATATCGAAGGATGGACCCCACACCAAAGTTGTCCCCACCTCAAACTTGTGCTGCCCTGATAGACCCAAGGGAGCCCTACAAACTGACATCAGGAACCTGGACTGCTGAGTTTTCTTTCCCAGGGAAAATGGAAAAAGGATGTGCCCAGGGGCCCCTGGCCCTGGGCCCCTGGCCCTGACTGCAAAGAATCCTTATATCGAAGGATGGACCCCACACCAAAGTTGTCCCCACCTCAAACTTGTGCTGCCCTGATAGACCCAAGGGAGCCCTACAAACTGACATCAGGAACCTGGACTGCTGAGTTTTCTTTCCCAGGGAAAATGGAAAAAGGATGTGCCAAGGGCCCCTTGCCCTGGGCTGGGACCTCACTGCGAAGAATCCTTATATCGAAGGATGGACCCCACACCGAAGTTGTCCCCACCTCAAACGTGTGCTGCCCTGATAGACTCAAAGGAGCTCTACAAACTGACATCAGGAACCTGGACTGCTGAGTTTTCTTTCCCAGGGAAAATGGAAAAAGGATGTGCCCAGGGGCCCCTAGCCCTGGGCAGGGACCTCACTGCAAGAAATCCTTATATCGAAGGATGGCCCCCACACCGAAGTTGTCCCCACCTGAAACTTGTGCTGCCCTGATAGACTCAAAGGAGCCCTACAAACTGACATCAGGAACCTGGACTGCTGAGTTTTCTTTCCCAGGGAAAATGGAAAAAGGATGTGCCCACGGGCCCCTGGCCCTGACTGCAAAAAATCCTTATATCGAAGGATGGACCCCACACCGAAGTTGTCCCCACCTCAAACTTGTGCTGCCCTGATAGACCCAAGGGAGCCCTACAAACTGACATCAGGAACCTGGACTGCTGAGTTTTCTTTCCCAGGGAAAATGGAAAAAGGATGTGCCAAGGGCCCTGGCCTTGGGCTGTGACCTCACTGCAAAGAATCCCTATAACAAAAAATGGACCCCACACCGAAGTTGTCCCCACCTCAAACTTGTGCTGCCCTGATAGACCCAAGGGAGCCCTACAAACTGACATCAGGAACCTGGACTGCTGAGTTTTCTTTCCCAGGGAAAATGGCCAAAGGATGTGCCCGGGGGCCCCTGGCCCTGACTGCAAAGAATCCTTATATCGAAGGATCGAGCCCAGACCGAAGTTGTCCCCACCTCAAACTTGTGCTGCCCTGATACACCCAAGGGAGCCCTACAAACTGACATCAGGAACCTGGACTGCTGAGTTTTCTTTCCCAGGGAAAATGGAAAAAGGATGTGCCAAGGGCCCCTTGCCCTGGGCTGGGACCTCACTGCAAAGAATCCCTATAACAAAAAATGGAACCCACACCGAAGTTGTCCCCACCTCAAACTTGTGCTGCCCTGATAGACCCAAGGGAGCCCTACAAACTGACATCAGGAACCTGGACTGCTGAGTTTTCTTTCCCAGGGAAAATGGAAAAAGGATGTGCCAAGGGTCCCTTGCCCTGGGCTGGGACCTCACTGCAAAGAATCCTTATATCGAAGGATGGACCCCACACCGAAGTTGTCCCCACCTGAAACTTGTGCTGCCCTGATTCACCCAAGGGAGCCCTACGAACTGACATCAGGAACCTGGACTGCTGAGTTTTCTTTCCCAGGGAAAATGGAAAAAGGATGTGCCTGGGGGCCCCTGGCCCTGACTGCAAAGAATCCTTATATCGAAGGATGGACCCCACACCGAAGTTGTCCCCACCTCAAACTTGTGCTGCCCTGATAGACCCAAGGGAGCCCTACAAACTGACATCAGCAACCTGGACTGCTGAGTTTTCTTTCCCAGGGAAAATGGAAAAAGGATGTGCCCAGGGGCCCCTGGCCCTGACTGCAAAGAATCCTTATATCGAAGGATGGACCCCACACCAAAGTTGTCCCCACCTTAAACTTGTGCTGCCCTGATAGACCCAAGGGAGCCCTACAAACTGACATCAGGAACCTGGACTGCTGAGTTTTCTTTCCCAGGGAAAATGGAAAAAGGATGTGCCAAGGGCCCCTTGCCCTGGGCTGGGACCTCACTGCGAAGAATCCTTATATCGAAGGATGGAACCCACACCGAAGTTGTCCCCACCTGAAACTTGTGCTGCCCTGATTCACCCAAGGGAGCCCTACGAACTGACATCAGGAACCTGGACTGCTGAGTTTTCTTTCCCAGGGAAAATGGAAAAAGGATGTGCCAAGGGCCCCTTGCCCTGGGCTGGGACCTCACTGCAAAGAATCCTTATATCGAAGGATGGACCCCACACCGAAGTTGTCCCCACCTCAAACTTGTGCTGCCCTGATAGACCCAAGGGAGCCCTACAAACTGACATCAGGAAGCTGGACTGCTGAGTTTTCTTTCCCAGGGAAAATGGAAAAAGGATGTGCCCAGGGGCCCCTGGCCCTGACTGCAAAGAATCCTTATATCGAAGGATGGACCCCACACCAAAGTTGTCCCCACCTCAAACTTCTGCTGCCCTGATAGACCCAAGGGAACCCTACAAACTGACATCAGGAACCTGGACTGCTGAGTTTTCTTTCCCAGGGAAAATGGAAAAAGGATGTGCCCAGGGGCCCCTGGCCCTGACTGCAAAGAATCCTTATATCGAAGGATGGACCCCACACCGAAGTTGTCCCCACCTCAAACTTGTGCTGCCCTGATAGACCCAAGGGAGCCCTACAAACTGACATCAGGAACCTGGACTGCTGAGTTTTCTTTCCCAGGGAAAATGGCCAAAGGATGTGCCCGGGGGCCCCTGGCCCTGACTGCAAAGAATCCTTATATCGAAGGATCGAGCCCAGACCGAAGTTGTCCCCACCTCAAACTTGTGCTGCCCTGATACACCCAAGGGAGCCCTACAAACTGACATCAGGAACCTGGACTGCTGAGTTTTCTTTCCCAGGGAAAATGGAAAAAGGATGTGCCAAGGGCCCTGGCCCTGGGCTGGGACCTCACTGCAAAGAATCCCTATAACAAAAAATGGAACCCACACCGAAGTTGTCCCCACCTCAAACTTGTGCTGCCCTGATAGACCCAAGGGAGCCCTACGAACTGACATCAGGAACCTGGACTGCTGAGTTTTCTTTCCCAGGGAAAATGGAAAAAGGATGTGCCTGGGGGCCCCTGGCCCTGACTGCAAGAAATCCTTATATCGAAGGATGGACCCCACACCAAAGTTGTTCCCACCTCAAACTTGTGCTGCCCTGATAGACCCAAGGGAGCCCTACAAACTGACATCAGGAACCTGGACTGCTGAGTTTTCTTTCCCAGGGAAAATGGAAAAAGAATGTGCCCAGGGGCCCCTGGCCCTGGGCCCCTGGCCCTGACTGCAAAGAATCCTTATATCGAAGGATGGACCCCACACCGAAGTTGTCCCCACCTCAAACGTGTGCTGCCCTGATAGACCCAAGGGAGCCCTACAAACTGACATCAGGAACCTGGACTGCTGAGTTTTCTTTCCCAGGGAAAATGGAAAAAGGATGTGCCAAGGGCCCCTTGCCCTGGGCTGGGACCTCACTGCAAAGAATCCTTATATCGAAGGATGGAACCCACACCAAAGTTGTCCCCACCTCAAACTTGTGCTGCCCTGATAGACCCAAGGGAGCCCTACAAACTGACATCAGGAACCTGGACTGCTGAGTTTTCTTTCCCAGGGAAAATGGAAAAAGGGTGTTCCCAGGGGCCCCTAGCCCTGGGCAGGGACCTCACTGCAAGAAATCCTTATATCGAAGGATGGCCCCCACACCGAAGTTGTCCCCACCTGAAACTTGTGCTGCCCTGATAGACTCAAAGGAGCCCTACAAACTGACATCAGGAACCTGGACTGCTGAGTTTTCTTTCCCAGGGAAAATGGAAAAAGGATGTGCCCACGGGCCCCTGGCCCTGACTGCAAAAAATCCTTATATCGAAGGATGGACCCCACACCGAAGTTGTCCCCACCTCAAACTTGTGCTGCCCTGATACACCCAAGGGAGCCCTACAAACTGACATCAGGAACCTGGACTGCTGAGTTTTCTTTCCCAGGGAAAATGGAAAAAGGATGTGCCAAGGGCCCTGGCCCTGGGCTGGGACCTCACTGCAAAGAATCCCTATAACAAAAAATGGACCCCACACCGAAGTTGTCCCCACCTCAAACTTGTGCTGCCCTGATAGACCCAAGGGAGCCCTACAAACTGACATCAGGAACATGGACTGCTGAGTTTTCTTTCCCAGGGAAAATGGAAAAAGGATGTGCCAAGGGCCCCTGGCCCTGGGCTGGGACCTCACTGCAAAGAATCCTTATATCGAAGGATGGACCCCACACCGAAGTTGTCCCCACCTCAAACTTGTGCTGCCCTGATAGACCCAAGGGAGCCCTACAAACTGACATCAGGAACCTGGACTGCTGAGTTTTCTTTCCCAGGGAAAATGGAAAAAGGATGTGCCCAGGGGCCCCTGGCCCTGACTGCAAAGAATCCTTATATCGAATGATGGACCCCACACCGAAGTTGTCCCCACCTCAAACTTGTGCTGCCCTGATAGACCCAAGGGAGCCCTACAAACTGACATCAGGAACCTGGACTGCTGAGTTTTCTTTCCCAGGGAACATGGAAAAAGGGTGTGCCCAGGGGCCCCTGGCCCTGACTGCAAAGAATCCTTATATCGAAGGATGGACCCCACACCGAAGTTGTCCCCACCTCAAACTTGTGGTGCCCTGATACACCCAAGGGAGCCCTACAAACTGACATCAGGAACCTGGACTGCTGAGTTTTCTTTCCCAGGGAAAATGGCCAAAGAATGTGCCCGGGGGCCCCTGGCCCTGACTGCAAAGAATCCTTATATCGAAGGATGCACCCTACACCGAAGTTGTCCCCACCTCAGACTTGTGCTGCCCTGATAGACCCAAGGGAGCTTTACAAACTGACATCAGGAACCTGGACTGCTGAGTTTTCTTTCCCAGGGAAAATGGAAAAAGGATGTGCCCAGGGGCCCCTGGGCCTGGGCCCCTGGCCCTGACTGCAAAAAATCCTTATATCGAAGGATGGACCCCACACCGAAGTTGTCCCCACCTCAGACTTGTGCTGCCCTGATAGACCCAAGGGAGCTTTACAAACTGACATCAGGAACCTGGACTGCTGAGTTTTCTTTCCCAGGGAAAATGGAAAAAGGATGTGCCCAGGGGCCCCTGGGCCTGGGCCCCTGGCCCTGACTGCAAAAAATCCTTATATCGAAGGATGGACCCCACACCGAAGTTGTCCCCACCTCAAACTTGTGCTGCCCTGATAGACCCAAGGGAGCCCTACAAACTGACATCAGGAACCTGGACTGCTGAGTTTTCTTTCCCAGGGAAAATGGAAAAAGGATGTGCCTGGGGGCCCCTGGCCCTGACTGCAAAGAATCCTTATATCGAAGGATCGAGCCCAGACCGAAGTTGTCCCCACCTCAAACTTGTGCTGCCCTGATAGACCCAAGGGAGCCCTACAAACTGACATCAGGAACCTGGACTGCTGAGTTTTCTTTCCCAGGGAAAATGGCCAAAGGATGTGCCCGGGGGCCCCTGGCCCTGACTGCAAAGAATCCTTATATCGAAGGATGGACCCCACACCAAAGTTGTCCCCACCTCAAACTTGTGCTGCCCTGATAGACCCAAGGGAGCCCTACAAACTGACATCAGGAACCTGGACTGCTGAGTTTTCTTTCCCAGGGAAAATGGAAAAAGGATGTGCCAAGGGCCCCTTGCCCTGGGCTGGGACCTCACTGCAAAGAATCCTTATATCGAAGGATGGACCCCACACCGAAGTTGTCCCCACCTCAAACTTGTGCTGCCCTGATAGACCCAAGGGAGCCCTACAAACTGACATCAGGAACCTGGACTGCTGAGTTTTCTTTCCCAGGGAAAATGGAAAAAGGATGTGCCCAGGGGCCCCTGGCCCTGACTGCAAAGAATCCTTATATCGAAGGATGGACCCCACACCGAAGTTGTCCCCACCTCAAACTTGTGCTGCCCTGATAGACTCAAAGGAGCCCTACAAACTGACATCAGGAACCTGGACTGCTGAGTTTTCTTTCCCAGGGGAAATGGAAAAAGGATGTGCCCGGGTGTCCCTGGCCCTGACTGCAAAAAATCCTTATATCGAAGGATGGACCCCACACCGAAGTTGTCCCCACCTTAAACTTGTGCTGCCCTGATAGACCCAAGGGAGCCCTACAAACTGACATCAGGAACCTGGACTGCTGAGTTTTCTTTCCCAGGGAAAATGGAAAAAGGGTGTGCCCAGGGGCCCCTAGCCCTGGGCAGGGACCTCACTGCAAGAAATCCTTATATCGAAGGATGGCCCCCACACCGAAGTTGTCCCCACCTGGAACTTGTGCTGCCCTGATAGACTCAAAGGAGCCCTACAAACTGACATCAGGAACCTGGACTGCTGAGTTTTCTTTCCCAGGGAAAATGGAAAAAGGATGTGCCCGGGTGCCCCTGGCCCTGACTGCAAAAAATCCTTATATCGAAGGATGGACCCCACACCGAAGTTGTCCCCACCTCAAACTTGTGCTGCCCTGATAGACCCAAGGGAGCCCTACAAACTGACATCAGGAACCTGGACTGCTGAGTTTTCTTTCCCAGGGAAAATGGAAAAAGGATGTGCCAAGGGCCCCTGGCCCTGGGCTGGGACCTCACTGCAAAGAATCCTTATATCGAAGGATGGACCCCACACCGAAGTTGTCCCCACCTCAAACTTGTGCTGCCCTGATAGACCCAAGGGAGCCCTACAAACTGACATCAGGAACCTGGACTGCTGAGTTTTCTTTCCCAGGGAAAATGGAAAAAGGATGTGCCTGGGGGCCCCTGGCCCTGACTGCAAAGAATCCTTATATCGAAGGATGGACCCCACACCAAAGTTGTCCCCACCTCAAACTTGTGCTGCCCTGATAGACCCAAGGGAGCCCTACAAACTGACATCAGGAACCTGGACTGCTGAGTTTTCTTTCCCAGGGAAAATGGAAAAAGGATGTGCCAAGGGCCCCTTGCCCTGGGCTGGGACCTCACTGCGAAGAATCCTTATATCGAAGGATGGACCCCACACCGAAGTTGTCCCCACCTCAAACGTGTGCTGCCCTGATAGACTCAAAGGAGCTCTACAAACTGACATCAGGAACCTGGACTGCTGAGTTTTCTTTCCCAGGGAAAATGGAAAAAGGATGTGCCCAGGGGCCCCTAGCCCTGGGCAGGGACCTCACTGCAAGAAATCCTTATATCGAAGGATGGCCCCCACACCGAAGTTGTCCCCACCTGAAACTTGTGCTGCCCTGATAGACTCAAAGGAGCCCTACAAACTGACATCAGGAACCTGGACTGCTGAGTTTTCTTTCCCAGGGAAAATGGAAAAAGGATGTGCCCACGGGCCCCTGGCCCTGACTGCAAAAAATCCTTATATCGAAGGATGGACCCCACACCGAAGTTGTCCCCACCTCAAACTTGTGCTGCCCTGATAGACCCAAGGGAGCCCTACAAACTGACATCAGGAACCTGGACTGCTGAGTTTTCTTTCCCAGGGAAAATGGAAAAAGGATGTGCCAAGGGCCCTGGCCTTGGGCTGGGACCTCACTGCAAAGAATCCCTATAACAAAAAATGGACCCCACACCGAAGTTGTCCCCACCTCAAACTTGTGCTGCCCTGATAGACCCAAGGGAGCCCTACAAACTGACATCAGGAACCTGGACTGCTGAGTTTTCTTTCCCAGGGAAAATGGAAAAAGGATGTGCCAAGGGCCCCTTGCCCTGGGCTGGGACCTCACTGCAAAGAATCCCTATAACAAAAAATGGAACCCACACCGAAGTTGTCCCCACCTCAAACTTGTGCTGCCCTGATAGACCCAAGGGAGCCCTACAAACTGACATCAGGAACCTGGACTGCTGAGTTTTCTTTCCCAGGGAAAATGGAAAAAGGATGTGCCAAGGGTCCCTTGCCCTGGGCTGGGACCTCACTGCAAAGAATCCTTATATCGAAGGATGGACCCCACACCGAAGTTGTCCCCACCTGAAACTTGTGCTGCCCTGATTCACCCAAGGGAGCCCTACAAACTGACATCAGGAACCTGGACTGCTGAGTTTTCTTTCCCAGGGAAAATGGAAAAAGGATGTGCCTGGGGGCCCCTGGCCCTGACTGCAAAGAATCCTTATATCGAAGGATGGACCCCACACCAAAGTTGTCCCCACCTCAAACTTGTGCTGCCCTGATAGACCCAAGGGAGCCCTACAAACTGACATCAGCAACCTGGACTGCTGAGTTTTCTTTCCCAGGGAAAATGGAAAAAGGATGTGCCCAGGGGCCCCTGGCCCTGACTGCAAAGAATCCTTATATCGAAGGATGGACCCCACACCAAAGTTGTCCCCACCTTAAACTTGTGCTGCCCTGATAGACCCAAGGGAGCCCTACAAACTGACATCAGGAACCTGGACTGCTGAGTTTTCTTTCCCAGGGAAAATGGAAAAAGGATGTGCCAAGGGCCCCTTGCCCTGGGCTGGGACCTCACTGCAAAGAATCCTTATATCGAAGGATGGACCCCACACCGAAGTTGTCCCCACCTCAAACTTGTGCTGCCCTGATAGACCCAAGGGAGCCCTACAAACTGACATCAGCAACCTGGACAGCTGAGTTTTCTTTCCCAGGGAAAATGGAAAAAGGATGTGCCCAGGGGCCCCTGGCCCTGACTGCAAAAAATCCTTATATCGAAGGATGGACCCCACACCAAAGTTGTCCCCACCTCAAACTTGTGCTGCCCTGATAGACTCAAAGGAGCTCTACAAACTGACATCAGGAACCTGGACTGCTGAGTTTTCTTTCCCAGGGGAAATGGAAAAAGGATGTGCCCGGGTGCCCCTGGCCCTGACTGCAAAAAATCCTTATATCGAAGGATGGACCCCACACCAAAGTTGTCCCCACCTTAAACTTGTGCTGCCCTGATAGACCCAAGGGAGCCCTACAAACTGACATCAGGAACCTGGACTGCTGAGTTTTCTTTCCCAGGGAAAATGGAAAAAGGATGTGCCAAGGGCCCCTTGCCCTGGGCTGGGACCTCACTGCAAAGAATCCTTATATCGAAGGATGGAACCCACACCGAAGTTGTCCCCACCTCAAACTTGTGCTGCCCTGATACACCCAAGGGAGCCCTACAAACTGACATCGGGAACCTGGACTGCTGAGTTTTCTTTCCCAGGGAAAATGGAAAAAGGATGTGCCAAGGGCCCTGGCCCTGGGCTGGGACCTCACTGCAAAGAATCCCTATAACAAAAAATCGACCCCACACCGAAGTTGTCCCCACCTCAAACTTGTGCTGCCCTGATAGACCCAAGGGAGCCCTACAAACTGACATCAGGAACATGGACTGCTGAGTTTTCTTTCCCAGGGAAAATGGAAAAAGGATGTGCCCAGGGGCCCCTGGCCCTGGGCCCCTGGCCCTGACTGCAAAGAATCCTTATATCGAAGGATGGACCCCACACCGAAGTTGTCCCCACCTCAAACTTGTGCTGCCCTGATTCACCCAAGGGAGCCCTATGAACTGACATCAGGAACCTGGACTGCTGAGTTTTCTTTCCCAGGGAAAATGGAAAAAGGATGTGCCTGGGGGCCCCTGGCCCTGACTGCAAAGAATCCTTATATCGAAGGATGGACCCCACACCAAAGTTGTCCCCACCTCAAACTTGTGCTGCCCTGATAGACCCAAGGGAGCCCTACAAACTGACATCAGCAACCTGGACTACTGAGTTTTCTTTCCCAGGGAAAATGGAAAAAGGATGTGCCCAGGGGCCCCTGGCCCTGACTGCAAAGAATCCTTATATCGAAGGATCGAGCCCAGACCGAAGTTGTCCCCACCTCAAACTTGTGCTGCCCTGATAGACCCAAGGGAGCCCTACAAACTGACATCAGGAACCTGGACTGCTGAGTTTTCTTTCCCAGGGAAAATGGAAAAAGGATGTGCCAAGGGCCCTGGCCCTGGGCTGGGACCTCACTGCAAAGAATCCCTATAACAAAAAATGGAACCCACACCGAAGTTGTCCCCACCTCAAACTTGTGCTGCCCTGATAGACTCAAAGGAGCCCTACAAACTGACATCAGGAACCTGGACTGCTGAGTTTTCTTTCCCAGGGAAAATGGAAAAAGGATGTGCCCACGGGCCCCTGGCCCTGACTGCAAAAAATCCTTATATCGAAGGATGGACCCCACACCGAAGTTGTCCCCACCTCAAACTTGTGCTGCCCTGATAGACCCAAGGGAGCCCTACAAACTGACATCAGGAACCTGGACTGCTGAGTTTTCTTTCCCAGGGAAAATGGAAAAAGGATGTGCCAAGGGCCCCTGGCCCTGGGCTGGGACCTCACTGCAAAGAATCCTTATATCGAAGGATGGACCCCACACCGAAGTTGTCCCCACCTCAAACTTGTGCTGCCCTGATAGACCCAAGGGAGCCCTACAAACTGACATCAGGAACCTGGACTGCTGAGTTTTCTTTCCCAGGGAAAATGGAAAAAGGATGTGCCCAGGGGCCCCTGGCCCTGGGCCCCTGGCCCTGACTGCAAAAAATCCTTATATCGAAGGATGGACCCCACACCGAAGTTGTCCCCACCTCAAACTTGTGCTGCCCTGATACACCCAAGGGAGCCCTACAAACTGACATCAGGAACCTGGACTGCTGAGTTTTCTTTCCCAGGGAAAATGGAAAAAGGATGTGCCCAGGGGCCCCTGGCCCTGGGCCCCTGGCCCTGACTGCAAAGAATCCTTATATCGAAGGATGGACCCCACACCGAAGTTGTCCCCACCTCAAACTTGTGCTGCCCTGATAGACCCAAGGGAGCCCTACAAACTGACATCAGCAACCTGGACTGCTGAGTTTTCTTTCCCAGGGAAAATGGCCAAAGGATGTGCCCGGGGGCCCCTGGCCCTGACTGCAAAGAATCCTTATATCGAAGGATCGAGCCCAGACCGAAGTTGTCCCCACCTCAAACTTGTGCTGCCCTGATAGACCCAAGGGAGCCCTACAAACTGACATCAGGAACCTGGACTGCTGAGTTTTCTTTCCCAGGGAAAATGGAAAAAGGATGTGCCAAGGGCCCTGGCCCTGGGCTGGGACCTCACTGCAAAGAATCCCTATAACAAAAAATGGAACCCACACCAAAGTTGTCCCCACCTCAAACTTGTGCTGCCCTGATAGACCCAAGGGAGCCCTACGAACTGACATCAGGAACCTGGACTGCTGAGTTTTCTTTCCCAGGGAAAATGGAAAAAGGATGTGCCTGGGGACCCCTGGCCCTGACTGCAAAGAATCCTTATATCGAAGGATGGACCCCACACCAAAGTTGTCCCCACCTCAAACTTGTGCTGCCCTGATAGACCCAAGGGAGCCCTACAAACTGACATCAGGAACCTGGACTGCTGAGTTTTCTTTCCCAGGGAAAATGGAAAAAGGATGTGCCCAGGGGCCCCTGGCCCTGGGCCCCTGGCCCTGACTGCAAAGAATCCTTATATCGAAGGATGGACCCCACACCAAAGTTGTCCCCACCTCAAACTTGTGCTGCCCTGATAGACCCAAGGGAGCCCTACAAACTGACATCAGGAACCTGGACTGCTGAGTTTTCTTTCCCAGGGAAAATGGAAAAAGGATGTGCCCAGGGGCCCCTGGCCCTGACTGCAAAGAATCCTTATATCGAAGGATGGACCCCACACCAAAGTTGTCCCCACCTTAAACTTGTGCTGCCCTGATAGACCCAAGGGAGCCCTACAAACTGACATCAGGAACCTGGACTGCTGAGTTTTCTTTCCCAGGGAAAATGGAAAAAGGATGTGCCAAGGGCCCCTTGCCCTGGGCTGGGACCTCACTGCGAAGAATCCTTATATCGAAGGATGGAACCCACACCGAAGTTGTCCCCACCTGAAACTTGTGCTGCCCTGATTCACCCAAGGGAGCCCTACGAACTGACATCAGGAACCTGGACTGCTGAGTTTTCTTTCCCAGGGAAAATGGAAAAAGGATGTGCCAAGGGCCCCTTGCCCTGGGCTGGGACCTCACTGCAAAGAATCCTTATATCGAAGGATGGACCCCACACCGAAGTTGTCCCCACCTCAAACTTGTGCTGCCCTGATAGACCCAAGGGAGCCCTACAAACTGACATCAGGAACCTGGACTGCTGAGTTTTCTTTCCCAGGGAAAATGGAAAAAGGATGTGCCCAGGGGCCCCTGGCCCTGACTGCAAAGAATCCTTATATCGAAGGATGGACCCCACACCAAAGTTGTCCCCACCTCAAACTTCTGCTGCCCTGATAGACCCAAGGGAGCCCTACAAACTGATATCTGGAACCAGTACTGCTGAGTTTTCTTTCCCAGGGAAAATGGAAAAAGGATGTGCCCAGGGGGTCCTGGCCCTGACTGCAAAGAATCCTTATATCGAAGGATGGACCCCACACCGAAGTTGTCCCCACCTCAAACTTGTGGTGCCCTGATACACCCAAGGGAGCCCTACAAACTGACATCAGGAACCTGGACTGCTGAGTTTTCTTTCCCAGGGAAAATGGCCAAAGGTTGTGCCCAGGGGCCCCTGGCCCTGACTGCAAAAAATCCTTATATCGAAGGATGGACCCCACACCAAAGTTGTCCCCACCTCAAACTTGTGCTGCCCTGATAGACCCAAGGGAGCCCTACAAACTGACATCAGGAACCTGGACTGCTGAGTTTTCTTTCCCAGGGAAAATGGAAAAAGGATGTGCCCAGGGGCCCCTGGCCCTGACTGCAAAGAATCCTTATATCGAAGGATGGACCCCACACCGAAGTTGTCCCCACCTCAAACTTGTGCTGCCCTGATAGACCCAAGGGAGCCCTACAAACTGACATCAGGAACCTGGACTGCTGAGTTTTCTTTCCCAGGGAAAATGGCCAAAGGATGTGCCCGGGGGCCCCTGGCCCTGACTGCAAAGAATCCTTATATCGAAGGATCGAGCCCAGACCGAAGTTGTCCCCACCTCAAACTTGTGCTGCCCTGATACACCCAAGGGAGCCCTACAAACTGACATCAGGAACCTGGACTGCTGAGTTTTCTTTCCCAGGGAAAATGGAAAAAGGATGTGCCAAGGGCCCTGGCCCTGGGCTGGGACCTCACTGCAAAGAATCCCTATAACAAAAAATGGAACCCACACCGAAGTTGTCCCCACCTCAAACTTGTGCTGCCCTGATAGACCCAAGGGAGCCCTACGAACTGACATCAGGAACCTGGACTGCTGAGTTTTCTTTCCCAGGGAAAATGGAAAAAGGATGTGCCTGGGGGCCCCTGGCCCTGACTGCAAGAAATCCTTATATCGAAGGATGGACCCCACACCAAAGTTGTCCCCACCTCAAACTTGTGCTGCCCTGATAGACCCAAGGGAACCCTACAAACTGACATCAGGAACCTGGACTGCTGAGTTTTCTTTCCCAGGGAAAATGGAAAAAGAATGTGCCCAGGGGCCCCTGGCCCTGGGCCCCTGGCCCTGACTGCAAAGAATCCTTATATCGAAGGATGGACCCCACACCGAAGTTGTCCCCACCTCAAACGTGTGCTGCCCTGATAGACCCAAGGGAGCCCTACAAACTGACATCAGGAACCTGGACTGCTGAGTTTTCTTTCCCAGGGAAAATGGAAAAAGGATGTGCCCGGGTGCCCCTGGCCCTGACTGCAAAAAATCCTTATATCGAAGGATGGACCCCACACCAAAGTTGTCCCCACCTTAAACTTGTGCTGCCCTGATAGACCCAAGGGAGCCCTACAAACTGACATCAGGAACCTGGACTGCTGAGTTTTCTTTCCCAGGGAAAATGGAAAAAGGATGTGCCAAGGGCCCCTTGCCCTGGGCTGGGACCTCACTGCAAAGAATCCTTATATCGAAGGATGGAACCCACACCAAAGTTGTCCCCACCTCAAACTTGTGCTGCCCTGATAGACCCAAGGGAGCCCTACAAACTGACATCAGGAACCTGGACTGCTGAGTTTTCTTTCCCAGGGAAAATGGAAAAAGGGTGTTCCCAGGGGCCCCTAGCCCTGGGCAGGGACCTCACTGCAAGAAATCCTTATATCGAAGGATGGCCCCCACACCGAAGTTGTCCCCACCTGAAACTTGTGCTGCCCTGATAGACTCAAAGGAGCCCTACAAACTGACATCAGGAACCTGGACTGCTGAGTTTTCTTTCCCAGGGAAAATGGAAAAAGGATGTGCCCACGGGCCCCTGGCCCTGACTGCAAAAAATCCTTATATCGAAGGATGGACCCCACACCGAAGTTGTCCCCACCTCAAACTTGTGGTGCCCTGATACACCCAAGGGAGCCCTACAAACTGACATCAGGAACCTGGACTGCTGAGTTTTCTTTCCCAGGGAAAATGGCCAAAGAATGTGCCCGGGGGCCCCTGGCCCTGACTGCAAAGAATCCTTATATCGAAGGATGCACCCTACACCGAAGTTGTCCCCACCTCAGACTTGTGCTGCCCTGATAGACCCAAGGGAGCTTTACAAACTGACATCAGGAACCTGGACTGCTGAGTTTTCTTTCCCAGGGAAAATGGAAAAAGGATGTGCCCAGGGGCCCCTGGGCCTGGGCCCCTGGCCCTGACTGCAAAAAATCCTTATATCGAAGGATGGACCCCACACCGAAGTTGTCCCCACCTCAAACTTGTGCTGCCCTGATAGACCCAAGGGAGCCCTACAAACTGACATCAGGAACCTGGACTGCTGAGTTTTCTTTCCCAGGGAAAATGGAAAAAGGATGTGCCTGGGGGCCCCTGGCCCTGACTGCAAAGAATCCTTATATCGAAGGATCGAGCCCAGACCGAAGTTGTCCCCACCTCAAACTTGTGCTGCCCTGATAGACCCAAGGGAGCCCTACAAACTGACATCAGGAACCTGGACTGCTGAGTTTTCTTTCCCAGGGAAAATGGCCAAAGGATGTGCCCGGGGGCCCCTGGCCCTGACTGCAAAGAATCCTTATATCGAAGGATGGACCCCACACCAAAGTTGTCCCCACCTCAAACTTGTGCTGCCCTGATAGACCCAAGGGAGCCCTACAAACTGACATCAGGAACCTGGACTGCTGAGTTTTCTTTCCCAGGGAAAATGGAAAAAGGATGTGCCAAGGGCCCCTTGCCCTGGGCTGGGACCTCACTGCAAAGAATCCTTATATCGAAGGATGGACCCCACACCGAAGTTGTCCCCACCTCAAACTTGTGCTGCCCTGATAGACCCAAGGGAGCCCTACAAACTGACATCAGCAACCTGGACTGCTGAGTTTTCTTTCCCAGGGAAAATGGAAAAAGGATGTGCCCAGGGGCCCCTGGCCCTGACTGCAAAGAATCCTTATATCGAAGGATGGACCCCACACCGAAGTTGTCCCCACCTCAAACTTGTGCTGCCCTGATAGACTCAAAGGAGCCCTACAAACTGACATCAGGAACCAGTACTGCTGAGTTTTCTTTCCCAGGGAAAATGGAAAAAGGATGTGCCCAGGGGGTCCTGGCCCTGACTGCAAAGAATCCTTATATCGAAGGATGGACCCCACACCGAAGTTGTCCCCACCTCAAACTTGTGGTGCCCTGATACACCCAAGGGAGCCCTACAAACTGACATCAGGAACCTGGACTGCTGAGTTTTCTTTCCCAGGGAAAATGGCCAAAGGTTGTGCCCAGGGGCCCCTGGCCCTGACTGCAAAAAATCCTTATATCGAAGGATGGACCCCACACCAAAGTTGTCCCCACCTCAAACTTGTGCTGCCCTGATAGACCCAAGGGAGCCCTACAAACTGACATCAGGAACCTGGACTGCTGAGTTTTCTTTCCCAGGGAAAATGGAAAAAGGATGTGCCCAGGGGCCCCTGGCCCTGACTGCAAAGAATCCTTATATCGAAGGATGGACCCCACACCGAAGTTGTCCCCACCTCAAACTTGTGCTGCCCTGATAGACCCAAGGGAGCCCTACAAACTGACATCAGGAACCTGGACTGCTGAGTTTTCTTTCCCAGGGAAAATGGCCAAAGGATGTGCCCGGGGGCCCCTGGCCCTGACTGCAAAGAATCCTTATATCGAAGGATCGAGCCCAGACCGAAGTTGTCCCCACCTCAAACTTGTGCTGCCCTGATACACCCAAGGGAGCCCTACAAACTGACATCAGGAACCTGGACTGCTGAGTTTTCTTTCCCAGGGAAAATGGAAAAAGGATGTGCCAAGGGCCCTGGCCCTGGGCTGGGACCTCACTGCAAAGAATCCCTATAACAAAAAATGGAACCCACACCGAAGTTGTCCCCACCTCAAACTTGTGCTGCCCTGATAGACCCAAGGGAGCCCTACGAACTGACATCAGGAACCTGGACTGCTGAGTTTTCTTTCCCAGGGAAAATGGAAAAAGGATGTGCCTGGGGGCCCCTGGCCCTGACTGCAAGAAATCCTTATATCGAAGGATGGACCCCACACCAAAGTTGTCCCCACCTCAAACTTGTGCTGCCCTGATAGACCCAAGGGAGCCCTACAAACTGACATCAGGAACCTGGACTGCTGAGTTTTCTTTCCCAGGGAAAATGGAAAAAGAATGTGCCCAGGGGCCCCTGGCCCTGGGCCCCTGGCCCTGACTGCAAAGAATCCTTATATCGAAGGATGGACCCCACACCAAAGTTGTCCCCACCTCAAACTTGTGCTGCCCTGATAGACTCAAAGGAGCCCTACAAACTGACATCAGGAACCTGGACTGCTGAGTTTTCTTTCCCAGGGAAAATGGCCAAAGGATGTGCCCGGGGGCCCCTGGCCCTGACTGCAAAGAATCCTTATATCGAAGGATGGACCCCACACCAAAGTTGTCCCCACCTCAAACTTGTGCTGCCCTGATAGACCCAAGGGAGCCCTACAAACTGACATCAGGAACCTGGACTGCTGAGTTTTCTTTCCCAGGGAAAATGGAAAAAGGATGTGCCCGGGTGCCCCTGGCCCTGACTGCAAAAAATCCTTATATCGAAGGATGGACCCCACACCAAAGTTGTCCCCACCTTAAACTTGTGCTGCCCTGATAGACCCAAGGGAGCCCTACAAACTGACATCAGGAACCTGGACTGCTGAGTTTTCTTTCCCAGGGAAAATGGAAAAAGGGTGTTCCCAGGGGCCCCTAGCCCTGGGCAGGGACCTCACTGCAAGAAATCCTTATATCGAAGGATGGCCCCCACACCGAAGTTGTCCCCACCTGAAACTTGTGCTGCCCTGATAGACTCAAAGGAGCCCTACAAACTGACATCAGGAACCTGGACTGCTGAGTTTTCTTTCCCAGGGAAAATGGAAAAAGGATGTGCCCACGGGCCCCTGGCCCTGACTGCAAAAAATCCTTATATCGAAGGATGGACCCCACACCGAAGTTGTCCCCACCTCAAACTTGTGCTGCCCTGATACACCCAAGGGAGCCCTACAAACTGACATCAGGAACCTGGACTGCTGAGTTTTCTTTCCCAGGGAAAATGGAAAAAGGATGTGCCAAGGGCCCTGGCCCTGGGCTGGGACCTCACTGCAAAGAATCCCTATAACAAAAAATGGACCCCACACCGAAGTTGTCCCCACCTCAAACTTGTGCTGCCCTGATAGACCCAAGGGAGCCCTACAAACTGACATCAGGAACATGGACTGCTGAGTTTTCTTTCCCAGGGAAAATGGAAAAAGGATGTGCCAAGGGCCCCTGGCCCTGGGCTGGGACCTCACTGCAAAGAATCCTTATATCGAAGGATGGACCCCACACCGAAGTTGTCCCCACCTCAAACTTGTGCTGCCCTGATAGACCCAAGGGAGCCCTACAAACTGACATCAGGAACCTGGACTGCTGAGTTTTCTTTCCCAGGGAAAATGGAAAAAGGATGTGCCCAGGGGCCCCTGGCCCTGACTGCAAAGAATCCTTATATCGAATGATGGACCCCACACCGAAGTTGTCCCCACCTCAAACTTGTGCTGCCCTGATAGACCCAAGGGAGCCCTACAAACTGACATCAGGAACCTGGACTGCTGAGTTTTCTTTCCCAGGGAACATGGAAAAAGGGTGTGCCCAGGGGCCCCTGGCCCTGACTGCAAAGAATCCTTATATCGAAGGATGGACCCCACACCGAAGTTGTCCCCACCTCAAACTTGTGGTGCCCTGATACACCCAAGGGAGCCCTACAAACTGACATCAGGAACCTGGACTGCTGAGTTTTCTTTCCCAGGGAAAATGGCCAAAGAATGTGCCCGGGGGCCCCTGGCCCTGACTGCAAAGAATCCTTATATCGAAGGATGCACCCTACACCGAAGTTGTCCCCACCTCAGACTTGTGCTGCCCTGATAGACCCAAGGGAGCTTTACAAACTGACATCAGGAACCTGGACTGCTGAGTTTTCTTTCCCAGGGAAAATGGAAAAAGGATGTGCCCAGGGGCCCCTGGGCCTGGGCCCCTGGCCCTGACTGCAAAAAATCCTTATATCGAAGGATGGACCCCACACCGAAGTTGTCCCCACCTGAAACTTGTGCTGCCCTGATTCACCCAAGGGAGCCCTACGAACTGACATCAGGAACCTGGACTGCTGAGTTTTCTTTCCCAGGGAAAATGGAAAAAGGATGTGCCTGGGGGCCCCTGGCCCTGACTGCAAAGAATCCTTATATCGAAGGATCGAGCCCAGACCGAAGTTGTCCCCACCTCAAACTTGTGCTGCCCTGATAGACCCAAGGGAGCCCTACAAACTGACATCAGGAACCTGGACTGCTGAGTTTTCTTTCCCAGGGAAAATGGCCAAAGGATGTGCCCGGGGGCCCCTGGCCCTGACTGCAAAGAATCCTTATATCGAAGGATGGACCCCACACCAAAGTTGTCCCCACCTCAAACTTGTGCTGCCCTGATAGACCCAAGGGAGCCCTACAAACTGACATCAGGAACCTGGACTGCTGAGTTTTCTTTCCCAGGGAAAATGGAAAAAGGATGTGCCAAGGGCCCCTTGCCCTGGGCTGGGACCTCACTGCAAAGAATCCTTATATCGAAGGATGGACCCCACACCGAAGTTGTCCCCACCTCAAACTTGTGCTGCCCTGATAGACCCAAGGGAGCCCTACAAACTGACATCAGCAACCTGGACTGCTGAGTTTTCTTTCCCAGGGAAAATGGAAAAAGGATGTGCCCAGGGGCCCCTGGCCCTGACTGCAAAGAATCCTTATATCGAAGGATGGACCCCACACCAAAGTTGTCCCCACCTCAAACTTGTGCTGCCCTGATAGACTCAAAGGAGCCCTACAAACTGACATCAGGAACCTGGACTGCTGAGTTTTCTTTCCCAGGGGAAATGGAAAAAGGATGTGCCCGGGTGTCCCTGGCCCTGACTGCAAAAAATCCTTATATCGAAGGATGGAACCCACACCGAAGTTGTCCCCACCTTAAACTTGTGCTGCCCTGATAGACCCAAGGGAGCCCTACAAACTGACATCAGGAACCTGGACTGCTGAGTTTTCTTTCCCAGGGAAAATGGAAAAAGGGTGTGCCCAGGGGCCCCTAGCCCTGGGCAGGGACCTCACTGCAAGAAATCCTTATATCGAAGGATGGCCCCCACACCGAAGTTGTCCCCACCTGGAACTTGTGCTGCCCTGATAGACTCAAAGGAGCCCTACAAACTGACATCAGGAACCTGGACTGCTGAGTTTTCTTTCCCAGGGAAAATGGAAAAAGGATGTGCCCGGGTGCCCCTGGCCCTGACTGCAAAAAATCCTTATATCGAAGGATGGACCCCACACCGAAGTTGTCCCCACCTCAAACTTGTGCTGCCCTGATAGACCCAAGGGAGCCCTACAAACTGACATCAGGAACCTGGACTGCTGAGTTTTCTTTCCCAGGGAAAATGGAAAAAGGATGTGCCAAGGGCCCCTGGCCCTGGGCTGGGACCTCACTGCAAAGAATCCTTATATCGAAGGATGGACCCCACACCGAAGTTGTCCCCACCTCAAACTTGTGCTGCCCTGATAGACCCAAGGGAGCCCTACAAACTGACATCAGGAACCTGGACTGCTGAGTTTTCTTTCCCAGGGAAAATGGAAAAAGGATGTGCCCAGGGGCCCCTGGCCCTGACTGCAAAGAATCCCTATAACAAAAAATGGAACCCACACCGAAGTTGTCCCCACCTCAAACTTGTGCTGCCCTGATAGACCCAAGGGAGCCCTACAAACTGACATCAGGAACCTGGACTGCTGAGTTTTCTTTCCCAGGGAAAATGGAAAAAGGATGTGCCTGGGGGCCCCTGGCCCTGACTGCAAAGAATCCTTATATCGAAGGATGGACCCCACACCAAAGTTGTCCCCACCTCAAACTTGTGCTGCCCTGATAGACCCAAGGGAGCCCTACAAACTGACATCAGGAACCTGGACTGCTGAGTTTTCTTTCCCAGGGAAAATGGAAAAAGGATGTGCCCAGGGGCCCCTGGCCCTGGGCCCCTGGCCCTGACTGCAAAGAATCCTTATATCGAAGGATGGACCCCACACCAAAGTTGTCCCCACCTCAAACTTGTGCTGCCCTGATAGACCCAAGGGAGCCCTACAAACTGACATCAGGAACCTGGACTGCTGAGTTTTCTTTCCCAGGGAAAATGGAAAAAGGATGTGCCAAGGGCCCCTTGCCCTGGGCTGGGACCTCACTGCGAAGAATCCTTATATCGAAGGATGGACCCCACACCGAAGTTGTCCCCACCTCAAACGTGTGCTGCCCTGATAGACTCAAAGGAGCTCTACAAACTGACATCAGGAACCTGGACTGCTGAGTTTTCTTTCCCAGGGAAAATGGAAAAAGGATGTGCCCAGGGGCCCCTAGCCCTGGGCAGGGACCTCACTGCAAGAAATCCTTATATCGAAGGATGGCCCCCACACCGAAGTTGTCCCCACCTGAAACTTGTGCTGCCCTGATAGACTCAAAGGAGCCCTACAAACTGACATCAGGAACCTGGACTGCTGAGTTTTCTTTCCCAGGGAAAATGGAAAAAGGATGTGCCCACGGGCCCCTGGCCCTGACTGCAAAAAATCCTTATATCGAAGGATGGACCCCACACCGAAGTTGTCCCCACCTCAAACTTGTGCTGCCCTGATAGACCCAAGGGAGCCCTACAAACTGACATCAGGAACCTGGACTGCTGAGTTTTCTTTCCCAGGGAAAATGGAAAAAGGATGTGCCCAGGGGCCCTGGCCTTGGGCTGGGACCTCACTGCAAAGAATCCCTATAACAAAAAATGGACCCCACACCGAAGTTGTCCCCACCTCAAACTTGTGCTGCCCTGATAGACCCAAGGGAGCCCTACAAACTGACATCAGGAACCTGGACTGCTGAGTTTTCTTTCCCAGGGAAAATGGCCAAAGGATGTGCCCGGGGGCCCCTGGCCCTGACTGCAAAGAATCCTTATATCGAAGGATCGAGCCCAGACCGAAGTTGTCCCCACCTCAAACTTGTGCTGCCCTGATACACCCAAGGGAGCCCTACAAACTGACATCAGGAACCTGGACTGCTGAGTTTTCTTTCCCAGGGGAAATGGAAAAAGGATGTGCCCGGGTGTCCCTGGCCCTGACTGCAAAAAATCCTTATATCGAAGGATGGACCCCACACCGAAGTTGTCCCCACCTTAAACTTGTGCTGCCCTGATAGACCCAAGGGAGCCCTACAAACTGACATCAGGAACCTGGACTGCTGAGTTTTCTTTCCCAGGGAAAATGGAAAAAGGGTGTGCCCAGGGGCCCCTAGCCCTGGGCAGGGACCTCACTGCAAGAAATCCTTATATCGAAGGATGGCCCCCACACCGAAGTTGTCCCCACCTGGAACTTGTGCTGCCCTGATAGACTCAAAGGAGCCCTACAAACTGACATCAGGAACCTGGACTGCTGAGTTTTCTTTCCCAGGGAAAATGGAAAAAGGATGTGCCCAGGGGCCCCTGGCCCTGACTGCAAAAAATCCTTATATCGAAGGATGGACCCCACACCGAAGTTGTCCCCACCTCAAACTTGTGCTGCCCTGATAGACCCAAGGGAGCCCTACAAACTGACATCAGGAACCTGGACTGCTGAGTTTTCTTTCCCAGGGAAAATGGAAAAAGGATGTGCCAAGGGCCCCTGGCCCTGGGCTGGGACCTCACTGCAAAGAATCCTTATATCGAAGGATGGACCCCACACCGAAGTTGTCCCCACCTCAAACTTGTGCTGCCCTGATAGACCCAAGGGAGCCCTACAAACTGACATCAGGAACCTGGACTGCTGAGTTTTCTTTCCCAGGGAAAATGGAAAAAGGATGTGCCCAGGGGCCCCTGGCCCTGACTGCAAAGAATCCCTATAACAAAAAATGGAACCCACACCGAAGTTGTCCCCACCTCAAACTTGTGCTGCCCTGATAGACCCAAGGGAGCCCTACAAACTGACATCAGGAACCTGGACTGCTGAGTTTTCTTTCCCAGGGAAAATGGAAAAAGGATGTGCCTGGGGGCCCCTGGCCCTGACTGCAAAGAATCCTTATATCGAAGGATGGACCCCACACCAAAGTTGTCCCCACCTCAAACTTGTGCTGCCCTGATAGACCCAAGGGAGCCCTACAAACTGACATCAGGAACCTGGACTGCTGAGTTTTCTTTCCCAGGGAAAATGGAAAAAGGATGTGCCCAGGGGCCCCTGGCCCTGGGCCCCTGGCCCTGACTGCAAAGAATCCTTATATCGAAGGATGGACCCCACACCAAAGTTGTCCTCACCTCAAACTTGTGCTGCCCTGATAGACCCAAGGGAGCCCTACAAACTGACATCAGGAACCTGGACTGCTGAGTTTTCTTTCCCAGGGAAAATGGAAAAAGGATGTGCCAAGGGCCCCTTGCCCTGGGCTGGGACCTCACTGCGAAGAATCCTTATATCGAAGGATGGACCCCACACCGAAGTTGTCCCCACCTCAAACGTGTGCTGCCCTGATAGACTCAAAGGAGCTCTACAAACTGACATCAGGAACCTGGACTGCTGAGTTTTCTTTCCCAGGGAAAATGGAAAAAGGATGTGCCCAGGGGCCCCTAGCCCTGGGCAGGGACCTCACTGCAAGAAATCCTTATATCGAAGGATGGCCCCCACACCGAAGTTGTCCCCACCTGAAACTTGTGCTGCCCTGATAGACTCAAAGGAGCCCTACAAACTGACATCAGGAACCTGGACTGCTGAGTTTTCTTTCCCAGGGAAAATGGAAAAAGGATGTGCCCACGGGCCCCTGGCCCTGACTGCAAGAAATCCTTATATCGAAGGATGGACCCCACACCGAAGTTGTCCCCACCTCAAACTTGTGCTGCCCTGATAGACCCAAGGGAGCCCTACAAACTGACATCAGGAACCTGGACTGCTGAGTTTTCTTTCCCAGGGAAAATGGCCAAAGGATGTGCCCGGGGGCCCCTGGCCCTGACTGCAAAGAATCCTTATATCGAAGGATCGAGCCCAGACCGAAGTTGTCCCCACCTCAAACTTGTGCTGCCCTGATACACCCAAGGGAGCCCTACAAACTGACATCAGGAACCTGGACTGCTGAGTTTTCTTTCCCAGGGAAAATGGAAAAAGGATGTGCCAAGGGCCCCTTGCCCTGGGCTGGGACCTCACTGCAAAGAATCCCTATAACAAAAAATGGAACCCACACCGAAGTTGTCCCCACCTCAAACTTGTGCTGCCCTGATAGACCCAAGGGAGCCCTACAAACTGACATCAGGAACCTGGACTGCTGAGTTTTCTTTCCCAGGGAAAATGGAAAAAGGATGTGCCAAGGGTCCCTTGCCCTGGGCTGGGACCTCACTGCAAAGAATCCTTATATCGAAGGATGGACCCCACACCGAAGTTGTCCCCACCTGAAACTTGTGCTGCCCTGATTCACCCAAGGGAGCCCTACGAACTGACATCAGGAACCTGGACTGCTGAGTTTTCTTTCCCAGGGAAAATGGAAAAAGGATGTGCCTGGGGGCCCCTGGCCCTGACTGCAAAGAATCCTTATATCGAAGGATGGACCCCACACCAAAGTTGTCCCCACCTCAAACTTGTGCTGCCCTGATAGACCCAAGGGAGCCCTACAAACTGACATCAGGAACCTGGACTGCTGAGTTTTCTTTCCCAGGGGAAATGGAAAAAGGATGTGCCCGGGTGCCCCTGGCCCTGACTGCAAAAAATCCTTATATCGAAGGATGGACCCCACACCAAAGTTGTCCCCACCTTAAACTTGTGCTGCCCTGATAGACCCAAGGGAGCCCTACAAACTGACATCAGGAACCTGGACTGCTGAGTTTTCTTTCCCAGGGAAAATGGAAAAAGGATGTGCCAAGGGCCCCTTGCCCTGGGCTGGGACCTCACTGCGAAGAATCCTTATATCGAAGGATGGAACCCACACCGAAGTTGTCCCCACCTGAAACTTGTGCTGCCCTGATTCACCCAAGGGAGCCCTACGAACTGACATCAGGAACCTGGACTGCTGAGTTTTCTTTCCCAGGGAAAATGGAAAAAGGATGTGCCAAGGGCCCCTTGCCCTGGGCTGGGACCTCACTGCAAAGAATCCTTATATCGAAGGATGGACCCCACACCGAAGTTGTCCCCACCTCAAACTTGTGCTGCCCTGATAGACCCAAGGGAGCCCTACAAACTGACATCAGGAAGCTGGACTGCTGAGTTTTCTTTCCCAGGGAAAATGGAAAAAGGATGTGCCCAGGGGCCCCTGGCCCTGACTGCAAAGAATCCTTATATCGAAGGATGGACCCCACACCAAAGTTGTCCCCACCTCAAACTTCTGCTGCCCTGATAGACCCAAGGGAGCCCTACAAACTGATATCTGGAACCAGTACTGCTGAGTTTTCTTTCCCAGGGAAAATGGAAAAAGGATGTGCCTGGGGGCCCCTGGCCCTGACTGCAAAGAATCCTTATATCGAAGGATGGACCCCACACCGAAGTTGTCCCCACCTCAAACTTGTGCTGCCCTGATAGACCCAAGGGAGCCCTACAAACTGACATCAGGAACCTGGACTGCTGAGTTTTCTTTCCCAGGGAAAATGGAAAAAGGATGTGCCCAGGGGCCCTGGCCTTGGGCTGGGACCTCACTGCAAAGAATCCCTATAACAAAAAATGGACCCCACACCGAAGTTGTCCCCACCTCAAACTTGTGCTGCCCTGATAGACCCAAGGGAGCCCTACAAACTGACATCAGGAACCTGGACTGCTGAGTTTTCTTTCCCAGGGAAAATGGCCAAAGGATGTGCCCGGGGGCCCCTGGCCCTGACTGCAAAGAATCCTTATATCGAAGGATCGAGCCCAGACCGAAGTTGTCCCCACCTCAAACTTGTGCTGCCCTGATACACCCAAGGGAGCCCTACAAACTGACATCAGGAACCTGGACTGCTGAGTTTTCTTTCCCAGGGGAAATGGAAAAAGGATGTGCCCGGGTGTCCCTGGCCCTGACTGCAAAAAATCCTTATATCGAAGGATGGACCCCACACCGAAGTTGTCCCCACCTTAAACTTGTGCTGCCCTGATAGACCCAAGGGAGCCCTACAAACTGACATCAGGAACCTGGACTGCTGAGTTTTCTTTCCCAGGGAAAATGGAAAAAGGGTGTGCCCAGGGGCCCCTAGCCCTGGGCAGGGACCTCACTGCAAGAAATCCTTATATCGAAGGATGGCCCCCACACCGAAGTTGTCCCCACCTGGAACTTGTGCTGCCCTGATAGACTCAAAGGAGCCCTACAAACTGACATCAGGAACCTGGACTGCTGAGTTTTCTTTCCCAGGGAAAATGGAAAAAGGATGTGCCCAGGGGCCCCTGGCCCTGACTGCAAAAAATCCTTATATCGAAGGATGGACCCCACACCGAAGTTGTCCCCACCTCAAACTTGTGCTGCCCTGATAGACCCAAGGGAGCCCTACAAACTGACATCAGGAACCTGGACTGCTGAGTTTTCTTTCCCAGGGAAAATGGAAAAAGGATGTGCCAAGGGCCCCTGGCCCTGGGCTGGGACCTCACTGCAAAGAATCCTTATATCGAAGGATGGACCCCACACCGAAGTTGTCCCCACCTCAAACTTGTGCTGCCCTGATAGACCCAAGGGAGCCCTACAAACTGACATCAGGAACCTGGACTGCTGAGTTTTCTTTCCCAGGGAAAATGGAAAAAGGATGTGCCCAGGGGCCCCTGGCCCTGACTGCAAAGAATCCCTATAACAAAAAATGGAACCCACACCGAAGTTGTCCCCACCTCAAACTTGTGCTGCCCTGATAGACCCAAGGGAGCCCTACAAACTGACATCAGGAACCTGGACTGCTGAGTTTTCTTTCCCAGGGAAAATGGAAAAAGGATGTGCCTGGGGGCCCCTGGCCCTGACTGCAAAGAATCCTTATATCGAAGGATGGACCCCACACCAAAGTTGTCCCCACCTCAAACTTGTGCTGCCCTGATAGACCCAAGGGAGCCCTACAAACTGACATCAGGAACCTGGACTGCTGAGTTTTCTTTCCCAGGGAAAATGGAAAAAGGATGTGCCCAGGGGCCCCTGGCCCTGGGCCCCTGGCCCTGACTGCAAAGAATCCTTATATCGAAGGATGGACCCCACACCAAAGTTGTCCTCACCTCAAACTTGTGCTGCCCTGATAGACCCAAGGGAGCCCTACAAACTGACATCAGGAACCTGGACTGCTGAGTTTTCTTTCCCAGGGAAAATGGAAAAAGGATGTGCCAAGGGCCCCTTGCCCTGGGCTGGGACCTCACTGCGAAGAATCCTTATATCGAAGGATGGACCCCACACCGAAGTTGTCCCCACCTCAAACGTGTGCTGCCCTGATAGACTCAAAGGAGCTCTACAAACTGACATCAGGAACCTGGACTGCTGAGTTTTCTTTCCCAGGGAAAATGGAAAAAGGATGTGCCCAGGGGCCCCTAGCCCTGGGCAGGGACCTCACTGCAAGAAATCCTTATATCGAAGGATGGCCCCCACACCGAAGTTGTCCCCACCTGAAACTTGTGCTGCCCTGATAGACTCAAAGGAGCCCTACAAACTGACATCAGGAACCTGGACTGCTGAGTTTTCTTTCCCAGGGAAAATGGAAAAAGGATGTGCCCACGGGCCCCTGGCCCTGACTGCAAGAAATCCTTATATCGAAGGATGGACCCCACACCGAAGTTGTCCCCACCTCAAACTTGTGCTGCCCTGATAGACCCAAGGGAGCCCTACAAACTGACATCAGGAACCTGGACTGCTGAGTTTTCTTTCCCAGGGAAAATGGCCAAAGGATGTGCCCGGGGGCCCCTGGCCCTGACTGCAAAGAATCCTTATATCGAAGGATCGAGCCCAGACCGAAGTTGTCCCCACCTCAAACTTGTGCTGCCCTGATACACCCAAGGGAGCCCTACAAACTGACATCAGGAACCTGGACTGCTGAGTTTTCTTTCCCAGGGAAAATGGAAAAAGGATGTGCCAAGGGCCCCTTGCCCTGGGCTGGGACCTCACTGCAAAGAATCCCTATAACAAAAAATGGAACCCACACCGAAGTTGTCCCCACCTCAAACTTGTGCTGCCCTGATAGACCCAAGGGAGCCCTACAAACTGACATCAGGAACCTGGACTGCTGAGTTTTCTTTCCCAGGGAAAATGGAAAAAGGATGTGCCAAGGGTCCCTTGCCCTGGGCTGGGACCTCACTGCAAAGAATCCTTATATCGAAGGATGGACCCCACACCGAAGTTGTCCCCACCTGAAACTTGTGCTGCCCTGATTCACCCAAGGGAGCCCTACGAACTGACATCAGGAACCTGGACTGCTGAGTTTTCTTTCCCAGGGAAAATGGAAAAAGGATGTGCCTGGGGGCCCCTGGCCCTGACTGCAAAGAATCCTTATATCGAAGGATGGACCCCACACCAAAGTTGTCCCCACCTCAAACTTGTGCTGCCCTGATAGACCCAAGGGAGCCCTACAAACTGACATCAGGAACCTGGACTGCTGAGTTTTCTTTCCCAGGGGAAATGGAAAAAGGATGTGCCCGGGTGCCCCTGGCCCTGACTGCAAAAAATCCTTATATCGAAGGATGGACCCCACACCAAAGTTGTCCCCACCTTAAACTTGTGCTGCCCTGATAGACCCAAGGGAGCCCTACAAACTGACATCAGGAACCTGGACTGCTGAGTTTTCTTTCCCAGGGAAAATGGAAAAAGGATGTGCCAAGGGCCCCTTGCCCTGGGCTGGGACCTCACTGCGAAGAATCCTTATATCGAAGGATGGAACCCACACCGAAGTTGTCCCCACCTGAAACTTGTGCTGCCCTGATTCACCCAAGGGAGCCCTACGAACTGACATCAGGAACCTGGACTGCTGAGTTTTCTTTCCCAGGGAAAATGGAAAAAGGATGTGCCAAGGGCCCCTTGCCCTGGGCTGGGACCTCACTGCAAAGAATCCTTATATCGAAGGATGGACCCCACACCGAAGTTGTCCCCACCTCAAACTTGTGCTGCCCTGATAGACCCAAGGGAGCCCTACAAACTGACATCAGGAAGCTGGACTGCTGAGTTTTCTTTCCCAGGGAAAATGGAAAAAGGATGTGCCCAGGGGCCCCTGGCCCTGACTGCAAAGAATCCTTATATCGAAGGATGGACCCCACACCAAAGTTGTCCCCACCTCAAACTTCTGCTGCCCTGATAGACCCAAGGGAGCCCTACAAACTGATATCTGGAACCAGTACTGCTGAGTTTTCTTTCCCAGGGAAAATGGAAAAAGGATGTGCCTGGGGGCCCCTGGCCCTGACTGCAAAGAATCCTTATATCGAAGGATGGACCCCACACCGAAGTTGTCCCCACCTCAAACTTGTGGTGCCCTGATACACCCAAGGGAGCCCTACAAACTGACATCAGGAACCTGGACTGCTGAGTTTTCTTTCCCAGGGAAAATGGCCAAAGGATGTGCCCAGGGGCCCCTGGCCCTGACTGCAAAAAATCCTTATATCGAAGGATGGACCCCACACCAAAGTTGTCCCCACCTCAAACTTGTGCTGCCCTGATAGACCCAAGGGAGCCCTACAAACTGACATCAGGAACCTGGACTGCTGAGTTTTCTTTCCCAGGGAAAATGGAAAAAGGATGTGCCCAGGGGCCCCTGGCCCTGACTGCAAAGAATCCTTATATCGAAGGATCGAGCCCAGACCGAAGTTGTCCCCACCTCAAACTTGTGCTGCCCTGATACACCCAAGGGAGCCCTACAAACTGACATCAGGAACCTGGACTGCTGAGTTTTCTTTCCCAGGGAAAATGGAAAAAGGATGTGCCAAGGGCCCTGGCCCTGGGCTGGGACCTCACTGCAAAGAATCCCTATAACAAAAAATGGAACCCACACCGAAGTTGTCCCCACCTCAAACTTGTGCTGCCCTGATAGACCCAAGGTAGCCCTACGAACTGACATCAGGAACCTGGACTGCTGAGTTTTCTTTCCCAGGGAAAATGGAAAAAGGATGTGCCTGGGGGCCCCTGGCCCTGACTGCAAGAAATCCTTATATCGAAGGATGGACCCCACACCAAAGTTGTCCCCACCTCAAACTTGTGCTGCCCTGATAGACCCAAGGGAGCCCTACAAACTGACATCAGGAACCTGGACTGCTGAGTTTTCTTTCCCAGGGAAAATGGAAAAAGAATGTGCCCAGGGGCCCCTGGCCCTGGGCCCCTGGCCCTGACTGCAAAGAATCCTTATATCGAAGGATGGACCCCACACCGAAGTTGTCCCCACCTCAAACGTGTGCTGCCCTGATAGACCCAAGGGAGCCCTACAAACTGACATCAGGAACCTGGACTGCTGAGTTTTCTTTCCCAGGGAAAATGGAAAAAGGATGTGCCCGGGTGCCCCTGGCCCTGACTGCAAAAAATCCTTATATCGAAGGATGGACCCCACACCAAAGTTGTCCCCACCTTAAACTTGTGCTGCCCTGATAGACCCAAGGGAGCCCTACAAACTGACATCAGGAACCTGGACTGCTGAGTTTTCTTTCCCAGGGAAAATGGAAAAAGGATGTGCCAAGGGCCCCTTGCCCTGGGCTGGGACCTCACTGCAAAGAATCCTTATATCGAAGGATGGAACCCACACCAAAGTTGTCCCCACCTCAAACTTGTGCTGCCCTGATAGACCCAAGGGAGCCCTACAAACTGACATCAGGAACCTGGACTGCTGAGTTTTCTTTCCCAGGGAAAATGGAAAAAGGGTGTTCCCAGGGGCCCCTAGCCCTGGGCAGGGACCTCACTGCAAGAAATCCTTATATCGAAGGATGGCCCCCACACCGAAGTTGTCCCCACCTGAAACTTGTGCTGCCCTGATAGACTCAAAGGAGCCCTACAAACTGACATCAGGAACCTGGACTGCTGAGTTTTCTTTCCCAGGGAAAATGGAAAAAGGATGTGCCCACGGGCCCCTGGCCCTGACTGCAAAAAATCCTTATATCGAAGGATGGACCCCACACCGAAGTTGTCCCCAGCTCAAACTTGTGCTGCCCTGATACACCCAAGGGAGCCCTACAAACTGACATCAGGAACCTGGACTGCTGAGTTTTCTTTCCCAGGGAAAATGGAAAAAGGATGTACCAAGGGCCCTGGCCCTGGGCTGGGACCTCACTGCAAAGAATCCCTATAACAAAAAATGGACCCCACACCGAAGTTGTCCCCACCTCAAACTTGTGCTGCCCTGATAGACCCAAGGGAGCCCTACAAACTGACATCAGGAACATGGACTGCTGAGTTTTCTTTCCCAGGGAAAATGGAAAAAGGATGTGCCAAGGGCCCCTGGCCCTGGGCTGGGACCTCACTGCAAAGAATCCTTATATCGAAGGATGGACCCCACACCGAAGTTGTCCCCACCTCAAACTTGTGCTGCCCTGATAGACCCAAGGGAGCCCTACAAACTGACATCAGGAACCTGGACTGCTGAGTTTTCTTTCCCAGGGAAAATGGAAAAAGGATGTGCCCAGGGGCCCCTGGCCCTGACTGCAAAGAATCCTTATATCGAAGGATGGACCCCACACCGAAGTTGTCCCCACCTCAAACTTGTGCTGCCCTGATAGACCCAAGGGAGCCCTACAAACTGACATCAGGAACCTGGACTGCTGAGTTTTCTTTCCAGGGAACATGGAAAAAGGGTGTGCCCAGGGGCCCCTGGCCCTGACTGCAAAGAATCCTTATATCGAAGGATGGACCCCACACCGAAGTTGTCCCCACCTCAAACTTGTGGTGCCCTGATACACCCAAGGGAGCCCTACAAACTGACATCAGGAACCTGGACTGCTGAGTTTTCTTTCCCAGGGAAAATGGCCAAAGAATGTGCCCGGGGGCCCCTGGCCCTGACTGCAAAGAATCCTTATATCGAAGGATGCACCCTACACCGAAGTTGTCCCCACCTCAGACTTGTGCTGCCCTGATAGACCCAAGGGAGCTTTACAAACTGACATCAGGAACCTGGACTGCTGAGTTTTCTTTCCCAGGGAAAATGGAAAAAGGATGTGCCCAGGGGCCCCTGGGCCTGGGCCCCTGGCCCTGACTGCAAAAAATCCTTATATCGAAGGATGGACCCCACACCGAAGTTGTCCCCACCTCAAACTTGTGCTGCCCTGATAGACCCAAGGGAGCCCTACAAACTGACATCAGGAACCTGGACTGCTGAGTTTTCTTTCCCAGGGAAAATGGAAAAAGGATGTGCCAAGGGCCCTGGCCCTGGGCTGGGACCTCACTGCAAAGAATCCTTATATCGAAGGATGGACCCCACACCGAAGTTGTCCCCACCTGAAACTTGTGCTGCCCTGATTCACCCAAGGGAGCCCTACGAACTGACATCAGGAACCTGGACTGCTGAGTTTTCTTTCCCAGGGAAAATGGAAAAAGGATGTGCCTGGGGGCCCCTGGCCCTGACTGCAAAGAATCCTTATATCGAAGGATCGAGCCCAGACCGAAGTTGTCCCCACCTCAAACTTGTGCTGCCCTGATAGACCCAAGGGAGCCCTACAAACTGACATCAGGAACCTGGACTGCTGAGTTTTCTTTCCCAGGGAAAATGGCCAAAGGATGTGCCCGGGGGCCCCTGGCCCTGACTGCAAAGAATCCTTATATCGAAGGATGGACCCCACACCAAAGTTGTCCCCACCTCAAACTTGTGCTGCCCTGATAGACCCAAGGGAGCCCTACAAACTGACATCAGGAACCTGGACTGCTGAGTTTTCTTTCCCAGGGAAAATGGAAAAAGGATGTGCCAAGGGCCCCTTGCCCTGGGCTGGGACCTCACTGCAAAGAATCCTTATATCGAAGGATGGACCCCACACCAAAGTTGTCCCCACCTCAAACTTGTGCTGCCCTGATAGACCCAAGGGAGCCCTACAAACTGACATCAGCAACCTGGACTGCTGAGTTTTCTTTCCCAGGGAAAATGGAAAAAGGATGTGCCCAGGGGCCCCTGGCCCTGACTGCAAAGAATCCTTATATCGAAGGATGGACCCCACACCGAAGTTGTCCCCACCTCAAACTTGTGCTGCCCTGATAGACTCAAAGGAGCCCTACAAACTGACATCAGGAACCTGGACTGCTGAGTTTTCTTTCCCAGGGAAAATGGAAAAAGGATGTGCCCACGGGCCCCTGGCCCTGACTGCAAAAAATCCTTATATCGAAGGATGGACCCCACACCGAAGTTGTCCCCACCTCAAACTTGTGCTGCCCTGATACACCCAAGGGAGCCCTACAAACTGACATCAGGAACCTGGACTGCTGAGTTTTCTTTCCCAGGGAAAATGGAAAAAGGATGTACCAAGGGCCCTGGCCCTGGGCTGGGACCTCACTGCAAAGAATCCCTATAACAAAAAATGGACCCCACACCGAAGTTGTCCCCACCTCAAACTTGTGCTGCCCTGATAGACCCAAGGGAGCCCTACAAACTGACATCAGGAACATGGACTGCTGAGTTTTCTTTCCCAGGGAAAATGGAAAAAGGATGTGCCAAGGGCCCCTGGCCCTGGGCTGGGACCTCACTGCAAAGAATCCTTATATCGAAGGATGGACCCCACACCGAAGTTGTCCCCACCTCAAACTTGTGCTGCCCTGATAGACCCAAGGGAGCCCTACAAACTGACATCAGGAACCTGGACTGCTGAGTTTTCTTTCCCAGGGAAAATGGAAAAAGGATGTGCCCAGGGGCCCCTGGCCCTGACTGCAAAGAATCCTTATATCGAAGGATGGACCCCACACCGAAGTTGTCCCCACCTCAAACTTGTGCTGCCCTGATAGACCCAAGGGAGCCCTACAAACTGACATCAGGAACCTGGACTGCTGAGTTTTCTTTCCCAGGGAAAATGGCCAAAGAATGTGCCCGGGGGCCCCTGGCCCTCACTGCAAAGAATCCTTATATCGAAGGATGCACCCTACACCGAAGTTGTCCCCACCTCAGACTTGTGCTGCCCTGATAGACCCAAGGGAGCTTTACAAACTGACATCAGGAACCTGGACTGCTGAGTTTTCTTTCCCAGGGAAAATGGAAAAAGGATGTGCCCAGGGGCCCCTGGGCCTGGGCCCCTGGCCCTGACTGCAAAAAATCCTTATATCGAAGGATGGACCCCACACCGAAGTTGTCCCCACCTCAAACTTGTGCTGCCCTGATAGACCCAAGGGAGCCCTACAAACTGACATCAGGAACCTGGACTGCTGAGTTTTCTTTCCCAGGGAAAATGGAAAAAGGATGTGCCAAGGGCCCTGGCCCTGGGCTGGGACCTCACTGCAAAGAATCCTTATATCGAAGGATGGACCCCACACCGAAGTTGTCCCCACCTGAAACTTGTGCTGCCCTGATTCACCCAAGGGAGCCCTACGAACTGACATCAGGAACCTGGACTGCTGAGTTTTCTTTCCCAGGGAAAATGGAAAAAGGATGTGCCTGGGGGCCCCTGGCCCTGACTGCAAAGAATCCTTATATCGAAGGATGGACCCCACACCGAAGTTGTCCCCACCTCAAACTTGTGCTGCCCTGATAGACCCAAGGGAGCCCTACAAACTGACATCAGGAACCTGGACTGCTGAGTTTTCTTTCCCAGGGAAAATGGCCAAAGGATGTGCCCGGGGGCCCCTGGCCCTGACTGCAAAGAATCCTTATATCGAAGGATGGACCCCACACCAAAGTTGTCCCCACCTCAAACTTGTGCTGCCCTGATAGACCCAAGGGAGCCCTACAAACTGACATCAGGAACCTGGACTGCTGAGTTTTCTTTCCCAGGGAAAATGGAAAAAGGATGTGCCAAGGGCCCCTTGCCCTGGGCTGGGACCTCACTGCAAAGAATCCTTATATCGAAGGATGGACCCCACACCGAAGTTGTCCCCACCTCAAACTTGTGCTGCCCTGATAGACCCAAGGGAGCCCTACAAACTGACATCAGCAACCTGGACTGCTGAGTTTTCTTTCCCAGGGAAAATGGAAAAAGGATGTGCCCAGGGGCCCCTGGCCCTGACTGCAAAGAATCCTTATATCGAAGGATGGACCCCACACCGAAGTTGTCCCCACCTCAAACTTGTGCTGCCCTGATAGACTCAAAGGAGCCCTACAAACTGACATCAGGAACCTGGACTGCTGAGTTTTCTTTCCCAGGGGAAATGGAAAAAGGATGTGCCCGGGTGTCCCTGGCCCTGACTGCAAAAAATCCTTATATCGAAGGATGGACCCCACACCGAAGTTGTCCCCACCTTAAACTTGTGCTGCCCTGATAGACCCACGGGAGCCCTACAAACTGACATCAGGAACCTGGACTGCTGAGTTTTCTTTCCCAGGGAAAATGGAAAAAGGGTGTGCCCAGGGGCCCCTAGCCCTGGGCAGGGACCTCACTGCAAGAAATCCTTATATCGAAGGATGGCCCCCACACCGAAGTTGTCCCCACCTCAAACTTGTGCTGCCCTGATAGACCCAAGGGAGCCCTACAAACTGACATCAGGAACCTGGACTGCTGAGTTTTCTTTCCCAGGGAAAATGGAAAAAGGATGTGCCAAGGGCCCCTGGCCCTGGGCTGGGACCTCACTGCAAAGAATCCTTATATCGAAGGATGGACCCCACACCGAAGTTGTCCCCACCTCAAACTTGTGCTGCCCTGATAGACCCAAGGGAGCCCTACAAACTGACATCAGGAACCTGGACTGCTGAGTTTTCTTTCCCAGGGAAAATGGAAAAAGGATGTGCCCAGGGGCCCCTGGCCCTGACTGCAAAGAATCCCTATAACAAAAAATGGAACCCACACCGAAGTTGTCCCCACCTCAAACTTGTGCTGCCCTGATAGACCCAAGGGAGCCCTACAAACTGACATCAGGAACCTGGACTGCTGAGTTTTCTTTCCCAGGGAAAATGGAAAAAGGATGTGCCTGGGGGCCCCTGGCCCTGACTGCAAAGAATCCTTATATCGAAGGATGGACCCCACACCAAAGTTGTCCCCACCTCAAACTTGTGCTGCCCTGATAGACCCAAGGGAGCCCTACAAACTGACATCAGGAACCTGGACTGCTGAGTTTTCTTTCCCAGGGAAAATGGAAAAAGGATGTGCCAAGGGCCCCTTGCCCTGGGCTGGGACCTCACTGCGAAGAATCCTTATATCGAAGGATGGACCCCACACCGAAGTTGTCCCCACCTCAAACGTGTGCTGCCCTGATAGACTCAAAGGAGCTCTACAAACTGACATCAGGAACCTGGACTGCTGAGTTTTCTTTCCCAGGGAAAATGGAAAAAGGATGTGCCCAGGGGCCCCTAGCCCTGGGCAGGGACCTCACTGCAAGAAATCCTTATATCGAAGGATGGCCCCCACACCGAAGTTGTCCCCACCTGAAACTTGTGCTGCCCTGATAGACTCAAAGGAGCCCTACAAACTGACATCAGGAACCTGGACTGCTGAGTTTTCTTTCCCAGGGAAAATGGAAAAAGGATGTGCCCACGGGCCCCTGGCCCTGACTGCAAAAAATCCTTATATCGAAGGATGGACCCCACACCGAAGTTGTCCCCACCTCAAACTTGTGCTGCCCTGATAGACCCAAGGGAGCCCTACAAACTGACATCAGGAACCTGGACTGCTGAGTTTTCTTTCCCAGGGAAAATGGAAAAAGGATGTGCCAAGGGCCCTGGCCTTGGGCTGGGACCTCACTGCAAAGAATCCCTATAACAAAAAATGGACCCCACACCGAAGTTGTCCCCACCTCAAACTTGTGCTGCCCTGATAGACCCAAGGGAGCCCTACAAACTGACATCAGGAACCTGGACTGCTGAGTTTTCTTTCCCAGGGAAAATGGCCAAAGGATGTGCCCGGGGGCCCCTGGCCCTGACTGCAAAGAATCCTTATATCGAAGGATCGAGCCCAGACCGAAGTTGTCCCCACCTCAAACTTGTGCTGCCCTGATACACCCAAGGGAGCCCTACAAACTGACATCAGGAACCTGGACTGCTGAGTTTTCTTTCCCAGGGAAAATGGAAAAAGGATGTGCCAAGGGCCCCTTGCCCTGGGCTGGGACCTCACTGCAAAGAATCGCTATAACAAAAAATGGAACCCACACCGAAGTTGTCCCCACCTCAAACTTGTGCTGCCCTGATAGACCCAAGGGAGCCCTACAAACTGACATCAGGAACCTGGACTGCTGAGTTTTCTTTCCCAGGGAAAATGGAAAAAGGATGTGCCAAGGGTCCCTTGCCCTGGGCTGGGACCTCACTGCAAAGAATCCTTATATCGAAGGATGGACCCCACACCGAAGTTGTCCCCACCTGAAACTTGTGCTGCCCTGATTCACCCAAGGGAGCCCTACGAACTGACATCAGGAACCTGGACTGCTGAGTTTTCTTTCCCAGGGAAAATGGAAAAAGGATGTGCCTGGGGGCCTCTGGCCCTGACTGCAAAGAATCCTTATATCGAAGGATGGACCCCACACCAAAGTTGTCCCCACCTCAAACTTGTGCTGCCCTGATAGACCCAAGGGAGCCCTACAAACTGACATCAGCAACCTGGACTGCTGAGTTTTCTTTCCCAGGGAAAATGGAAAAAGGATGTGCCCAGGGGCCCCTGGCCCTGACTGCAAAGAATCCTTATATCGAAGGATGGACCCCACACCAAAGTTGTCCCCACCTTAAACTTGTGCTGCCCTGATAGACCCAAGGGAGCCCTACAAACTGACATCAGGAACCTGGACTGCTGAGTTTTCTTTCCCAGGGAAAATGGAAAAAGGATGTGCCAAGGGCCCCTTGCCCTGGGCTGGGACCTCACTGCAAAGAATCCTTATATCGAAGGATGGACCCCACACCGAAGTTGTCCCCACCTCAAACTTGTGCTGCCCTGATAGACCCAAGGGAGCCCTACAAACTGACATCAGCAACCTGGACAGCTGAGTTTTCTTTCCCAGGGAAAATGGAAAAAGGATGTGCCCAGGGGCCCCTGGCCCTGACTGCAAAAAATCCTTATATCGAAGGATGGACCCCACACCAAAGTTGTCCCCACCTCAAACTTGTGCTGCCCTGATAGACTCAAAGGAGCTCTACAAACTGACATCAGGAACCTGGACTGCTGAGTTTTCTTTCCCAGGGGAAATGGAAAAAGGATGTGCCCGGGTGCCCCTGGCCCTGACTGCAAAAAATCCTTATATCGAAGGATGGACCCCACACCAAAGTTGTCCCCACCTTAAACTTGTGCTGCCCTGATAGACCCAAGGGAGCCCTACAAACTGACATCAGGAACCTGGACTGCTGAGTTTTCTTTCCCAGGGAAAATGGAAAAAGGATGTGCCAAGGGCCCCTTGCCCTGGGCTGGGACCTCACTGCAAAGAATCCTTATATCGAAGGATGGAACCCACACCGAAGTTGTCCCCACCTCAAACTTGTGCTGCCCTGATACACCCAAGGGAGCCCTACAAACTGACATCGGGAACCTGGACTGCTGAGTTTTCTTTCCCAGGGAAAATGGAAAAAGGATGTGCCAAGGGCCCTGGCCCTGGGCTGGGACCTCACTGCAAAGAATCCCTATAACAAAAAATCGACCCCACACCGAAGTTGTCCCCACCTCAAACTTGTGCTGCCCTGATAGACCCAAGGGAGCCCTACAAACTGACATCAGGAACCTGGACTGCTGAGTTTTGTTTCCCAGGGAAAATGGAAAAAGGATGTGCCCAGGGGCCCCTGGCCCTGGGCCCCTGGCCCTGACTGCAAAGAATCCTTATATCGAAGGATGGACCCCACACCAAAGTTGTCCCCACCTCAAACTTGTGCTGCCCTGATACACCCAAGGGAGCCCTACAAACTGACATCAGGAACCTGGACTGCTGAGTTTTCTTTCCCAGGGAAAATGGAAAAAGGATGTGCCAAGGGCCCTGGCCCTGGGCTGGGACCTCACTGCAAAGAATCCCTATAACAAAAAATGGAACCCACACCGAAGTTGTCCCCACCTCAAACTTGTGCTGCCCTGATAGACCCAAGGGAGCCCTACAAACTGACATCAGCAACCTGGACTGCTGAGTTTTCTTTCCCAGGGAAAATGGAAAAAGGATGTGCCAAGGGCCCCTTGCCCTGGGCTGGGACCTCACTGCAAAGAATCCTTATATCGAAGGATGGACCCCACACCGAAGTTGTCCCCACCTCAAACTTGTGCTGCCCTGATTCACCCAAGGGAGCCCTATGAACTGACATCAGGAACCTGGACTGCTGAGTTTTCTTTCCCAGGGAAAATGGAAAAAGGATGTGCCTGGGGGCCCCTGGCCCTGACTGCAAAGAATCCTTATATCGAAGGATGGACCCCACACCAAAGTTGTCCCCACCTCAAACTTGTGCTGCCCTGATAGACCCAAGGGAGCCCTACAAACTGACATCAGCAACCTGGACTACTGAGTTTTCTTTCCCAGGGAAAATGGAAAAAGGATGTGCCCAGGGGCCCCTGGCCCTGACTGCAAAGAATCCTTATATCGAAGGATGGACCCCACACCAAAGTTGTCCCCACCTTAAACTTGTGCTGCCCTGATAGACCCAAGGGAGCCCTACAAACTGACATCAGCAACCTGGACTGCTGAGTTTTCTTTCCCAGGGAAAATGGAAAAAGGATGTGCCAAGGGCCCCTGGCCCTGGGCTGGGACCTCACTGCAAAGAATCCTTATATCGAAGGATGGACCCCACACCGAAGTTGTCCCCACCTCAAACTTGTGCTGCCCTGATACACCCAAGGGAGCCCTACAAACTGACATCAGCAACCTGGACTGCTGAGTTTTCTTTCCCAGGGAAAATGGAAAAAGGATGTGCCCAGGGGCCCCTGGCCCTGACTGCAAAAAATCCTTATATCGAAGGATGGACCCCACACCAAAGTTGTCCCCACCTCAAACTTGTGCTGCCCTGATAGACTCAAAGGAGCTCTACAAACTGACATCAGGAACCTGGACTGCTGAGTTTTCTTTCCCAGGGGAAATGGAAAAAGGATGTGCCCGGGTGCCCCTGGCCCTGACTGCAAAAAATCCTTATATGGAAGGATGGACCCCACACCGAAGTTGTCCCCACCTTAAACTTGTGCTGCCCTGATAGACCCAAGGGAGCCCTACAAACTGACATCAGGAACCTGGACTGCTGAGTTTTCTTTCCCAGGGAAAATGGAAAAAGGGTGTGCCCACGGGCCCCTAGCCCTGGGCAGGGACCTCACTGCAAGAAATCCTTATATCGAAGGATGGCCCCCACACCGAAGTTGTCCCCACCTGAAACTTGTGCTGCCCTGATAGACTCAAAGGAGCCCTACAAACTGACATCAGGAACCTGGACTGCTGAGTTTTCTTTCCCAGGGAAAATGGAAAAACGATGTGCCCGGGTGCCCCTGGCCCTGACTGCAAAGAATCCTTATATCGAAGGATGGACCCCACACCGAAGTTGTCCCCACCTCAAACTTGTGCTGCCCTGATAGACCCAAGGGAGCCCTACAAACTGACATCAGGAACCTGGACTGCTGAGTTTTCTTTCCCAGGGAAAATGGAAAAAGGATGTGCCCAGGGGCCCCTGGCCCTGACTGCAAAGAATCCCTATAACAAAAAATGGAACCCACACCGAAGTTGTCCCCACCTCAAACTTGTGCTGCCCTGATAGACCCAAGGGAGCCCTACAAACTGACATCAGGAACCTGGACTGCTGAGTTTTCTTTCCCAGGGAAAATGGAAAAAGGATGTGCCTGGGGGCCCCTGGCCCTGACTGCAAAGAATCCTTATATCGAAGGATGGACCCCACACCAAAGTTGTCCCCACCTCAAACTTGTGCTGCCCTGACAGACCCAAGGGAGCCCTACAAACTGACATCAGGAACCTGGACTGCTGAGTTTTCTTTCCCAGGGAAAATGGAAAAAGGATGTGCCAAGGGCCCCTTGCCCTGGGCTGGGACCTCACTGCGAAGAATCCTTATATCGAAGGATGGACCCCACACCGAAGTTGTCCCCACCTCAAACGTGTGCTGCCCTGATAGACTCAAAGGAGCTCTACAAACTGACATCAGGAACCTGGACTGCTGAGTTTTCTTTCCCAGGGAAAATGGAAAAAGGATGTGCCAAGGGCCCTGGCCCTGGGCTGGGACCTCACTGCAAAGAATCCCTATAACAAAAAATGGAACCCACACCGAAGTTGTCCCCACCTCAAACTTGTGCTGCCCTGATAGACCCAAGGGAGCCCTACAAACTGACATCAGCAACCTGGACTGCTGAGTTTTCTTTCCCAGGGAAAATGGAAAAAGGATGTGCCAAGGGCCCCTTGCCCTGGGCTGGGACCTCACTGCAAAGAATCCTTATATCGAAGGATGGACCCCACACCGAAGTTGTCCCCACCTCAAACTTGTGCTGCCCTGATTCACCCAAGGGAGCCCTATGAACTGACATCAGGAACCTGGACTGCTGAGTTTTCTTTCCCAGGGAAAATGGAAAAAGGATGTGCCTGGGGGCCCCTGGCCCTGACTGCAAAGAATCCTTATATCGAAGGATGGACCCCACACCAAAGTTGTCCCCACCTCAAACTTGTGCTGCCCTGATAGACCCAAGGGAGCCCTACAAACTGACATCAGGAACCTGGACTGCTGAGTTTTCTTTCCCAGGGAAAATGGAAAAAGGATGTGCCAAGGGCCCTGGCCCTGGGCTGGGACCTCACTGCAAAGAATCCCTATAACAAAAAATGGACCCCACACCGAAGTTGTCCCCACCTCAAACTTGTGCTGCCCTGATAGACCCAAGGGAGACCTACAAACTGACATCAGGAACCTGGACTGCTGAGTTTTGTTTCCCAGGGAAAATGGAAAAAGGATGTGCCCAGGGGCCCCTGGCCCTGACTGCAAAGAATCCTTATATCGAAGGATGGACCCCACACCGAAGTTGTCCCCACCTCAAACTTGTGCTGCCCTGATACACCCAAGGGAGCCCTACAAACTGACATCAGGAACCTGGACTGCTGAGTTTTCTTTCCCAGGGAAAATGGAAAAAGGATGTGCCCAGGGGCCCCTGGCCCTGACTGCAAAAAATCCTTATATCGAAGGATGGACCCCACACCAAAGTTGTCCCCACCTCAAACTTGTGCTGCCCTGATAGACTCAAAGGAGCTCTACAAACTGACATCAGGAACCTGGACTGCTGAGTTTTCTTTCCCAGGGGAAATGGAAAAAGGATGTGCCCGGGTGCCCCTGGCCCTGACTGCAAAAAATCCTTATATCGAAGGATGGACCCCACACCGAAGTTGTCCCCACCTTAAACTTGTGCTGCCCTGATAGACCCAAGGGAGCCCTACAAACTGACATCAGGAACCTGGACTGCTGAGTTTTCTTTCCCAGGGAAAATGGAAAAAGGATGTGCCCAGGGGCCCCTGGCCCTGGGCCCCTGGCCCTGACTGCAAAGAATCCTTATATCGAAGGATGGACCCCACACCAAAGTTGTCCCCACCTCAAACTTGTGCTGCCCTGATAGACCCAAGGGAGCCCTACAAACTGACATCAGGAACCTGGACTGCTGAGTTTTCTTTCCCAGGGAAAATGGAAAAAGGATGTGCCAAGGGCCCCTTGCCCTGGGCTGGGACCTCACTGCGAAGAATCCTTATATCGAAGGATGGACCCCACACCGAAGTTGTCCCCACCTCAAACGTGTGCTGCCCTGATAGACTCAAAGGAGCTCTACAAACTGACATCAGGAACCTGGACTGCTGAGTTTTCTTTCCCAGGGAAAATGGAAAAAGGATGTGCCAAGGGCCCTGGCCCTGGGCTGGGACCTCACTGCAAAGAATCCCTATAACAAAAAATGGAACCCACACCGAAGTTGTCCCCACCTCAAACTTGTGCTGCCCTGATAGACCCAAGGGAGCCCTACAAACTGACATCAGCAACCTGGACTGCTGAGTTTTCTTTCCCAGGGAAAATGGAAAAAGGATGTGCCAAGGGCCCCTTGCCCTGGGCTGGGACCTCACTGCAAAGAATCCTTATATCGAAGGATGGACCCCACACCGAAGTTGTCCCCACCTCAAACTTGTGCTGCCCTGATTCACCCAAGGGAGCCCTACAAACTGACATCAGGAACCTGGACTGCTGAGTTTTCTTTCCCAGGGAAAATGGAAAAAGGATGTGCCTGGGGGCCCCTGGCCCTGACTGCAAAGAATCCTTATATCGAAGGATGGACCCCACACCAAAGTTGTCCCCACCTCAAACTTGTGCTGCCCTGATACACCCAAGGGAGCCCTACAAACTGACATCAGGAACCTGGACTGCTGAGTTTTCTTTCCCAGGGAAAATGGAAAAAGGATGTGCCAAGGGCCCTGGCCCTGGGCTGGGACCTCACTGCAAAGAATCCCTATAACAAAAAATGGACCCCACACCGAAGTTGTCCCCACCTCAAACTTGTGCTGCCCTGATAGACCCAAGGGAGCCCTACAAACTGACATCAGGAACCTGGACTGCTGAGTTTTGTTTCCCAGGGAAAATGGAAAAAGGATGTGCCCAGGGGCCCCTGGCCCTGACTGCAAAGAATCCTTATATCGAAGGATGGACCCCACACCGAAGTTGTCCCCACCTCAAACTTGTGCTGCCCTGATACACCCAAGGGAGCCCTACAAACTGACATCAGGAACCTGGACTGCTGAGTTTTCTTTCCCAGGGAAAATGGAAAAAGGATGTGCCAAGGGCCCCTTGCCCTGGGCTGGGACCTCACTGCAAAGAATCCTTATATCGAAGGATGGACCCCACACCGAAGTTGTCCCCACCTTAAACTTGTGCTGCCCTGATAGACCCAAGGGAGCCCTACAAACTGACATCAGCAACCTGGACTGCTGAGTTTTCTTTCCCAGGGAAAATGGAAAAAGGATGTGCCCAGGGGCCCCTGGCCCTGACTGCAAAGAATCCTTATATCGAAGGATGGACCCCACACCGAAGTTGTCCCCACCTCAAACGTGTGCTGCCCTGATAGATTCAAAGGAGCTCTACAAACTGACATCAGGAACCTGGACTGCTGAGTTTTCTTTCCCAGGGAAAATGGAAAAAGGATGTGCCAAGGGCCCCTTGCCCTGGGCTGGGACCTCACTGCAAAGAATCCTTATATCGAAGGATGGAACCCACACCGAAGTTGTCCCCACCTCAAACTTGTGCTGCCCTGATAGACTCAAAGGAGCCCTACAAACTGACATCAGGAACCTGGACTGCTGAGTTTTCTTTCCCAGGGAAAATGGAAAAAGGATGTGCCCAGGGGCCCCTGGCCCTGACTGCAAAGAATCCTTATATCGAAGGATGGACCCCACACCGAAGTTGTCCCCACCTCAAACTTGTGCTGCCCTGATAGACCCAAGGGAGCCCTACAAACTGACATCAGCAACCTGGACTGCTGAGTTTTCTTTCCCAGGGAAAATGGAAAAAGGATGTGCCTGGGGGCCCCTGGCCCTGACTGCAAAGAATCCTTATATCGAAGGATGGACCCCACACCAAAGTTGTCCCCACCTCAAACTTGTGCTGCCCTGATAGACTCAAAGGAGCCCTACAAACTGACATCAGGAACCTGGACTGCTGAGTTTTCTTTCCCAGGGAAAATGGAAAAAGGATGTGCCCAGGGGCCCCTGGCCCTGGGCCCCTGGCCCTGACTGCAAAGAATCCTTATATCGAAGGATGGACCCCACACCAAAGTTGTCCCCACCTCAAACTTGTGCTGCCCTGATAGACCCAAGGGAGCCCTACAAACTGACATCAGCAACCTGGACTGCTGAGTTTTCTTTCCCAGGGAAAATGGAAAAAGGATGTGCCCAGGGGCCCCTGGCCCTGACTGCAAAGAATCCTTATATCGAAGGATGGACCCCACACCGAAGTTGTCCCCACCTCAAACGTGTGCTGCCCTGATAGACTCAAAGGAGCTCTACAAACTGACATCAGGAACCTGGACTGCTGAGTTTTCTTTCCCAGGGGAAATGGAAAAAGGATGTGCCCGGGTGCCCCTGGCCCTGACTGCAAAGAATCCTTATATCGAAGGATGGACCCCACACCGAAGTTGTCCCCACCTCAAACTTGTGCTGCCCTGATACACCCAAGGGAGCCCTACAAACTGACATCAGGAACCTGGACTGCTGAGTTTTCTTTCCCAGGGAAAATGGAAAAAGGATGTGCCCAGGGGCCCCTGGCCCTGGGCCCCTGGCCCTGACTGCAAAGAATCCTTATATCGAAGGATCAAGCCCAGACCGAAGTTGTCCCCACCTCAAACTTGTGCTGCCCTGATAGACCCAAGGGAGCCCTACAAACTGACATCAGGAACCTGGACTGCTGAGTTTTCTTTCCCAGGGAAAATGGAAAAAGGATGTGCCAAGGGCCCTGGCCCTGGGCTGGGACCTCACTGCAAAGAATCCCTATAACAAAAAATGGAACCCACACCGAAGTTGTCCCCACCTCAAACTTGTGCTGCCCTGATAGACCCAAGGGAGCCCTACAAACTGACATCAGGAACCTGGACTACTGAGTTTTCTTTCCCAGGGAAAATGGAAAAAGGATGTGCCAAGGGCCCCTTGCCCTGGGCTGGGACCTCACTGCAAAGAATCCTTATATCGAAGGATGGACCCCACACCAAAGTTGTCCCCACCTCAAACTTGTGCTGCCCTGATTCACCCAAGGGAGCCCTACAAACTGACATCAGGAACCTGGACTGCTGAGTTTTCTTTCCCAGGGAAAATGGAAAAAGGATGTGCCAAGGGCCCCTTGCCCTGGGCTGGGACCTCACTGCAAAGAATCCTTATATCGAAGGATGGACCCCACACCGAAGTTGTCCCCACCTCAAACTTGTGCTGCCCTGATAGACCCAAGGGAGCCCTACAAACTGACATCAGGAACCTGGACTGCTGAGTTTTCTTTCCCAGGGAAAATGGAAAAAGGATGTGCCCAGGGGCCCCTGGCCCTGACTGCAAAGAATCCTTATATCGAAGGATGGACCCCACACCAAAGTTGTCCCCACCTCAAACTTGTGCTGCCCTGATAGACCCAAGGGAGCCCTACAAACTGATATCTGGAACCAGGACTGCTGAGTTTTCTTTCCCAGGGAAAATGGAAAAAGGATGTGCCCAGGGGCCCCTGGCCCTGACTGCAAAGAATCCTTATATCGAAGGATGGACCCCACACCGAAGTTGTCCCCACCTCAAACTTGTGGTGCCCTGATACACCCAAGGGAGCCCTACAAACTGACATCAGGAACCTGGACTGCTGAGTTTTATTTCCCAGGGAAAATGGCCAAAGTATGTGCCCGGGGGCCCCTTGCCCTGACTGCAAAGAATCCTTATATCGAAGGATGCACCCTGCACCGAAGTTGTCCCCACCTCAAACTTGTGCTGCCCTGATAGACCCAAGGGAGCCCTACAAACTGACATCAGGAACCTGGACTGCTGAGTTTTCTTTCCCAGGGAAAATGGAAAAAGGATGTGCCCAGGGGCCCCTGGCACTGACTGCAAAAAATCCTTATATCGAAGGATGGACCCCACACCGAAGTTGTCCCCACCTCAAACTTGTGCTGCCCTGATACACCCAAGGGAGCCCTACAAACTGACATCAGGAACCTGGACTGCTGAGTTTTCTTTCCCAGGGAAAATGGAAAAAGGATGTGCCCAGGGGCCCCTGGCCCTGGGCCCCTGGCCCTGACTGCAAAGAATCCTTATATCGAAGGATCGAGCCCAGACCGAAGTTGTCCCCACCTCAAACTTGTGCTGCCCTGATACACCCAAGGGAGCCCTACAAACTGACATCAGGAACCTGGACTGCTGAGTTTTCTTTCCCAGGGAAAATGGAAAAAGGATGTGCCAAGGGCCCTGGCCCTGGGCTGGGACCTCACTGCAAAGAATCCCTATAACAAAAAATGGAACCCACACCGAAGTTGTCCCCACCTCAAACTTGTGCTGCCCTGATAGACCCAAGGGAGCCCTACAAACTGACATCAGGAACCTGGACTGCTGAGTTTTCTTTCCCAGGGAAAATGGAAAAAGGATGTGCCCACGGGCCCCTGGCCCTGACTGCAAAAAATCCTTATATCGAAGGATGGACCCCACACCGAAGTTGTCCCCACCTCAAACTTGTGCTGCCCTGATAGACCCAAGGGAGCCCTACAAACTGACATCAGGAACCTGGACTGCTGAGTTTTCTTTCCCAGGGAAAATGGAAAAAGGATGTGCCAAGGGCCCTGGCCCTGGGCTGGGACCACACTGCAAAGAATCCCTATAACAAAAAATGGACCCCACACCGAAGTTGTCCCCACCTCAAACTTGTGCTGCCCTGATAGACCCAAGGGAGCCCTACAAACTGACATCAGGAACCTGGACTGCTGAGTTTTCTTTCCCAGGGAAAATGGAAAAAGGATGTGCCCACGGGCCCCTGGCCCTGACTGCAAAAAATCCTTATATCGAAGGATGGACCCCACACCGAAGTTGTCCCCACCTCAAACTTGTGCTGCCCTGATAGACCCAAGGGAGCCCTACAAACTGACATCAGGAACCTGGACTGCTGAGTTTTCTTTCCCAGGGAAAATGGAAAAAGGGTGTGCCCAGGGGCCCCTGGCCCTGACTGCAAAGGATCCTTATATCGAAGGATGGACCCCACACCGAAGTTGTCCCCACCTCAAACTTGTGGTGCCCTGATACACCCAAGGGAGCCCTACAAACTGACATCAGGAACCTGGACTGCTGAGTTTTCTTTCCCAGGGAAAATGGCCAAAGAATGTGCCTGGGGGCCCCTGGCCCTGACTGCAAAGAATCCTTATATCGAAGGATGGACCCCACACCAAAGTTGTCCCCACCTCAAACTTGTGCTGCCCTGATAGACCCAAGGGAGCCCTACAAACTGACATCAGCAACCTGGACTGCTGAGTTTTCTTTCCCAGGGAAAATGGAAAAAGGATGTGCCCAGGGGCCCCTGGCCCTGACTGCAAAGAATCCTTATATCGAAGGATGGACCCCACACCGAAGTTGTCCCCACCTCAAACGTGTGCTGCCCTGATAGACTCAAAGGAGCTCTACAAACTGACATCAGGAACCTGGACTGCTGAGTTTTCTTTCCCAGGGAAAATGGAAAAAGGATGTGCCCGGGTGCCCCTGGCCCTGACTGCAAAGAATCCTTATATCGAAGGATGGACCCCACACCGAAGTTGTCCCCACCTCAAACTTGTGCTGCCCTGATACACCCAAGGGAGCCCTACAAACTGACATCGGGAACCTGGACTGCTGAGTTTTCTTTCCCAGGGAAAATGGAAAAAGGATTTGCCAAGGGCCCTGGCCCTGGGCTGGGACCTCACTGCAAAGAATCCCTATAACAAAAAATGGAACCCACACCGAAGTTGTCCCCACCTCAAACTTGTGCTGCCCTGATAGACCCAAGGGAGCCCTACAAACTGACATCAGCAACCTGGACTGCTGAGTTTTCTTTCCCAGGGAAAATGGAAAAAGGATGTGCCCAGGGGCCCCTGGCCCTGACTGCAAAGAATCCTTATATCGAAGGATGCACCCTACACCGAAGTTGTCCCCACCTCAAACTTGTGCTGCCCTGATACACCCAAGGGAGCCCTACAAACTGACATCAGGAACCTGGACTGCTGAGTTTTCTTTCCCAGGGAAAATGGAAAAAGTGTGTGCCCAGGGGCCCCTAGCCCTGGGCGGGGACCTCACTGCAAGAAATCCTTACATCGAAGGATGGCCCCCACACCGAAGTTGTCCCCACCTGAAACTTGTGCTGCCCTGATAGACTCAAAGGAGCCCTACAAACTGACATCAGGAACCTGGACTGCTGAGTTTTCTTTCCCAGGGAAAATGGAAAAAGGATGTGCCCACGGGCCCCTGGCCCTGACTGCAAAAAATCCTTATATCGAAGGATGGACCCCACACCGAAGTTGTCCCCACCTCAAACTTGTGCTGCCCTGATACACCCAAGGGAGCCCTACAAACTGACATCAGGAACCTGGACTGCTGAGTTTTCTTTCCCAGGGAAAATGGAAAAAGGATGTGCCAAGGGCCCTGGCCCTGGGCTGGGACCACACTGCAAAGAATCCCTATAACAAAAAATGGACCCCACACCGAAGTTGTCCCCACCTCAAACTTGTGCTGCCCTGATAGACCCAAGGGAGCCCTACAAACTGACATCAGGAACCTGGACTGCTGAGTTTTCTTTCCCAGGGAAAATGGAAAAAGGATGTGCCCACGGGCCCCTGGCCCTGACTGCAAAGAATCCATATATCGAAGGATGGACCCCACACCGAAGTTGTCCCCACCTCAAACTTGTGCTGCCCTGATAGACCCAAGGGAGCCCTACAAACTGACATCAGGAACCTGGACTGCTGAGTTTTCTTTCCCAGGGAAAATGGAAAAAGGGTGTGCCCAGGGGCCCCTGGCCCTGACTGCAAAGAATCCTTATATCGAAGGATGGACCCCACACCGAAGTTGTCCCCACCTCAAACTTGTGGTGCCCTGATACACCCAAGGGAGCCCTACAAACTGACATCAGGAACCTGGACTGCTGAGTTTTCTTTCCCAGGGAAAATGGCCAAAGAATGTGCCCGGGGGCCCCTGGCCCTGACTGCAAAGAATCCTTATATCGAAGGATGCACCCTACACCGAAGTTGTCCCCACCTCAAACTTGTGCTGCCCTGATAGACCCAAGGGAGCTTTACAAACTGACATCGGGAACCTGGACTGCTGAGTTTTCTTTCCCAGGGAAAATGGAAAAAGGATGTGCCAAGGGCCCTGGCCCTGGGCTGGGACCTCACTGCAAAGAATCCCTATAACAAAAAATGGAACCCACACCGAAGTTGTCCCCACCTCAAACTTGTGCTGCCCTGATAGACCCAAGGGAGCCCTACAAACTGACATCAGCAACCTGGACTGCTGAGTTTTCTTTCCCAGGGAAAATGGAAAAAGGATGTGCCCAGGGGCCCCTGGCCCTGACTGCAAAGAATCCTTATATCGAAGGATGCACCCTACACCGAAGTTGTCCCCACCTCAAACTTGTGCTGCCCTGATACACCCAAGGGAGCCCTACAAACTGACATCAGGAACCTGGACTGCTGAGTTTTCTTTCCCAGGGAAAATGGAAAAAGGATGTGCCCAGGGGCCCCTGGCCCTGGGCCCCTGGCCCTGACTGCAAAGAATCCTTATATCGAAGGATCGAGCCCAGACCGAAGTTGTCCCCACCTCAAACTTGTGCTGCCCTGATAGACCCAAGGGAGCCCTACAAACTGACATCAGGAACCTGGACTGCTGAGTTTTCTTTCCCAGGGAAAATGGAAAAAGGATGTGCCAAGGGCCCCTTGCCCTGGGCTGGGACCTCACTGCAAAGAATCCTTATATCGAAGGATGGACCCCACACCGAAGTTGTCCCCACCTCAAACTTGTGCTGCCCTGATTCACCCAAGGGAGCCCTACGAACTGACATCAGGAACCTGGACTGCTGAGTTTTCTTTCCCAGGGAAAATGGAAAAAGGATGTGCCTGGGGGCCCCTGGCCCTGACTGCAAAGAATCCTTATATCGAAGGATGGACCCCACACCAAAGT